>NW_027672190.1:0-1200000 GCF_964165515.1 Mesoplodon bidens | reverse complement strand
ATATCAGGTCCATTGTGATGACAATGACATGGAGCATTGTGATGCCAAGTGTCAAGCAGGATTATGATGACAAAGGTAATGGAACATTGTGCTGACAAGGTCTTGGAGCATTTTGATGACAAGGGCATAGAGCATTGTGATGACAGGGGCATGGAGCATTGCCCTGACAAGTTTCATGGATTATTGTGATGACAGTGCTCATGGCAAATTGTGATGACAATTGCATGGAGCACTGTGATGACAAGGTCATGGAGTATTGTGTACAGAGGTTTCAGGAGGCATCACGATGACATATATCATGGTCTATTTTGATGACAATGGCATGGAGCATTGTGATGCCAAGTGTCATGGAGGATTGTGATGACAAGGGCTTGGAGCATTGTGATGACAATGGCAATGGAGCATTGTAATGACAAGGGCATGGAGAATTGTGATGAGAAGACCATGGATAATTGTGATTACTAGCGTCATGAAGCACTGTAATGACAAGGGCCATGGAGCATCGTTAGGTCAGGTGTCATGGAACATTGTGATGATAGGTGTCATGGCGCATTTTGATGAGAAGTGTCACAGAGCCTTCTAATGGCAAGCTTGTGTAGTGTTGTGATGACAAGCACATTGAGCATTGTGATAACAAGTTCATGGAATTTTGTGAAGACAGTTGTCAGGGAGCATTGTGATGACAAAAGTCATGGAGAATTGTGATGACTAGGGAATGGAATATTGTGATGACAGGCATCATGGAGCCCTGTGATGACCAGTGTTATGGAACATTGGGATCACAGCGTTTTGGAGCACTGTGATGACAGAGTCATGGATCCTTTAGATTTTAAGGAGTATGGAGCATTGTGATGACAAGGGTAGTAAGCAATGTGATCCCAAGTTTCATGGAGGATTGTGGTCACAATGGGAATGGAATATTGTGATGACAAGCGCATGGAACATTGTGATGACAAGGTCATGCAGCATTTTGCTGACAAAGGCATGGAGCATTGGGATGACAAGTGTCATGGAGCACTGTGATGTCAAGCGTTATGGAGCATTGTGATTACTGTGGTCATGGAGCCCTGGGATGACAAGGGGTTAGATTATTTTGATTGCAAGGGTAATGAAGCATTTTGATGAAAGTTGTCATGGAGCATTGTGATGACAGGTGTCATGGAGCATTGTGATGAGAAGGTAATGGAGCATTGGGATGAAAATATTCATGGAGTATTGTGATGACAGGGTCATGGAGCATTGTTATGACAAGTGAAATGAGCCTTGTGATGACAAGTTCCTGGCGCATTGTGATGAGAAGACCATGGAGCCTTGTGATGACAATTCTCATGGACCATTTTTATGAAAATGGTCATGGAGCACTGTGATTACAGGGGTCATGGAGCAATTTGATGAAAACGACATGGATCACTGTGAAGAAAAAGACATAGAACCTTATCAGGAACGGGTTCAAGGAGAATAGTGACGAGAAATGTTGGGGAGCATTGTGATGACAAGTATATTGAACATTGTGGTGACAAAGTTCATGGAGCATTGTGATGAGAAGAACATGGATAATTGTTATGACGAGTGTCATGGGGCTTTGTGATGACAAGTGTTATGAAACATTGTGATCACAGGGGTTTGGAGCATTTTGGTGACAGAGGTCTTGGAGCATTTTGATTTCATTGTGATGACAAGAGCATGAAGCATTATGATGATGGGCATGGTGCATTTCTTTGACAGGGTTCATGGAGCATTGAGATGAAAAGGGTCATGGAGCATTTTGATGATATGGGTTATGGAACATTGTGATGTCAGGGGTCATGGAGCATTTTGATGATAAGGTCATGTAGCATTGCGATGACAGGGGTCATGGAACATTGTGATGAGGGGGGTCAGGGTGTATAGTGATGACTAGTGATGGTACACTCTGATATCAGTGGTGAGAGAGCATTTTGTTGAGTAGTGCATGGAGCATTGTGGTAACAAATGTCACAGAGTGTTGTGATGACGAGGGCATGGACAATTGTGACGAGAAATGTCATGAAGTGTTGTGATGAATGGAGTCACGGAGAATTTTCATAAAAGAGGTCATAGAGCATGGTGATAACAAGGGCATGGAACATTGTGGTGACAAGGGCTTGGGGCATTGTTTTGACAAGGTCATGGAGTTTTGTGAAGACAGTTGTCAGGGAACATTGTGATGACATATGTCATGGTCCATTGTGATTACAATGGCATGGAATATTGTGATGCCAACAGTCATGGAGGAGTGTGATTACAATATCATGGAGCATTGTGATGATAAGGACATGGAGCATTGTGATAAAAAAGGCATGGAGCTTTTTCATGAGAGAGTTCTAGGAGACTTCTGACAAGTGTCAGGGAGCATTGTGATGACATGTGTATTGAGCATTGTGATGACAATGGTCAGGGAGCATTGTGATGACAAGGGCATGGAATATAGTGATGACAATGGCATGGATCATTTTGCTGAGAATCCCCTAGAGCATTCTGATGTCATGCGTCATGGAGCATTGTGATGACATATGTCCTGTCCATTGTGATGACATTGGCATGGAGCATTGTGCTGCCAAGTGTCATGGAGGATTATGATGACAAAGTTAATGGAGAATTGTGATGACAAGGGCTTGGAGCACTGTGATGACAAGAGCATAGAGCATTGTGATGACAGGGGCATGGAGCAATGGCCTGACAATTTCATGTATTATTTTGATGACAGTGGGCATGGTGCATTGTGATGACATAGTCATGGAGTACTATTATGACAAGGTCATGGAGTATTGTGTAGAGAGGTGTCAGGGAGCATCGTGTTGACATATATCATTGTCCATTGTGATGACAATGGCATGGAGCATTGTGATGCCAAGTGTCATGGAGGATCGTGATGACAAAAGTAAAAGAGTATGTGAAGACAAGGGCTTGGTGCATTGTGATGACAAGGGCATCGAGCCTTGTGATGATAGGATCATGGAGCATTGGTCTGACAAGTTTCATGGATTATTGTGATGACAGTGGTCATGGCGCATTGTGATGGCAAGGACATTGAGCATTTTGTTGACAAGGTCATGGACTAGAGTGAAAACTGCTGTCAGGGAGCATTTTGATGACATATGTCATGATCCATTGTGATGAAAAGGGCTTGGAGAATTGTGATGACAATGGCCATGGAGCATTGTGATAACAAGGGCATGGAGAATTGTGATGAGAAGACCATGGATAATTGTGCTGATGAACGTCATTGAGCACATAATGACAAGTGGCATGGAGCATCGTGAGGACAGGTATCATGGAGCATTGTGATGATACGGGTCATGGCACATTTTGATGACAAGTGTCATGGAACATTCTGAAGACAAGCTTGTGGATTATTGTGATGACAATCACATGGATCATTGTGATGACAATTTCATGGAGTTTTGTGAAGACAGTTGTCAGGGAGCATTGTGATGACATATGTCATGGTCCGTTGTGATGACAATGGCATGGAACATTGTGGTGCCAAGTGTCATGGAGGATTGTGATGACAAAGGTAATGGAGCATTGTGATGACACGGGATTGGAGAATTGTGATGACAAGTGTCATGGAGCATTGTGATGACAATGGCATGGAGCATTTTAATGATAAGGGAATGGAGCATTGTGATGAAAATGGCATGGAGCTACTTTATGACAGAGATCAAGTAGCCTTCTGACAAGAGTCAGGGAGCTTTGGGATGACAAGTGATTTGAGCATTGTGATGACACATGTCATAGAGCATTGTGATGAAAAGGGCATGGAATATTGTGATGACAAGCTTGTGGAGTATTTTGATGGCAATCACATGGATCATTGTGATGACAAGTTCATGGAGATTTGTGAAGACAGTTGTCAGGGAGCCTTGTGAGGACAGGTGTCATGGAGCCTTGTGATGACAGGGGTCATGGAGCATTGTGATGCCAAGGGTCATGGAGCATTCTGATGACAAGCTTGTGGAGTATTGTGATGAAAATGTCATGGAGCATTGTGATGACAATTGCATGGAGCACTGTGATGATAAGGGCCATTGAGAATTTGATGACAATGTCGTGAAGCATTGTGTCCGCAGCGCATGGAGCTTGCTATGAGAGGGGTCATCGAGCTCTGCGATGACAATGTCATGGACTATTGTGAAGACAGGTGTCAGGGAGCATTGTGATGACAAAGGTAATGGAGCATTGTGATGACAAGGGCTTGGAGGATTGTGATGACACTAGTCATGGAGGAATGTGATTAAAAGGGCATGGAGCATAGTGATGACAAGGGCCATTGAAAATTTTAATGACAACATCGTGAAGTCTTGTGATGACAAAGCACAAGGAGCTTGCTATGACAGGGATCATGGAGCATTAGGATGACAAGGACAGGGAAAATTGTGATAACAAGAGCCTGTATCATTGTGATGAGAACTGTCACGGAGCATAGTGATAACAAGGTCGTGAAGAATTGTGATGAAAATGGACATGGAGCATTGTGATGACCAGTGGATGGAGCATTTTGATTGCAAGACCGTGGAGCATTGTGAAGAGAAGACCACGGATAATTGTGATGACGAGCGTCATGGAGTTCTGTAATGACAAGGGGCATGGAGCATTGTGATGACAGGGATCATGGAACATTGTGATGCCATGTGTCATGGAGTATTGTGATGACAAATGTAATGGACCATTGTGATGACAAGTCCTTGGAGCATTGTGATGACAAGAGTCATGGAGCATTGTGATGACAATGGCAAGGAGCATTGTGATGATAAGGGCATGGAGCATTGTGATGAAAAAGGCATGGAGATATTTTTTGACAGAGTTCAAGGAGCCTTCTGACAAGTGTCAGGGAGCATTGTGATGACAAGTGTATTGAGGATTGCGATGAATATGTTCATGCAGCTTTGTGATGACAAGGGCATGGAATATTGTGATGACAATGGCATGAAGCATTGTGTTGAGAATGCCCTGGAGAATTCTGATGACATGTGTCATGGAGCATTGTGATGACATATGTCCAGTCCATTGTGAAGACTATAGCATGGAGCATTGTGATACCAAGTGTCATGGAAGATTAATATGACAAAGGTAATGGAGCATTGTGATGACAATGGTCAGGGAGCATTGTGATGACAATGGAATGGACTATTGTGATGACAGGCATCATAGAGCGTTATGATGACAAGGGTCTTGGAATATTGTGATGAAAATGGCATGGAGTATTTGTTGAGAATGACCTGGAGCATTAAGATGGCATACGTCATGGAGCATTGTGATGACATATGTCTGGTCCATTGTGATGGCAATGGCATTGAGCATTGTGATGCCAAGTGTCATGGAGGATTATGAGGACAAAGGTAATGGAGCATTGTGATGATAATGGCTTGGAACATTGTGATGACAAGGGTCATGGAGCATTGTGATGACAATGGCAAGGAGCATTGTGATAATAAGGACATGGAGCATTGTGATGAAACAGCATGGAGCTATTTTTTGTCAGAGTTCAAGGAGCCTTCGGACAAGTGTCAGAGATTATTGTGATGACAAGTGTATTGAGCATTGCGATGATAATGTTCATGCAGCATTGTGATGACAGGGGCATGGAATATTGTGATGATAATGGCCTGGAGCATTGTGTTGAGAATGCCCTGGAGCATTCTGATGACATGTGTCATGTAGCATTGTGATGACATATATCCGGTCCATTGTTATGAAAATGGCATGGAGCATTGTGATGCCAAGTGTCATGGAGGATTATGAGGACAAAGGTAATGGAGCATTGTGATTGCAATGGTCATGGAGCGTTGTGATGACAAGGGTGTTGGAATAATGTGATGACAATGGCATTGAGCATTGTGTTGAGAATGCCCTGGAGCATTCCGATGACATGCGTCATGAAGCATTGTGATGACATAAGTCCAGTCCCTTGAGATGAGAATGGCATGGAGCATTGTGATGACAAGGGCATAGAGCATTGTGATGACAGGGGCATGGAGCATTGGCCTGACAAATTTCATGGATTATTGTGATGACAGTGCGCATGGCAAATTGTGATGACAAGTGCATGGAGCACTGTGATGACAAGGTCATGGAGTATTGTGTAGAGAGTTGTCAGGGTTCATCACGATGACATATATTATGGTCTATTGAGATGACAATGGCATGGAGCATTGTGATGACAAGGGCAAGGAGCATTGTGATGACAGTGTCATGGAGCGTAAGTCGGACAAGTTTCATGGATTATTGTGATGACAGTGGGTATGGTGAATTGTGAGGGCAAGGGCATTGAGCATTATGTTGACAAGGTCATAGCCTATAGTGAAGACAGTTATCAGGGCGCATTTTGAGGTCATATGTCATGGCCCATTGTGATGACAATTTCATGTAGCATTGTGATGCCAAGTGTAATGGAGGATTGTGATGCCAAAGGTAAAGGAGCATTATGATGACAAGGGCTAGGAGCATTGTAATGACAAGTGTCATGGAGCATTGTGATGACAATTACATGAGTATTGTGAGGAGATGACCATGGATAATTGTGATGACCTGCGTCATGGAGCTCTGTAATGACAAGGGGCATGGAGCATCGTGAGGACAGGAGTTATGGAGCATTGTGATGATAGGGGTCATGGCGCATTTTGATGACATGTGTCATGGAGCATTCTGATGAAAAGTTGTGGCGTATTGTGATGACAAGCACATGGAGCATTGTGATGACACTGTCATGGAGTTTTGTGAAGACAGTTGTCAGGGACCATTGTGATGACATATATCATGGTCCATTGTGATGACAGTGGCATGGAACATGGTGGTGCCAAGTGTCATGGAGGATTGTGATGACAAAGGTAAAGCAGCATTGTGATGACAAGGGATTGGAGCATTGTGATGACAAGGGTCATGGAGCATTGTGATGACAATGGCATGGAGCATTTTGATGATAAGGGAATGGAGCATTGTGATGAAAAAGGCATGGAGCTATTTTATGACAGAGTTGAAGGAGCCTTCTGACAAGTGTCAGGGAGAATTAGGATGACAAGCCTTTTGAGCATTGTGATGACACATGTCATAGATCATTGAGATGACAAGGGCATGGAATATTGTGATGACAGGCATCATGGATCGTTGTGATGAAAAGGGTCATGGAGCACTGTGATGAAAATTGCAGGGAGCAGTGTGATGAAAAGGGTAGAAAGCAATGTGATCCCAAATTTCATGGAGGATTGTGGTCACAATGGGAAAGGAGTATTGTGATGACAAGCGCATGGAGCATTGTGATGACAAGGTCATGGAGCATTTTGCTCACAAAGGCATGGAGCATTGGGATGCCAAGTGTCATGGAGCACTGTGATGACAAGCGTCATGGAGCATTGTGATTACAGTGGTCATGGAGCATTGGGATGGCAAGGGCCTGGATTATCATGATGGCAAGGGTCATGGAGCATTTTGATGACAGGCGTCATGGAGCATTGTGATGACACGTGTCATGGAGCATTGTGATGAGAAGGTCATGGAGCATTGGGCTGAAAATATTCATGGAGCATTGTGATGACAGGGTCATGGAGCATTGTTATGACAAGTGAATGGAGCCTTGTGATGACAAGTTCCTGGAGCATTGTGATGAGAAGACCATGGAGCATTGTGATGACAAGTCTCATGAAGCATTCTGAGGAAAAGTGTCATGGAGCATTGTGATAACAGGGTTCATGGAGCAATTTGATGAAAACGGCATGGATCATAGTGATGAAAAAGACATAGAGCCTTATCAGGAACGGGTTCAAGGAGCATAGTGATGAGAAGTGTCGAGGAGCATTGTGATGACAAGTATATTGAATATTGTGGTGACAAAGTTCATGGAGCATTGTGATGAGAATAGCATGGATAATTCTTATGATGAGTGTCATGCGGCTCTGTGATGACAAGTGTTATGAAACATTGTGATCACAGGGTTTGGAGCATTTTGATAACAGTGGTCATGGAGCATTTTGATTTCATTGTGATGACAATAGCATGAAGCATTATGATGATGGGCATGGTGCATTGTGATGACAGGGTTCATGGAGCATTGAGATGAAATGTTTCATGGAGCATTTTGATGACAGGGCTTATGGAACAGTTTGATGTCAGCGGTCATGGAGCATTTTGATGATTAGGTCATGTAGCATTGTGATGACAGGGGTCATGGAACATTGTGATGACAGGGGTGAGGGAGTATATTGATGACTAGTGATGGAACACTCTGATATCAGTGGTGAGAGAGCATTTTGATGAGAAGTGCATGGACAATTGTGATGACAAATGTCATGAAGCATTGTGATGACTGCAGTCACGAAGAATTTTCAAAAAATAGGTCATGGAGCATGGTGATAACAAGCGCATGGAACATTGTGTTGACAAGGGCGTTGAGCAGAATTATGACAAGGTCATGGAGTTTTGTGAAGAAAGTTGTCAGGGAACATGGTGATGACTTATGTCATGGTCCATTGTGATGACAATGGCATGGTGCATTGTGATGACAGGGTTCATGGATCATTGAGATGAAAAATGTCTTGGAGCATTTTGATGACAGGGGTTATTGAACACTGTGATGTCAGGGGTCATGGAGCATTTTGATGATAAGGTCATGTAGCATTGTAATGACAGGGGCCATGGAACATTTTGATGACAGGGGTGAGTGTGTATAGTGATGACTAGAGATGGAACACACTGATATCAGTGGTGAGAGAGCATTTTGATGAGAAGTGCATGGAGCATTTTTGTGACAAAAGTCACAGAGTCTTGTGAGAAGGAGGGCATGGACAATTGTGATGACAAATGTCATGAAGCATTGTGATGACTGGAGTCACGGAGAATTTTCATAAAAGAGGTCATGGAGCATGGTGATAACAAGCTCATGGAACATTGTGTTGACAAGGGCGTGGAGCAGAGTTATGACAAGGTCATGGAATTTTGTGAAGACAGTTGTCAGGGAACATTGTGATGACATATGTCATGGTCCATTGTGATGACAATGACATGGAGTATTGTGATGCCAAGAGTCATGGAGTATTTCGATGACAATGGCATGGAGAAGTGTGATGATAAGGACATGGAGCATTGTGATGAAAAAGACATGGAGCTTTTTCATGAGAGAGTTCAAGGAGATTTCTGACAAGTGTCAGTGAGCATTGTGATGACAAGTGTATTGAACATTGTGATGGCAATGGTCATGAAGCATTGTGATGACAAGGGCATGGAATATTGTGATCACAATGGCATGGAGCATTTTGTTAGAATCCCCTGGCTCATTCTGATGTCATGCGTCATGGAGCATTTTAATGACATATATCCGGTCCATTTTAATGACAATGGCATGGAACATTTTGATGCCAATTGTCATGGAGGATTATGATGACAAATGTAATGGAGCATTGTGATGACAAGGGTTTGGAACATTGTGATGACAAGGGCATAGAGCATTGTGATGACAGGTGCATGGAGCATTGGCCTGACAAATTTCATGGATTATTGTGATGACAGTGTGCATGGCAAATTGTGATGACAAGAGCATGGAGCACGGTGATCAAAAGGTCATGGAGTATTGTGTAGACAGGTGTCAGGGAGCATCGTGATGACATATATCATGGTCTATTGTGTTGGCAATGGCATGGAACATTGTGATGCCAAGTGTCATGGAGGATTATGATGACAAAGGTAATGGAGCAGTGTGATGACAACGGCTTGGAGCATTGTGATGACAGGGGCATAGAGCATTTTGATGACACGGGCATGGAGCATTGAACTGAGAAGTTTCATGTATTATTTTGATGACAGTGGGCATGGTGAATTGTGATGACAAGGGCATCGAGCACTCTTATGACAAGGTCATTGAGTATTGTGTAGAGAGGTGTCAGGGAGCATCGTGATGACATATATCATGGTCTATTGTGATGACATTGGCATGGAACATTGTGATGCCAAGTGTCATGGAGTATTGTCATGACAATAGCATGGAGCATTGTGATGAAAAAGGCATGGAGCTTTTTCATGAGAGAGTTCAAGGAGACTTCTGACAAGTGTCAGGGTGCACTATGATGCCAAGTGTATTGAGCATTGTGATGACAATGGTCATGGAGTATTTTGATGACCAGGGCTTGGGGCATTGTGATGACAAGGGCATGGAGCATTGTGATGACAGGGTCATGGAGCATTAGTGTGACATTTTTCTTGGATTATTGTGATGACAGTGGGCATGGCGCATTGTGATGGCAAGGGCATTGAGCATTCTGTTGACAAAGTCATGGACTATAGTGAAGACAGTTGTCAGGGAGCATTTTGATGACATATGTCATGGTCCATTTGGATGACAATGCCATGGATCATTGTGATGCCAGGTGTCATAGAGGATAGTGATGCCAAAGGTAATGGAGCATTGAAATGACAAGGGCTTGGAGCATTTTGATGACAAGTGTCATGGTGCATTGTGATGACAAGGGCATTGAGTATTGTGATGAGACGACCATGGATAATTGTGATGATGAGCATCATGGAGCACTGTAATGACAAGGGTCATGGAGCATCGTGAGGACAGGTGTCATGGAGCATTGTGATGATAGGGGTCATGGCACATTTTGATGACAAGTGTCGTGTAGCATTCTGATGACAAGCTTGTGGAGTATTGTGATGACAAGCACATGGAACATTGTGTTGACAAGTTCATGGAGTTTTGTGAAGACAGTTGTCAGGGAGCATTGCGATGACATATGTCATGGTCCATGGTGATGACAATGGCATGGAACACTGTGGTGCCAAGGGTCATGGAGGATTGTGATGACAAAGGTAATGGAGCATTGTGATGACAAGAGTTTGGAGCATTGTGATGACAATGGTCACAGAGCATTGTGATGACAATGGCATGGAGCATTTTGATGATAAGGAAATGGAGCATTGTGAAGAAAAAGGCGTGGAGCTATTTTATGACAGAGTTCAAGGAGCCTTCTGACAAGTGTCAGGGAGCATTGTGCTGACAAATGTCATGGAGCATTGTGATGACTTTGGCATGGAATATTGTGATGACAGGCGTCATGGAGCCCTGTGATGACCAGTGTTATGGAACATTGGGATCACAACGGTTTGGAGCATTGTGATGACAATAGACATGGATCATTTAGATTTCAAGGAGCATGGAGCATTGTGATGACATGGGTAGTAAGCAATGTGATCCCAAGTTTCATGGAGGATTGTGGTCACAATGGGAATGCAATATTATGATGACAAGCGCATGGAACATTGTGATGACAAGGTCACATAGCATTCTGCTCACAAAGGCATGGAGCATTGGGATGACAAGTGTCATGGAGCACTGTGATGACAAGGGTCATGGAGCATTGTGATTACAGTGGTCATGGAGCATTGGGATGACAACGGCCTGTATTATTGTGATGGCAAGGGTAAAGGAGCCTTTTGATGACAGGCGTGATGGAGCATTGTGATGACAGGTGTCATGGAGCATTGTGATGAGATGGTCATGGAGCATTGGGCTGAAATATTCATGGAGTATTGTGATGACAGGTTCATGGAACATTGTTATGACAAGTGAAAGGAGCCTTGTGATGACAAGTTCCTGGAGCATTGTGATGAGAAGACCATGGAGCCTTGTGATGACAAGTCTCATGGAGGATTCTGAGGAAAAGGTTCATGGAGCATTCTGATTACATGGGTCATGGAGCAATTTGATGAAAATGGCATGGATCACTGTAAAGAAAGAGACATATAACCTTATCAGGAACGGGTTCAAGGAGCATAGTGACGAGAAGTGTCGGGGAGCTTTTTGATGACAAGTATATTGAACATTGTGGTGACAAAGTCCATGGAGCATTGTGAAGAGAATAACATGGATAATTGTTATGACGAGTGTCAAGGGGCTTTGTGATGACAAGTGTTATGAAACATTGTGATCACAAGGGTTTGGAGCATTTTGATGACAGAGGTCATGGAGCATTTTGATTTCATTGTGATGACAATAGCATGAAGCATTATGATGATGGGCATGGTGCATTGCGATGACAGGGTTCATGGAGCATTGAGATGAAAAGGGTCATGGAGCATTTTGATGACATGGGTTATGGAACATTGTGATGTCAGGGGACAGGGAGCATTTTGATGATAAGGTCATGTAGCATTGCGATGACAGGGGTCATGGAACATTGTGATGACAGGGGTGAGGGAGTATAGTGATGACTAGTGATGGTTCACACTGATATCAGTGGTGAGAGAGCATTTTGTTGAGAAGTGCATGGAGCATTGTGGTGACAATAGTCACTGAGTCTTGTGATGACGAGGGCATGGACAATTGTGATGACAAATGTCATGAAGCGTTGTGATGACAGGAGTCACGGAGAATTTCCATAAAAGAGTTCATGGAGCATGGTGATAACAAGGGCATGGTGCATTGTGATGACAAGGGCGTGGAGCATTGTTATAACAAGGTCATGGAATTTTGTGAAGACAGTTGTCAGGGAACATTGTGATGACATACGTCATGGTCCATTGTGCTGAGAATGGCATGGAGTATTGTGATGCCAAGTGTCATGGAGGATTGTGATGACAAAGTCATGGAGCATTGTGATGATAAGGGCATGGAGCATTGTGATAAAAAAGGCATGGAGCTTTTTCATGAGAGTGTACTAGGAGACTTCTGACAAGTGTCGGTGAGCATTGTGATGACAAGTGTATTGAGCATTGGGATGACAGTGGTCATGGAGCGTTGTGATGACAAGGGCATGGAATATTGTGATCACAATGGCATGGAGCATTTTGTTGAGAAACCCCTGGAGCATTCTGATGTCATGTGTCATGGAGAATTGTGATGACATATATCCAGTCCATTGTGATGACAATGGCATGGAGCATTGTGCTGCCAAGTGTCATGGAGGATTATGATGACAAAGTTAATGGAGAATTGTGATGACAGGTGCTTGGAGCACTGTGATGACAAGAGCATAGAGCATTTTGATGACAGTGGCATGGAGCATTGGCCTGACCAGTTTCATGTATTATTTTGATGAGAGTGGGCATGGTGCATTGTGATGACAAGGACATGGAGTACTCTTATGACAAGGTCATGGAGTATTGTGTATACAGGTGTCAGGGAGCATCGTGATGACAAATATCATTGTCCATTGTGATGACAATGGCATGGAGCATTGTGATGCCAAGTGTCATGGAGGATCGTGATGACAAATGTAAAGGAGTATTCTGATGACAAGGGCTTGGTGCATTGTGATGACAAGGGCATCGTGCCTTGTGGTGACACGGTCATGTAGCATTGGTCTGACATGTTTAATGGATTATTGTGATGAGAGTGGGCATGGCGCATTGTGATGGCAAGGGCATTGAGCATTATGTTGACAAGGTCATGTACTATATTGAAAACAGTTGTCAGGGAGCATTTTGATGACATATGTCATAATCCATTGTGATGACAAGGGCTTGGAGAATTGTGATGATAATGTCCATGGAGCATTGTGATGACAAGGCCATGGAGAATTGTGATGAGAAGACCATGGATAATTGTGCTGACGATCATCATTGAGCACTGTAATGACAAGGGGCATGGAGCATCGTGAGGATAGGTGTCATTGAGCATTGTGATGATAGGGGTCATGGCACATTTTGATGACAAGTGTCATGGAGCATTCTGAAGACAAGCTTGTGGAGTATTGTTATGACAAGCACATGGATCATTGTGATGACAAGTTCATGGAGTTTTGTGAAGACAGTTGTCAGGGAGCATTGTGATGACATATGTCATGGTCCATTGTGATGACAATGGCATGGAACATTGTGGTACCAAGTGTCATGGAGGATTGTGATGACAAAGGTAATGGAGCATTGTGATGCCAAGGGATTGGAGAATTGTGATGACATGGGTCATCGAGCATTGTGATGACAGTGGTATGGAGCATTTTGATGATAAGTGTATGGAGCATTGTGATGAAAAAGGCATGGTGCTACTTTATGACCGAGTTCGAGGAGCCTTCTGATATCTGTCAGGGAGCATTGGGATGACAAGTGTTTTGAGCATTGTGATGACACATGTCATAGATCATTGTGTCAACAAGGGCATGGAATATTGTGATGGCAGGCATCATGGAGCTTTGTGATGACAAGGGTTATGGTGCATTGAGATGACAATGGAATGGAGCATTGTGATGAAAAAGCCATGCAGCTATTTCACGACAGACTTCAAGGAGCCTTCTGACAAGTGTCAGCGATCATTGTGATGACAAGTGTATTGAGCATTTTGATGACAAAAGTCAGGGAGCATTGTGATGACAAGGGCATGGAATATTGTGATGGCAAGGGCATGGAGCACACTTATGACAAGGTCATGGAGTATTGGGTAGAGAGGTGTCAGCGAGCATCGTGATGACATATACCATGGTCCATAGTGATGAAAATAGCATGGAGCATTGTGTTGCCAAGTGTCATGAAGGACTGTGATGACAAAAGTAATGGAGCATTGTGATGCCCAGGGCTTGGAGCATTGTGATGACAAGGGCAAGGAGCATTGTGATGACAGTGTCATGGAACATGGGTCTGACAAGTTTCATAGATTATTGTGATGACAGTGAGCATGATGCATTGTGATGGCAATGACATTCAGCATTATGTTGACAAGGTCATGGACTATAGTGAAGACAGTTATCAGGGCGCATTTTGAGGACATATGTCATGGTCCATTGTGATGACAATGGCATGGAGCATTGTGATGCCAAGTGTAATGGCGGATTGTGATGGCAAATGTAAAGGAGCATTATTATGACAAGGGCTTGGAGCATTGTGATGACAAATGTCATGGAACATTGTGAATACAAGGACATGGAATATTGTGATGAGAAGACCATGGATAATTGTGATGACCAGAGTCATGGAGCTCTGTATTGACAAGGGACATGGAGCAACGTGAGGACAGGTGTTATGGAGCATTGTTATGATAGGGGACATGGCGCATTTTGATGACAAGTGTCATGGAGCATTCTGATGAAAAGCTTGTGGATTATTGTGATGACAAGCACATGGAGCATTGTGATGACAAGGTCATGGAGTTTTGTGAAGACAGTTGTCAGGGACCATTGTGATGACATATATCATGCCCCATTGTGATGACATTGGCATGGAACATGGTGGTGCCAAGTGTCATGGAGGATTGTGATGACAAAGGTAAAGCAGCATTGTGATGACAAGGGATTGGAGCATTGTGATGACAAGGGTCATGGAGCATTGTGATGACAATGCAATGGAGCATTTTGATGATAAGGGAATGGAGCATTGTGAAGAAAAATGCATGGAGCTATTTTATGACAGAGTTGAAGGAGCCTTCTGACAAGTGTCAGGGAGAATTGGGATGACAAGCGTTTTGAGCATTGTGATGACACATGTCATAGAGCATTGAGATGACAAGGGCATGGAATATTGTGATGACAGGCATCATGGAGTGTTTTGATGAAAAGGGTCATGGAGCACTGTGATGACAAAGGCATGGAGCATTGTGATGACAAGGGTAGAAAGCAATGTGATCCCAAATTTCATGGAGGATTGTGGTCACAATGGGAATGGAGTATTGTGATGAAAAGCGCATGGAGCATTGTGATGACAAGGTCATGGAGCACTATGATGACAAGCGTCATGGAGCATTGTGATTACAGTGGTCATGGAGCATTGGGATGGCAAGGGCCTGGATTATCATGATGGCAAGGGTCATGGAGCATTTTGAATACAGGCGTCATGGAGCATTTTGATGATACGTGTCATGGAGCATTGTGATGAGAAGGTCATGGAGCATTGGGCTGAAAATGTTCATGGAGTATTGTGATGACAGGGTCATGGAGCATTGTTATGACAAGTGAATGGAGCCTTGTGATGACAGGTTCCTGGAGCATAGTGATGAGAAGACCATGAAGCCTTGTGATGACAATTCTCATGGATCAGTCTGAGGAAAAGGGTCATGGAGCATTGTGATTACAGGGGTCATGGAGCAATTTGATGAAAACGGCATGGATCATAGTGATGAAAAAGACATAGAGCATTATCAGGAACGGGTTCAAGGAGCATAGTGACGAGAAGTGTCGGGGAGCATTGTGATGACAAGTATATTCAACATTGTGGTGACAAAGTTCATTGAGCATTGTGATGAGAAGAACATGGATAATTGTTATGACGAGTGTCATGGGGCTTTGTGAAGACAAGTGTTATGAAACATTGTGATCACAAGGGTTTGGAGCATTTTGATGACAGAGGTCATGGAGCATTTTGATTTCATTGTGATGACAATAGCATGAAGCATTATGATGATGGGCATGGTGCATTGTGATGACAGGGTTCATGGAGCATTGAGATGAAAAGTTTCATGGAGCATTTTGATGACAGGGGTTGTGGAACAGTGTATGTCAGGGGTCATGGAGCATTTTGATGATAAGGTCATGTAACATTGTGATGACAAGGGTCATGGAACATTGTGATGACAGGGGTTGAGGGAGTATAGTAATGACTAATGATGGAACACTCTGATATCAGTGGTGAGAGAGCATTTTGATGAGAAGTGCATGGAGCATTGTGGTGACAAAAGTCACAGAGTCTTGTGAGGACGAGGGCATGGACAATTGTGATGACAAATGTCATGAAGCATTGTGATGACTGCAGTCACGGAGAATTTTCATAAAAGAGGTCATGGAGCATGGTGATAACAAGCGCATGGAACATTGTGTTGACAAGGGCGTGGAGCAGAGTTATGACAAGGTCATGGTGTGTGGTGAAGAGAGTTGTCATGGAACATTGTGATGACATATGTCATGGTCCATTGTGATTACAATGGCATGGAGTATTGTGATGCCAACATTCATTGAGGATTGTGATGACAATGGCATGGAGCATTGTGATGATAAGGACATGGAGCACTGTGATGAAAAAGGCATGGAGCTTTTTCATGAGAGAGTTCAAGGATACTTCTGACAAGTGTCAGTGAGCATTGTGATGACAAGTGTATTGAACATTGTGATGGCAATGGTCATGAAGCATTGTGATGACAAGGGCATGGAATATTGTGATCACAATGACATGGAGCATTTTGTTGAGAATCCCCTGGCGCATTCTGATATCATGTGTCATGGAACATTGTGATGACATATATCCGGTCTATTGTAATGACAATGGCATGGAGCATTGTGATGCCAATTGTCATGGAGGATTATGATGACAAAAGTAATGGAGAATAGTGATGACAAGGGTTTGGAACATTGTGATGACAAGGGCATAGAGCATTGTGATGACAGGGGCATGGAGCATTGGCCTGACAAGTTTCATATATTATTGTGATGATAGTGTGCATGGCAAATTGTGATGACAATGGCATGGAGCACTGTGATGAAAAGGTCATGGAGTATTGTGTAGACAGTTGTCAGGGAGCATCGTGATGACATATATCATGGTCCATTGTGATGACAATGTCTTGGAGCATTGTGATGCCAAGGGTCATGGAGGATTGTGATCACAATGACATGGAGCATTTTGTTGAGAATCCCCTGGCGCATTCTGATATCATGTGTCATGGAACATTGTGATGACATATATCCGGTCTATTGTAATGACAATGGCATGGAGCATTGTGATGCCAATTGTCATGGAGGATTATGATGACAAAAGTAATGGAGAATAGTGATGACAAGGGTTTGGAACATTGTGATGACAAGGGCATAGAGCATTGTGATGACAGGGGCATGGAGCATTGGCCTGACAAGTTTCATATATTATTGTGATGATAGTGTGCATGGCAAATTGTGATGACAATGGCATGGAGCACTGTGATGAAAAGGTCATGGAGTATTGTGTAGACAGTTGTCAGGGAGCATCGTGATGACATATATCATGGTCCATTGTGATGACAATGTCTTGGAGCATTGTGATGCCAAGGGTCATGGAGGATTGTGATGACAAAGTTAATGGAGCATTGTGATGACAAGGGCTTGGAGCATTGTGATGAAATGGGCCATTGTAAATTTTAATGAAAACATCGTGAATCATTATGATGACAAAGCGCATGGAGCTTGCTATGATAGGGATCTTTGAACATTAGGATGAAAAGGGCATGGAAAATTGTGCTGACAAGAGCCTGTATCATTGTGATGAGACGTATCATGGAGCATTGTGATAACAAGGACGTGGAGAATTGTGGTGACATGGGACATGGAGCATTGTGATGACCAGCGGATGCAGCATTTTGATTGAAAGACCGTAGAGAATTCTGTTGAGAAGACCACGGATAATTGTGATGACGAACGCCATGGAACTGTAATGACAAGGGGCATGGAACATTGTGAGGACAGGTGTCATGGAGCATTGTGATGACAGGGGTCATGGAGCATTCTGATGAGAAGCTTGTGCAGTATTGTGATGACAATGGCATGGAGCATTGTGATGACAAGGGCATGGAGCATTGTGATGATAAGGGCCATGGATTATTTGATGACAATGTCGTGAAGCATTGTGATCCCAAGCACATGGAGCTTGCTATGAGAAGTGTCATGGAGCTCTGCGATGACAATATTATGGAATATTGTGAAGACAGATGTCAGGGAGCATTGTGATGACAAAGGTAATGGAGCATTGTGATGACAAGCGCTTGGAGGATTGTGATGATACTAGTCATGGAGGAATGTGATTAAAAGGGCATGGAGCATGGTGATGACAAGGGCCATTGAAAATTTTGATGACAACGTCGTGAAGCCTTTGATGACAAAGCACAGGGACCTTGCTATGACAGGGATCTTGGAGCATTAGGATGACAAGGGCATGGAAAATTGTGATGACAAGAGCCTGTATCATTGTGATGAGAAGTGTCATGGAGCATTGTGATTACAAGGTCTAAGAGAATTGTGATGACAAGGGACGTGGAGCATTGTGATGACCAGTGGATGGAGCATTTTGATTGCAAGACCGTGGAGCATTGTGAAGAGAAGACTACGGATAATTTGCATGATGAGCGTCATGGAGCTCTGTAATGACATGGGTCATGGAGCATTGTGATGACAGGGGTCATGGAGCATTGGCCTGAGAAGTTTCATGTATTACTTTGATGACAGTGGGCATAGTGAATTGTGATGAGAAGGGCATCGTGCACTCTTATGACAAGGTCATTGAGTATTGTGTAGAGAGCTGTCAGGGAGCA
The DNA here is from genome assembly GCF_964165515.1 of Mesoplodon bidens. Classification (NCBI taxonomy): domain Eukaryota; kingdom Metazoa; phylum Chordata; class Mammalia; order Artiodactyla; family Ziphiidae; genus Mesoplodon; species Mesoplodon bidens. Next base: position 1,180,796 of record NW_027672190.1, on the reverse strand, counting down.
TCGTGATGACATATATCATGGTCTATTGTGATGACAATGGCATGGAGCATTGTGATGCCAAGTGTCATGGAGGATTGTGATGACAATGGCATGGAGCATTGTGATGATAAGGACATGGAGCATAGTGTTGAAAAAGGCATGGAGCTTTTTCATGAGAGAGTTCAAGGAGAATTCTGACAAGTGTCAGGGAGCTCTGTGATGCCAAGTGTATTGAGCATTGTGATGACAATGGTCATGGAGCATTTTGATGACCAGGGCTTGGGGCATTGTGATGACAATGGCATGGAACATTGTGACGACAGGGTCATGGAGCATTAGTATGACTTTTTCTTGGATTATTGTGATGACAGTGGGCATGGCGCATTGTGATGGCAAGGGCATTGAGCATTCTGTTGACAAGGTCATGGACTATAGTGAAGACACTTGTCCGGGAGCATTTTGATGACATATGTCATGGTCCATTTGGATGACAATGCCATGGATCATTGTGATGTCAAGTGTCTTAGAGGATTGTGATGCCAAAGGTAATGGAGCATTGTAATGACAAGGGCTTGGAGCATTGTGATGACAATGGCATGGAGTATTGTGATGAGAAGACCATGGATAATTCTGAGGATGAGCGTCATGGAGCACTGTAAAGACAAGGGGCATGGAGCATCGTGAGGACAGGTGTCATGGAGCATTGTGATGATACGGGTCATGGTGCATTTTGATGACACGTGTCATGGAGCATTCTGATGACAAGCTTGTGGAGTATTGTGATGGCAAGCACATGGAGCATTGTGATGACAAGGTCATGAAGTTTTGTGAAGACAGTTGTCAGGGAGCATTGCGATGACAATGGCATGGAACACAATGGTGCCAAGGGTCATGGAGGATTGTGATGACAAAGGTAATGGAGCATTGTGATGACAAGTCTTTGGAGCACTGTGATGACAAGGGTCACGGAGCATTGTGATGAGAATGGCATGGAGCATTTTGATGATAAGGAAATGGAGCATTGTGAAGAAAATGGCATGGAGCTATTTTATGACAGAGTACAAGGAGCCTTCTGACAAGTCTCAAGGAGCATTGGGATGACAAGTGTTTTGAGCATTGTGATGACACATGTCATAGAGCATTGTGATGACAAGGTCATGGAATATTGTGATGACTGGCATCATGGAGCGTTGTGATGACAAGAGTCATGGTGCACTGTGATGACAATGTCATGGAACATTGTGATGATAAGGGCATGGAGCATTGTCATGAGATTTTTCATGAGAGAGTTCAAGGAGACTTCTGACAAGTGTCAGGGAGCATTGTGAAGACAAATGTATTGAGCATTGTGATGACAATGGTCATGGAGCATTTTGATGACAAGGACATGGAATATAGTGATGACAATGGCATGGAGCATTTTGTTGAGAATCCCCTTGATCATTCTGATGTCATCCGTCATGGAGCATTGTGATGACATATATCAGGTCCATTGTGATGACAATAACATGGAGCATTGTGATGACAAGTGTCAAGGAGGATTATGATGGCAAAGGTAATGGAGCATTGTGCTGACAAGGGCTTGGAGCATTGTGATGACAAGGGCATAGAGCATTGTGATGAGAGGGGCATGGAGCATTGGCCTGACAATTTTCATGGATTATTGTGATGACAGTGCGCATGGCAAATTGTGATGACAAATGCATGGAGCACTGTGATGACAAGGTCATGGAGTATTGTGTAGAGAGTTGTCAGGGAGCATTACGATGACATATATTATGGTCTATTGTGATGACAATGGCATGGAGCATTGTGATGCCAAGTGTCATGGAGGATTGTGATGACAAAAGTAATGGAGCATTGTGATGACAAGGGCTTGGAGAATTGTGATGACAATGGCCATGGAGCATTGTGATGACAAGGGCTTGGAGCATTGTGATTAGAAGACCAAGGATAATTGTGATGACGAGCGTCATGGAGCACTGTAATGACAAGGGCCATGGAGCATCGTTAGGATAGGTGTCATGGAGCATTGTGATGATAGGTGTCATGTCGCATTTTGATGATAAGTGACATAGAACATTCTAATGACATGCTTGTGTAGTATTGTGATGACAAGCACATTGAGCATTGTGATAACAAGGTCATGGAGTTTTGTGAAGACAGTTGTCAGGGAGCATTGTGGTGACAAAAGTCATGGAGCATTGTGATGACTAGGGCATGGAAAATTGTGATGACAGGCATCATGGAGCCCTGTGATGACCAGTGTTATGGAACATTGGGATCACAACGGTTTCGAGGATTGTGATGACAGAAGTCATGGATCATTTAGATTTCAAGGAGCATGGAGCATTGTGATGACAAGGGTAGTAAGCAATGTGATCCCAAGTTTCATGGACGATTGTGGTCACAATGGGAATGGAATATTGTTATGACAAGCACATGGAACATTGTGATGACAAGGTCATGTAGCATTTTGCTGACAAACGCATAGAGCATTGGGATGACAAGTGTCATGGAGCACTGTGATGACAAGCGTCATGGAGCATTGTGATTACACTGGTCATGGAGCATTGGGATGACAAGGGCCTGGATTATTGTGATGGCAAGTGTAATGGAGCCTTTTGATGACAGGCGTCATGAAGCATTGTGATGACACGTGTCATGGAGCATTGTGATGAGAAGGTCATGGAGCATTGGGCTGAAAGTGGTCATGGAGTATTGTGATGACACGGTCATGGAGCATTGCTATTACAAGTGAATGGAGCCTTGTGATGACATGTTCCTGGAACATTGTGATGAGAAGACCATGGAGCCTTGTGATGACAAGTCTCATGGAGCATTCTGAGGAAAACGGTCATTGAGCATTGTGATTACAGGGGTCATGGAACAATTTGATGAAAACGGCATGGATCATAGTGATGAAAAAGACATAGAGCCTTATCAGGAACGGTTTCAAGGAGCATAGTGACGAGAAGTGTCGGGGAGCATTGTGATGACAAGTATATTGAACATTGTTGTGACAAAGTCCATGGAGCATTGTGATGAGAAGAACATGGATAACTGTTATGACGAGTGTCATGGGGCTTTGTGATGACAAGTGTTATGAAAAATTGTGATCACAACGTTTTGGAGCATTTTGATGACAGAGGTCATGGAGCATTTTGATTTCATTGTGATGACAATAGCATGAAGCATTATGATGATGGGCATGGTGCATTGCGATGACAGGGTTCATGGAGCATTGAGATGAAAAGTTTCATGGAGCATTTTGATGACATGGGTTATGGAACATTGTGATGTCAGTGGTCATGGAGCATTTTGATGATAAGGTCATGTAGCATTGCGATGACAGGGTTCATGGAACATTGTGATGACAGGGGTGAGGGAGTATAGTGATGAATAGTGATGGTGCACACTGATATCAGTGGTGAGAGAGCATTTTGTTGAGAAGTGCATGGAGCATTGTGGTGACAAAAGTCACTGAGTCTTGTGATGACGAGGGCATGGATAATTGTGATGACAAATGTCATGAAGCGTTGTGATGACTGGAGTCACGGAGAATTTTCATAAAACAGGTCATGGAGCATGGTGATAACAAGGGCATGGAGCATTGTGATGACAAGGGCGTGGAACATTGTTATAACAAGGTCATGGAATTTTGTGAAGATAGTTGTCAGGGAACATTCTGATGACATATGTCATGGTCCTTTGTGCTGACAATGGCATGGAGTATTGTGATGCCAAGTGTCATGGAGGATTGTGATGACAATGTCATGGAGCATTGTGATGATAAGGGCATGGTGCATTGTGATAAAAAAGGCATGGAGCTTTTTCATGAGAGAGTACTAGGAGACTTCTGACAAGTGTCAGGGAGCATTGTGATGACAAGTGTATTGAGCATATTGATGACAGTGGTCATGGAGCATTGTGATGACAAGGGCATGGAATATAGTGATGACAATGGCATGGAGCATTTTGTTGAGAATCCCCTGGAGCATTCTGATGCCATGCATCATGGAGCATTGTGATGACATATATCCGGTCCATTGTGATGACAATGGCATGGAGCATTGTGCTGCCAAGTGTCATGGAGGATTATGATGACAAAGTTAATGGAGAATTGTGATGACAGGAGCTTGGAGCACCTTCATGACAAGAGCATAGAGCATTGTGATGACAGGGGCATGGAGCATTGGCCTGACCAGTTTCATGTATTATTTTGATGAGCGTGGGCATGGTGCCTTGTAATGACAAGGACATGGAGTACACTTATGTCATGGTCATGGAGTATTGTGTAGAGAGGTGTCAGGGAGCATCGAGATGACAAATATCACTGTCCATTGTGATGACAATGGCATGGAGCATTGTGATGCCAAGTGTCATGGAGGATCGTGATGACAAAAGTAAAGGAGTATTCTAATGACAAAGGCTTGGTGCATTGTGATGACAAGGGCATCGTGCTTTGTGGTGACACGGTCATGGAGCATTGGTCTGACATGTTTCATGGATTATTGTGATGACAGTGGGCATGGCGCATTGTGATGGCATGGGCATTGAGCATTATGTTGACAAGGTCAGGTACTCTATTCAAAACAGTTGTCAGGGAGCATTTTGATGACATATGTCATTATCCATTGTGATGACAAGGGCTTGGAGAATTGTGATGACAATGGCCATGGAGCATTGTGATGACAAGGCCATGGAGAATTGTGATGAGAAGACCATGGATAATTGTGCTGACGATCGTCATTGAGCACTGTAATGACAAGGGGCATGGAGCATCGTGAGGACAGGTGTCATTGATCATTGTGATAATAGGGGTCATGGCACATTTTGATGGCAAGTGTCATGGAGCATTCTGATGACAAGCTTGTGGAGTATTGTGATGACAATCACATGGATCATTGTGATGACAAGTTCATGGAGTTTTGTGAAGACAGTTGTCAGGGAGCATTGCGATGACTTATGTCATGGTCCATTGTGATGAAAATGGCATGGAACATTGTGGTGCCAAGTGTCATTGAGGATTGTGATGACAAAGGTAATGGAGCATTGTGATGACAAGGGATTGGAGAATTGTGATGACAAGGGTCATGGAGCATTGTGATGACAATGGCATGGAGCATTTTGCTGATAAGGGAATGGAGCATTGTGATGAAAAAGGCATGGTGCTACATTATGACCGAGTTCAAGGAGCCTTCTGACAAGTGTCAGGGAGCTTTGGGATGACAAGTGTTTTGAATATTGTGATGACACATGTCATAGAGCATTGTGTTGACAAGGGCATGTAATATTGTGATGGCAGGCATCATGGAGCTTTGTGATGACAAGGGTAATGGAGCATTGTGATGACATTGGCATGGAGCATTGTGATGAAAAAGCCATGCAGCTATTTCACGACAGACTTCAAGGAGCCTTCTGACAAGTGTCAGCGATCATTGTGATGACAAAAGTCATGGAGCATTGTGATGCCAAGGGCATGGAATATTGTGATGGCAGGCATCATGGAGCCCTGTGATGACCAGTGTTATGGAAAATTGTGATCACAACGTTTTGGAGCATTGTGATGACAGAAGTCATGGATCATATTGATTTCAAGGAGCATGGAGCATTGTGATGAAAAGGGTAGAAAGCCATGTGATCCCAAGTTTCATGGAGGATTGTGGTCACAATGGGAATGGAGTATTGTGATGAAAAGCACATGGAGCATTGTGATGACAAGGTCATGTAGCCTTTTGCTGACAATGGCATGTTGCATGGGGATGACAAATGTCATGGAGCACTGTGATGAAAGGTGTCATGGAGCATTGTGATTACAGTGGTCATGGAGCATTGGGATTACAAGTGCCTGGATTACTGTGATGGCAAGTGTAATGAAGCAGTTTGATGACAGGCGTCATGGAGCATTGTGATGACAGGTGTCATGGAGCATTGTGATGAGAAAGTCATGGAGAATTGGACTGAAAATGTTCATGGAGTATTGTGATGACAGGGTCATGGAGCCTGGTGATGACAAGTTCCTGGAGCACTGTGATGAGAAGACCTTGGAGCCTTGTGATGACAAGTCTCATGGAGCATTCTGAGGAAAAGTGTCATGGAGCATTGTGATTAGAGGGGTCATGGAGCAATTTGATGAAAACGGCATGGATCACTGTGAAGAAAAATACATAGAGACTTATCAAGAACGGGATCAAGGAGCATAGTGTCGAGAAGTATCGGGGAGCATTATGATGACAAGTATATTGAACATTGTGGTGACAAAGTTCATGGAGCATTGTGATGAGAAGAAAATGGATAATTGTTATGACGAGTGTCATGGGGCTCTGTGATGACAAGTGTTATGAAACATTGTGATCACAAGGGTTTGGAGCATTTTGATGACAGAGGTCATGGAGAATTTTGATTTTATTGTGATGACAATAGCATGAAGCATTATGATGATGGGCATGGTGCATTGTGATGACAAGGACATGGAGCACACTTATGACAAGGTCACGGAGTATTGTGTAGAGAGGTGTCAGGGAGCATCGTGATGACATATATCATGGTCCATTGTGATGACAATAGCATGGAGTATTGTGTTGCCAAGTGTCATGGAGGATTGTGATGACAAAAGTAATGGAGTATTGTGATGCCCAGGGCTTGGAGCATTGTGATGACAAGGGCAAGGAGCATTGTGATGACAGTGTCATGGACCATTGGTCTGACAAGTATCATGGATTATTGTGATGACAGTGGGCATGGTGCATTGTGATGGCAAGGGCATTGAGCATTATGTTGACAAGGTCATGGACTATAGTGAAGACAGTTATCAGGGCACATTTTGAGAACATATGTCATGGTCCATTGTGATGACAATGGCATGGAGCATTGTGATGCCAAGTGTAATGGAGGATTGTGATGCCAAAAGTTAAGGAGCATTATGATGACAAGGGCTTGGAGCATTGTGATGACAAATGTCATGGAGCATTGTTATGACAAGGACATGGAATATTGTGATGAGAAGACCATGGATAATTGTGATGCCTGCGTCATGGAGCTCTGTAATGACAAGGGGCATGGAGCATCGTGAGGACAGGTGTTATGGAGCATTGTGATGATATGGGTCATGGCGCATTTTGATGACATGTGTCATGGAGCATTCTGATCAAAAGCTTGTGGAGTATTGTGATGACAAGCACATGAAGCATTGTGTTGACAAGGTCATGGAGTTTTCTGAAGACAGTTGTCAGGGACAATTGAGATGACATATATCATGGTCCATTGTGATGACAGTGGCATGGAACATGGTGGTGCCAAGTGTCATGGAGGATTGTGATGACAAAGGTAAAGCAGCATTGTGATGACAAGGGATTGGAGCATTGTGATGACAAGGGTCATGGAGCATTGTGATGACAATGGCATGGAGCATTTTGATGATAAGGGAATGGAGCATTGTGATGAAAAAGGCATGGAGCTATATTATGACAGAGTTGAAGGAGCCTTCTGACAAGTGTCAGGGAGAATTGGGATGACAAGCGTTTTGAGCATTGTGATGACAAGGGTAGAAAGCAATGTGATCCCAAATTTCATGGAGGATTGTGGTCACAATGGGAATGGAGTATTGTGATGACAAGCGCATGGAGCCTTGTGATGACAAGGTCATGGAGCATTTTGCTCACAAAGGCATGGAGCATTGGGATGACAAGTGTCATGGAGCACTGTGATGACAAGCTTCATGGAGCATTGTGGTTACAGTGGTCATGGAGCATTGAGATGGCAAGGGCCTGGATTATCATGATGGCAAGTGTCATGGAGCATTTTGATGACAGGCGTCATGGAGCATTGTGATGACACGTCTCACGGAGCATTGTGATGAGAAGGTCTTGGAGCATAGGGCTGAAAATGTTCATGGAGTATTGTGATGACAGGGTCATGGAGCATTGTTATGACAAGTGAATGGAGCCTTGTGATGACAATTTCCTGGAGCATTGTGATGAGAAGACCATGGAGCCTTGTGATGACAAGTCTCATGGAGCATTCTGAGGAAAAGGGTCATGGAGCATTGTGATTACGGTGGCCATGGAGCAATTTGATTAAAACGATATGGATCTCTGTGAAGAAAAAGACAGAGAGCCTTATCAGGAACGGGTTCAAGGAGCATAGTGACGAGAAGTGTCTGGGAGCATTGTGATGACAAGTGTATTGAACATTGTGGTGACAAAGTTCATGGAGTTGTGTGATGAGAATAACATGGATAATTCTTATGACGAGTGTCATGGGGCTTTGTGATGACAAGTGTTATGAAACATTGTGATCACAAGGGTTTGGAGCATTTTGATAACAGTTGTCATGGAGCATTTTGATTTCATTGTGATGACAATAGCATGAAGCATTATGATGATGGGCATGGTGCATTGTGATGACAGGGTTCATGGAGCATTGAGATGATAAGTTTCATGGAGCATTTTGATGACAGGGGTTATGGAACAGTGTGATGTCAGGGGTCATGGACCATTTTGATGATAAGGTCATGTATCATTGTGATGACAGGACTTATGGAACATTTTGATGACAATAGCATGGAGCATTGTGTTGCCTAGTGTCATGGAGGATTATGATGACAAAAGTAATGGAGCATTGTGATGCCCAGGGCTTGGAGCATTGTGATGACAAGGGCAAGGAACATTGTGATGACAGTGTCATGACACATTGGTCTGACAAGTTTCATGGATTATTGTGATGACAGTGGACATGGTGCATTGTGATGGCAAGGTCACTGAGCATTATGTTGACAAGGTCATGGACTATAGTGAAGACAGTTATCAGGGCGCATTTTGAGGACATATGTCATGGTCCATTGTGATGACAATCGCATGGAGCATTGTTATCCCAAGTGTAATGGAGGATTGTGATGCCAAAGCTAAAGGAGCATTATGATGACAAGGGCTTGGAGCATTGTGATGACAAGTTTCATGGAACATTGTGATGACAAGGGCATGGAGTATTGTGATGAGAAGACCATGGATAATTGTGATGACCGGCGTCATGGAGCTCTGTAATGACAAGGGGCATGGAGCATCCTGAGGACAGGTGTTATGGAGCATTGTGATGATAGGTGTCATGGCGCATTTTGGTGACATGTGTCATGGAGCATTCTGATGAAAAGCTTGTGGAGTATTGTGATGACAAGCACATGAAGCATTGTGATGACAAGGTCATGGGGTTTTGTGAAGAGAGTTGTCAGGGACCATTGAGATGACATATATCATGGTCCATTGTGATGACATTGGCATGGAACATGGTGGTGCCAAGTGTCATGGAGGATTGTGATGAAAAAGGTAAAGCAGCATTGTGATGAAAAGGGATTGGAGCATTGTGATGACAAGGGTCATTGAGCATTATGATGACAATGGCATGGAGCATTTTGATGAAAAGGGAATGGAACATTGTGATGAAAAAGGCATGGAGCTATTTTATAACAGAGTTGAAGGAGCATTCTGACAAGTGTCAGGGAGAATTGGGATGACAAGCGTTTTGAGCATTGTGATGACACATGTCATAGAGCATTGAGATGACAAGGGCATGGAATATTGTGATGACAGGCATCATGGAGCGTTGTGATGACAAGGGTCATGGAGCACTGTGATGACAGTGGCATGGAGCATTGTGATGACAAGGGTAGAAAACAATGTGATCCCAAATTTCATGGAGGATTGTGGTCACAATGGGAATGGAGTATTGTGATGACAAGTGCATGGAGCATTGTGATGACAAGGTCATGGAGCATTTTGCTCACAATGGCATGGAGCATTGGGATGACAAGTGTCATGGAGCACTCTGATGACAAGCGTCATGGAGCATTGTGATTACCGTGGTCATGGAGCATTGGGATGGCAAGGGCATGGATTATCATGATGGCAAGAGTCATGGAGCATTTTGATGATAGGCGTCATGGAGCATTGTGATGAGAAGACCATGGAGCCTTGTGATGACAAGTCTCATGGAGCATTCTGAGGAAAAGGGTCATGGAGCATTGTGATTACAGGGGTCATGGAGAAATTTGATGAAAACAGCATGGAGCATAGTGATGAAAAAGACAGAGAGCCTTATCAAGAACGGGTTCAAGGAGCATAGTGACGAGAAGTGTCGAGGAGCATTGTGATGACAAGTATATTGAACATTGTGGTGACAAAGTTCATGGAGCATTGTGATGAGAATAACATGGATAATTTTTAGGACGAGTGTCATGGTGCATTGTGATGACAAGTGTTATGAAACATTGTGATCACAAGGGTTTGGAGCATTTTGATAACTGTGGCCAAGGAGCATTTTGATTTCATTGTGATGACAATAGCATGAAGCATTATGATGATGGGCATGGTGCATTGTGATGACAGGGTTCATGGAGCATTGAGATGAAAACTTTCATGGAGCATTTTGATGACAAGGGTTATGGAACAGTGTGATGTCAGGGAACATGGAGCACTTTGATGATAAGGTCATGTAGCATTGTGATGACATGGGTCATGGAATATTGTGATGACAGGGGTGAGGGAGTATAGTGGTGACTAGTGATGGAACACTCTGATATCAGTGGTGGGAGAGCATTGTGATGAGAAGTGCATGGAGCATTGTGGTGACAAACGTCACAGAGTCTTGTGATGACGAGGGCATGGACAATACTGATGACAAATGTCATGAAGCATTGTGATGACTGGAGTCACGGTGAATTTTCATAAATGAGGTCATGGAACATGGTGATAACAAGCGCATGGAACATTGTGTTGACAAGGGCGTGGAGCAGAGTTATACAATGTCATGGAGTTTGTGAAGAGAGTTGTCAGGGAGCATTTTGATGACATATGTCATGGTCCATTGTGATGACAATGGCATGGAGTATTGTGATGCCAAGAGTCATGGAGGATTGTGATGACAATGGCAGGGAGCATTGTGATGATAAGGACATGGAGCATTGTGATGAAAAATGCATGGAGCTTTTTCATGAGAGAGTTCAAGGAGACTTCTGACAAGTGTCAGGGAGCATTGTGATGACAAGTGTATTGAGCATTGTGATGACAATGGTCATGGAGCATTGTGATGACAAGGGCATGGAATATTGTGATCACAATGACATGGAGTATTTTGTTGAGAATCCCCTGGTGCATTCTGATATCATGCGTCATGGAGCATTGTGATGATACGGGTCATGGAGCATTGTGATGAGAAGGTCATGGAACATTGGGCTGAAAATGTTCATGGAGTATTGTGATGACAGGGTCATGGAGCATTGTTATGAGAAGTGAATGGAGCCTTGTGATGACAAGTTCCTGGAGCATTGTGATGAGAAGACAATGGAGCCTTGTGATGACAAGTCTCATGGAGCATTCTGAGGAAAAGGGTCATGGAGCATTGTGATTACAGGGGTCATGGAGCAATTTGATGAAAACGGCATGGATCATAGTGATGAAAAAGGCATAGAGCCTTATCACGAAAGGGTTCAAGGAGCATAGTGACGAGAATTGTCGAGGAGCATTGTGATGACAAGTATATTGAACATTGTGGTGACAAAGTTCATGGAGCATTGTGATGAGAATAACATGGATAATTCTTAGGACGAGTGTCATGGGGCTTTGTGATGACAAGTGTTATGAAACATTGTGATCACAAGGGTTTGGAGCATTTTGATAACAGAGGTCATGGAGCATTTTGATTTCATTGTGATGACAGGGGTGAGGGAGTATAGTGATGGCTAGTGATGGAACACTCTGATATTAGTGGTGAGAGAGCATTTTGATGAGAAGTGCATGGAGCATTGTGGTGACAAATGTCACAGAATCTTCTGAGGACGAGGGCATGGACAATTGTGATGACAAATGTCATGAAGCATTGTGATGACTGCAGTCACGGAGAATTTTTATAAAAGAGGTCATGGAGCATGGTGATAACAAGCGCATGGAACATTGTGTTGACAAGGGCGTGGAGCAGAGATATGACAAGGTCATGGAGATTTGTGAAGAGAGTTGTCAGGGAACATTGTGATGACATATGTCATGGTCCATTGTGATGACAATGGCATGGAGTATTGTGATGCCAAGGGTCATGGAGGATTGTGATGACAATGGCATGGAGCATTGTGATGATAAGGATATGGAGCATTGTGATGAAAAAGACATGCAGCTTTTTCATGAGAGAGTTCAAGGAGACTTCTGACAAGTGTCATGGAACATTGTGATGACAATGGTCATGGAGCATTGTGATGACAAGGGCATGGAATATTGTGATCACAATGACGTGGAGCATTTTGTTGAGAATCCCCTGGTGCATTCTGATATCATGCGTCAGGGAGCATTGTGATGACATATATCAGGTCCATTGTAATGACAATGGCATGGAGCATTTTGATGCTAATTGTCAAGGAGGATTATGATGACAAAGGTAATGGAGCATTGTGATGACAAGCGTTTGGAATATTTTGATGACAAGGGCATAGAGCATTGTGTTGACAGGGGCATGGCGCATTTGCCTGACAAGTTTCATGGATTATTGTGATGACAGTGCGCATGGCAAAGTGTGATGACAAGGGCATGGAGCACTGTGATGAAAAGGTCATGGAGTATTGTGTAGACAGGTGTCAGGGAGCATCGTGATGACATATATCATGGTCCATTGTTATGACAATTCCATGGAGCATTGTGATGCCAATGGTAATGGAGTTTAGTGATGACAAAGGTAATGGAGCATTGTGATGACAAGGGCTTTGAGCATTGTGATGACAAGAGTAATGGAGGAATGTGATTACAAGGGCATGGAGCATTGTGATGAAATGGGCCATTGTAAATTTTAATGACAACATCGTGAATCATTGTGATGACAAAACGCATGGAGCTTGCTATGACAGGGATCTTTGAACATTAGCATGAAAAGGGCATGGAAAATTGTGCTGAAAAGAGCCTGTATCACTGTGATGAGAAGTGTCATGGAGCATTGTGATAACAAGGACGTGGAGAATTGTGGTGACATGGGACATGGAGCATTTTGATGACCAGCGGATGGAGCATTTTGATTGAAAGACCGTGGATAATTGTGATGACAAGACCACGGATAATTGTGATGATGAACATCATAGAACTCTGTAATGAAAAGGGGCATGGAGCATTGTGAGGACAGGTGTCATGGAGCATTGTGATGACAGGGTTCATGGAGCATTCTGATGCCAAGTGTCATGGAGCATTCTGATGACAAGCTTGTGGAGTATTGTGATGAAAATGTCATGGAGCATTGTGATGACAAGGGCATGGAGCATTGTGATGATAAGGGCCATTGAGAATTTGATGACAATGTCGTGAAGCATTGTGATCCCAAGCGCATGGAGCTTGCTATAAGAAGTGTCATGGAGCTCTGTGATGAGAATGTCATGGACTATTGTGAAGACAGGTGTCAGTGAGCATTGTGATGACACAGGTAATGGAGCATTGTGATGACAAGAGCTAGGAGGATTGTGATGACACTAGTCATGAAGTAATGTGATTAAAAGGGCATGGAACATTGTGATGACAAGGGCCATTGAAAACTTTAATGACAACGCCGTGAAGCCTTGTGATGACAAAGCACAGGGTGCTTGCTATGACAGGGATCTTGTAGTATTAGGATGACAAGGGCATGGAAACTTGTGATGACAAGAGCCTGTATCATTGTGATGAGAAGTGTCATGGAGCATTGTGATAACAAGGTCGTGGAGAATTGTGATGACAAGGGACGTGGAGCATTGTGATGACCAGTTGATGGAGCATTTTGATTGCAAGACCGTGGAGCATTGTGAAGAGAAGACCACGGATAATTGTGATGACGAGCGTCATGGAGCACTGTAATGACAAGAGTCATGGAGCTTTGTGATGAAAGGGGTCATGGAACATTGTGATGCCAAATGTCATGGAGGATTGTGATGACAAATGTAATGAAGAATTGTGATGACTAGGGCTTGGAGCATTGTGATGACAAGGGTCATGGTGCATTGTGATGACAATGGCATGGAGCATTGTGATGATAAGGGCATGTAGCATTGTGATGAAAAAGGCATGGAGATATTTTTTGACAGAGTTCAAGGAGCCTTCTGACAAGTGTCAGGGTGCATTTTGATGACAAGTGTATTGAGCATTGCGATGAAAATGTTCATGCAGCTTTGTGATGACAAGGGCATGGAATATTGTGATGACAATATCATGGAGCATTGTGTTGAGAATGCCCTGGAGCATTCTGATGACATGTGTCATGGAGCATTGTGATGACATATGTCCCGTCCATTGTGAAGACAAAGCACGGAGCATTGTGATGCCAAGTGTCATGGAGGATTAAGATGACAAAGGTAATGGAGCATTGTGATGACATGGGCATGGACTATTGTGATGACAGGCATCATGGAGCGTTATGATGACAAGGGTCATGGAATATTGTGATGACAATGGCATGGAGTGTTGTGTTGAGAATGAACTGGAGCATTCTGACGGCATATGTCTTGGAGCATTGTGATGACATATGTCTGGTCTATTGTAATAACAATGGCATGGAGCATTGTGATGCCAAGTGTCATGGAGGATTATGATGACAAAGGTAATGGAGCATTGTGATGACAATGGCTTGGAGGATTGTGATGACAAGGTTCATCGAGCATTGTGATGACAATGGCAGGGAGCATTGTGATAATAAGGACATGGAGCATTGTGATGAAAAAGGCATGTAGCTATTTTTTGACAGAGTTCAAGGAGCCTTCTGACAAGTGTCAGGGAATATTGTGATGACAAGTGTATTGAGCATTGCGATGATAATGTTCATGCAGCATTGTGATGACAAGGGCATGGAATATTGTGATGACAATGGAATGGAGCATTGTGATGCCAAGTGTCATGGAGGATTATGATGACAAATGTAATCGAGCATTGTGATGGCAATGGTCATGGAGCTTTGTGATGACAAGGGTCATGGAAAATTGTGATGACAATGGCATTGAGCATTGTGTTGAGAATGCCCTGGAGCATTCCGATGACATGCGTCATGGAGCATTGTGATGACATATGTCCAGTCCCTTGTGATGACAATGGCATGGGGCATTGTGATGCCAAGTGTCAAGGAGGATTATGATGACAAAGGTAATGGGGCAGTGTGATGACAATGGCTTGTATCATTGTTATGACAAGGGCATAGAGCATTGTGATGACAGGGGCATGGAGCATTGGCCTGACAAGTTTCATGTATTATTTTGATGACAGTGGGCATTGTGCATTGTGATGACAAGGACATGGAGCACACTTATGACAAGGTCATGGAGTATTGTGTAGAGAGGTGTCAGGGAGCATCGTAATGACATATATCATGGTCCATTGTGATGACAATAGCATGGAGCATTGTGTTGCCAAGTGTCATGGAGGATTGTGATGACAAAAGTAATGGAGCATTGTGATGCCCAGGGCTTGGAGCATTGTGATGACAAGGGCAAGGAGCATTGTGATGACAGTGTCATGGAGCATTGGTCTGACAAGTTTCATGGATTATTGTGATCACAGTGGGTATGGTGCATTGTGATGGCAAGGGCATTGAGCATTATGTTGACAAGTTCATGGACTATAGTGAAGAGAGTTATCAGGGCACATTTTGAGAACATATGTCATGGTCCATTGTGATGACAATGGCATGAGGCATTGTGATGCCAAGTGTAATGGAGGATTGTGATGGCAAAGGTAAAGGAGCATTATGATGACAAGGGCTTGGAGCATTGTGATGACAAATGTCATGGAGCATTGTGATGACAAGGACATGGAGTATTGTGATGAGAAAAAAATGGATAATTGTGATGACCTGTGTCATGGATCTCTGCAATGACAAGGGGCATGGAGCATCGTGAGGACAGGAGTTATGGAGCAATGTGATGAAAGGGGTCATGGCGCATTTTGATGACATGTGTCATGGAGCATTCTGATGAAAAGCTTGTGGAGTATTGTGATGACCAGCACATGGAACATTGTGATGACAAGGTGATGGAGTTTTGTGAAGACAGTTGTCAGGGACCATTGAGATGACATATATCATGGTCCATTGAGATGACAATGGCATGGAACATGGTGGAGGCAAGTGTCATGGAGGATTGTGATGACAAAGATAAAGCAGCATTGTGATGACAAGTGATTGGACCATTGTGATGACAAGGGTCATGGAGCATTGTGATGACAATGGCATGGAGCATTTTGATGATAAGGGAATGGAGCATTGTGATGAAAAAGGCATGGAGCTATTTTATGACCGAGTTGAAGGAGCCTTCTGACAAGTGTCAGGGAGAATTGGGATGACAAGCGTTTTTAGCATTGTGATGACACATGTCATAGAGCATTGAGATGACAAGGGCATAGAATATTGTGATGACAGGCATCATGGAGCGTTGTGATGACAAGGGTCATGGAGCACTGTGATGACAATGGCATGGAGCATTGTGAGGACAAGGGTAGAAAGCAATGTGATCCCAAATTTCATGGAGGAATGTGGTCACAATGGGAAAGGAGTATTGTGATGACAATCGCAAGGAGCAGTGTGATGACAAGGTCATGGAGCATTTTGCTCACAAAGGCATGGAGCATTGGGATGACAAGTGTCATGGAGCACTGTGATGACAAGCGTCATGGAGCATTGTGATTACAGTGGTCATGGAGCATTGGGATGGCAAGGGCCTGGATTATCATGATGGCAAGGGTCATGGAGCATTTTGATGACAGGCGTCATGGAGCATTGTGATGATACGTGTCATGGAGCATTGTGATGAGAAGGTCATGGAGCATTGGGCTGAAAATATTCATGGAGTATTGTGATGACAGGGTCATGGAGCATTGTTATGACAAGTGAATGGAGCCTTGTGATGACAAGTTCCTGGAGCATTGTGATGAGAAGACCATGGAGCCTTGTGATGACAAGTCTCATGGAGCATTCTGAGGAAAAGGGTCATGGAGCATTGTGATGTCAGGGGTCATGGAGCAATTTGATGAAAACGGCATGGATCATAATGATGAAAAAGACATTGAGCCTTATCAGGAACGGGTACAAGGAGCATAGTGACGAGAAGTGTCGGGGAGCATTGTGATGACAAGTATATTGAACATTGTGGTGACAAAGACCATGGAGCATTCTGATGAGAATAGCATGGATAATTCTTATGACGAGTGTCATGGGGCTTTGTGATGACAAGTGTTATGAAACATTGTGATCACAAGGGTTTGGAGCATTTTGGTAACAGTGGTCATGGAGCATTTTGATTTCATTGTGATGACAAAAGCATGAAGCATTATGATGATGGGCATGGTGCATTGTGATGACAGGGTTCATGGAGCATTGAGATGAAAAGTTTCATGGTGCATTTTGATGACAGGGGTTATGGAACAGTGTGATGTCAGGGGTCATGGAACATTTTGATGATAAGGTCATGTAGCATTGTGATGACAGGGGTTACGGAACATTGTGATGACAGCAGTGAGGGAGTATAGTGATGACTAGTGATGGAACACTCTGATATCAGTGGTGAGAGAGCATTTTGATGAGAAATGCATGGAGAATTGTGGTGACAAATTTCACAGAGTCTTGTGAGGACGAGGGCATGGACAATAGTGATGACAAATGTCATGAGCATTGTGATGACTGGAGTCACGTAGAATTTTCATGAAAGAGGTCATGAAGCATGGTGATAACAAGCGCTAGGAGCATTGTTTTGACAAGGGCATGGAGCAGAGTTATGACAAGGTAATGGAGTTTTGTGAAGAGAGTTGTCAGGGAACATTGTGATGTCGTATGTCATGGTACATTGTGATGACAATCACATGGAGTATCGTGATGCCAAGAGTCTAGAGTATTGTGATGACAATGGCATGGAGCATTGTAATGATAAGGATATGGAGCATTGTGATGAAAAAGGCATGGAGCTTTTTCATGAGAGAGTTCAAGGAGACTTCTGACAACTGTCAGGGAACATTGTGATGACAAGTGTATTGAGCATTGTGATGACAATGGTCATGGAGCCTTGTGATGACAAGGGCATGGAATATTGTGATGACAATGGCATGGAGCATTGTGTTGAGCATGTCCTGGATCATTCAGATGACAGGCGTCATGGAGCATTGTGATGAACTATGTCCAGTCCCTTGTGATGACAATGGCATGGAGCATTGTGATGCCAAGTGTCAAGGAGGATTATGATGACAAAGGTAATGGAGCTGTGTGATGACAACGGCTTGGATCATTGTGATGACAATGGCATGGAGCATTGTGTTGACAGTGTCATTGAGCATTAGTGTTACATTTTTCTTGGATTATTGTGATGACAGTGGGCATGGCGCATTGTGATGGCAAGGGCATTGAGCATTATGTTGACAAGGTCATGTACTATAGTGAAGACAGTTGTCAGGGAGCATTTTGATGACATATGTCATGGTCCATTTGGATGACAATGGCATGGATCATTGTGATGCCAAGTGTAATAGAGGATTGTGATGCCAAATGTAATGAAGCACTGTAATGACAAGGGCTGGGAGCATTGATGACAAGGGTCATGGTGCATTGTGATCACAAGGGCATGGATTATTGTGATGAGAAGACCATGGATAATTGTGATGATGATCGTCATGGAGCACTGTAATGACAAGGGGCATGGAGCATCGTGCGGACAGGTGTCATGGAGCATTGTGATGATAGGGGTCATGGCGCATTTTGATGACAAGTGTCATGGAGCATTCTGATGACAAGCTTGTGGAATATTGTGATGAGAAGCACATGGAGCATTGTGATGACAAGGTCATGGAGTTTTGTGAAGACAGTTGTCAGGGACCATTGCCCTGACATATGTCATGGTCCATGGTGATGACAATGGCATGTAACACTGTGGTGCCAAGGGTAATGGAGTATTGTGATGACAAATTAATGAAGCATAGTCATGACAAGGGTTTGGAACATTGTGACGACAAAGGTCACAGAGCATTGTGATGACAATGGCATGGAGCATTTTTATGATAAGGGAATGGAGCATTGTGATGAAAAAGGCATGGAGCTATTTTATGACAGAGTTCAAGGAGCCTTCTGACAAGTGTCAGGGAGCATTGGGATGACAAGTGTTTTGAGCATTGTGATGACACATGTCATAGAGCATTGTGATGACAAGGTCATGGAATATTGTGATGACTAGCATCATGGAGCGTTGTGATGAAAAAGGGCATGGTGCACTCTGATGACAATGTCATGGAGCATTGTGATGATAAGGGCATGGAGCATTGTCATGAGCTTTTTCATGAGAGAGTTCAAGGAGACTTCTGACAAGTGTCAGGGAGCATTGTGATGACAAGTGTACTGAGCATTGTGATGACAATGGTCATGGAGCATTTTGATGACAAAGGCATGGAATATAGTGATGACAATGGCATGGAGCATTTTGTTGAGAATCCGCTGGAGCATTCTGATGTCATCAGTCATGGAGCATTGTGATGACATATATCAGGTCCATTGTGATGACAATCACATGGATCATTGTGATGACAATTTCATGGAGTTTTGTGAAGACAGTTTTCAGGGACCATTGTGATGACATATGTCATGGTCCGTTGTGATGACAATGGCATGGAACATTGTGGTGCCAAATGTCATGGAGGATTGTGATGACAAAGGTAATGGAACATTGTGATGACACGGGATTGGAGAATTGTGATGACAAGTGTCATGGAACATTGTGATGACAATGGCATGGAGCATTTTAATGAAAAGGGAATGGAGCATTGTGATGAAAATGGCATGGAGCTACTTTATGACAGAGATCAAGTAGCCTTCTGACAAGAATCAGGGAGCTTTGGGATGACAAGTGATTTGAGCATTGTGATGACACATGTCATAGAGTATTGTGATGAAAAGGGCATGGAATATTGTGATGACAAGCTTGTGGAGTATTTTGATGGCAATCACATGGATCATTGTGATGACAAGTTCATGGAGTTTTGTGAAGACAGTTGTCAGGGAGCCTTGTGAGGACAGGTGTCATGGAGCCTTGTGATGACAGGGGTCATGGAGCATTGTGATGCCAAGGGTCATGGAGCATTCTGATGACAAGCTTGTGGAGTATTGTGATGAAAATGTCATGGAGCATTGTGATGACAATTGCATGGAGCACTGTGATGATAAGGGCCATTGAGAATTTGATGACAATGTCGTGAAGCATTGTGTCCGCAGCGCATGGAGCTTGCTATGAGAAGGGTCATCGAGCTCTGCGATGACAATGTCTTGGACTATTGTGAAGACAGGTGTCAGGGAGCATTGCGATGACAAAGGTAGTGGAGCATTGTGATGACAAGGGCTTGGAGGATTGTGATGAAACTAGTCATGGAGGAATGTGATTAAAAGGGCATGGAGCATTGTGATGACAAGGGCCATTGAAAATTTTAATGACAACATCGTGAAGCCTTGTGATGACAAAGCACAGGGAGCTTGCTATGACAGGGACCATGGAGCATTAGGATGACAAGGACAGGGAAAATTGTGATAACAAGAGCCTGTATCATTGTGATGAGAACTGTCACGGAGCATAGTGATAACAAGGTCGTGAAGAATTGTGATGAAAATGGACATGGAGCATTGTGATGACCAGTGGATGGAGCATTTTGATTGCAAGACCGTGGAGCATTGTGAAGAGAAGACCACGGATAATTGTGATGACGAGCGTCATGGAGTTCTGTAATGACAAGGGGCATGGAGCATTGTGATGACAGGGATCATGGAACATTGTGATGCCATGTGTCATGGAGTATTTTGATGACAAATGTAATGGACCATTGTGATGACAAGTCCTTGGAGCATTGTGATGACAAGAGTCATGGAGCATTATGATGACAATGGCAAGGAGCATTGTGATGAAAAAGGCATGGAGATATTTTTTGACAGAGTTCAAGGAGCCTTCTGACAAGTGTCAGGGAACATTGTGATGACAAGTGTATTGAGGATTGCGATGAATATGTTCATGCAGCTTTGTGATGACAAGGGCATGGAATATTGTGATGACAATGGCATGAAGCATTGTGTTGAGAATGCCCTGGAGAATTCTGATGGCATGTGTCATGGAGCATTGTGATGACATATGTCCAGTCCACTGTGAAGACTATAGCATGGAGCATTGTGATACCAAGTGTCATGGAAGATTAATATGACAAAGGTAATGGAGCATTGTGATGAAAAGGTGATGGACTATTGTGATGACAGGCATCATGGAGCGTTATGATGACAAGGGTCATGGAATATTGTGATGAAAATGGCATGGAGTATTTGTTGAGAATGACCTGGAGCATTTAGATGGCATACGTCATGGAGCATTGTGATGACATATGTCTGGTCCATTGTGATGGCAATGGCATTGAGCATTGTGATGCCAAGTGTCATGGAGGATTATGAGGACAAAGGTAATGAAGCATTGTGATGATAATGGCTTGGAACATTGTGATGTCAAGGGTCATGGAGCATTGTGATGACAATGGCAAGGAGCATTGTGATAATAAGGACATGGAGCATTGTGATGAAACAGGCATGGAGCTATTTTTTGTCAGAGTTCAAGGAGCCTTCGGACATGTGTCAGAGAATATTGTGATGACAAGTGTATTGAGCATTGCGATGATAATGTTCATGCAGCATTGTGATGACAGGGGCATGGAATATTGTGATGATAATGCCATGGAGCATTGTGTTGAGAATGCCCTGGAGCATTCTGATGACATGTGTCATGTAGCATTGTGATGACATATATCCGGTCCACTGTTAAGAAAATGGCATGGAGCATTGTGATGCCAAGTGTCATGGAGGATTATGATGACAAAGGTAATGGAACATTGTGATCGCAATGGTCATGGAATGTTGTGATGACAAGGGTGTTGGATTATTGTGATGACAATGGCATTGAGCATTGTGTTGAGAATGCCCTGGAGCATTTCGATGACATGCGTCATGGAGCATTGTGATGACATATGTCCAGGCCTGTGAGATGACAATGGCATGGAGCATTGTGATGACAGGGCCATGGAGCATTGGCCTGACAAATTTCATGGATTATTGTGATGACAGTGCACATGGCAAATTGTGATGACAAGTGCATGGAGCACTGTGATGACAAGGTCATGGAGTATTGTGTAGAGAGTTGTCAGGGTTCATCACGATGACATATATTATGGTCTATTGAGATGACAATGGCATGGAGCATTGTGATGACAAGGGCAAGGAGCATTGTGATGACAGTGTCATGGAGCGTTGGTCGGACAAGTTTCATGGATTATTGTGATGACAGTGGGCATGGTGAATTGTGAGGGCAAGGGCATTGAGCATTATGTTGACAAGGTCATAGCCTATAGTGAAGACAGTTATCAGGGCGCATTTTGAGGACATATGTCATGGTCCATTGGGATGACAATTTCATGTAGCATTGTGATGCCAAGTGTAATGGAGGACTGTGATGCCAAAGGTAAAGGAGCATTATGATGACAAGGGCTAGGAGCATTGTAATGACAAGTGTCATGGAGCATTGTGATGACAATTACATGAGTATTGAGAGGAGATGACCATGGATAATTGTGATGACCTGCGTCATGGAGCTCTGTAATGACAAGGGGCATGGAGCATCGTGAGGACAGGAGTTATGGAGCATTGTGATGATAGGGGTCATGGCGCATTTTGATGACATGTGTCATGGAGCATTCTGATGAAAAGTTGTGGCGTATTGTGATGACAAGCACATGGAGCATTGTGATGACAAGGTCATGGAGTTTTGTGAAGACAGTTGTCAGGGACCATTGTGATGACATATATCATGGTCCATTGTGATGACAGTGGCATGGAACATGGTGGTGCCAAGTGTCATGGAGGATTGTGATGACAAAGGTAAAGCAGCATTGTGATGACAAGGGATTGGAGCATTGTGATGACAAGGGTCATGGAGCATTGTGATGACAATGGCATGGAGCATTTTGATGATAAGGGAATGGAGCATTGTGATGAAAAAGGCATGGAGCTATTTTATGACAGCGTTGAAGGAGCCTTCTGACAAGTGTCAGGGTGAATTGGGATGACAAGCGTTTTGAGCATTGTGATGACACATGTCATAGAGCATTGAGATGACAAGAGCATGGAATACTGTGATGACAGGCATCATGGATCGTTGTGATGACAAGGGTCATGGAGCACTGTGATGAAAATTGCAGGGAGCAGTGTGATGACAAGGGTAGAAAGCAATGTGATCCCAAATTTCATGGTGGATTGTGGTCACAATGGGAATGGAGTATTGTGATGACAAGCGCATGGAGCATTGTGATGACAAGGTCATGGAGCATTTTGCTCACAAAGGCATGGAGCATTGGGATGACAAGTGTCATGGAGCACTGTGATGACAAGCGTCATGGAGCATTGTGATTACAGTGGTCATGGAGCATTGGGATGGCAAGGGCCTGGATTATCATGATGGCAAGGGTCATGGAGCATTTTGATGACAGGCGTCATGGAGCATTGTGATGACACGTGTCATGGAGCATTGTGATGAGAAGCTCATGGAGCATTGGGCTGAAAATATTCATGGAGCATTGTGATGACAGGGTCATGGAACATTGTTATGACAAGTGAATGGAGCATTGTGATGAGAAGACCATGGAGCATTGTGATGAGAAGACCATGGAGCATTGTGATGACAAGTCTCATGGAGCATTCTGAGGAAAAGGGTCATGGAGCATTGTGATTACAGGGTTCATGGAGCAATTTGATGAAAACGGCATGGATCATAGTGATGAAAAAGACATAGAGCCTTATCAGGAACGGGTTCAAGGAGCATAGTGATGAGAAGTGTCGAGGAGCATTGTGATGACAAGTATATTGAACATTGTGGTGACAAAGTTCATGGAGCATTGTGATGAGAATAGCATGGATAATTCTTATGATGAGTGTCATGCGGCTCTGTGATGACAAGTGTTATGAAACATTGTGATCACAGGGTTTGGAGCATTTTGATAACAGTGGTCATGGAGCATTTTGATTTCATTGTGATGACAAAAGCATGAA
Organism: Mesoplodon bidens; assembly: GCF_964165515.1. NCBI lineage: Eukaryota > Metazoa > Chordata > Mammalia > Artiodactyla > Ziphiidae > Mesoplodon > Mesoplodon bidens. The sequence goes on along the minus strand of NW_027672190.1, from coordinate 1,156,742 downwards.
GCATTATGATGATGGGCATGGTGCATTGTGATGACAGGGTTCATGGAGCATTGAGATGAAATATTTCATGGAGCATTTTGATGACAGGGGTTATGGAACAGTGTGATGTCAGCGGTCATGGAGCATTTTGATGATAAGGTCATGTAGCATTGTGATGACAGGGGTCATGGAACATTGTGATGACCGGGGGAGGGAGTATATTGATGACTATTGATGGAACACTCTGATATCAGTGGTGGGAGAGCATTTTGATGAGAAGTGCATGGAACATTGTGGTGACAAAAGTCACAGACTCTTGTGATGACGAGATCATGGACAATTGTGATGACAAATGTCATGAAGCATTGTGATGACTGCAGTCACGTAGAATTTTCAAAAAAAAGGTCATGGAGCATGGTGATAACAAGCGCATGGAACATTGTGTTGACAAGGGCGTGGAGCAGAATTATGACAAGGTCATGGAGTTTTGTGAAGAAAGTTGTCAGGGAACATAGTGATGACATATGTCATGGTTCATTGTGATGACAATGGCATGGAGTATTGTGACGCCAGGAGCCATGGAAGATTGTGATGCCAATGTCATGGAGCATTGTGATGATAAGGACATGGAGCATTGTGATGAAAAAGACATGGAGCTTTTTCATGAGAGAGTTCAAGGAGACTTCTGACAAGAGTCAGGGAGCATTGTGATGACAAGTGTATTGAGCAATGTGATGACAATGGTCATGAAGCATTGTGATGACAAGGGCATGGAGTATTTTGATCACAATGGCATGGAGCGTTTGTTGAGAATCCCCTGGCGCATTCTTATATCATGCGTCATGGAGCATTCTGATGGCATATATCCGGTCCATTGTAATGACAATGGCATGGAGCATTGTGATGCCAATTGTCATGGAGGAGTATGATGACAAAGGTAATGGAGCATTTTGATGACAAGGGTCTGGAACATTGTGAAGACAAGGGCATAGAGCATTGTGATGACAGGGGCATGGAGCATTGGCCTGACAAGTTTCTTGGATAATTGTGATGACAGTGCACATGGCAAATTGTGATGACAGGGGCATGGAGCACTGTGATGAAAAGGTCATGGAATTTTGGGAAGACAGTTGTCAGGGACCATTGTGATGACATATATCATGATCCATTGTGATGACATTGGCATGGAACATGGTGGTGCCAAGTGTCATGGAAGATTGTGATGACAAAGGTAAAGCAGCATTGTGATGACAAGGGATTGGAGCATTGTGATGACAAGGGTCATGGAGCATTGTGATGACAATGGCATGGAGCCTTTTGATGATAATTGAAAGCAGCATTGTGATGAAAAATGCATTGAGCTGTTTTATGACAGAGTTGAAGGAGCCTTCTGACAAGTGTCAGGGAGAAGTGGAATGACAAGCGTTTTGAGCATTGTGATTGCACATGTCATAGAGCATTGAGATGACAAGGGCATGGAATATCGTGATGACAGGCATCATGGAGCGTTGTGATGACAAGGGTCATGGAGCACTGTGATGACAATGGCATGGAGCATTGTGATGACACGGGTAGAAAGCAATGTGATCCCATATTTCAATGAGGATTGTGGTCACAATGGGAATGGAGTATTGTGATGACAAGGCATGGGGCATTGTGATGACAAGGTCATGGAGCATTTTGCTCACAAAGGCATGGAGCATTGGGATGACAAGTGTCATGGAGCACTGTGATGACAAGCGTCATGGAGCATTGTGATTACAGTGGTCATGGACCATTGGGATGGCAAGGGCCTGGATTATCATGATGGCAAGGGTAATGGAGCATTTTGATGACACGTGTCATGGAGCATAGGGCTGAAAATGTTCATGGAGTATTCTTATGACAGGGTCATGAAGCATTTTTATGACAAGTGAATGGAGCCTTGTGATGACAAGTTCCTGGAGCATTGTGATGAGAAGACCATGGAGCCTTGTGATGACAGTCTCATGGAGCATTCTGAGGAAAAGGATCATGGAGCATTGTGATTACAGGGTTCATGGAGCAATTTGATGAAAACGGCATGGATCATAGTGATGAAAAAGACATAGAGCCTTATCAGGAACGGGTTCAAGGAGCATAGTGACGAGAAGTGTCGGGGAGCATTGTGATGACAAGTATATTGAACATTGTGGTGACAAAGTACATTTTTCATTGTGATGAGAATAACATGGATAATTCTTAGGACGAGTGTCATGGGGCTTTGTGATGATAAGTGTTATGAAACATTGTGATCACAAGGGTTTGGAGCATTTTGATAACAGTAGTCATGGAGCATTTTGATTTCATTGGGAGGACAATAGCATGAAGCATTATGATGATAGGCATGGTGCATTGTGATGACAGGGTTCATGGAGCATTGAGATGAAAAGTTTCATGGAGCATTTTGATGACAGGGTTTAGGGAACAGTGTGATGTCAGGGGTCATGGAGCATCTTGATGATAAGGTCATGTAACATTGTGATGACAGGGGTCATGGAACATTGTGATGACAGGGGTGAGGGAGTATACTGATGACTAGTGATGGAACACTGATATCAGTGGTGAGAGAGCATTTTGTTGAGAAGTGCATGGAGCATTGTGGTGACAAATGTCACAGACTCTTGTGATGACGAGGGCATGGACAATTGTGATGACAAATGTCATGAAGAATTGTGATGACTGCAGTCACATAGAATTTTCAAAAATTGGTCATGGAGCATGGTGATAACAAGCGCATGGAACATTGTGTTGAAAAGGGCGTGGAGCAGAATTATGACAAGGTCATGGAGTTTTGTGAAGAGAGTTGTCAGGGAACATTGTGATGACATAAGTCATGGTCCATTGTAATGACAATGGCTTGGAGCATTGTGATGCCAATTGTCATGGAGGATTATGATGACAAAGGTAATGGAGCATTGTGATGACAAGGGTTTTGAACATTGTGATGACAAGGGCATAGAGCATTGTGATGACAGGGGCATGGAGCATTGGCCTTACAAGTTTCATGGATTATTGTGATCAAAGTGTGCATGGCAAATTGTGATGACAAGGGTATGGAGCACTGTGATGAAAACGACATGGAGTATTGTGTAGACAGGTGTCAGGGAGCATCGTGATGACATATGTCATGGCCCATTGTGATTACAGTGGCATGGTGCATTGTGATGCCAAGGGTCATGGAGGATAGTGATGACAAATGTAATGGAGCATTGTGATGACAAGGGCTTGGAGCATTGTGAGGACAAGGGCCATGGAACATAGTGATGACAAACGTAATGGAGCCTTGTGATGACAAGGGCTTGGAGCATTGTGATGTCAAGAGTAATGGAGGAATGTGATTACAAGGGAATGGAGCATTGTGATGAAATGGGCCATTGTAAATTTTAATGACAACATCGTGAATCATTGTGATGACAAAGCACTTGGAGCTTGCTATGGCAGGGATCTTTGAACATTAGGATGAAAAGGGCATGGAAAATAGTGCTGACAAGAGCCTGTAGCATTGTGATGAGAAGTGTCATGGAGCATTGTGATAACAAGGACGTGGAGAATTGTGGTGACATGGGACATGGAGCATTGTGATGACCAGCGGATGGAGCATTTTGATTGAAAGACCGTGGAGAATTGTGATGAGAAGACCACGGATAATTGTGATGACGAACGTCATAGAACTCTGTAATGACAAGGGGCATGGAGCATTGTGAGGACAGGTGTCATGGAGCACTGTGATGACAGGGGTCATGGAGCATTCTGATGCCAAGTGTCATGGAGCATTCTGATGACAAGCTTGTGGAGTATTGTGATGACAATGGCATGGAGCATTGTGATGACAAGGGCAAGGAGCATTGTGATGATAAAGGCCATTGAGAATTAGATGACAATGTCGTGAAGCATTGTGATCCCAAGCGCATGGATCTTGCTATAAGAAGTGTCATGGAGCTCTGCGATGACAATGTCATGGACTATAGGGAAGACAGGTGTCAGGGAGCATTGTGATGACAAAGGTAATGGAGCATTGTGATGACAAGTGCTTGGAGGATTGTGATGAGAAGACCATGGATAATTGTGATGACCTGCTTCATGGAGCTCTGTAATGACAAAGGGCATGGAGCATCGTGAGGACAGGTGTTATGGAGCATTGTGATGATTGGTGTCATGGCGCATTTTGATGACATGTGTCATGGAGCATTCTGATGAAAAGCTTGTGTAGTATTGTGATGACAAGCACATGAAGCATTGTGATGACAAGGTCATAGAGTTTTGTGAAGACAGTTGTCAGGGACCATTGAGATGACATATATCTTGGTCCATTGTGATGACATTGGCATGGAAAATGGTGGTGCCAAGTGTCATGGAGGATTGTGATGACAAAGGTAAAGCAGCATTGTGATGACAAGGGATTGGACCATTGTGATGACAAGGGTCATGGAGCATTGTGATGACAATGGCATGGAGCATTTTGATGATAACGGAATGGAGCATTGTGATGAAAAAGGCATGGAGCTATTTTATGACAGAGTTGAAGGAGCCTTCTGACAAGTGTCAGGGAGAATTGGGATGACATGCGTTTTTAGCATTGTGATGACACATGTCATAGAGCATTGGGATGACAAGGGCATGGAATATTGTGATGACAGGCATCATGGAGCGTTGTGATGACAAGGGTCATGGAGCACTGTGATGACAATGGCATGGAGCATTGTGATGACAAGGGTAGAAAGCAATGTGATCCCAAATTTCATGGAGGATTGTGGTCACAATGGGAATGGAGTATTGTGATGACAAGTGCATGGAGCATTGTGATGACAAGGTCATGGAGCATTTTGCTCACAAAGGCATGGAATATTGGGATGACAAGTGTCATGGAGCACTGTGATGACAAGCGTCATGGAGCATTGTGATTACAGTGATCATGGAGCATTGGGATGGCAAGGGCCTGGATTATCATGATGGCAAGGGTTATGGAGCATTTTGATGACAGGCGTCATGGAGCATTGTGATGACACGTGTCATGGAGCATTGTGATGAGAAGGTCATGGAGCATTGGGCTGAAAATATTCATGGAGTATTTTGATGACAGGGTCATGGAGCATTGTTATGACAAGTGAATGGAGCATTGTGATGAGAAGACCATGGAGCATTGTGATGAGAAGACCATGGAGCCTTGTGATGACAAGTCTCATGGAGCATTCTGAGGAAAAGAGTCATGGAACATTGTGATTACAGTGTTCATGGAGCAATTTGTTGAAAACGGCCTGGATCATAGTGATGAAAAAGACATAGAGCCTTAACAGGTACGGGTTCAAGGTGCATAGTGACGAGAAGAGTCGAGGAGCATTGTGATGACAAGTATATTGAACATTGTGGTGACAAAGTTCATGGAGCATTGTGATGAGAAGAACATTGAAAATTCTTATGACGAGTGTCATGGGGCTTTGTGATGACAAGCGTTATGAAACATTGTGATCACAAGGGTTTGGAGCATTTTGATAACAGTGGTCATGGAGCATTTTGACTACATTGTGATGACAATAGCATGAAGCATTATGATGATGGGCATGGTGCATTGAGATGACAAGGTTCATGGAGCATTGAGATGAAATGTTTCATGGAGCATTTTGATGACAGGTGTTATGGAACAGTGTGATGTCAGGGGTCATGGAGCATTTTGATGATAAGGTCATGTAGCATTGTGATGACAGGGGTAATGGAAAATTGTGATGACAGGGGTGATGGAGTATAGTGATGCCTAGTGATGGAACACTGTGATATCAGTGGTGAGAGAGCATTTTGATGAGAAGTGCATGGAGCATTGTGGTGACAAAAGTCACAGAGTCTTGTGAGGACGAGGGCATGGACAATTGTGATGACAAAGGTCATGAAGCATTGTGATGACTGGAGTCACGGAGAATTTTCATAAAAGAGGTCATGAGCATGGTGATAACAAGCGCATGGAACATTGTGTTGACAAGGGCGTGGAGCAGAGTTATGACAAGGTCATGGAGTTTTGTGAAGAGAGTTGTCAGGGAGCATTGTGATGACATATGTCATGGTCCATTGTGATGACAATGGCATGGAGTATTGTGATGCCAAATTCATGGAGGATTGTGATGACAATGGCAGGGAGCATTGTGATGATAAGGACATGGAGCATTGTGATGAAAAATGCATGGAGCTTTTTCATGAGAGAGTTCAAGGAGACTTCTGACAAGTGTCAGGGAGCTTTGTGATGACAAGTGTATTAAGCATTGTGATGACAATGGTCAGGGAGCATTGGGATGACAAGGGCATGGAATATTGTGATCACAATGGCATGGAGCATTTTGTTGAGAATCCCCTGGCGCATTCTGATGTCATGCGTCATGGAGAATTGTGCTGACATATAACCGGTCCATTGTAATGACAATGGCAGGGAGCATTTTGATGCCAATTGTCATGGAGGATTATGATGACAAAGGTAATGGAGCATTGTGTTGACAAGGGTTTTGAACATTGTGATGACAAGGCATAGGGCACTGTGATGACAGGGGCATGGAGCATTGGCCTGACAAGTTTCATGGATTATTGTGATGACAGTGCGCATGGCAAATTTTGATGACAAGGGCATGGAGCACTGTGATGAAAAGGTCATGGAGTATTGTGTAGACAGGTGTCAGGGAGCATCGTGATGACATATATCATGGTCCATTGTGATGGCAATGGCATGGAGCATTGTGATGCCAAAAGTCATGGAGGATAGTGATGACAAAGGTAATGGAGCATTGTGATGACAAGGGCTTGGAGCATTGTGATGACAAGAGTAATGAAGGAATGTGATTAAAAGGGCATTGGGCTTTGTGATGAAATGGGCCATTGTAAATTTTAATGACAACATCGTGAATCATTGTGATGACAAAGCGCATGGAGCTTGCTATGACAGGGATCTTTGAACATTAGGATGAAAAGGGCATGGAAAATTGTGCTGACAAGAGCCTGTATCATTGTGATGAGAAGTGTCATGGAGCATTGTGATAACAAGGACGTGGAGAATTGTGGTGACATGGGACATGGAGCATTGTGATGACCAGTAGATGGAGCATTTTGATTGAAAGACCGTGGAGAATTGTGATGAGAAGGCCACAGATAATTGTGATGACGAACGTCATAGAACTCTGTAATGACAAGGGGCATGGAGCATGGTGAGGACAGGTGTCATGGAGCATTGTGTTGACAGGGGTCATGGAGCATTCTGATGCCAAGGGTCATGAAATATTCTTATGACAAGCTTGTGCAGTATTGTGATGACAATGGCATGGAGCATTGTGATGACAAGGGCATGGAGCATTGTGATCATAAGAGCCATTGAGAATTTGATGACAATGTCGTGAAGCATTGTGATGCCAAGCGCATGGAGCTTGCTATAAGAAGTGTCATGGAGCTCTGCGATGATAATGTCATGGACTATTTTGAAGACAAGTGTCAGGGAGCATTGTGATGACAAAGGTAATGGAGCATTGTGATGACAAGAACTTGGAGGATTGTGATGACACTAGTCATGGAGTAATGTGATTAGAAGGGCATGGAACATTGTGATAACAAGAGGCATTGAAAATTTTAATGACAACGTCGTGAAGCCTTGTGATGACAAAGCACAGGGAGATTGCTATGACAGGGATCATGGAGCATTAGGATGACAAGGGCATGGAAAATTGTGATGACAAGAGCCTGTATCATTGTGATGAGAACTGTCATGGAGCATTGTGATAACAAGGTCATCGAGAATTGTGCTGACAAGGGACATGGAACATTGTGATGCCCAGCGGATGGAGCATTTTGATTGCAAGACCGTGGAACTTTGTGAAGAGAAGACCACGGATAATTGTGATGACGAGCGTCATGGAGCTCTGTAATGACAAGGGGCATGGAGCATTGTGATGACATGGGTCATGGAGCATGGTGATGTCAAGGGTCATGGAGCATTCTGATGACAAGTTTGTGGAGTATTGTGATGACAATGGCATGGAGCATTGTGATGACACGGTAATGGAGTTTTGTGAAGACAGTTGTCAGGTAGCTTTGTGATGACAATGTCATGGTCCATTTTGAGGACAATGGCATGAAACATTGTGATGCCAACTGTTATGGAGGATTCTGATGAAAAACGTAATGGAGCATTGTGATGACAAGGGCTTGGAGCATTGTGATGACAACGGTTATGGAGCACTCTGATGACAAGCGTCATTGAGCATTGTGATTACAGTGGTCATGGAGCATTGGGATGGCAAGGGCCTGGATTATCATGATGGCAAGGGTCATGGAGCATTTTGATGACAGGCGTCATGAAGCATTGTGATGACACGTGTCGTGGAGCATTGTGATGAGAAAGTCATGGAGCATTGGGCTGAAAATGTTCATGGAGTATTGTGATGACAGGGTCATGGAGCATTGTTATGACAAGTGAATGGAGCCTTGTGATGACAAGTTCCTGGAGCATTATGATGAGAAGACCATGGAGCCTTGTGATGACAAGTCTCATGGAGCATTCTGAGGAAAAGGTTCATGGAGCATTGTGATTACAGGGGTCATGGAGCAATTTGATGAAAACGGCATGGATCACTGTGAAGAAAAAGACATAGAACCTTATCAGGAACGGGTTCAAGGAGCATAGTGATGAGAAGTGTCGGGGAGCATTGTGATGACAAGTATATTGAACATTGTCTTGACAAAGTTCATGGAGCATTGTGATGAGAAGAACATGGAAAATTGTTATGGCGAGTGTCATGGTGCTTTGTGATGACAAGTGTTATGAAACATTGTGATCACAAGGGTTTGGAGCATTTTGGTGACAGAGGTCATGGAGCATTTTGATTTCATTGTGATGACCAGAGCATGAAGCATTATGATGATGGGCATGGTGCATTTCGTAGACACGGTTCATGGAGCATTGAGATGAAAAGTATCATGGAGCATTTTGATGACATGGGTTATGGAACATTGTGATATCAGGGGTCAGGGAGCATTTTGATGATAAGGTCATGTAGCATTGCAATGACAAGGATCATGGAACATTTTGATGACAGGGGTGAGGGTGTATAGTGATGACTTGTGATGGTACACTCTGATATCAGTGGTGAGAGAACATTTTGTTGAGAAGTGCATGGAGCATTGTGGTGACAAAAGTCACAAAGTCTTGTGAGGACGAGTGCATGGACAATTGGATGACAAATGTCATGAAGTGTTGTTTTGACTGGAGTCACGGAGAATTTTCATAAAAGAGGCAATGGAGCAAGGTGATAACAAGGGCATGGAGCATTGTGATGACAAGGGCGTGGAGCATTGTTATGACAAGGTCATGGAGTTTTGTGAAGAGAGTTGTCAGGGAGCATTGTGATGACATATGTCATGGTCCATTGTGATGACAATGGCATGGAGTATTGTGATGCCAAGTGTCATGGAGGATTGTGATGACAAAGTCATGGAGCATTGTGATGATTAGGGCATGGAGCATTGTGATAAAACAGGATTGGAGCTTTTCATGAGAGAATTCTAGGAGACTTCTGACAAGTGTCAGGGAGCATTCTGATGACATATGTATTGAGCATTGTGATGACAATGGTCATGGAGCATTGTGATGACAAGGGCATGGAATATAGTGATGACAGTGGCATGGAGTATTTTGTTGAGAATCCCCTGGAGCATTCTGATGTCATGTGTCATGGAGCATTGTGATGACATATATCCGGTCCATTGTAATGACAATGGCATGGAACATTGTGATGCCAATTGTCATGGAGGATTATGATGACAAAGGTAATGGAGCATTATGATGACCAGGGTTTGGAACATTGTGATGACAAGGGCATAGAGCATTGTGATGACGGGGGCATGGAGCATTGGCCTAACAATTTTCATGGATTATTGTGATGACAATGTGCATGGAAAATTGTGATGACAAGGGCATGGAGCACTGTGATGAAAAGGTCATGGAGTATTGTGTAGACAGGTGACAGGGAGTATCGTGATGACATATATCATTGTCCATTGTGATGGCAATGGCATGGAGCATCGTGATGCAAAGGGTCATGGAGGATAGTGATGACAAAGGTAATGGAGCATTGTGATGACAAGGGCTTGGAGCATTGTGATGACATGAGTAATGAAGGAATGTGATTACAAGGGCATGGAGCTTTGTGATGAAATGGGCCATTGTAAATTTTAATGAAAACATCGTGAATCATTGTGATGACAAAGCACATGGAGCTTGCTATGGCAGGGATCTTTGAACATTAGGATGAAAAGGGCATGGAAAATAGTGCTGACAAGAGCCTGTAGCATTGTGATGAGAAGTGTCATGGAGCATTGTGATAACAAGGACGTGGAGAATTGAGGTGACATGGGACATGGAGCATTGTGATGACCAGTGGATGGAGCATTTTGATTGAAAGACCGTGGAGAATTGTGATGAGAAGACCACGGATAATTGTGATGACGAACGTCATAGAACTCTGTAATGACCAGGGGCATGGAGCATTGTGAGGACAGGTGTCATGGAGCATTGTGATGACAGGGGTCATGGAGCATTCTGATGCCAAGTGTCATGGAGCATTCTGATGACAAGCTTGTGGAGTATTCTGATGACAATGGCATGGAGCATTCTGATGACAAGGGCATGGAGTATTGTGATGATAAGGGCCATTGAGAATTTGATGACAATGTCGTGAAGCATTGTGATCCCAAGCGCATGGAGCTTGCTATGAGAAGTGTCATGGAGCTCTGCAATGACAATGTCATGGACTATTGTGAACACAGATGTCAGGGAGCATTGTGATGACAAAGGTAATGGAGCATTGTGATGACAAGGGCTTGGAGGATTGTGATGACACTAGTCATGGAGTAATGTGATTAAAAGGGCATGGAGCATTGTGATGTCAAGGGCCATTGAAAATTTTAATGACAACTTCGTGAAGCCTTGTGATGAAAAAGCGCAGGGAGCTTGCTATATCAGGGATCATGGAGCATTAGGATGAAAAGGGCATGGAATATTGTGATGACAAGAGCCTGTATCATTGTGATGAGAAGTGTCATGGCGCATTTTGATAACAAGATCGTGGAGAATTGTGATGACAAGGGACATGGAGCATTGTGATGACCAGCGAATGGAGCATTCTGATTGCAAGACCGTGGAGCATTGTGAAGAGAAGACCACGGATAATTGTGATGACGAGCGTCATGGAGCACTGTAATGACAAGAGTCATGGAGCATTGTGATGACAGGGGTCATGGAGCATTGTGATTACTGTGGTCAAGGAGCATTGTGATGACAGGGATCATGGAGCATTGTGATGAGAAGGTCATGGAGCATTGTGCTGAAAATATTCATGGAGTATTGAGATGACAAGGGAATGGAGCATTTTGATGACAACGTCCTGGAGCATTGTGATGAGCGGACCATGGAGCCTTGTGATGATAATTATCATGGAGCATTCTCACTAAAAGAGGCATGGGGCATTGAGATTACTGGGGACTTGGAGCATTGTGATGACAAGTGCTAATAGCATTGTGATGAGAAGGCCATGGAGCATTCTGATAACATGTATCATGGAGCTTTGTGATGACAAGGGCATGGGACATTGTGATTACAGTGGTCTTGGAGTACTGTGATGAAAAGGGCATGGATCATTTTGATGAAAAATGTATGGAGCCTTGTCATGACAGGTTTCAAGGAGCATACTGACGACAAGTGTCAGGCAACATTGTGATGACAAGTGAATTGAGCATTGTGATGACAAAGTTTATGGAGCATTGTGATGAGAAGTCCACTGATAATTGTGATGACGAGCGTCATTGGGCATTGTGATGAGAAGTGTTATGGAACAATGTGAGCACTAGGGTTTTGAGTATGGTAATGACAGAGGTCATGGAGCATTTTGATTTCATTGTGATGACAATAGCATGAAGCATTATGATGATGGGCATGGTGCATTTTGATGACAGGTTTCATGGAGCATTGAGATGAAAAGTGGCAAGGAGCATTGTGATTATAGGGGTCTTGGAGCATTATGATGAGAAGACCATGGAGCATACTGATGGCATGTGTCATGGAGCTTTGTGATGACAAGGGTATGGAGCATTGTGATTAGTGGGGTCTTGGATCATTATAATGACAAAGGTCATGGAGCCATGTGATGACAAGGCCATGGAACACTGTGATGGCAGGGTTCATGGAGCATTGTTAACACAGGGGTAATGGAGCATTTTGATGATAAGGGCATGGAACATTGGACTGAAAACTTTCATGGTTTATTGTGAAGAGAGTGGGCACGGAGCATTGTGATCACAAGGGCACGGAACACTGTGATACATGGGTCATGGAGGATTGTAATGACAAGGGCATGGAGCATTGTGATGAGAAGGGCATCAAGCATTTTGATGACAAGTGTCATGAAGCTTTGTGATGACAAGTGCATGGAATATTGCGATTAAAAAGGCATGGATCATTGTGATGAAAAATGCATGGAGACTTTTCACGACAGGGGTCAAGGAGCATTTTCAAGACCAGTGTCAGGGAGAATTGTGATGACAAGTGTATTGAGCATTGTGATGACAATGGTCATGGAACATTGGGATGATAAGGGCATGGAGTATTGTGATGACAGTAATCATAGAACTTTGTAAATTCAAGTGTTATGGAACACAGTGACCACAAGGGTTTGGAGCATTGTGATGACAGAGGTCATGGATCTTGTTGATATCAAGTGACATGGAGCATTGTGATGACAAGGGCATGAAGCAATGTGATCCCAAAGTTCATGGAGGACTGCAATGACAAGCGCATGGAGCATTGTGATGACAAGGTCATGTAGCATTGTGATGAAAAAGGCATGGAGCCTTTCATGACAGGGTGCATGGAGCATACTGACGACAAGTTTCAAGGAGCCTTGTGATGACAAGTGTATTGATTATTGTGATGATAAAGGTCATGGAGCATTGTGATGACAAGGGCATGGAGTATTGTGATGACAGGCATCATGGAGCGTTGTGATGACAAGTGTTATGGAACATTGTGACCACAAGGGTTTGGAGCATTGTGATGATAGAGGTTATGGATCATTTTGATTACAAGGAGCATGGAGCATTGTGATGACAAGGGCATGAAGCAATGTGATCCCAAGGTTCATGGAGGATTTTGATGACAATTGTAATGGAGGATTCTGATGGCAATGGTAATGGAGTATTGTGATGAAAATCGCATGGAGCATTTTGCTGACAGAGGCATGGAGCATTGTGATGACTGGGGTCATGGAGCATTGTGATGAAAAGTTCATGGAGCATTGTGGTGGCAAATGTCACAAAGCCTTGTGTTGACGGGGGCATGGAACTTTGTGATGAAAATGTTCATGAAGCATTGTGATGACTGGAGTCACGGAGCACTGTGTGGACAGGGGTCATGGAGCATTGTGATGAAAAGTTCATGGAGCATTTTCGTGACAAATGTCACAGAGCCTTGTGTTGACAGAAGCATGGACCACTGTGATGACAAAGGTCATGAAGCATTGTAATGACTGGTGTCACGGAGCATTGTAATGACAGGGGTCATGGAGCATTTTGATGACACCGGCATGGAGCATTGTGATGACAGGGGCATGGAGCATTGGTCTGAAAAGTTTCATGGATTATTGTGATGACAGTGGGCATGGCGCATTGGGATTGCAAGGGCATGTGGGAAGAAAGGTTTCAGTTAGAATTGTAATGACATATTTCTTGGTCCATTGTGATGACAATTGCATGCAGCATTGTGATGCCAGGTGTCATGTAGGACTGTGATGACAAGGGCTTGGAGCTTTGTGATGACCAGGGCATGGAGCATTGTGATGGCATGACCGTGGAGCATGCTGATGAGAAGACATGGATAATTGTGATGACGAGAGTCATGGAGCACAGTAATGACAAGGAGCAATGAGCATTATGATGACAGGTGTCTGGGAGAATTGTGATGACAGAAGTCATGGAGCAATGTGAGGAGAAGCTTGTGGAGTATTGTGATGACAATGGCATGGAGCATTGTGAGAAAAAGTGCATGGAGCATTGTGAAGAAAATGGCATGGAACCTTTTCATGACAGGGTTCATGGAGCATTCTGATGACAAGTGTCATGGAGCATTGTGATGAAAAGTGTATTGAGCATTGTGATGATAAAAGTCATGGAGCATTGTGATGACAAAGTCATGGAGAATTGTGATGACAGGTATTATGGAGCCTTTTGATGTCAAGGGTTATGGAACATTGTGATCAAAATGGTTTGGAGTATGGTGATGACAGAGGTCATGGATCATTTTGATTTCAAGGCGCATGGAGCATTGTGAAGACAAGGGCATGAAGCAATGTGATCCCAAGGTTCATGGAGGATTGTGATGAAAATGGTAATGTAGGATTGTGATGACAAGCGCATGGAGCATTGTGATGAAAAGGTCATGTAGCATTTTGCTGACAAAAGCATGGAGCATTGTGATGACAAGTGTCATGGGGCATTTTGATGACAAGAGTTCCGGACCATTGTGTTGTCAGGGGTCATGGAGCGATGAGATGACAGTTGTTATGGAGCATTGTGACAACAAGGTTCATGGCTCATTATGATGAGAAGGTCATGGAGCATTGGTTTGAAAATATTCATGGAGTATTGTTATGACAGTGTTCATGGAGCATTTTGATTACAAGGGAATGGAGCATTGTGATGACAAAGGCATGGAGCAATATGATGGCAGGTTTCATGGAGCATTGTGATGACAATGGCATGGAGTATTGTGATGCAAACGGTCATGGAGATTTGTGATGAGAAAATCATGGAGCATTTTGATGACAAGGGCATTGTGCAATGTGATGAGAAATGCAGGGATCATTGTGATGACAGGGTCACGGAGCAATTTGATGAAAAGGACCATGGAACAATTTGATGACAGTGGTTATGGAACATTGTGATGACAAGGGACTTGGAGCATTGTGAGGACCAGGGCATGGAGCACTGTGATGGCAATACCGTGGAGCATGGTGATGAGAAACCATGGAAGATTGTGATGACGTGCCTCATGGATCACTGTAATGACAAGGGCATGGAGCATTGTGATGACAGGTGTCACGGAGCACTGTGATGACAGGGGTCATGGAGCATTGTGATGACAAGGTTCATAAAGCATTCTGATGACAAGCTTGTGGAATATTGTGATGACAATGGCACGGAGCATAGTGATTGAAAGGGCATGGAGCATTGTGATGAAAAATGCATGGAGCCTTTTCATGGCAGTGTTCATGGAGTATTTTGATGACAAGTGGCAGGGAGCATTGTGATGACAAGTGTATTGAGCATTGTGATGACTAAGGTCATGGATCATTGTTGTGAAAAGAGCATGGAGTATTGTGATGACAGGCATCATTGAGTGTTGTGATGACAAGTGTTATTTAAAATTGTGATCACAATATTTTGGAGCATTGTGAAGACAGAGGTCATGGATCATTTTGATTTCAAGGCGCATGGAGCATTGTGAAGACAGCGGCATGAAGCAATGTGATCCCAAGGTTGATGGAGGATTGTATGACAATGGCATGGAGCATTGTGATGAAAACGGCATGGAGCATTGTGATGAAAAAAGCATGGAAGCTTTTCATGACAGGATTCAAGGAGCTTTCTGACAACAAGTGTCTGGGAGCATTGTGATGACAAAGTCATGGAGCATTTTGATGACAAGGGAATGGAGCATTGTGATGACAAAGGCATGGAGCAATATGATGGCAGGTTTCATGAGCATTGTGATGACAATGGCATGGAGTATTGTGATGCAAGCGGTCATGGAGATTTGTGATGAGAAAATCATGGAGCATTTTGATGACAAGGGCATTGTGCAATGTGATGAGAAATGCAGGGATCATTGTGATGACAGGGTCATGGAGCAATTTGATGAAAAGGGCCATGGAACATTTTGATGACAGTGGTTATGGAACATTGTGATGACAAGGGACTTGGAGCATTGTGAGGACCGGGGCATGGAGCACTGTGATGGCAATACCGTGGAGCATGGTGATGAGAAACCATGGAAGATTTTGATGACGAGCCTCATGGATCACTGTAATGACAAGGGCATGGAGCATTGTGATGACAGGTGTCACGGAGCACTGTGATGACAGGGGTCATGGAGCATTGTGATGACAAGGTTCATGGAGCATTCTGATGACAAGCTTGTGGAGTATTGTGATGAAAATGGCACGGAGCATAGTGATTGAAAGGGCATGGAGCATTGTGATGAAAAATGCATGGAGCCTTTTCATGGCAGGGTTCATGGAGTATTTTGACGACAAGTGTCAGGGAGCATTGTGATGACAAGTGTATTGAGCATTGTGATGACTAAGGTCATGGATCATTGTTGTGAAAAGAGCATGGAGTATTGTGATGACAGGCATCATTGAGTGTTGTGATGACAAGTGTTATTTAAAATTGTGATCACAATATTTTGGAGCATTGTGAAGACAGAGGTCATGGATCATTTTGATTTCAAGGCGCATGGAGCATTGTGAAGACAAGGGCAAGAAGCAATGTGATCCCAAGTTGATGGAGGATTGTATGACAATGGCATGGAGCATTGTGATGAAAACGGCATGAAGCATTGTGATGAAAAAAGCATGGAAGCTTTTCATGACAGGATTCAAGGAGCTTTCTGACAACAAGTGTCTGGGAGCACTTTGATGACAAAGTCATGGAGCATTTTGATGACAAGTGCATGGAGTATTTTGATGACAGGCATCATTGAGCGTTGTGATGACAAGAGTTATGGAACATTGCAGTCAATGGTTTGGAGCATTGTCATGACAGAGGTCACGGAAGATTTTGATTTCAAGGAGCATGGTGTATTGTGCTGATAAGGGCATGAAGCAATGTGATACCAAGTATCATGGAGGATTGTGATGACAATGGTAATGGAATATTTTGATGACAATGATAATGGAGCACTGTTATGACAATCACATGGAGCATCATGATGACAAGAGTCATGGAACACTGTGATGAGAGGCATCACGGTTCATTGTGATTACAGGTGTCATGGAGCATTGTGATGTCAAGGGATTGGAGCATTCTGATGACCAGGGTCATGGAGCATTGTGATGACAAAGGTAATGGAGCATGGTGATGACAAGGGCTTGGAGCATTATGATGACAAGAGTCATGGAAGAATGTGAATACAAGGGCATGGAGCATTGTGATGACACGGGTAATTGAAAATTTTAATGACAACTTTGGAAGCTTTGTGATGACAAAGCACATGGAGCTTGCTATGACAGGGATCATGGAGCATTAGGATTAGAAGGGCACGGAAAATTGTGATGGGAAGAGCCTGTTTCATTGTGGTGAGAAGTGTCATGGAGCATTGTGATAACAAGGACGTGGAGAATTTTGATGACAAGGGACATGGAGCATTGTGATGACCAGCGGATGGAGCATTTTGATTGCAAGACCGTGGAGCATTGTGATGAGAACACCACGCATAATTGTGATGACGAGCGTCATGGAGCACTGTAATGACAAAGGGCATGGAGCATTGTGATGACAGGGATTATGGAGCATTGTGATGCCAAGGGTCATGGAGCCTTCTGATGACAAACGGGTGGAGTATTGTGATGACAATGGCAAGGTGCATTGTGATGACAAGTGCATGGAGCATTGTGAGGATAAGGGCCATTGAGAATTTGATGACAACGTCGTGAAGCATTGTGATCTCAAGCGCATGGAACTTGCTAGGAGAAGTGTCATGGAGCATTGCGATGACAAGGTCATGGACTATTGTGAAGAAAGGTGTCAGGGAGCATTGTGATGACAAAGGAAATGGAGCATTGTGATGACAAGGGCTTGGAGCATTGTGATGACAAGATGACAATGGCATGGAACATTGTGATGAAAAGGGTATGGAGCATCATGAAGAAAAAGGCATGGAGCCTTTTCATGATAGGTTTCAAGGAGCAATCTGACGAAAAGTGTCATGGAGCACTGTGTTGACAACTGTATTGAGCATTGTGATGACAAAGGTCATGAATCATTGTGATGACAAGTGTATGGAGCATTGTGATGACAGGGGCATGGAACATTGGTCTGAAAAGTTTCTTGGATTATTGTGATGGCATTGGGCATGGCTCATTTTGATGACAAGGGCATGGATCATTGTGACAAGGTAATGGAGTATGGTGAAGACAGGTGTCAGTTAGCATTGTGATGATATATGTCAATGCCCACTATGATGACAATTGCATGGAGCATTTTGATGCCATGGGTCATGGAGTATTGTGATGACAAGGGCTTGGAGCATTGTGATGACAAGCACATGGAGCATTGTGATGACAAGGTCATGTAGCATTTTGATGACAAAGGCATGGAGAAGTGTGATGACAATGGTCACGGAGCACTGTGATGAAAAGCATCACGGAGCTTTGTGATTAAAGGGCTCATGGAGCATTGGGCGGACATGTGCAAGCATAATTGTGATAACAATGGTCAAGGAGCATTTTGATGAAAATAGTTCCGGATCATTGTGTTGTCCGGGTCCATGGGGCTTTGTTATGACAGTGGTTATGGAGTATTGTCACGACATGGGTCATGGAGCATTATGATGAGAAGGTCATGGAGCATTGGGCTGAAAATATTCATGGAGTATTGTGATGACAGTTGTCATGGAGCAATGTGAAGCCAAGGGAATGGAACATTGTGATGACAAGGGCCTGGAACATTGTGATGAGAAAACCATGAAGACTTGTGATGACAAGGCTATGGAGCAATGTGATGAGAGGATTCATGGAGCACTGTTATGATAATGGCATGGAGCATTGTGATGCCAAAGGTCATGGATCTTTGTGATGACAAAAGTCACGGATCATTTTGATGACAGGGGTGTGGTGCATTGTGATGAGTAGGGCAGGGAGTATTGTGGTCACAGGGTCGTGGAGCAAGTTGATGAAAAGAGTCCTGGAACATTTTGATGACAGTGGTTATGGAACATTGTGATGTCAGTGGTCATGCAGAATTGTGATGAAAATGGTCATTGAGCATTTTGATGACAGGGTTAGGGAACATTGTGATGTCATGTGTCATGGAGCATTGTGATGATAAGTGCATGTAGCATTGTGATGACTGGGGTCATGGAACATTGTGATGACAGTGGTGAGGAAGTATTGTGATGACTAGTGATGGAACATTGTGATATCAGTGGTGAGATAGAATTTTGATGAGAAGTGCATGGAGCATTGTGATGGCAAGGTTTATGGAACATTGTGATGACAGAGGTAAAGGATCATTTAGATTTCAAGGAGCATGGAGCATTGTGATGACAAGGGCAAGAAGCAATGTGATCCCAAGGTTCATGGAGGATTGTGATGACAATGGTAATGGAGGATTGTGATGTCTATGGTAATGGAGTATTGTGTTGACAATCGCATGGAGCATTGTGCTGACAAACGCATGGAGCATTGTGATGAAAAGTTCATGGAGCATTGTGGTGACATAGGTCACAAAGCCTTGTCATGACGGTGGCATGGACCATTGTGATGACAAAGTTCCGGAAGCATTGTGACGACTGGAGTCATGGAGCTTTGTGTTGCCAGGGGTCATGGAGCATTGTGATGAAAAGTTCATGGAGCATTGTGGTGACAAATGTCACAGAGCCTTGTAATGACAAAAGCATGGGCCATTGTGATGACAAAGGTCATGAAGCATTGTAATGACTGGTGTCACGGAGCATTGTGATGACAGGGGTCGTGGAGCATTTTGATGACAAGGGCATGGAGCATTGGTCTGACAAGTTTCATGGATTTTTGTGATTTCAGTGGGCATGACACATTTGGATTACAAGGGCATGGAGTACGGTGAAGACATGTGTCAGTTAGGATTGTGATGACATATTTCATGGTCCATTGTGATTTCAATTGCATGGAGCATTATGATGCCAGGTGTCATGGAGGATTGTAAAGACAATGGCTTGGAGCATTGTGATGACCAGGGCATGGAGCATTGTGATGGCAAGACAGTGGAGAATGGTGTTGAGCAGACCATGGATGGCTGTGATGACGAGCGCCATGGAGCACTGTAATGATAAGGGGCAAGGAGCATTGTGATGACAAGTTTCATGGAGCATTGTGATAACAGGAGTCATGGAGCATTGTGATGACAAGTTTGTGGAGTATTGTGATGACAATGGCATGGAGCATTGTGATGAAAATTGCATGGAGATTTGTGATGACAAGTTCATATAGCCTTTTGCTGATAAATACATGGAGCATCGTGATGACAAGTGTCATGGAGCTCTGTGATGACAGGCGTCACGGAACAGTGTAATTACAGGTGTCATGGAAGCTTGGGATGACAAGGGCTTGGATCATTGTGATGCAAAGTGTCATGGAGCATTTTGATGACAAATGCATGGAACATTGTGATGACAAGTGTCATGGAGCATTTTGGTGACAAGAGTCCCGGAACATTGTGTGTCAGGGGACATGAAGCATTGTTATGACAGTGGTCATGGAGCATTTTGATGACAGGGTTCATGGAGCATTGTGATGAGAAGGTCATGGAGCATTGGGCTGAAAATGTTCATGGGGTATTGTGATGACAGTTTTCATGGAGCATTGTGATGAAAAGGGAAAAGAGCATTGTGATGACAAGGTCATGGATCATTTTGATGAGTAGACCATGGAGCCTTGTGATGACAAGTCTCATGAGCATTCTGATGAAAATTTGCATGGAGCATTGTGATTACAGGGGTCTTGGAGCACTGTGATGACAAAGTCAGGGAACATTGGAATGAGAAGTCCATGGAGCATTCTGATGACATGTGTCATGGAGCTTTTTGATGACAAGGGAATGGAGAATTTGATTACAGGGGTCTTGGAGCATTAGGATGAAAAGGAATGGATCATTGTGATGAAAAAGACATGGAGCCTTGTCATGACAGGGTTCATGGAGCATACTGAAGGCACGTGTCAGGGAGTGTTGTAATGACAACTGTATTGAGCATTCTCATGACAAAGGTCATGGAGCATTGTGATGATAAGACAATGGGTAATTGTGATGATGAGCGTCATTGGACGCTGTAATGACAAGTGTTATGCACCACTGTGATCAAAAGGTTTTGGAGCATTGTGATGTCAGAGGTCATGGATCATTTTGATTACAAGGAGCATGGAGCATTTTGATGACAGTGGCATGGTGCATTGTGATGAGTAGGGCAGGGAGTATTGTGGTCACAGGTTCATGGAGCAATTTGATGAAAAGTGTCATGGAACATTTTGATGACAGTGGTTATGGAACATTGTGATGTCAGTGGTCATGCAGAATTGTGATGAAAAGGGTCATGGAGCATTATGATGACAGGGTTATGGAAAATTGTGATGACATGGGTCATGGAGCATTGTGATGATAAGTGCATGTAGCATTGTGATGACTGGGGTCATGGAACATTGTGATGACAGTGGTGAGGAAGCATTGTGATGACTAGTGAAGGAACATTGTGATATCAGTGGTGAGAGAGCATTTTGATGAGAAGTGCATGGAGCATTGTGATGACAAGGTTTATGGAGCATTGTGATGACAGAGGTCATGGATAATTTTTATTTCAAGGAGCATGGAGCATTGTGATGACAAGGGCATGAAGCAATGCGATCCCAGAGTTCATGGAGGATTGTGATGACAATGGTAATGGAGGATTGTGATGGCAATGGTAATGGGGTATTGTGATGACAATCGCATGGAGCTTTGTGCTGACAAAGGCATGGAGCATTGTGATGAGTGGGGTCATGGAGCATTCTGATGAAAAGTTCATGGAGCATTGTGGTGACAAAGGTAACAAAGCCTTGTGATGACGGGTGCATGGACCATTGTGATTAAAATGTTCAGGAACCATTGTGCTGACAGGGGTCAGGGAGCATTGTGATGAAATGTTCATGGAGCATTGTGGTGACAAATGTCACAGAGCCTTGTGATGACAAAAGCATGGACCATTGTGATGACAAAGGTCATGAAGCATGGTAATGACTAGAGTCATGGAACATTGTGATGACAGGGGTCATGGAGCATTTTGATGACAAGGCCATGGAGCATAGTGATGACAGGGTCATGGTGCATTGGTCTGACAAGTTTCATGGATTATTGTGATGACAGTGGGCAAGGCACATTGGGATTACAAGGGCATGCAATACTTTGAAGACATGTGTCATTTAGCATTGTGATGACATATTTCATGGTCCATTGTGATGACAATTGCATGGAGCATGGTGATGCTAGGTGTCATGGAGGATTGTAATGACAATGGCTTGGATCATTGTGATGAACAGGGCATGGAGCATTGTGATGGCAAGACAGTGGAGAATGGTGATGAGCAGACCATGGATAATTGTGATGACGAGCGTCATGGAGCACTGTAATGACAAGTGTCATGGAGCATTGTGATAACAGGAGTCATGGAGCATTGTGATGACAAGCTTGTGGAGTATTGTGATGACAATGTCATGGAGCATTGTGATGAAAAATGCATGGAGCATTGTGATGGCAAGGTCATGTAGCCTTTGCTGACAAATGTATGGAGCATCGTGATGACAAGTGTCATGGAGCTCTGTGATGACAAGCGTCACGGAACAGTGTAATTACAGGTGTCATGGAGGCTTGGGATGACAAGGGCTTGGATCATTGTGATGCAAAGTGTCATGGAGCATTTTGGTGTCAAGAGTCCCGGATCATTGTGTGTCAGGGGACATGAAGCTTTGTGATGACAGTGGTCATGGAGCATTTTGATGACAGGGGTCATGGAGCATTTGATGAGCAGGTCATGGAGCATTGGGCTGAAAATGTTCATGGAGTATTGTGATGACAGGTTTCATGGAGCATTGTGATGAAAAGGGAAAAGAGCATTGTGATGACAAGGTCCTGGATAATTGTGATGAGTAGACCATGGAGCCTTGTGATGAAAAGTCTCATGGAACATTCTGATGAAATGTTGCGTGGAGCATTGTGATTACAGGGGTCTTGGAGCATTTTGATGACAAAATCATGGAGCATTGTGATGAGAAGTCCATGGAGCATTCTGATGACATGTGTCATGGAGCTTTTTGATAACAAGGGCATGGAGAATTTTGATTACAGGGGTCTTGGAGCATTAGGATGAAAAGGAATGGATCATTGTGATGAAAAAGACATGGAGCCTTGTCATGACAGGGTTCAAGGAGTATACTGATGGCACGTGTCAGGGAGCGTTGTGATGACAACTGTATTGAGCATTGTGATGACAAAGGTCATGGAGCATTGTGATGATAAGACCATGGGTAATTGTGATGATGAGCGTCATGGGGTGCTGTAATGACAAGTGTTATGGAACATTGTGATCACAAGGTTTTGGAGCATTGTGATGACAGAGGTCATGGAGAATACTGATTTCATTTTGATGACAATAATATGAAGCATTATGATGATGTGCATGGTGCCTTTTGATGAGAGGGTTCATGGACCATTGAGATGAAAACGGGCATGGAGCATTGTGTTTACAGTTACTTGGAAAATTGTGATGATAAGGGCATGGAGCATTGTGATGAGATGGATATGGAGCATCCTGATGACATGCGTCATGGAGCTTTATGATGACCAGGGCATGGAGCATTTTGATGGCAAAACAGTGGAGAATGGTGATGAGCAGACCATGGATAATTGTGATGACGAGAGTCATGGAGCACTGTAATGACAAGGAGCAAGGAGCATTATGATGACAGGTGTCATGGACCATTGTGATGACAGGAGTCATGAAGCATTGTGATGAGAAGCTTGTTGAGTATTGTGATGACAATGGCATGAAGCATTGTGATGAACAGTGCATGGAGCATTGGGAAGAAAATGGCATGGAACCTTTTCATGACAGGGTTCATGGAGCATACTGATGACAAGTGTCAAGGAGCATTGTGATGACAAGTGTATTGAGCATTGAGATAAAACTCATGGAGCATTGTGATGACAAAGTCATGGAGTATTTTGATGACAGGCATTATGGAGCCTTTTGATGACAAGTGTTATGGAACATTGTGATCACAAGGGTTTGGAGCATGGTGATGACAGAGGTCATGGATCATTTTGATTTCAAGGAGCATGGAGCATTGTGATGACAAGGGCATCAAGCAATGTAATCCCAAGGTTCATGGAGGATTGTGATGAAAATGGTAATGGAGGATTGTGATGACAAGTGCATGGAGCATTGTGATGAAAAGGCAATGTAGCATTTTGCTGACAAAAGCATGGAGCATTGTGATGACAAGTGTCATGGATCACTGTGATGACATGCATCACGGAGCATTGTGATACAGGGGTCATGGAGCATTGGGCTGAGAAGGGAAGATCATTGTGATGACAAGTGTCATGGAGCATTTTGATGACAAGAGTCCCGGATCATTGTGTTGTCAGGGTTCATGGAGCGATGAGATGACAATTGTTACGGAGCATTGTGACAACAAGTTTCATGGCGCTTTATGATGAGAAGGTCATGGAGCATTGGTTTGAAAATATTCATGGAATATTGTTATGACAGGGTTCATGGAGCATTGTGATGACAAGGGAATGGAGCATTGAGATGACAAAGGCATGGAGCAATATGATGACAGGTTTCATGGAGCATTGTGATGACAATGGCATGGAGTATTGTGATGCCAACGGTCTTGGAGATTTGTGATGAGAAAATCATGGACCATTTTGATGACAAGGGCATTGTGCAATGTGATGAGATATGCAGGGATCATTGTGATGAAATGGTCACGGAATAATTTGATGAAAAGTGCCATGGAACATTTTGATGACAGTGGTTATGGAATATTGTGATGACAAGGGATTTGGAGCATTGTGATAACCAGGGCATGGAGCACTGTGATGACAATACCATGGAGCATGGTGATGAGAAACCATTGATGATTGTGATGACGAGCCTCATGGAGCACAGTAATGCCTGGTGCATGGAGCATTGTGATGACAGGTGTCATGGAGCACTGTGATGACAGGGGTCATGGAGCATTGTGATGACAAGGGTCTTGGAGCATACTGATGACAAGCTTGTGGAGTATTGTGATGACAATGGCATGGAGCACTGTGATGAAAAGAGCATGGAACATAGTGATGAAAAAGGCATGGAGCCTTTTCAGGACAGGGTTCATAGAGCATTTTGACGACAAGTGTCAGGGAGCATTGTGATGACAAGTGTATTGAGCATTGTGATGACTAAGTTCATGGATAATTATGATGAAAAGAGCATGGAGTATTGTGATGACAGTTATCATTGAGCGTTGTGATGACAAGTGTTATGGAACATTGTGATCACAATATTTTGGAGCATTGTGAAGACAGAGGTCATGGATCATTTTGATTTCAAGGAGCATGGAACATTTTGAAGACAAGGGTATGAAGCAATGTGATCCCAAGGCTGATGGAGGATTGCATGACAATGGCATGGAGCATTGTGATGAAAACGGCATGGAGCATTTTGATGACAAGTGCATGGATTATTGTGATGACAGGCATCATTGAGCGTTGTGATGGCAAGCGTTATGGAACATTGTGATCAATGGTTTGGAGCATTGTCATGACAGAGGTCACGGATGATTTTGATTTCAAGGAGCATGGAGTATTGTGCTGATAAGGGCATGAAGCAATGTGATCCCAAGTTTCATTGTGGATTTTGATGATAATGGTAATGGAATATTTTGATGACAATGATAGTGGAGCATTGTGATGAGCATCGCATGGAGCATCGTGATGACAGGTGTCATGGAACACTGTGATGAGAGGCATCACCGTTCATTGTGATTACAGGTGTCATGGAGCATTGGGATGACAAGGGCATGGATCATTGTGATGACAAGGGTCATGGAGCATTTAGGTGACCAGAGTCCCGGATCATTGTGTTGTCATGGGTCATGAAGCATTGTGATGACAGTAGTCATGTAGTATTGTGAAGACTGGTGTCATGTAGCATTGTGATGACAAAGGTCACGGAGCATTCTGATGACAAGCTTGTGGAGTATTGTGATGACAATGGCATGGAGCATTGTGATGAAAAGGGTATGGAGCATTGTGAAGAAAAAGCCATGGAGCCTTTTCATGGTATTGTTCAAGGAGCATTCTGACGACAAGTGTCATGGAGCACTGTGTTGACAACTGTATTGAGCATTGTGATGATAAAGTTCATGAAGCATTGTGATGAAAAGGGTATGGAGAATTGTGATGACAGGGTCATGGAGCATTGGTCTGACAAGTTTCATGGATTATAGTGATGGCATTGGGCATGGCACAATTTGATGACAAGGGCATGGATCATTGTGATGACAAGGTCAAGGAGTATGGTGAAGAGAGGTGTCAGTTAGCATTTTGATGATATTTGTCAAGGTCCACGATGCTGACAACTGTATGGAGCATTGTGATGGATGACAGTGTCATGGAGTATTGTGATGACAAGGGCTTGGAGCATTGTGATGACAAGCACATGGAGCATTGTTATGACAAGTTCATGTAGCATTTCGATGACAAAGGCATGGAGATGTTTGATGACAATGGTCACGGAGCACTGTGATGAAAAGTGTCACGGAGCTTTGTGATTACAGGGCTCATGAAGCATTGGGCTGAGAAGTGCAAGGATAATTGTGATAACAATGGTCATGGAGCATTTTGATGAAAAGAGTCCCGGATCACTGTGTTGTCAGGGGTCATGGGGCGTTGTGATGACAGTGGTTATGGACCATTGTCACGACATGTGTCATGGAGCATTATGATGAGAAGGTCATGGAGCATTGGGCTGAAAATGTTCATGGAGTATTGTGATGACAGTTGTCATGGAGCATTGTGAAGCCAAGGGAATGGAACATTGTGATGACAAGGGCCTGGAACATTGTAATGGGAATACCAAGAAGACTTGTGATGACAAGGGCATGGAGCAATGTGATGAGAGGATTCAAGGACCACTGTTATGATAATGGCATGGAGCATTATGATGCCAAAGGTCATGGAGCATTTTGACGACTGGGGCGTGGTGCATTGTGATGAGTAGGGCAGGGAGTATTGTGGTCACAGGGTCACGGAACAATTTGATGAAAATGGTCATGGAACATTTTGATGACAGTGGTTATGGAACATTGTGATGTCAGTGGTCATGCAGAATTGTGATGAAAAGGGTCATGGAGCATTTTTATGACAGGGTTATGGAACATTGTGATGTCATGGGTCATGGAGCATTGAGATGATAAGTGCATGTAGCATTGTGATGACTGGGGTCATGGAACATTGTGATGACAGTGGTGAGGAAGTATTGTGATGACTAGTGATGGAACATTGTGATATCAGTGGTGAGAGAGCATTTTGATGAGAAGTGCATGGAGCATTGTGATGACAAGGTTTATGGAGCATTGTGATGACAGAGGTCATGGATCATTTTGATTTCAAGGAGCATGGAGCATTGTGATGACAAGGGCATGAAGCAATGTGATCCCAAGGTTCATGGAGGATTGTGATGACAAGCGAAATGGAGGATTGTGATGGCAATGCTAATGGAGTATTGTGATGACAATCGCATGGAGCATTGTGCTGACAAAGGCATGGAGCATTGTGATGACTAGGGTCATGGAGCATTGTGATGAAAAGTTCATGGAGCATTGAGGTAACAAAGGTCACAAAGCCATGTGATGACGTGGACATGGGCCATTGTGATGACAAAGTTCAGGAAGCATTGTGAGGACAAGAGTCATGGAGCATTGTGTTGACAGGGGTCATGGAGCACATTGATGAAAAGGGCATGGAGCTTTGTGAAGACAGGTTCATGGTGCATTGGTCTGACAAGTTTCATGAATTATTGTGATGACAGTGGGCATAGCACATTGGGATTACAAGGACATGGAGTACTGTGAAGACATGTGTCAGTTAGCATTGTGATGACATATTTCATGGTCCATTGTGATGACAATTGCATGGAGCATTGTGATGTCCAGTGTCATGGAGGATTTTAATGACAATGGCTAGGAGCATTGTGATGACCAGGGCATGGAGCATTGTGATGGCAAGACAGTGGAGAATGGTTATGAGCAGACCATGGAAGATTGTGATGACGAGGGTCATGGAGCACTGTAATGACAAGTGTCATGAAGCATTGTGATAACAGGAGTCATGGAGCATTGTGATGAAAAGCTGTGGAGTATTGTGATGACAATGGCATGGAGCATTTGATGAAAAGTGCATGGAGCATTGTGATGACAAGGTCATGTAGCCTTTTGCTGACAAATGCATGGAGCATTGTGATGAAAAGTGTCATCGAGCTCTGTGATGACAGTCGTCAGGGAGCAGTGTGATTACAGGTGTCATGGAGGGTTAGGATGACAAGGGCTTGGATCATTGTAATGCAAAGGCTAACAGAGCATTTTGATGACAAATGCATGGAACATTGTGATGACAAGTGTCATGGAGCATTTTGGTGACAACTGTCCCGGATCATTGTGTGTCAGGGGACGTGAAGCGTTGTGATGACAGTGGTCATGGAGCATTTTGATGACAGGTTTCATGGAACATTGTGATGAAAAGGGAAAGGAGCATTGTGATGACAAGGTCCTGGAGCATTGTGATGAGTAGACCATGGAGCCTTGTGATGACAAGTCTCATGGAGCATTCTGATGAAAAGTTGCGTGGAGCATTGTGATTACAGGGGTCTTGGAGCACTGTGATGACAAAGTCATGGAGCATTGTGATGAGAAGTCCATGGAGCATTCTGATGACATGCGTCATGGGGCTTTTTGATGACAAGGACATGGATAATTTTGATTACAGGGGTCTTGGAGCATTAGGATGAAAAGGAATGGATCATTGTGATGAAAAAGACATGGAGCCTTGTCATGACAGGGTTCAAGGAGCATACTGATGGCACGTGTCAGGGAGCATTGTGATGACAACTATATTGAGCATTATGATGACAAAGGTCATGGAGCACTGTGATGATAAGACCATGGGTAATTGTGAGGATGAGCCTCATGGGGCGCTGTCATGACAAGTGTTATGGAACATTGTGATCACAAGGTTTTGGAGCATTGTGATGACAGAGGTCATGGAGAATACATATTTCATTGTGATGACAATACGATGAAGCATTATGATGATGGGCATGGTGCCTTTTGATGAGAGGGTTCATGGATCATTGAGATGAAAACAGGCATGGAGCATTATGTTTACAGGTGTCTTGGAACATTGTGATGACAAGGGCATGGAGCATTGTGATGAGAAGGAAATGGAGCTTTCTGATGACATGTGTCATGGAGCTTTATGATGACAAGGGCATGGAAAATTGTGATTAGTGGGGTCTTGGAGCATTGTGAGTACAAGGGTCATGGAGCCATGTGATGACAATGCTGTGGAACATTGTGATTGCAGGGGTCATGGAGCATTGTTATCACAGGGGTAATGGAGCATTTTGATGATAAGGGCATGGAACATTGGTCTGAAAACTTTCATGGATTATTGTGATGAGAGTGGGTACGGAGCATTGTGATCACAAGGGCACGGAACACTGTGATACAAGGGTCATGGAGGATTGTAATGACAAGGGCATGTAGCATTGTGATGAGAAGGGCATCGAGCATTTTGATGAAAAGTGTCATGAAGCTTTGTGATGACAAGTGCATGGAACATTGTTATTAAAAAGGCATGGATGATTGTGATGAAAAATGCATGGAGCCTTTTCACGACAGCGGTCAAGGAGCATTTTCAAGACAAGTGTTAGGGAGAATTGTGATGACAAGTGTATTGAGCATTGTGATGACAATGGTCATGGAGCATTGGGATGATAAGGGCATGGAGTATTGTGATGACAGTAATCATAGAACTTTGTGATGACAAGTGTTATGGAACACTGTGACCACAAGGGTTTGGAGCATTGTGATGACAGAGGTCATGGATCTTGTTGATATCAAGTGACATGGAGCATTGTGATGACAAGGGAATGAAGCAATGTGATCCCAAAGTTCATGGAGTACTGCAGTGACAAGCGCATGGAACATTGTGATGACAAGGTCATGTAGCATTGTGATGAAAAAGGCATGGAGCATTTCATGACAGGGTTCATGGAGCATACTGACGAGAAGTGTCAAGGAGCCTTGTGATGACAAGGGTTATGGAACATCGTGACCACCAGGGTTTGGAGCATTGTGATGATAGAGGTTATGGATCATTTTGATTACAAGGAGCATGGAGCATTGTGATGACAAGGGCATGAAGCAATGTGATCCCAAGTTTCATGGAGGATTGTGATGACAATGGTAATGGATGATTGTGATGGCAATGGTAATGGAGTATTGTGATGAAAATCGCATGGAGCATTTTGCTGACAAAGGCATGGAGCATTGTGATGACTGGGGTCATGGAGCATTGTGATGAAAAGTTCATGGAGCATTGTGGTGGCAAATGTCACAAAGCCTTGTGTTGACAGGGGCATGGAACTTTGTGATGAAAATGTTCATGAAGCATTGTGATGACTGGAGTCACGGAGCACTGTGTTGACAGGGGTCATGGAGCATTGTGATAAAAAATTCATGGAGCATTTTCGTGACAAATGTCACAGAGCCTTGTGTTGACAAAAGCATGGACCATTGTGATGACAAAGGGCATGAAGCATTGTAATGACTGGTGTCACGGAACATTGTGATGACAGGGGTCATGGAGCATTTTGATGACACCAGCATGGAGCATTGTGATGACAGCGGCATGGAGCATTGGTCTGAAATGTTTCATGGATTATTGTGATGACAGTGGGCATGGCGCATTGGGATTACAAGGGCATGGAGTACTGTGAAGACAGGTTTCAGTTAGTATTGTGATGACATATTTCTTGGTCCATTGTGATGACAATTGCATGCAGCATTGTGATGCCAGGTGTCATGTAGGACTGTGATGACAAGGCTTGGAGCTTTGTGATGACCAGGGCATAGAGCATTGTGATGGCATGACTGTGGAGCATGTTGATGAGAAGACATGGATAATTGTGATGACGAGAGTCATGGAGCACAGTAATGACAAGGAGCAAAGAGCATTATGATGACAGGTGTCATGGAGAATTGTGATGACAGAAGTCATGGAGCATTGTGAGGAGAACCTTGTGGAGTATTGTGATGGCAATGGCATGGAGCATTGTGATGAAAAGTGCATGGAGCATTGTGAAGAAAATGGCATGGAACCTTTTCATGACAGGGTTCATGGAGCATTCTGATGACAAGTGTCATGGAGCATTGTGATGACAAGTGTATTGAACATTGTGATGATAAAAGTCATGGAGCATTGTGATGACAAAGTCATGGAGAATTGTGATCACAGGTATTATGGAGCGTTGTGATGACAAGGGTTATGGAACATTGTGATCACAAGGGTTAGGAGCATGGTGATGACAGAGGTCATGGATCATTTTGATTTCAAGGAGCATGGAGCATTGTGATGACATTGGCATGAAGCAATGTGATCACAAGGTTCATGGAGGATTGTGATGACAATGGTAATGTAGGATTGTGATGACAAGCGCATGGAGCATTGTGATGAAAAGGTCATGTAGCATTTTGCTGACAAAATCATGGAGCATTGTGATGACAAGTGTCATGGATCACTGTGATGACAAGCATCACGGAGCATTGTGATTACAGGGGTCATGGAGCATTGGGCTGAGAAGGGCAAGATAATTGTGATGACAAGTGTCTTGGAGCATTTTGATGACAAAAGTCCCGGATCATTGTGTTGTCAGGGGTCATGGAGCGTTGTGATGACAGTGGTTATGGAGCATTGTCACGACATGGGTCATGGAGCATTATGATGAGAAGGTCATGGAGCATTGGGCTGAAAATGTCCATGGAGTATTGTGATGACAGTTGTCATGGAACATTGTGAAGGCAATGGAATGGAACATTGTGATTACAAGGGCCTGGAACATTGTGATGAGAAGACCATGAAGCCTTGTAATGACAAGGGCATGGAGCAATGTGATGCTAGGATTCATGGACCACTGTTATGACAATGGCATGGAGCATTGCGATGCCAAAGGTCATGGAACATTTTAATGACAGGGGCGTGGTGCATTGTGATGAGTAGGGCAGGTAGTATTGTGGTCACAGGGTCATGGAGCAATTTGATGAAAAGAGTCAAAGAAAAATTTGATGACCGTGGTTATGGAACATTCTGATGTCAGTGGTCATGCAGAATTGTGATGAAAAGGGTCATGGAGCATTTTGATGACAGGGTTATGGAACATTGTGATGTCATGGGATATGGAGCATTGTGATTATAAGTGCATGTAGCATTGTGATGACTGGGGTCATGGAATATTGTGATGACAGTGGTGAGGAAGTATTGTGATGACTAGTGATGGAAAATTGTGATATCATTGGTGAGAGAGCATTTTGATGAGAAGTGCATGGAGCATTGTGATGACAAGGTTTATGGAGCATTGTGATGACAGAGGTAAAGGATCATTTTGATTAAGAGGAACATGGAACCTTGCGATGACAAGGGCATGAAGTAATGTGATCCCAAGTTTCATGGAGGACTGTGATGACAAAGGTAATGGAGGATTTTGATAGCAATGGTAATGGAGTATTGTGATGACAATTGCATGGAGCATTGTGCTGACAAACGCATGGAACATTGTGATGACTTGGGTCATGGAACATTGTGATGAAAAGTTCATGGAGCATTGTGGTGACAAAGGTCACAAAGCCTTGTAATGACGCGGACATGGACCATTGTGATGACAATGTTCACGAAGCATTGTGAAGACTGGAATCATGGAGCATTGTGTTGACAGTGGTCATGGAGCGTTGTGATGAAAAGTTCATGGAGCATTGTGGTGACAAATATCACAGAGCCTTGTGATGACAGAAGCATGGACCATTGTGATGACAAAGCTCATGAAGCATTGACTGGTGTCACGGAGCATTGTGATGACAGGGGTCGTGGAGCATTTTGATGACAAGGGCATGGAGCATTGTGATGACAGGGTCATGGTTAATTGGTCTGACAAGTTCCATGGATTATTGTGATGACAGTGGGCATGGCACATTGGGATTACAAGGGCATGGAGTACTGTGAAGACATGTGTCAGTTAGCATTCTGATGACATATTTCATGGTCCATTGTGATGACAATTGCATGGAGCATTGTGATGTCAGGTGTCATGGAGGAGTGTAATGACTATGGCTTGGAGCATTGTGATGGCAAGACAGTGGAGAATGGTGATGAGCAGACCATGGATAATTGTGATGACGAGTGTCATGGAGCACTGTAATGACAAGGGGCAAGGAGCATTGTGATGACAAGTGTCATGGAGCATTGTGATAAGAGGTGTCATGGAACATTGTGATGACAAGCTTGTGGATTATTGTTATGACAATGGCATGGAGCATTGTGATGAAAAGTACATGGAGCATTGTGATGACAAGGTCATGTAGCCTTTTGCTGACAAATGCATGGAGCATCGTGATGACAACTTTCATGGAGCTTTGTAATGACAGGCGTCATGGAACAGTGTGATTACAGGTGTCATGGAGGTTTGGGATGACAAGCGCTTGGATCATTTTGATGCAAAGTGTCCTGGAGCATTTTGATGACAAATGCATGAAACATTGTGATGACAAGGTCATGTAGCCTTTTGCTGACAAATGCATGGAGCATCGTGATGACAAGTTTCATGGAGTTTTGTGATGACAGGTTTCATGGAGCATTGTGATGACAAGGGCATGGAGCATTTTGATTGCTAGACAGTGGAGCAATGTGATGAGAAGACCATGGATAATTGTGATGACGAGTCTCATGGAGCACTGTAATGACAAGGGGCATAGAGCACTATGAGGACAGGTGTCAAGGAGCATTGTGATGCCAATTGTCATGGAGCATTCTGATGACAAGCTTGTGGAATATATTGATGACAATGGCATGGAGCATAGTGATGACAAGGGCCTGAAGCATTGTGATGATAAGGTCATGGAGTTTTGTGAAGAAAGTTGTCAGGGAGCATTGTGATGATATGTGTCATGGTCCATTGTTATGACAATGACATGGAACATTGTGATGCAAAGAGTCATGGAGGATAGTGATGACAAAGGTAATGGAGCATTGTGATGACAAGGGATTGGAGCATTCTGATGACAAGGGTCATAGAGTATTGTGATGACAACGGCATGGAGCATTGAGATGATAAGGGCATGGAGCATTGTGATGAAAAAGGCATGGAGCTATTTCATGACAGAGTTTAAGGAGACTTCTGACAAGTGTCAGGGAGCATTGTGATGACAAGTGTATTGAGCATTTTGATGACAATGGGCATGGAGCATTGTGATGACAAGGACATGGAATATTGTGATGACAGGCATCATGGAGCGTT
Organism: Mesoplodon bidens; assembly: GCF_964165515.1. Taxonomy (NCBI): domain Eukaryota; kingdom Metazoa; phylum Chordata; class Mammalia; order Artiodactyla; family Ziphiidae; genus Mesoplodon; species Mesoplodon bidens. The sequence continues at coordinate 1,122,331 of NW_027672190.1, read as the reverse complement.
GTGATGACAAGGGTGTTGGATCATTGTGATGACAATGGCATGAAGCATTTTGTTGAGCTTCCCCGGGAGCATTCTGATATCATGTGTCATGGAGCATTGTGATGACATATGTCTGGTCCATTGTGATGACAAAGGCATGGAGCTTTGTGATGCAAAGTGTCATGGAGGATTAAGATGACAAAGGTAATGGAGCATTGTGATGCCAAGGGCTTGGAGCATTGTGATGACAAAGACATAGAGCATTGTGATGACAGTGGCATGGAGCATTGGCCTGACAACTTTCATGGATTATTGTGATGACAGTTTGCATGGCACAATGTGCTGACAACGGCATGGAGCACAGTGATTACAAGGTCATGGAGTATTGTGTAGGTTCGTGTCAGGGAGCATTGTGATGACATATTTTATGGTCCATTGTGATGACAATGGCATGGAGTATTGTGATGCCAAGTGTCATGGAGGATAGTGATGACAAAGGTAATGGAGATTTGTGATGACAAGGGCTTGGAGCATTGTGATGACAAGGGCATGAAGCATTTTGATGACAGGGTCATGGGGCATTGGTTTGACAAGTTTCACTGATTATTGTGATGACAGTGGGCATGGCACATTGTGATGGGAATGGCATGGAGTATTGTGATGACAAACTCATGGACTATTGTGAAGACAGGTGACAGGGAGCATTGTGATGACATATGTCATGGTCTATTGTGATGATAATGGCATGGAGTTTTGTGATGCCAAGTGTTATGGATGATTGTGATGACAAAGGTAATGGAGCATTGTGATGACAAGGGCTTTGAGCATTGTGATGACAAGGATCATGGAGGAATGTGATTATAAGGGCATGGAGAATTGTGGTGACAAGGGACATTGAAATTTTAATGACAACGTCGGGAAGCATTGTGATGAGAAAGTGCATGGAGCTTGCTATGACAGGGGTCATGGAGCATTGGGATGACAAGGGCATGGAAAATTGTGATGACAAGGGCCCATAAAATTGTGATGAGAAGTGTCATGGAACATTGCGATAACAAGGACGTGGAGAATTGTGATGACAAGGGACATGGAGCATTGTGATGACCCGGGCATGGAGCATTTTGATTGCAAGACCGTGGAGCATTGTGATGAGAAGACCATGGTTAATTGTGATGACAAGCGTCATGGATCACTGTAATGACAAGGGGCATGGAACAATGTGAGAACAGGTGTCATGGAGCATTGTGATAACAGGGGTCATGGAGCATTGTGATGCCAAGGGTCATGGAGCATTCTGATGACAAGCTTGTGGAGTATTGTGATGACAATGGCATGGAACATTGTGATGACAAGGACTTGGAACATTGTGATGACAAGGTCATGGAGTTCTGTGAAGACAGTTATCAGGGAGAATTGTGATGACATATGTCATGTTCCATTGTGATGACAATGGCATGGAGCATTGTGAGGCCAAGTGTGATGGAGGATTGTAATGACAAAGGTAATGTAGTGTTTTGATGACAAGGGCTTGGAGCATTGTGATGACAAGGTCATAGAGCATTGTGATGATAAGGGCATGGAGCATTGTGATGAAAAAGGCATGGATCTATTTCTTGACAGAGTTCAAGGAGCCTTCTGAAAAGTGTCAGGGAGCATTGTGATGACAAGTGTATTGAGCATTGTGATGAAAATGTTCATGCAGCATTGTGATGACAAGGGCATGGAATATTGTGATGACAGGCATCATGGAGCGTTGTGATGACAAGGGTCATGGAACATTGTGATGACAATGGCATGGAGCATTGTGTTGAGAATGCCCTGGAGCATTTCGATGACATGCGTCATGGAGCATTGTGATGACGTATATGATGGTCCATTGTTATGACAATGGCATGGAACATTGTGATGCCTATTGTCATGGAGGATTGTGATGACAAAGGTAATGGAGCATTGTGACAACAAGGGCTTGGAGCATTTTGATGACAAGGGTCATGGAGCATTTTCATTTCATTGTGATGACAATAGCATGAAATATTATGATGAGGGGAATGGTGCGTTGTGAAGAAAGGGTTCATGGAGCATTGAGACAAAAAGTGTCATTGAGCCTTTTGATGACAGGGTTTTTGGAACATTGTGTTGTCAGGGGTCATGGAACATTTTAATAATAAGGTCATGTAGCATTGCCATGACAGGGTTGAGGGAGTATTGTGATGACTAGTGATGGAACACTCTGATATCAGTGGTGAGAGAGCATTTTGATGTAAAGTGCATGGAGCATTGTGATGACAGGGGTCATGGAACATTGTGATGACAGGGGTGAAGGAGTATAGTGATGACTAGTGATGGAACACTGTGATATCAGTGGTGATAGAGCATTTTGATGAAAAGTGCATGGAGCATTGTGATGAGAGTGGTGATGGAACATTGTGATGACAGGGTTGAGGGCGTATAGTGATGACTAGTGATGGAACACTCTGATAACAGTGGTGAGAGAGCATTTTGATGAAAAGTGCATGGAGCATTGTGATGACATGGTTTATGGAGCATTGTGATGACAAGGCTGTGGAGCATTATAATGACAAGTGCATGGCATATTGTGATGACATGGGTCATGGAGCATTGTGCTGATAAGTGAATAGACATGTGTGATGACAAGGGTCATGGACCATTGTGGTGACAAAGGCATGGAGCATTGTAATGACAAGGGTCAGAGAGCATTGTGATGAGAAGTTCACGGAGCATTGTGGTGACATGAGTCACAGAGTCCTGTGAAGACGAGGGCATCTAAAATTGTGATGACTAATGTCATTAAGCATTGTGATGACTGGAGCAAAGGAGAATTTTCATATAAAAGGTCATGGAACATTGTGATGACAAGGGCATGGTGCATTGTGAAGACAAGGGCCTGGAGTACTTTGTTGACAAGGTCATGGAGTTTTGTGAAGACTTTTGTCAGGGAGCATGGTGATGACAAGGTCATGGACTTTTGTGAAGACAGTTCTCAGGGAGCATTGTGATGATATATTTCATGGTCCATTGTGATGACAATGGCATGGAGCATTGTGATGATAAGGGCATGGAGCATTGTGATGAAAAAGGCATTGAGCTATTTCATGACAGATTTCAAGGAGACTTCTCACAAGTGTCAGGGAGCATTGTGATGACAAGTGTATTGAGCATTGTGATGACAATGGTTATGGAGCATTGTGATGACTACGACATGGAATATTGTGATGACAGGCATCATGGAGCGTTGTGATGACAAGGGTCATGGAGCATTGTGATGACAATGGCATGGAACATTTTGATGAGAATTCTCTGGAGCATTCTGATATCATGTGTCATGGAGCATTGTGGTGACATATGTCCGGTCCATTGTGATGACAACAGCATGGAGCATTGTGATGCCAAGTGTCATGGAGGATTATGATGACAAAGGTAATGGAGCATTGTGATGACAAGGGCTTGGAGCATTGCGATGACAACGGCATAAAGCATTTTGATGACAGGGGCATGGAGCACTGTGATTACAAGGTCATGGATTATTGTGTATAGAGGTGTCAGGGAGCATTGTGATGACATATATATTGTCCATTGTGATGACAATGGCATGGAGTATTGTGATTCAAAATGTCATGGATGAAAATGATTACAAAGGTAATGGAGCTTTGTGATGACAAGGACTTGGAGCATTGTGATGACAAGAGCATGGAGCATTGTGATGACATGTTTTATGGAGCATTGTGATGACAAGGCTGTGGATCATTATGATGACAAGCGCATGGCATATTATGATGACATGGGTCATGGTGCATTGTGCTGACAAGTGCATAGCCAATTGTGATGACAAGGGTCATGGAGCATCGTGGTGACAAAGACATGTAGCATTGTGATGACAAGGGTCAGAGAGAATTTTGACGAGAAGTTCATGGAGCATTGTGGTGACATAAGTCACAGAGTCCTGTGATGACGAGGGCATGGACAACTGTGATGACAAATGTCATGAAGCATTGTGATGACTGGAGCAACGGAGAATTTTCATAAAAAACGTCATGGAGTATTGTGTTGACAACTGCATGGAGCATTGTGATGCCAAGTGTAATGGAGGATTTTGATGACAAAGGTAATGGAGCATTGTGATGACAAGGGCATGGAGCATTGTGATGACAAGGATCATAGAGGAGTGTTATTAGAAGGGTATGGAGCATTGTGATGACATGTGCCATTGAAAATTTTATTGACAACATCGTGAAGCATTGTGATGACCAATCGCATGGAGCTTCCTATGACAGGGGTCATGGAGCATTGGGATGACAAGGGCATGGAAAATTTGATCACAAGAATCTGTAACATTGTGATGAGAAGTGTCATGGAGCATTGTGATAACAAGGACGTGGAGAATTGTGATGACAATGGACATGGAGCATTGTGATGATCAGGGCATGGAGCATTTTGATTGCAAGACCGTGGAGCATTGTGTTGAGAAGACCATGGATAATTGTGATGACGAGCGTCATGGAGCACTGTAAGGAGAAGGGGCATAGAGCATTCTGAGGACAGGTGTCATGGAGCATTGTGATGACAGGGGTCCTGGAGCATTGTGATGCCAAGGGTCATGGAACATTTTTTTCATCACTTGTCATCACAATGTTCCAATACCACTGTAATCACAATGCTCCATACCATTGTTATCACAATGGACCATGACATATGTCATCACAATGCTCTGTGACACCTGTCTTCACAATACTCCATGGTCTTGTAGTCACATTGATCCATGGCCTTGTCATCACAATGCACTATACCCACTCTCATCACAATAATCCATGTAACTTGTCAGACCAATTATTCATGCCTCTCTCACCACAATACTCCATGTCCTTGTCATCACAAAGCTCCGTGACCCCTGTCATTACAATGCTCCTTGACTCCAGTCATCACAATGCTTCATGACCATTGTCATCACAATGTTCCATGCCCTCGTTATCACAATGCTCTGTTACAAATATCATCACAATACTCCATGCCTTTGTCAGCACAATGCTCCATGACCCTTGTCATCACAATTCTCCATGTTCTTGTCAGCACAATGCTGAATGTCCCATTTCATCACAATATGCCATGTGCTTGTCATCACAATGCTCCACAACCTTGTCATCACAACGCTCCATAAACATTGTCATCACAATTCTCCATGCACTTCTCATCAAAATGCTCTCTCACCACTGATATCAGAATGTTCCATCACTAGTCATCACAATACTCTCTCACCCATGTCATCACAATGTTCCATGACCCCTGTCATCACAATGCTACCTGTCCTTATCATCACAAAGCTCCATGACCACTGACATCATAATGGTCCATAAACCCTGTCATCAAAATATTCCATGTCCTTTTTCATCACAATGCTCCGTGACTCTTGACATCACAATGTTCCACAACCCCTGTCATCAAAATGTTCCATGACACTTTTCATCAAATTGCTCCATGACCCTGTCATCACAATTCTCTCGGCCCTACTCATCACAATGAACCACGCCCTTGTCATCAAAATGCTCCATGACATTTGTCATCACAAAGCTCCATGACCTTTGGCATCACAATGCTCCATGTCATTGTCATCACAATGCTCCATGACCTTAGGCATCACAATGCTCCATGCCATTGTCATCACAATGCTCCATGAACCCTCTCATCACATTGCTCCATGACCTTGTCATCTCAAAACTCCATGACACTTGTCATCACAATTCTCAATGACCTTCTCATCAAGATGCTCCATGCCCTTGTCACTAAAATCCAAGATGACCCATGTATCACAGTGTTCCGAGCCCTTGCCATCACATTGCTCCATAACCACTCTCATCACAATAATCCATGAAACATTATAGACCAATTATCCATACCCTTTTCATCATAATGCTCCATTACCACTTTCATAACAATGCTCCATGACCCCTGCCATCAAAATGTTCCACGGCCTTGTCATCACAAGGCTCCATGACCCTTGTCATCACAATGCTCCAAGACTCCTGTAATCACAATGCTCCATGCCCTTTGCATCACAAAACTCCATGACACATATCATCAGAATGCTCCATGGCCTTCTCCTCACAATGCTCCATGCCATTGTAATCACAATACTCCAAGACCCATGCAATCACAATGTTCCATGCCCTTTTCATCAGAATGCTGCATGAGACTTGCCATCACAAGGCTCCATGGTTTTCTCATAACAATACTCCATGAATATTTTCAGCCCAATGCTCCATGACCTTCTCATCACAGTGCTCCTTTACCCGTGTCATCACAGTGCTTCATGACACTTGTCGTCAGAATGCTCCTTGAACCCTGTCATAGAAAGGCTCCATGCCTATTTCATCACAATGCTCCATTCCCTTGTCATCTCAATGCTCCATTACCCCTGTAATCACAATGCTCCATGCCGCTTTTCATCTCAGTGCTCCAAGACACCTGTAATCACAATTCTCCATGCACTTGTCATCACAAAGCTCAATGACACATGTCATCAGAATGCTCCATGGCTTTCTCATTACAGTGCTCCATGTCCTTGTCGTAACAATGCTCCAAGACCCCTGCATAACAATGCTCCATGACACTTTTCATCTCAGTGCTCCATGAGCCCTATCATCACAATGCACCATGCCCATCATCATAATGCTTCATGCTTTTGTCATCACAATGAAATCAAAATGCTCCATGACCTATGTCATCACAATGCTCCAATCCCTTGTGATCACAATGTTCCATAACACTTATCATCACAAGGGCCCATGACGCTCGTCATCCCAATTATCCATGGTGTTCTCATCACAATGCTCCATGACCTTTGTCATCACAATGCTCAATACATTTTTCATCACAATGCACCCTGACACTTGTCATCAGTGTGCTCCTTGAACCCTGTCATAACAAGGCTTCAAACACTTTTCATCACAATGCACCCCGCCCTTGTCATCACAATGCTCCTATACCCCTGTAATCACAATGCTTCATGCCCCTATACATCTCAGTGCCCCATGACCCCTGGCATCACAATGGGCCATGCCCATCATCATAATGTTTCATGCTGTTGTCATCACAAGGAAATCAAAATGATACATGAACTCTGTCATCACAATGTTCCATGCTGTTTCATCACAATGCTCCTAGACCCCTGTAATCACAATGTGCCATGCCCCTTTTTCATCTCAATGCTTCATGACCCTTGTAATCAAAAAGCTAAATGCCCTTTTCAGCACAGTGCTCCATGACCCATGGCATCAAAATGTGACTTGCTCTTGTCATCTCAATGCTCCACAACCTTGTCATCACAATGCTCCATAAACCTTGTCATCACAATGCTCCATGCACTTCTCATCAAAATGATCTCTCACCACAGATATCACAATGTTCCATCACAAGTCATTACAATACTCCCTCACCCCTGTCATCACAAAGTTCCATGACCCCAGTCATCACAATGCTAATGCCCTTAACATCACAATGATCCATGACTCCTGATATCAAAATGTTCCATAAACACTGTCACCAAAATGCTCCATGACCCTTTTCATCACAATGCTCCATGAACCCTAGCATCACAATGTTAAATAACCACTCTCATCAAAATGTTCAATGACACGATTCATCACATTGCTCCATGACCCTGTCATCACAATGCTCCCAGCTTTTCTCATTACAATGCCCCACGCCATTGCCATCAAAATGCTCCATGTCCCTTGTCATCTCAATTCTCTACGTCCTTGTCATCACAATGTTCCATGACACTTCTCATCACAATGTTACATGTTCTTGCCATCACAATTCTCCATGCACTTGTCTTCGCAATTCTCCATGAACCCTGTCATAGCACGCTCCATACCTTTGTCATCACAATGCTTCATGACTTTGTCATCAAAATACTCGATGGCCCTTGTCATCACAATGCTCCATGTCCTTGTCATCACAATCCTCTATGACCCTTGTCATCACAATGCCCCAAGCCGTTGTCATCACAATGCACCATTATCTTTTTCATCACAATACTCCATGACACTTGGCATCGCAATGCTCCATGCCATTGTCATCACAGTGGACCATGATATAAGTCATCACAATGCTGCTTGACACCTCTCTACAGAATACTCCATGACCTTGGCATCAAAATGCACCATGCCCACTGTCATCACAATATTCCCTGAAACATGTCAGACCAATGCTCCATGCCCCTGTCATCACAATGTTCCATGCCCTTGGCATCACAATGCTTCATGACCTTTGTCATCACAATGGTCCGTGGACTCTTTATCACAAGGCTCTGTGAAATTTGTTATGACAATGTTCCATGAACGTTTCATCACAATGCTCTTTGACGCTTGACGTCACAGTGCTCCATGCCTTTGTCAGCACAATGCTCCATGACCCATATCATCACAGTGCACCATGTGCTTGTCATCAAAATTCTCCACAACCTTGTGATCACTATGCTCCTTAAACCTTGTCATCAAAATGATCCATGCACTTCTCATCAAAAGGCTCTTTCACCACTGATTTCACAATGTTCCATCACTAGTCATCACAATACTCCATCACACCTGTCATCACAATGTTCCATGGCCCCTGTCATCAAAATGTTACATGCCCTTATCATCACAATGCTCCATGACTCCTGACATCACAATGTTACATAACCCCTGCCATCAAAATGTTCCATGACAGTTTTCATCAAATTGCTCCATGACACTGTCATTACAATCTTCCGTGTCTTTCTCATCACAATGCACCACACCCTTGTCAACAAAATGCTCCCTGACGTTTCTCATCAAAAAGGACCATGACCCTTGGCATCACAAGGTTCCATGCCATTGTCATCAAAATGCTCCATGAAAACTCTCATCACATTGCTCCAAGCCATTGTCATCACAAAGCTCCATGACGCTTGTCATCACAATGCTCAATGCCCTTCTCATCACAATGCTCCATGCCCTTGTCATTACAATCCTCCATGACCCATGTATCACAGTGTTTCGTGCCCTTGTCATCACAATGATCCATGCCCACTCTCATCACAATAATACATGAAAATTTTCAGACCAATGCTCCATGCCCTTTTCATCACAATGCTCAATTACCCCTATCATAACAATGCTCCATGAACCCTGCCATCACAATGTTCCACGGCCTTGTCATCATAATGCTCCATGATCCTTGGCCTTACAATACTCCAAGACCCTTGTAATCACAATTCTCCATGCCCTTGTCATCACAAAGGTCCATGACGCCTGTCATCAGAATGCTCCATGGCCTTCTCATCACAATATTCCATGCCGTTGTCATCAAATTGCTCCAAGAACCCTGTAATCACAATGCTCCCTGCCCTTTTCATCTCAATGCTCCATGAACCCTATCATCACAAGGCACCATGCCCATCATCAAAATGATTCATAGTTTTGTCATCACAATGAACTCAAAATGCTCTAAGAACACTGTCATCACAAACTTCCAAACCCTTGTGATCACAATGTTTTATAGCACTTGTCATTACAATGCCCTATGACGCTCATCATCACAATTATCCATGATATTCTCATCACCATTCTTCATCACCTTTGTCAGAACAATGCTCAGTACACCTGTCATCACAATGCTCCCTGACAACTGTCATCAGTATGCTCCTTGAAAACTGTCATGACAAGGCTCCATGCCTTGTTCATCACAATGATCCATGCACTTTTCATCACATTGTACCAAGACTCGTGCAATCACATGCTCCATGATATTGTCGTCACAAAGATCCATGACTCATGTCATCAGAATCCTCCATGGCCTTCTCATTACAATGATCCATGCCCTGGTCATCACAATGTTCCAAGACCCCTGTAATCAAAATGCTCCATGACCCTTTTCATCAGAATGCTCCATGAGACTTGTCATCACAAAGCTCCATGGTCTTCTCATCAAAATGCACCAGGAACTTGTCATCACAATGCTCCATTCCCTTGTCATTACCATGCTCCATGACCCCTGTCATCACAGCGCTCCATGACCACAGTCATCACAATCCTCCATGACCCCTGACAATACAATGATCCGGGGCTCTTGTCATCAAAATGCTCCATGACACTTGTCATCACAATGAACCATGCCCTTATCATCCCAATGCTCCATGACACCTGTAGGAACAATGTTCTGTGACACCTGTCATCACAGTGCTCCATGACACTGGTCATCACGATGTTCCATGCCTTTGTCAGCTAAATGTTACATGACCTTGTCATCACTATGCTCCATGTGGTTTTCATCAAAATACTCGATTACCATTGTCATCAAAATACTCCATTACCATGATCATCACAATCCTCCTTGAATATTGGGATCACATTGCTTCATGCCCTTGTCATCACAATGCTCCATACTCCTTGAAATCAATATGATCCATGACCTCTGTCATCACAATGCTCCAAACCGTTGTGATCACAATGTTCCATTACACTTGTCATCACCACGCACCATGATGCCTGTCATCACTATACTCCATGCCCTTGTCATCATAATGCTCCATGATGCTTGTCATCACACTGCCCAGTACACTTGTCATCACAATGCTCCCTTACACTTGTCATCACAATGCGCCTTTAACCCTGTCATAAAAGACTCCATGCATTTTTCATCAAAATGCTCCATGCCTTTTTCATCACAATGCTCCATGCCATTGTCATCACAATACTCCACAAGCTTGTCATCAGAATGCTCAACGACCCTTTTCATCACAATTCTCCATGACACCTGTCATCGCAAGGCTTCATGACACCTGTCATCACAATGCTCCATGCCCCTTGTCATTACAGTTCTACATGACAGTCGTCATCACAATTGTCCATGGTCTTCTCATCACAGTTCTACAAGGTCTTGCCATTACAATGCTCCATGTCCTGGTCATCACAATACTCCATGTCCCTTGTCATCACAATTCTCTACGTATTGTCATCACAATGAGCCATGTCACTTCTCATCACAACGTTACATGCTCTTGTAATCACAATTATCCATGCACTTGTCATCATAATGCTCCAAGAACCCTGTCATAGCCCACTCCATGCCTTTGTCATCACAATGCTTCACGAGTTTGTCATCAAAATACTCAATGATGCTTGTCATCACAATGCTCCAAGACGTTGTCATCACAAAGCTCCATTACATTTGTCATCACAATACTCCGTGATACTTGGCAACACAATGCGCCATGGCATTGTCATCACAATGGACCATGACTTATGTGTTCACAATGCTCCCTGACACATGTCTTCACAATAATCCGTGACCATGAAATCACAATGCTCCATGCCCTTGTCATCACAATGCACCATGCCCACTGTCATCACAATAATCCATGAAACTTGTCAGACCAATGCTCCATGCCCCTATCATCACAATGCTGCATGCCCTTGGCATCACAATGCTTCATGACTTTGTCATCACAATGGTCCATGACCCTTGACATCACAATGCTCCATGCACTTGTCAGCACAATGTTCCACGACCCATGTCATCACAATGAACCGTGTTCTTGTCATCACAATGTTCCACAACCTTAGCATCACTATGTTCCATAAAACTTATCATCACAATGCTCCATGCACTTCTCATCAAAAGTCTCTCTCATATCTGATTTCACAATGTTACATCACTAGTCATCACAATACTCCCTCACTCCTGTCATCACCATGTTCCATGACCCCTGTCATCAAAATGCAACATGCCCTTATCATCTCAATGCTCCATAACATTTGTCATCACAATGCTCAATACACATGTCATCACAATGTTTCCTGACACCTGTCATCAGAATGCTCCTGGAATCCTGTCATAAAAAGGCTCCATGCTTTTTGGATCAAAACGCTCGATGTCCTTCTCCTCACAGTGCTCCATGCCCTTGTCATTACAATCCTCCATGACCCATGTATCACAGTGTTCTGTGCTCTTTTCATCACAATGTTCCATGTCCACTCATCACAATAATCCAAGAAACATTTCAGAACAATGCTCCATGTCCTTGTCATCACAATGCTCCTTTAAACCTGTCATAACAAAGGTCCATGAGACGTGCCATCACAATATTCCACGAACTTGTCATCAGAAGGCTCCATGACCTTTGTCATCACAATGTTCCAAGACCCCTGTAATAACAATTCTTCATGCCCCTGTCATCACAAATCTCCATGACACATGTCATCAGAATGTTCCATGGCCTTCTCATCAAAATTCTCCATCATCTTCTCATCATAGTGCTCCAAGACCCTTGTAATCACAATGGTCAATGCCCCTTTTCATCTCAATGCACCACGAACCCTGTCATCACAATGCACCTTGCCCATCATCATAATGCTTCTTGCTATTGTCATCACAATGAAATCAAAATGCTCCAATGACCTCTGTCATCACAATTTCCCAAACCCTTGTGATCACAATGATCCATAACACTTGTCATCACAACGACCCATGATGCTCGTCATCACCTTTTTCCAAGGTCTTCTCATCACAATGTTCCATGACCTTTGTCATCACAATGCTCAATACACTTGTCATCACAATGCTCCCTGACTCTTGTCATCAGTATGGTGGTTGAACCCTGTCATGACAAGGCTCCATGCCTTTTTCATCACAATGATCCATGCCCTTTTCCACACAAGGCTCCAAGAACCTTGTAATCACAATGCTCCACGCACTTGTCGTCACAATGTTCCAAGACCCATGTTATCACAATGATGATGTCACTTTTCATCAGAATGTTCGAAGACACTTGTCATCACAAGGCTCCATGGTCTTCTCATCACAATGCTCCATTCCCTTCTCATCACAATGCTCCATTCCCTTGCCATCATAATCCTCCATGACAACTGTCATCACAACACACCATGAGTATTTTCAGCCCAATGCTCCATGACCTTCTCATCACAATGCTCCAGGAGCACTGTCATCACAACACTCGATGACCCCTGACAACAAAATGATCTGGGACTCTTGTCATAAAAATGCTCCATGACACTTGTGATCCCAATGACCCATGCCCTTGTCATCCCAAAGCTCCATGAACCTTGTAATCACAATGCTCCATGACACATGTCATTACAGTGCTCCATGACCCTTGTCATCACAATGCTCCATGCCTTTGTCAGCAAAATGCTACATGACCTTGTCATCACAATGTTCCATTAGCTTGTCATCACAATCCTCCTTGTACCTTCGGATCATATTACGTTATGACCTTTTCATCACAATGCTCCATGCCTCTTGAAATCAAAATGATCCATGACCTCTGTCATCACAATGCTCCAATCCCTTGTGATCACAATGTTCCATAACACTTGTCATCACAATTTTCCATGTTGCCTCTCATCACAATACTCCATGCCCTTGTCATCACAATGCTCCATGACAATATTCATCACAATGCAGAATACACTTGTCATCACAAGGCTGCCTGACATTGTGATGCGAATGATCCTTGAGCCCTGTCATGAAAAGTCTCCATTACTTTTTCATCACAATAATCCATGCCTTTTGCATCACAATGCTCCATGTCATTGTCATCACAATACTCCACAAGCTTGTCATCAGAAAGTTCCATGACCCTTGTCATCACAATGCTCCATGAAGCCTGTCATCACAAAGCTCCATGACACCTGTTCTCACAATGCTGCCCCTTGTCATTACAGTGCTCCAAGACTCTCGTCATCCAAATTATCCATGGTCTTCTCATCAAAATGTTCCAGTAACTTGTCATCACAATGCTCCATTCCCTTGCCATCACAATGCTCCTTGACCACTGTAATCACAATACTCCAGGAACAGTTTCAGCCCAAGGCTCCATGAGTTTTCCATCACAATGCTCCATGACCACTGTCATTAAAATGCTCCATGACCACAGACAATGCAATGATCGGGGAATCTTGCCATCAAAATTCTCCATGACCTTTGTTATCCCAAGGATCCATGCCCTGGTCATCGCAATGCTCCATGAACCCTGTAATCACAATGATCCGTGACACATTTTATCACAGTGCTCCATGACCCTTGTCATCACAATGTTCCATGCCATTGTCAGCAAAATGCTACATGACCTTTTCATCACAATGCTCCATGTGCTTGTCATCACAATACTCCATGAACCTTGGGATCACATTGCTTCAAGCCCTTGTCATCACAATACGCCATGCTCCATGAAATCATAATGATCCATGACCTCTGTTATCACAATGCTCCAAACAAGTGTGATCACAATGTTCCATAACACTTGTCATCACAACGGCCATGATGCCTGTCATCAAAATACTCCATACCCTTGTCATCACAATGCTCCAAGACGTTGACATCACAATGCTTAATACACTTGTCATCACAATGCTCCCTGACACTTGTCTTCAGAATGCTCCTTGAGCCCCGTCATGAAAACTCTCAATGCCTTTTTCATCACAAGGATCCATGCACTTTTCACCAAAATGCTCCATACCATTGTCATCACAATACTCCACAAGCTTGTCATCAGAATGCTCCATGACCCTTGTCATCACAATGCTCCATTACCCCTGTCATCACTATGTTACATGACGCCTGTCATCACAATGCTCCATGCCTCTTGTCATTACAGTGCTCCATGATGCTCATCATCACAATTAGCCGTGGTCTTCTCATCACAATGCACCACAGTCTTGCCATCACAATGCTCCATGCCCTGGTCATCACAATGCTCCATGTCCCTTGTCATCACAATTCTCTACGTCCTTGTCATCACAATGCTCCTTGACACTTCTCATCACAATGTTACATGCTCTTGTCATCACAATTCTCCATGAAATTGTCATCGACATACTCCATGAACACTGTCATAGCACGCTCCATGCATTTGTCATCACAATGCTTCACGACTTTGTAATCAAAATACTCAATGGCCCTTGTCATCACAAAGGTCCATGACGCTTGTCATCACAATGTTCTATGCCCGTCTCATCATAAAGTTCCACTTCTTTGTCATCACAATGCTCCATTACCCATGTCATAACAAAGCTCCATGAGGCCTCCCATCACAATGTTCCACGGACTTGTCATCACAAGGCTCCATGAACCATGTCCTCACAATTCTCCAAGACCCATATTATCACAATGCTCCATGACCTTGTCACCAGTAAGCTCCATGACGCATGTCATCAGAATGCTCCATGGGCTTCTCATCACAATGTTCCATGCCGTAGTCATCAATTCTCCAAGACCCCTGTAATCACAATGCTCCATGCCACTTTTCATCTCAATCCTCGATGAACCCTGTCATCACTAGGCACCATGCCCATCATCATAATGTTTCATGCTCTTGTCATCACAATGAAATCAAAATGCTCCATGACCTCTGTCATCACATTGCTCCAAAACCTTGTGATCACAATGTTCCATAACACCTGTCATTACAACGACCCATGACGCTCATCATCACAATTATTCATGGTCTTCTTCTCACAATGCTCCATGCCCATTGTCATCACAATGCTCAATACACTTTTCATCACAATGCTCCCTGACACTTGTCTTCAGTATGCTCCTTGAACCCTGTCATGACAAGGCTCCATGCCATTTTCATCACAATGATCCATGCCCTTTTCATCACAATGCACCAAGACCCATGTAATCACATGGTCCATGCCATTCTTATGAGAAATCTCCATGAATCATGTCATCAGAATGCTCCACGGCCTTCTCATCACAATGTTCCATGCCCTTGCCATCACAATGCTCCAATACCCCTGTAATCACAATGCTCCATGCCACTTTTCATCAGAATGCTCTATGAGACTTGTCATCACAAGGCTCCATGGTCTTCTCATCACAATGCTCCAGGAAATTGTCATCACAATGCTCCATAAGCCCTGTTATCACAGTGCTAAATGACCAGACTAATCACAAACCTCCATGACCCCTGACAACACAATGATCAGGGACTCTGGTCATCAAAATGCTCCATGACCCTTGTCATCACAATGAACCATGCCCTTATCATCCCAAAGCTCCATGACACATGTAAGAACAATGTTCCGTGACACCTGTCATCACATTGCTCCATGACACTTATCATCACGATTCTCCATGCCTTTGTGAGCAAAATGCTACAGGACCTTGTCATCACAATGCTCCATGCGGTTGTCATCAAAATACTCAATTACCATTGTCAGCAAAATACTCCATTACCATTGTCATCACAATCATCCATGAACCTTGGGATCACATTGCTTCATACCCTTGTCATCACAATTCTCCATGCTCCTTGAAATCAAAATCACCCATGACCTCTGTCATCACAATGCTCCAAACTCTTGTCATAACAATGTTCCATTACACTTGACATCACCACGCTCCATGATGCCTGTCATCACAATACTCCATGTCCTTGTCATCATAATGCTCCATGACGCTTGTCATCACAATGCTCAATACAGTTGTCATCACAATGCTCCCTGACACTTGACGTCAGAATGCTCCATGAACGCTGTCATGAAAAGGCTCCATGCCTTTTTCACCACAATGCTCCTTGCGCTTTTCATCACAATGCTCCATGCCATTGTCATCACAATACTCCACAAGCTTGTCATCAGAAAGCTCCATGACACTTGTCATCATAATGCTCCATAACCCCGGTCATCACAATGCTCCATGACACCTGTCATCACAATGCTCCATGACCCATTTGATTACAATGTTCCAAGACGCTCATTATCACAATTATCCATGGTCTTCTCATCACCATGCTCTCCGGTCTTACCATCACAATGCTCCATGCCCTGGTCCTCACAATGCTCCATGTCCCTTGTCATGACAATTCTCCATGTTCTTGTCATCAAAATGCTCCATGACACTTCTCATCACAATGTTACATGCTCTTGTCATCACAATTTTCCATGCACTTTTCATAGCAGTACTCCATGACCCTTGTCACAGCAAGTTCCATGGGCTTGTCATCAAAATGCTTCACGACTTTGTCATCAAAATTCTCAATGGCCCTTGTCATCACAATGCTCCATGACACTTCTCATCACAATGCTCCATGCCTTTGTCAGCAAAACGCTACATTACCTTTTCATCACAATGATCCATGCGCTTGTCATCACACTCCTCCTTTGCCATTGTCATCACAAACCTCCATGAATCTTGGGATCACATTATTACATGCCCTTGTCATCACAAAGCTCCATGCTCCTTGAAACCAAAATGATCCATGACCTCTTTCATCACACTGCTCCAAACACGTATGATCACAATGTTCCATAACACTTGTCATCACAACGCTCCAGGATGCCTTTCATCACAATACTCCAAGCCATTGACATCACAATGCTACAAGACTTTGTCATTACAATGCTCAATACACTTGTCATCACAATGCTCCCTGACACTTGTCTTCAGAATGCTCCTTGTGCCCTGTCATGAAAACTCTCAATGCCTTTTTCATCACAATGATACATGTCTTTTTCATCACAATTCTCCATGCCATTGTAATGACAATACTCCACAAGCTTGTCATCAGAATGCTCTATGACCCTTGTAATCACAATGTTCCATGTCCCCTGTCATCACAATGCTCCATGACACATGTCATCACAAGGCTCAATGACACATGTCATCACAATGCTCCATGCCCCTTGTCATTACAGTGTTCCATTACGCTCATCATCACAATTATCCATGGTTTTCTCATCACAATTCTACACGGTCTTGTCATCACAATGATCCATGCCCTGGTCATCACAATGCTCCAAGTCCCTTGTCATCACAATTCTCTACCGCCTTGTCATCACAATGCTCCATGACACTTCTCTTCACAATGTTACATGCTCTTGTCATCACAATTCTCCATGCACTTTTCATATGAATGCTCCTTGAACACTCTCTTAGCACGCTCCATGCCTTTGTCATCACAATGCTTCATGACTTTGTCATCAAAATACTGTATGTCCCTTGTTGTCACAATTCTCCATGCCATTCTCATCACAATGTTCCATGACCCTTGTCATCACAATGCTCCAAGTCGTTTTCATCACAATGTTCCATTACCTTTGTCATCACAATACTCCATGACACATGGCAACACAATGCTCCATGCCATTGTCATCACAATGGGCCATGACATATGTTATCACAATGCTCCCTGACACATATCTTCACAATAATCCATGACCATGTAATCACAATGCTCCATGCCCTTGTCATCAAAATGCACCATGCCCACTGTCATCACAATAATCCATGAAACTTGTCAGACCAATGCTCCATGTCCCTGACATCACAATGTTCGATGTCCTTGTCATCCCAATGCTTCATGACCTTTGTAATCACAATGGTCCATGCACTCGTCATCACAAGGTTTTGTGAACTTTGTCACGACAATGCTCCATGAGCTTTTCATCAGAATGCTCTCTGACGCTTTTCGTCACAATGCTCCATGCCTTTGTCAGCACAATGATCCATGACCCTTGTCATCAAAATGTTCCATACGCTTGAAAGCACAATGCCCCATGACGCATGTCATCACAATGAGCCGTGTGCTTGTCATCACAATTCTCCTCAACCTTGTCGTCACTATGCTCCATAAACTTTGTCATCACAATGCTCCATTCACTTCTCATCAAAAGGCTCTCTCACCACTGATTTCACAATGTTCCATCACTAGTCATCACAATACTCCCTCACTCCTGTCGTCAAAATATTCCATGACCCCTGTCATCAAAATGCTACATGCCCTTATCATCACTATGCTCCATTACCCCTGACATCACAATGTTCCATAACCACTGTTATCAAAATATTCCATGACACTTTTCATCAAATTGCTGCATGACACTCTCATCACAATGCTCCCTGTATTTCCCATCACAATGCAACACGCCTTTGTCATCAAAATGCTCCATGACATTTGTCATCAAAAAGTTCCATGACCCTTGGCATCACAATGCTCCATGCCATTGTCATCAGAATGCTCCATGAACATTCTCATCACACTGCTCCATGTCCTTTTCATCACAAAGCTCCATGACGCTTGTCATCACAATGCTCGATGCCCTTCTCATCACAATGCTCCACGCCATTGTCATCTAAACGCTCCAGTATCCCTATCACAACAATGCTCCATGAACCCTGCCATCACAATGTTCCACGGACTTGTCATCACAAGGCTCCATGATCCTTGTCCTCACAATGCTCCAAGACCCCTTTAATCATAATGCTCCATGACCTTGTCATCAATAATCTCCATGACGCATGTCATCAGAATGCTCCATGGCCTTCTCATCCCAATGCTACATACCCTAGTCATCAATGCTCCAAGACCTCTGTAATCTCAATGCTGCATGTCCCTTTTCATCTCAATGCTCCATCAACCCTGTCATTAATAGTCACCATGCCCATCATCATACTGCTTCATGCTATTGTCATCAAAATGAAATCAAAATGCCCATGATCACTCTCTTCACAAGGCTCCAAAACCTTGTGATCACAATGTTCCATAACACTTGTCATAACAACGACCCATGATGCTCGTCATCACTATTATCCATGGTCTTCTCATCAAAATGATCCATGACCTCTATCATCACAATTATCAATACACTTGTCATCACAATTCTCCCTGACACTTGTCGTCAGTGTACTCCTTGAACCCTGTCATGACAAGGCGCAATGCATTTTTCATCACAATGATCCATGCCCTTTTCATCACAATGCAGCAAGACCCGTGTAATCACATGGTCCATGGCATTGTCATGACAAAGCTCCATGATGCATGTCATCAGAATGCTCCATGGCCTTCTCATCACAATGTTCCATGTTCTTGTCATCACAATGCTCCAAGACCCCTTTAATCACAATGCTCCATGCCCCTTTTCATCAGAATGCTCCATGAAACTTGTCATCACAAGGCTCCATGGTCTTCTCATCACAATGTTCCAGTGTCTTGTCATCTCAGTGCTGCATTCTATTGTCACCACAATGTTCCATGACCCCTGTCATCACAATACTCCATGAATATTTTTAGCCCAATGCTCCATGACTTTCTCATCACAATGCTCCATTACCCGTGTCATCACAATGCTTCATGACTTTTTCATCACAATGCTCAATACAGTTGTCATCACAATGCTCCCTGACACTTGACGTCAGAATGCTCCTTGAACCCTGTCATGAAAAGGCTCCATGCCTATTTCATCACAATGCTCCATTCCCTTGTCATCACAATGCTCCAAGACCGCTGTAATCACAATGCATTATGCCCTTGTCATCACAAATCTCCATGATGTGTGTCATCAGAATGTTCCATGGACTTCTCAGCACAATTCTCCATGCTCTTGTCATCACAATGCTCCAAGACAACTGTAATCACAATGCTCTGTGACCCTTTTCATCACAATGATCCATGCCTTTGTCAGCAAAATGCTCCATGACCCTTGTCATCACAATGATCCATGCTCTTGTCTCCACAATGTTCCATGACCCACGTCATCACAATGTGCCATGCTGTTGTCATCACAATGCTCCAAAACCTCGTCATCCCAAGGCTCCATGAACTTATCATCACAATGCTACATGTCACTTGTCATCACAATTCTCCACGTCCTTGTCATCACAATGCCCCATGACACTTCTCATCAAAATGTTACATGCACATGTGATCGCAATTTCCCATGCACTTGTCATTGCAATGCTCCATGACCCCTGTCATAGCAAGCTCCATGACCTTGTCGTCACAATGCTTCACGACCTTGTCATCAAAATTCTCAGTGACCCTTGTCATCACAATGCTCCATGCCCTTGTCATCGCAATGCTCCATGACACTTGTCATCACAATGCTCCAAATCCTTGTCATCACCATGCACCATGCCCAATCTCATCACAATAATCCATGAAACTTGTCAGACCAATGCTCCATGACCCTGTAATCACGATATTCCATGCCTTTGTCAGCAAAATGCTACATGACATTGTCATCACAATGTTCCATGCGCTTGTCATCACAATCCTCCATGAATATTGGGATCACATATCTTCATGCCCTTGTCTTCACAATGCTCAATACACTTGCCATCACAATGCTCCCTGACACTTGTCATCAGAATGCGCCATGAAACCTGTCATGAAAAGGCTCCATGCCTTTTTCATCACAATGTTCCATGCTCTTTTCATCACAATGCTCCATGACATTGTCATCATAATACTCCACAAGCTTGTCATCAGAATGCTCCATGACCCTAGTCATCACAATGCTCTGTGACTTTTGTCACCACAATGCTCTGTGAACTTTTCATCACAATGCTCTGGGACCCGTTTCATCACAATGCTCCATGCCCCTTGTCATTACAGTACTCCATGACGTTCATCATTACAATTATCAATGGGCTTCTCATCACCATGTGCCACTGTCTTACCATCACAGTGCTGCATGCCCTGGTCATCAAAATGCTCCATGTCCCTTGTCATCACAATTCTCTACGTTCTTGTCATCACAATGCACCATGACACTTCTCATCACAATGTTACATGCTCGTCATCACAAGTCTCCATGCACTATTCATCACAAAGCTTCATGATCTTTGTTATAGCAAGCTCCATGAGCTTGTCATCACAATGTTTCTCAAACTTGTCATCAAATTTCTCAATTGCCCGTGTCATCACAATGCTCCATTCTCTTGTCATCATAATGCTCCAAGCCCTTGTCATCACAATCCTCCATGACACTTGACAACACAATGCTCCATGCAATTGTCATCACAATGGACCTTGATATATCTCATGATAATGCTAACTGACACCTGTCTTCACAATACTCCATGACCTTGTCATCACAATGTGCCATGGCCACTGTCAACACAATAATCCATGAAACTTGTCAGACCAATTCTGCATGCCCTTGTCATCACAATGCTCAATGTCCTGGTCATCACAATGCTCCATGACCCCTGTCATCACAATGCTCCGTGACTCCAGTCATCACAATGCTTCATGACCATTGTCATCACAAATGTCCATGCCCTCGTCATCACAAGGTTATGTGACTATTGTCACTACAAAGCTATATGAACTTTTCCACCCATTGCTCCATGACCCCTTTCATCACAATGCTCTGTGACTCCAGTCATCACAATGCTTCCTGGCCTTTGTCATCACAATGGTCCATGCCATCGTCATCACAAGGCTCTGAGTTGTTTGTCAACACAATGCTCCATGAACATTTCATCACAATGCATGTGACCCTTGTCATCACAATGCTCCATGTCCCTGCTCATCACAGTTCTCCATGCGCTTGTCAGCACAATGCTCCATGAAACATGTCATCACAATGTGCCATGTGCTTGTCATCACAATGATCCTCAAATTTATCATCACAATGCTCCATAAACCTTGTCATCACAATTCATCCTGCACTTCTCATCAAAATGCTCTCTCCCCACTGATATCACATTGTTCCATCACTAGTCATCACAATAAAGCCTCACCCGTGTCATCACAATGTTCTATGACCCCTGTCATCACAATGCTACATGCCCTTATCATCACAATGCTCCATGACACGTGACATCACAATGTACCATAACCTCTGTCATCAAAATGCTCCATGACCCTATTTATCACAAGGCTCCATGACCACTGACATCATAATGTTCCATAACCACTGTCATCAAAAAGTTTCATGACCCTTTTCATCAATTTGCTCCAGAACCCTGTCATCACAATGCTCCCTGCCTTTCTCATCTAAATGCACTACGCCCTTGTCATCAGTATGCTCCATGACATATGTCATCACAAAGCTCCATGACCTTTGGCATCACATTGCTCCATGTCCTTGTCATTAGAAGGCTTCATGGTCTTCTCATCACAATGCTCCAGGCCCTTGTCATCACAATGCTCCATTCCCTTTTCATCACAATGCTCCATGACACATTTCATCACAATGCTCCATGAATATTTTCTCCCCAATGCTCCATGACCTTCTCATCATAATGCTTCATGACAACTGTCGTCACAATGCTCCATAACCACTGTCATCACAATGCTCCGTGACCTCTGACAAAACAATGAACTGGGACTCTTTTCATCATAATGCTCCATGACTTTGTCAACAAAATGATCATTTCCCTTGTAAGCCCAATCCTCCATGACCCCTGTAATGACAATGCTCCGTGATGCTTGTCATCACAGTGCTCCGTGACTCTTGTGATTACAATTCTCCATGCCTTTGTCAGCACAATGCTACATGACCTTGTCATCACAATACTCCATTTGCTTCGTATAATAATACTCCATTACCATTGTCATCACAATGTTCCATGCGCTTGTCATCACAATCCTCCATGAATATTGGGATCACATATGTTCATGCCCTTGTCTTCACAATGCTCCTTGCTCCTTGAAATCAAAATCATCCATGACCTCTATCATCACAATGCTCCAAACACTTGGGATCACAATATTCCATAACACTTTGCATCACAATGCCCCATGATGCCTGTCATCACAATATTACAGGCCATTGTCATCACAATGCTCCATGACATTTGTCATCACAATGCTTAGTACACTTTTCATCACAATGCTCCCTGACACTTGTCGACAGAATGCTTCTTGAAACCTTTCATGAAAAGGCTCCATGCCTTTTTCATCACAATACTCCATTCCATTGTCATTACAATACTCCACAAGCTTGTCATCAGATAGCTCCATGACACTTGTCATCATAATGTTCCATGACCTCTGGCATCACAATGTTCCATGACACCTGTCATCACAATGCTCCATGCCTCTTGTCATTGCAGTGCTCCATAACGCTCGTCCTCACAATTATACATATTCTTCTCATCACAGTGCTGCACGGTATTCCCATCACAATGTTCCTTGCCCTGGTTATCACAATACTTCATGTCCCTTGTCATCACAGTGTGCCATGTCCCTTGTCATCATAATGCTAGACAACCTTGTCATCACAATGCTCCATAAAGCTTGTCATCACAATGCTCCATGCACTTCATCATAATGCTTCATGTTAATTGTCATCACAATGGACCATGACATATGTCATCACAATGCACCATGTGCTTGTCATCACAATGATCCACAAATTTGTCATCACAATGCTCCATAAACCTTGTCATCACAATTCATCCTGCACTTCTCATCAAAATGCTCTCTCACCACTGATATCACAATATTCCATTTCTTGTCATCACAATACTCCCTCACCCCTGTCATCAAAATGTTCTATGACACCTGTCATCAAAATCCTACATGCCCTTATCATCACAATGCTCCATGACCCCTGACATCAAAATGCTCCATGACCATTTTCATCTCAATGCTCCATGACCCCTGACTTCACTATGTTCGATAACCCCTATCATCAAAATGCACCACACCCTTGTCATCAAAATGCTCCATGACCTTTGTCATCACAAAGCTCCATGACACTTGTCATCACAATGCTCGATGCACTTATCATCACAATGCTCCATGTCCTTGTTATTACAATCCTCCAGGACACATGTATCACAGTGTTTTGGCATCACAATGCTCCATTACCCCTGTCACAACAATGTTCCATGACCCCTGCCATCACAATGTTTCACGGCCTTGTCATCACAAGTCTCCATGACCCTTGTCATCACAATGTTCCAAGACCCCTATAATCACAAAGCTCCAAGTACTTGTCATCACGAAGCTCCATGACACTTGTCATCAGAATTCTCCATGGCCTTCTCATCACAATACCCAATGCTCTTGTCATCACATTGCTCCAAGACCACTGTAATCACAATGCTGCATGCCCCTTTTCATCGCAATGTTCCATGAAGCCTGTCATCACAATGCACCTTGACAATCATAATAATGCTTCATGCTATTCTCCTCAAAATGGACCATGACATATGTCATCACAATGCACCCTGACATCTGTCTTCACAATACTCCATGACCTTGTCATCACAATACTCCATGCCCTTGTCATCACAATGCACCATGCCCACAGTCATTGCAATAGTCCATGAAATTTGTCAGACCAATGCTCCATGCCCATGTCATCATATTGCTCCATACCCTTGTCATCACAATGCTCCAGGAACCCTGTCATCACAATGCTCCGTGACTCCAGTCATCACAATGATTCATGACCTTTGTCATCACAATGGTCCGTGCTTTCATCATCACAAGGTTCTGTGACCATTGTCACCACAATGTTCCATGAGCTTTTCATCACAATGCTCTGTGACCATTTTCACCACAATGCTCCATGCCTTTGTCAGCACAATGCTCCATGACCCTTGTCATCACAATGCTCCATGCACTTGTCAGCACAATGCTCCATGACCCATGTCATCACAATGTGCCATGCGTTTGTCATCACAATGCTCCACAACCTTCTCATCACAAAGCTCCGTAAATGATGTCATCACAATGCTCCATGCACTTCTCAACAAAATGCTCTCTCACCACTGATATCACAATGTTCCATCACTAGTCATCACAATACTCACTCACCCTTGTCATCACAATGTTCCATGACCCCTGTCATCAAAATGCTACATCCCATTATCATCTCAATTGTCTATGAACCTTGACATCACAATGTTCCACAACCCCGGTCATCAAAATGCTCCATGACATTTGTCATCACAAAGCTCCATGACCCTTGGCATCACAATGCTCCATGCCTTTGTCATCACAGTTCTCCATGAACCCTCTCATCACAAAGCTCCATGACCCTTGGCATCACCATGCTCCATGCCCTTGTCATTACAAATCTCCATGACACATGTATTGCAGTGTTCCATGACCTTGTCATCACAATGCTCCCTGACCGCTGTCATAACAATGCTCCATTACCCCTGCCATCACAATATTTCACGGCTATGTCATCACAAGTCTCCATGACCCTTGCAATCACCGTGAATCAAGACCCCTGTAATCACAATGCTCCATGCCCTTATCATCAAAATGCTCCATGACACATGTCATCAGAATTGTCCATGGCCTTCTCAGCACAATTCTCCATTCCCATGTCATCTCAATCCTCCAAGACCCCTGTAGTCACAATAATCCATGCCCCTTTTCATATCAATGTTCCATGAACCCCATCATAACATGCACATCATCATAATGCTTCATGCTAATGTCATCACAATGAAATCAAAATTCTCCATGAGCTATGTCATCAAAATGCTCCAAACCCTTGTGTTCACAATGTTCCATAACACTTGTCCTCACAATGCCCTATGACGCTCATCATCCCAATTATCCATGGTTTTCTCATGACAATGCTCCATGACATTTGTCATCATAATGCTCAATACATTTGTCATCACAATGCTCCCGGACACATGTCGTCAGTATGCTCCTTGAACCCTGTCATGACAAGACTCCATGCCTTTTTCCTCACAATGATCCATGCCTTTTTCATCAGAAGTCTCCAAGACCCCTGTAATCACAATGCTCCATGCCCTTGTCATCACAAAGCTCCATGACACATGTCATCAGAATGCTCCATGGCCTTCAAATCACAATGTTCCATGCCCTTGTAATCACCATGCTCCCAGATACCTGTAATCACAATGTTCCATGCCCCTTTTCATCAGAATGCTCTATGAGACTTGTCATCACAAGGCTCCATGGTCTTTTCATCACAATGTTCCAGGACCTGGTCATCACAATGCTCCATTCCCTTGTCATCACAATGCTCCATGAAACCTGTCATCACAATATTCCATGAACATTTTCAGCCCAATGCTCCCTAACCTTCTCATCACAATGCTCCATGAACCTTGTCACCACAATGCTCAATGACCACTGTTATGACAAATATCCATGACCCCTGTCAACACAATAATCCCAGACCCTTGTCATCAAAATGCTCCATGACATTATCATCACAATGATCCATGCCCTTGTCATCCCAATGATCCATCACCCTTGTAATCACAATGCTCCGTAACACTTGTCATCACAGTGCTGAATGACACTTGTCATAACAATGCTCCATGCCTTTGTCAGCAAAATGTTACATGTCATTGTCATCACAATCCTCCATGAACCTTGGGATTGCATTGCTTCATGACGTTGTCATAACAATGCTCCATGCTCTTTGAAATGAATATTATACATTACCTGTCTCATTACAATGCTCCAAAATCTTGTGATCTGAATATTCCATAACACATGTCATCGCAATGTTCCATTATGCCTGTCATCACAATACTCCATACCCTTGTCATCAAAACGCTCCCTGACACTTGTCATCAGAATGCTCCTTGAACCCTCTCATGAAAATGATCCATACCTTTTCATCACAATGCCCCATGCACTTTGCATCACAATGTTCCATGCAATTTTCATCACAATACTCCACAAACTTGTGATCAGAATGCTCCATGACCCTTGTCATCACAATGCTGCATGACACCTGTTATCACAATGCTCCATGACACCTGTCATCACAATGCTCCATACCCCTTGGCAATACAGTGCTCCATAACATTCATCATCACAATTATCAATGGTATTCTCATCTCAATGCTCCATGGTATTGTCATCACAATGCTCCATGCCCTGGTCATCACAATGCTCTATGTCCCTTGTCATCACAATTCTCCACGTCCTTGTCATCACAATGCTCCATGACACCTCTCATCACAATGTTACATGCTCTTGTCATCATAATTCTCCATGCACTTGTCATCGCAATGCTCCAAGCCCTGGGCATCACAATGCTCCATGCCCTGGTCATCACAATGCTCCATGTCCTTTGTCATCACAATTCTCCTCGTCCTTGTCATCACAATGCTCCATGACACTTCTCATCACAATGTTACATGCTCTTCTCATCACAATTCTCCATGCACTTGTCATCGCAATGCTCCATGATCCCTGTCATAACAAGCTCCATACGCTTGTCATCACAATGCTTCATGACTTTATGATCAAAATTCTCATTGGCCAATTTCATCACAATGCTCCATGCACTTGTTATCAAAATACTCCATGACCCATGTCATCACAAGGCTCCAAGCCCTTGTCATCACAATGGACCATTACATATGTCATCACAATACTCCCTGACACCTGTCTTTATAATAATCCATGATCTTGTCATCACAAAGCTCCATGCCCTTGTCATCACAATGTGCCATGCCCAATGTCATCACAATAATCCATGAAATTGTCAGAACCATGCTCCAGGCCCCTGGTATCACAATGCTACATGCCTTTGTCATCACAATGCTGCACGGCCCCTGTCATCACATTTCTCCATGACTCCAGTCAACACAATGCTTCATTACCTTTGTCACCACAATGCTCCATGAACATTTCATCACAATGCTCTGTGACCCTTGTCATCACAATGCTCTGATCGCTTTTCAGAACATTGTTCCATGACACATGTCATCACAATGAACCATGCACTGGTCATCACAATGCTCCACAATCTTGTCATCACAATGCTTCCTAAACATTATCATCACAATGCTCCGTAAACCTTGTCATCACAATGCTCCATGCACTTCTCATCAAAATGCCCTCTCACCACTGATATCACAATGTTCTATCACTAGTCATCACAATACTCCCTCATCCCTGTCATCAAAATGTTCCATAACACCTGTCATCACAATGCTGCATGCCCTTATCATCACAATGCTCCATGACTCCTGACATCACAATGTTCGATAACCCCTGTCATCAAAATGCACCACACCCTTGTCATCAAAATGCTCCATGATATTTGTCATGACAAAGCTCCATGACCGTCGGCATCACAGTGATCCATGCCATTGTCATCACAATGCTCCATGAACCCTCTCATCACATTGCTTCATACCCTTGTCATCACAAAGCCCCATGATGCTTGTCATTGCAATGCTCGATGCCCTTCTCATCACAATGCTCCATGCCCTTGTCATTACAATCCTCCATGACACATGTATCACAGTGTTCCATGCCCTTGTCATCACAATGCTCCATGAACTTGTCATCACGGAGCCCCATGACACTTGTAATCAGAATTCTCCATGGCCTTCTCAGCACAATGTCCCATGCCCTTGTCATCACAATGCTCCAAGACCCCTGTAATCACAATGCTCCATGCCCCTTTTCATCTCAATGCTCCATGAACCCTGTCATCACAATGCACCATGCCCTTCACCATAATGCTTCATGCTAATTGACATCACAATGGACCATGACATATGTCATCACAATGCTCCCTGACATCTGTCTACACAATAATCCATGACGTTGTCATCACAATGCTCGATACCCTTGTCATCAAAATGCTCCATGACCCCTGTCATCACAAGCTCCATGACTCCAGTCATCACAATGATTTATGGCGTTTGTCATCACAATGGTCCATGGCCTCGTAATCACAAGGTTCTGTGAGCTTTATCACCATAATGCTCCATGAGCTTTTCATCACAATTTTCTGTGACCATTGTCATCACAATGCTCCATGCCTTTGTCAGCACAATGTTCCATGACAATTGTTATCACAATGCCCCATGTGCTTGTTAGCACAATGCTACATGACCAATGTCATCACAGTGCGCCATGTGCTTGTCATCACAATGCTCCACAACCTTGTCATCACAACGTTCCTTTAAAAGGTGTCATCACAATGCTCCATGCACTTCTCATCAAAATGCTCTCTCACCACTGATATCACAATGTTCCATCACTAGTCATCACAATCCTCCCTCACCCCAGTCATCACAATGTCCATGACACCTGTCATCACAATGCTACATGTCTTTATCATCACAATGCTCCATGAACCCTGACATCACAATGTTCCATAACCCCTGTCATCAAAATGCTCCATGACCATTTTCATCACAATGCTATATGACCCTTGACATCACAATGTTCCATAAACCCTGTCATCAAAATGTTCCACGACACTTTTTGTCAAATTGTTCCATGACCCTGTCATCAAAATGCACCCTGCCCTTCTCATCACAATGCACCATGCCCTTGTCATCAAAATGTTCCATGACATTTTTCATCACAAAGCTCCATGACCCTTGGCATCAAAATGCTCCACGCCATTGTCAATACAATGCTCCATGAACCCTCACATCACATTGCTCCATGCGCGTCTCATAACAATGCACCCTGCCCTTGTCATTATAATCCTCCATGAACCATGTATCACAGTGTACCATGCCCTTGAATCACAATGATCCATTACATCTGTCATAACAATGCTCCATTACCGCTGTCATCACAATATTCCACGGCTATGTCATCACAAGTCTCCACGACCCTTGCAATCACAATGATCCAAGACACATGTAATCACAATGTTCCATGCCCTTGTCATCATGAAGCTCCATGATGCATGTCTTCAAAACTGTCCATGGCCTTCTCATCACAATGTGCCATGCCCTTGTATCACAATGCTCCAAATCCGCTGTAGTCACAATGCTCTATGCCACTTTTTATCTCAATGCTCCATGAACCCTGTCATCAAAATGCACCATGCCCATCATCATAATGCTTCATGCTATTGTCATCAAAATGAAATCAAAATGCTTCATGACCTCTGTCATCACAATGCTCCAAACCCTTGTGTTCACAATGTTCCATAATAATTGTCCTCACAATGCCCCATGATGCTCATCATCACAATTATCCATGGTTTTCTCTTTACAATGCTCCATGAACTTTGTTATCATAAATCGCAATATACTTGTCATCACAATGCTCCCGGACACTTGTCATCAGTATACTCCTTGAACCCTGTCATGACAAGGCTCCATGCCTTTTTCATCACAATGATGCATGCCCTTGTCATCACAATGATCTAAGAACCCTTTAATCACAATATTCCATGCCCCTTTTCATCAGAATGCTCCATGAGATTTATCATCACAAAGCTCCACGGCCTTCTCATCACAATGCTCAAGGACCATGTCATCACAATGTTCCATTCCCTTGTCATCACAATGCTCCATGAACCCTGTCATCACAACACTCCATGAAAATTTTCAGCCCAGTGCTCCATGACCTACTCATCACAATGCTCCATGACCCATGTCATCACAATGCTCTATGACCACTGTCATCACAATGCTCCATGACCCCTGACAACAGAATGATCCCGGTCACTTGTCATCAAAATGCTCCATGACACTTGTCATCACAATATGCCATGCCGTTGTCATCCCAATTCTCCATGACCACTGTAATCACAATGCTTTGTGACACTAGAAATCACAGTGCTCCATGACACTTGTCATTACAATGCTCCATGCCTTTGTTAGCAAAATGTTATATGACATTGACATCACAATGCTCCATGCGCTTGTCATCACATTCCTCCATGAAACTTTGGATCACATTGCTTCATGCCTTTTTCATAACAATGCTCCATGCTCTTTGAAATCAAAATGATCCATGACATGTGTCATCACATTGTTCCAAACCCTTGTGATCTCAATGTTCCATAACACTTGACACCACAATTCTCCATGATGACAGTCATCACAATACTCCATGCCCTTGTCATCAAAATGCTCCATGACGTTTGTCATCAAAATGCTCAATACACTTGTCATCACAATGTTCCTGACATTTGTCTTCAGAAGGCTCCTTGAACCCTGTCATGAAAAAGCTCCATGCTTTATTCATCACAATGCTCCATGCTCTTTGCATCACAATGCTCCATGCAATTTTCTTCAAAATACTCCACAAGCTTGTCATCAGAATTCTTCATGACCCTTTTCATCACAATGCTCCATGACACCTGTCATCACAATGTTCCATGCCCATTGTCATTACCGTGCTCCTTGACACTCATCATCACAATTATCCATGGCCTCCTCATCTCAATGCTTCAGTCTTGCCATCACAATGTTCCATGCCCTGGTCATCACAATGCTCCATGACCCTTGTCATCACAATTATCAATGGCCTTGTCATCACAATGCTCCATGACACTTCTCATCAAAATGTTACATGCCATTGTCATCACAATTCTCCACGCAATTCTCATCACAATGCTCGATGAACCCTGCCATAGCAAGCTCCATGCGCTTGTCATCACAGTGACTCATGACCTTACCATCAAAATTATAAATGTCCATTTTCATCACAACGCTCCATGCACTTGTCATCACTATACTCCATGACCCTTGTCATCACAATATTCCAAGCCCTTGTCATCACAATGCTGCATTACCTTTATCATCACAATCCTCCATGACATTAGGCATCACAATTCTCCATGCCATTGTCATCACAATGAACCATTACATATGTCATCACAATGCTCCCTGACAACTGTCTTCATAATATTCCATGTCCTTGTCATCACAATGCACCATGCACAATGTCATCAAAATAATCCATGAAACTTGTGAGAACTATGCTCCAGGCCCATGTCATAACAATGCTCCCTGCCCTTGTCATCACAGTGCTCCATGAACCCTGTCATCACAATGCTCCGTGACACCAGTCAACACAATGCTTCATGACCCTTGTAATCACAATGATCCATGCCCTCGTCATCACAAGGTTCTATGACCTTTGTAACCACAATGCTCCATGAACTTTTCATCACAATGCTCTGTGACCCTTGTCATCACAATGCTCGATGCCATTGTCAACACAATGCTCCATGAGCCATGTCATCAGAATGAGCCATACACTTGTCATCACAATGCTCCACAACCTTGTCTTTGCAATGCTTCATAAACATTGTCATCACAATGCTCCGTAAATCTTGTCATCAAAATGTTCTGTCACCATTGATATCACAATGTTCTATCAGTAGTCATCACAATACTCCCTCATCCCTGTCATCACAATGTTCCATAACATCTGTCATCACAATGCTACATGCCTTTATCATCACAACGCTTCATGACCCCTGACATCACGATGTTCAATAACCCCTGTCATCAAAATGTACAACAAATTTCTCATCAAAATGCTCCATGACCTTTGTCATCAAAAAGCTCCAAGACCCTTGGCATCACAATGCTCCATGCCATTGTCATCACAATGCTCCACGAACACTCTAATCACATTGCTCCATGCCCTTGTCACCTCAAAGCTCCATGACGCTTGTCATCACAATGCTCGATGCCCTTCTCATCACAATGCTCCATGCCATTGTCATTACACTCCCCCATGAACCATGTATCACAGTTTTCTGAGCCCTTGTCATCACAATGCTCCATTTCCCCTGTCAAAACAATCTTCCATAACTCCTGCCATCACAATGTTCCATGGTATTGTCATCACAAGGCTCCATGACCCTTGTCATCACAATGTTCCAAGACCCCTTTAATCACAATGCTCCATGGACTTGACATCACTAAGCTCCATGACACTTGTCATCAGAATTCTCTATGGCCTTCTCATCACAATGTCCCATGCACTTGTCATCACAATGCTCCATGACCCCTGTCATTACAATGCTCCTTGACTCAAGTCAACACAATGTTTCATGACCTTTGTCATCACAGTGGTCCATGCCCTCATCATCACAAGGCTCTGTGACATTTGTCACCACAATGCTCCATGAACTTTTCATCACAATGCTCTGTAACCCTTGTCATCACAATGCTCCATGCCTTTGTCAGCACAATGCTCCATGACCCTTTCATCACAATGCTCAATGCACTTGTCAGCACATTGCTCCATGACCTATGTCATCACAATGAGCCATGCACTTGTCATCACAATGCTCCACAACCTTGTCTTCACAATGCTCCACAACATTGTCATCAAAATGCTCCATGCACTTCTCATCAAAATGCTCTCTCACCAATGATTTCACAATCTTCTATCAATAGTCACCACAAAACTCCCTCATCCCTGTCATCACAATGTTCCACAACACCTGTCATCACAATGCTACATGCCCTTATCATCACAATGCTCCATGACGCCTGACATTACAATATTCCATAAACCTTGTCATCAAATGCTCCATGACCCTTTTCATCACAAACACCATGACCACTGACATCAAAATATCCCATAACCACTGTCATCAAAATGTTACAGGACCTTTTCCATCAAGGTGCTTCACGACCCTGTCATCACAATGATCCCTGCCCTTCTCATCACAAGGCACAATGCACTTGTCATAAATATGCTCCATGACTTTGTCATCACAAAGCTCCAAGACAATTGGCATCACAATGCTCCATGAACTTTTCATTACAATCCTCCATGACCCATGTATCACAGTGTTCTGTGCCCTTTTCATCACAATGCTCCATTCCCACTCTCATCACAATAATCCATGAAATTTTTCAGACCAATGCTGCTTGCTCTTGTCATCACAATGCTACATTATCCCTGTCATAACAATGCTCCATGACCCATATATTCACAATGTTCCACGGCCTTGTCATAACAAGGCTCCATGACACTTGTCATCAAAATGCTCCAATACCACTGTAATCACAATGCTCCATGCTATTGTCATCACAAAGCTCCATGATGCATGTCATCCGAATGCTCCATGGACTTCGCACAACAATGCTCCATCCCCTTGTCATCACATTACACCAAGACCCTTGTAATCACAATGCTCCATGCCCCTTTTCATCTCAATGCTCCATGAACCCTGTCATCAAAATGCACCATGACCATCATCATAATGCTTCATGCTATTGTCATCACAATGAAATCAAAATGCTGCAGGACCACTGTCTTCACATTACTCCAAACCCTTGTGATCACAATATTCCATAACACTTGTCATCACAACGCCCCATGATGCTCGTCATCACAATTATCCATGGTCTTCTCATCACAATGCTCCATGACCTTTGTCATGACAATGCTCAATACAATTGTCATCACAATGCTACCTCATTCTTGTCGTCCGTATGCTCCTTGAACACTGTCATGACAAGACTCCATTCCTATTTCATCTTAATGATCCATGCCCTTTTCATCACAATTCTCCAAGACCACTGTAATCACAATGCTCCCTGTCCTTGTCATCACAAAGCTCCATGGCGCATATCATCAGAATTCTCCATGGCCTTCTCATCACAGTACTCCATGCCCTTGTCATCACAATGCTCCAAGAGCCCTGTAATCACAATGTTCCATGCCCCTTTTCCTCAGAATTCTCCATGAGACTTGTCATCACAAGGCTCCATGGTCTTCTTCTCACAATGCTCCAGAACATTGTCACACAATGCTCCATTCCCTTGTCATCTCAATGTTCCATGACGCCTGTCATCACAATACTCCATGAACATTTTCAGCCCAATACTCTATGACATTTTCATCACAATGCTCCATGACCCATGTCAGCACAATGTTCCATGACCACTGTCATCACAATGCTCCTTGACTCCTGAGAACACAATGATCCGGGATTATTGTCATCACAATGTTCGATGCTCTTATCTTCTCAATGCTCCAAAACCCTGGTAATCACAATGCTCCATGCCACATTTCATCAGAATGCTCCATGAGACTTGTCAACAGAAGGCTCCATGGTCTTCCCTTCAAAATGCTCCACGACCTTCTCATCACAATGCTCCATTCCCTTGTCATCACAATGCTCCATGACGCCTGTCATCACAATACTCCATGAACATTTTCAGCCCAAAGATCCATGACCTTCTCATCACAGTGCTCCATGACCCCTGTCATCACAATGCTCCATGACCACTGACAACACAATGATCCGGGACACATTCATCAAAATGCTCCATGACACTTGTGAACACAATGATCCATGCCCTTGTCATTCCAATGCTCCATGACCCCTGCAATCACAATGCTCCGTGATGCTTGTCATCACAGTGTTCCATGTCACTTGTCATCACAATGTTCCATGCCTTTGTCATCAAAATGCTACATGAACTTTTCCTCACAATGCTCTATGCGCCTGTCATCACCATCCTCCTTGAACATTGGGATCACATTACTTCATGCCCTTGTCATCAAAATTCTCCATTCACCTTGAAATCAAAATGATCCATAACCTCTGTCATCACAATGCACCAAACCCTTGTGATCACAATGGTCCATAACACATGTCATCACAACGCTCCATGAAGCCTGTCATCACCATACTCCATGCCCTTGTCATCACAATGATCCATGACCTTTGTCATCACAATGCTTAATACACTTGTCATCACAATGCTCCCTGACACTTGTCATCAGAATGCTTCTTGAACCCTGTCATGAAAAGACTCCATGTCCTTTTGATCACAATACTCCATACCGTTTTCATTACAGTGCCCCATGCCAATGTCATCACAATACTCCACAAGATTGTCATCAGAATACTCCCTGGCCCTTGTCATCACAATACTCCATCCCCTTGTCATCACTATGCTCTATGACCACTGTCATCACACTGCTCCGTGACACCAGTCAACACAATGCTTCATGATCTTTGTGATCACAGTGGTCCATACCCTCGTCATCACAAGGCTCTGTGACCCTTTTCAACAAATGATCCGGAACATTTCATCACAATGCTCTGTGAACCTTGCCATCACAGTGCTCCATGTCTTTGTCAGAACAATGCTCCATGACTCTTGTCATTCACAATGCTCCATGCGCTTGTCTGCACAATGCTCCATGACTCATGTCATCACAATGTGCTACGTGCTTGTCATTAAATGCTCCTCAACCTTGTCCTCACAATGCTCCATAAAACTTGTCATCACAATGCTCCAAGGACTTCTCTTCAAAATGCTCTCTCACCACTGATATCACAATCTTCAATCACGAGTCATCACAATTCACCCTCACCCATGTCATCACAATGTTCCATGACACCTGTCATCACAATGCTACATGCCCATATCATCACAATATTCAATGACTCCTGATATTACAATGTTCCATAACAACTTTCATCAAAATGTTCCATGACCCTTTTCATCAAATTACCCCATGACCCTTTCATCAAATACTGCCTGAAATTCTCATCAAAATAAACCCCGCCCTTGTCATCAAAATGCTCATTGATCTTGTCATCACAAAGCTCCATGACCCTTGGCATCACAATGCTCCATGTCATTGTCATCAGAATGCTCCATGGACCATCTCATCACATTGCTCCATGCCCTTGACATCACAAAGCTCCATAACGCTTGTCATCACAATGATCAATGCCCATCACATCACAATGATCCATGCCCTTGTCATTACAATCCTCCACGACCCATGTATCACAGTGTTCCATGCCCTTTTCATCAAAATGTTCCATGCCCACAAGCATCACAATAATCCATGAAACTTTTCAGATGAATTCTCCATGTATTTGTCATCACAATGCTCCATTACCCCTGTCATAACAATGCTCCATGACCCCTGCCATCACAATGTTCCACGGCCATGTCATAAAAAGGCTTCATGTCCCTTGTCTTCAAAAAGCACCAAGAACCCTGTAATCAGAATCCTCCATGCCCTTGTCATCACAAAGATCCATGATGCATGTGATCAGAATGCTCCATGGCCTCCTCATCAAAATGTTCCTTTCCATTGTCATCACAATGCTTCAAGGACCACATAATCACAATGCTCCTTGCCCCTTTTCATCAGAGTGCTCCATGAGACTTGTCATCACAAGGCTCCATGGTCTCCTCATCACATTACTCCAGGAACTTGTCATCACAATGCTCCATTCCCTTGTCAACACAATGCTCCATGACCCCTGTCATCAAAATACTCACTGAATATGTCCAGCTAAATGCTCCATGAACTTCTCATCACAATGCTCCATGACCGCTGTCATCACAATATTCCATGACCCCTGTCATCAGAACGCTCCATGACCCCCGACAACACAATGATCCGAGATTCTTGTCATCAAAATGCTCCATGACACTTGTCATCACAATGAATCATGTCCTTTTCATCCCAATGCTGCATGACCCCTGTAATCTCAATGCTTCGTGATAGTTGTCATTACAGTGCTCCGTGCCCCTTGTCATCACAATTCGCCATGTTATTGTCATCAAAATGCTACATGACATTGTCATCACAATGCTCCATGTGCTTCTCATCACAATCCTCCATGAACCTTGAGATCACATTGATTCATGCCCTTGTCATCACAATGCTCCATGCTCCTTGAAATCAAAATGATCCATGACCTCTGTCATCACAATGCTCCAAACCCTTGTGATCACAATGTTTCATAACACTTGTCATCACAACGCTCCATGATGACTGTCATCACAATATTCCATGCCCTTGTCATCACAGTGTTCCATGACCTTGTCATCACAATGATCAATACACATGTCATCACAATGCTCCCTGACACTTGGTCGTCAGAATGCTCCTAGAAACCTGTCATGAAAAGGCTCCAAGCCTTTTTCATCACAATGCTCCATGATCTTTTCATAACAATGTTCCATGCCATTGTCATCACAATACTCCACAAGCATGTCATCAGAATATTCCATGACACAAGTCATCACAATGCACCATGCACTTTTCATCACAATGACCCACAACCTTGTCATCACAATGCTCCATAAACTTTTCATCACTATGCTCCATGCACTTCTCATCAAAATGCTCTCTCACCACTGATATCACAATGTTCCATCATTAGTCATCACAATACTCCCTTAGTCCTGTCATCAAAATGTTCCAATACAATTTCATCAAAATGGTAAATGCCCTTATCATCACAATGCTCCATGACCCCTTTCATCACAATACTCCATGACCCCTGAAATCACAGTGTTTCATAACACCTCTCATCAAAATGTTCCATGACACTTTTCATCAAATTGCTCCATGACCCTGACATCACAATGCCCCCTGCCGTTCTCATCACAATGCACCACGCCCTTGTTATCAAAATGCTCCATGACTATTGTCATCTCAAAGCTCCATGACCCTTGGCATCAGAATGCTCCATGACCCCTGTATCAGTGTTCCATGCCCTACTAATCACAATGCTCCATGCCCACTCTCATCACAATAATCCGTGAAATATTTCATTAAAAACCTCGATGTCCTTGTCATCACAATGCTCCATTACACTTGTCATAACAATGCTCCAATACTCATGCCATAACAATGTTCCACGGCTTTGTCACCACAAGGCACCATGACCCTTGTCAACACAATGCTCCAAGACCCCTGTAATCACAATGCACCATGCCCTTGTCCTCACACAACTCTGTGACGCATGTCATCAGAATGCTCCCTGATATTCTCATCACAATGCTCCATGCCCTTGTCATCACAATGCTCCAAGACCCCTGTAATCACAATGCTCCATGCCCCTTTTCATCTCACTGCTCCATGAACACTGTCATCACAATGCACCATGACAATCATCATAATGCTTCATGGTATTGTCATCACAATGAAATCAAAATGCTCCATGACCTCTGTCATCACAATGCTCCATGACATTTGTCATCACAATGTTCAATACACATGTCATCACAATGATCCATGACACTTATGGTCAAAATGCTCCTTGAACCGTGTCATGAGACGGATCCAGGCATTTTTCTTCACAATGCTTCATGTACTTTTCATCACAATGCTCCATGCCATTATCATCACAATAGTTCACAAGCTTGTCATCAGAATGTTCCATGAAACTTGTCATCACAATGCTCCATGACCTCTGTTATAACAATGCTCCATGACCCTTGCCATCACAATGTTCCACGGCGTTGTCAGCACAATGCTCCATGGCGCATTTCATCAGAAAGTTCCATGGCCTTCTCATTACAATGCTCCAAGTACCATGTAATCACAATGTTCCATAACACTTTTCATCTCAATTCTCCATGAACCCTGTCATCACAATGCACCATGCCCATCATCATAATGCTTCATGCTGTTGTCATCACAATGAAATCAAAATGCTCCATGACCTCTCTCAACAAAATGCTCCAAACCCTTGTAATCACAATGTTCCATAACACTTGTCATCACAAAGCCCCATGACACTCGTCATAACAATTATCCATGTTCTTCTCATCACAATGCTCCATGAACTTTGTCACCACAATGTTCAATATACTTGTCATCACAATGCTCCCCGACACTTCTCGTCACTATGTTCCTTGAACCCGTTCCTGATAAGGCTCTATGTATTTTTCATCACAATGACCCATGCCGTTTTCATCAAATTGCTCCATGACCCCTGTAATCACAATGCTCCATGACATTTTTCATCAGAATGCTCCATGAGACTTCTCATCACAAGGCTCCATGGTCTTCTCATCACAATGCTCCAGGAACTTGTCATCACAAGGCTCCATCCCTTGTCATAACAATGTTCCATGACCCTGTCATCACAATACTCCATGAACATTTTCAGCCCAATGCTCCATGACCTTCTCATCACAATGCTCCATGACACCTGTCATCACAATGCTCCGTGACGCCTTTCATCAAAATGCTCCATTACCCTTGCCATCACAATAATCCATGCCCTTGTCATCCCAATGCTCCATGACCACTGTAATCACATTGCTCCATGACGCTTGTCATCACAGTGATCCATGACACTTGTAATCCCAATACTCCATGCCTTTGTCAG
Source organism: Mesoplodon bidens (assembly GCF_964165515.1). Taxonomy (NCBI): domain Eukaryota; kingdom Metazoa; phylum Chordata; class Mammalia; order Artiodactyla; family Ziphiidae; genus Mesoplodon; species Mesoplodon bidens. The sequence goes on along the minus strand of NW_027672190.1, from coordinate 1,081,757 downwards.
CAAAATGCTACATGACCTTGTCATCACAATGCTCCATGCACTTGTCATCACAATACTCCATTCCCATTGTGACCACAATCCTCCATGAAACTTGGGATCACATTGTTTTCTACCCTTGTCATCACAATGCTCTATGCTCCTTGAAATCAAAATGATCCATGACTTCTGTCATCACAATGCTCCAAACCGTTGTGATCACAAAGTTCCATAACACTGGTCATCACACGTCTCCATGATGCCTGTCATCACAATATTCCATGCCCTTCTCCTCACAATTCTCCATGACTTTTGTCATCCCAATGTTCAATACACTTGTCATCACAATGATCGCTGACACTTGTCAGAAGGTTCCTTGAAGTTTGTCATGAAATAGCTCCATGGCTTTTTCATCACAATGCTCCATGACATTGTCATCACAATGCTCCATGACCCTTGTCATCACAACGCAACATGAGGCCTGTCATCACAATATTCCATGCCCTTGTCATCACAATGCTCTATGACATGTGTCATCACAATGCTCAAAACACTTGTCATCCCAATGCTCCCTGACCCTTGTCATCAGTATGCTCCTTGAAACCTGTCATAACAAGGCTCCATGCCATTTTCATCACAATGGTCCATGCCCTTTTCATCACAATGCTCCAAGACACCTGTAATCAAAAAGCTCCATGACCTTGTCATCATAGAGCTCCATGACGCAGGTCTTCAGAATCCTCCATGTCCTACTCATCAAAATGCTGCATGCTCTGGTCATCACAATGCTCGTAGACCCCTCTAATCACAATGCTCCATGCCCCTTTTCATCAGAATACCCAATGAGACTTGTCATAACAAGGCTCCATGTTCTTCTCATCACAATCCTCCAGGACCTTGTCATCACAATGCTCCAATCCCTTTTCATCACAATACTCCATGAACATTTTGCTAACAAAGGCATGGAGCATTGTGATGACAATGGTTATGGACCATTTTGATGATAAGTGCATGGAGCCTTGTGGTGACAATTGTCATGGAGCACTCTAATGACAAGCGTCACAGAGCATTGTGATTACAGGGGACGTAGAGCATTGGGCTGACAAGGGCATGGATTGTTGTGATGACAAGGTCATGGAGCATTTTCATGACAAGAGTCCTGGAGCATTCGTTTGTCAGGGGTCATGGAGCTTTGTGATGATAAGGGCATGGAGTATTGTGAAGACAGGCATCATGGAGCATTGTGATGTCATGTGTTATGCATCATTGTGATCACAAGTATTTTGAGCATTGTGATGCCAGTCATCATGGAGCATTGTGACTTAAAGGAGCATGGAGCATTGAGATGACAAGTGTATGGAGCAATGTGATCCGAAGTTCATGGAGGATTGTGATGAGAAGCGCATGGAGCATTATGATGTCAAGGTCATGTAGGATTTCACAGAAAAAGGTATGGAACTTTGTGATGACAATGTTCATGAAGCACTGTGATGACAAGCGTCACGGAGAATTGTGATTACAGGGGTCATGGAGCATTGGGATGACAAAGGCATTGATCATTGTCATGACAAGTGTCAGGGAGCATTATGATGACAAGAGTCCCGGATCATTGTGTTGTCAGAGGTCATCGAGCATTGTGATTACAGGTGTCTTGGAACATTGTGATAACAAGGGTCATGGAGCCTTTTGATGACACAACCATGAAACATTATGATCACAGGGGTCATGGAGCATTGTTATGACAGGGGTAATGGAGCATTGTGATGACAAGGGCAGGGAGAATTGGTATGAAAAGTTTCATGTCTTATTGGGGTGAGAGTGGGCATGGAGCATTGTGATGTCAAAGGGCACGGAATACTGTGATACATGTGTCATGGAGGATTGTAATGAGAAAGTCATGGAGCATTGTGATGAGAAATGCATTGACCGTTGTGATGACAAGCGTCATGGAGCATTGTGATGAGAAGGGCATGGAGCAATTTGAAGAGACGGTTCATGGAGCATTGTGATTACAATGGCATGGAGCATTGTGATGCCAAGACATGGTGCTTTGTGATGACAAACGTCATGGAGCATTTTGATGACAAGGGGGAAGTGTATTGTGTTGAGAAGGGTAAGGAGCATTGTGATGCGAAGGTCATGGGGCAATTTGATGAAAAGGGTCTTGGAACACTTTGATGACAGGGGTTATGGAACATTGTGTTGTCAGGGTTCATGGAGCATTGTGATGATTAGGGCATGGATCATAGTTATGAGAAGGCTTTGGAGCATTGTTTTGACATGTGTCATGGAGATTTGTGATGACAAAGGCATGGAACATTGTGATTATAGGGACCTTGGAGTATGGTGTTGAAAAAAGCATGGATCATTGTGATGAAAAACGCATGGAGCATTATCATGACAGGGTTCAAGGAGCATACTGATGAGAAGTGTCAGGGAGCAATGTGATAACAAGTGTATTGAGCATTGTGATGACAAATGTCATGGAGCATTGTGATGAGAAGACCATGGATAATTGTGATGACAAGTGTTATGGAACATTGTGATCACAAGTTTTGTAGCATTGTGATGACAGAGGTCATGGAGCCTTTTGATTTCAAGGAGCATCGAGCATTGTGATGACAAGGGCATGAGGCATTGTGATGACAAGGGCCATTGAGAATTTTGATGACATGGTCATTTAGCATTGTGATGACAAGCGCATGGAGCTTGCTATGACAGTGGTCATGGAGCATTGTGTTGACAAGTGCATGGAGAATTGTGATGACAGGAGCATGTAACATTGTGATGAGAAGTGTCATGGAGCATTGTGATGACAAGTGTATTGAGCATTCTGATGACAAATGTCATGGAGCATTTTAATGACAAGGGCATGGAGTATTTTGATGACAGGCATCATGGAGCGTTGTGATGACAAGTGTTATGGAAAATTATGATCACAAGGGTTTGGAGCATTGTGATGACAGAGGTCATGTATCATTTTGATTTCAAGGAGCATGGAGCATTGTAATGACAAGTGCATTAAGCAATGTGATCCCAAGGTTCATGGAGGATTGTGATGACAAGAAGATGGAGCATTGTGATGACAAGGTCATGTAGCATTTTGCTGACAAAGGAATGGAGAATTGTGATGGCAACTGTCATGGAGCACTGGGATGAAAGTGTCACGGAGCATTGAGATTACATGGGTCATGGAGCATTGGGATGACAACAGCATGGTTCACTGTGATGACAAGGGTCATGGAGCATTTTGATGACAAGAGTCACAGATAATTGTGTTGTCAGGGGTCATGGAGAGTTGTGATGAGAAGACAATGGATAATTGTGTTGACGAGCGTCATGACGCTTTGTGATGACAAGTGTTATGGAGCCATGTGATCATAAGCGTTTGGAGCATTGTGATGATAGAGGTCATGGAGCATTTTGATTTCATTGTGATGACAATAGCATGAAGCATTATGATGATGGGCATGGTGCATTGTGATGACAGAGTTCATGGAACATTTTGAAGCCAAGAATCATGAAGCATTCTGATGACAAGCTTGTGGTGTATAGTGATGACAACAGCATGGTGCATTGTGATGAAAAGGGAATGGAGCCATGTGATGAAAAGGAATGGAGCCTTTTCATGACAGGTTCATGGAGCATACTGACGACAAGTGTCATGGAGCATTGTGATGACAAGTGTTTTGAGCATTGTGATGAAAAGTATCATGGAGCATTGTGATGACAAGGGCATGGAGTTTGTGATGACAGTCATCATGGAGCGTTGTGATGACAAGGGTTATGGCACATTGTGATCACAAGTGTTTGGAGCATTGTGGTGACAGAGGTCATGGATCATTTTGATTTCAAGGAGCATGGAGCATTGTAATGACAAGTGAATGAAGCAATGTGATCCAAAGGTTCATGGAGGATTTTGATGACAAGCACATGGAGCATTGTGATGACAAGGTCATGTAGCATTTTGCTGACAAAGGAATGGAGAATTGTGATGGCAAGTGTCATGGAGCACTGGGATGACAAGCATCACGGAGCATTGAGATTACATGGGTCATGGAGCATTGGGATGACAACAGCATGGTTCACTGTGATGACAAGTGTCATGGAGCATTTTGATGACAAGAGTTGCAGATAATTGTGTTGTCAGGGATCATGTAGAGTTGTGATGAGAAGACAATGGATAATTGTGATGACGAGCGTCATGGCGTTTTGTGATGACAAGTGTTATGGAGAATTGTGATCATATGGGTTTCGAGCATTGTGATGACAGAGGTCATGGAACATTTTGATTTCAAGGAGCATGGAGCATTGTGATGACAAGGGTATGAAGCAATATGATTCCAAGGTTCATGGAGGATTGTGATGATAATGGTAATGGAGTATTTTGATGACAAGAACATGTTGTATTGTGATGAAAATGTCATGTAACATTTTGCTGACAAAGGGGTGGAGCATTTTGATGACAAGAGTCATAGAGAACTGTGATGTCATGCGTAACGTTGCATTGTGCTTACACGTGTCATGGAACATTGGGATGACAAGGGCATGGATCATTGTGATGTCAAGTGTCATGGAGCATTTTGATGACAATAGTCCCAGATCATTGTGTTGTCAGGGGTCATGGAGAATTGTGAAGACAGTGGTCATGGAGCATTGTGATGACAGGGGTCACGGAGCATAGTGCTGAGAATTTCATGGAGCATTGTGCTGAAAATATTCATGGAGTATTGTGATGACAGGGGTCATGGAGCATTGTGATGACAAGTGAATGGAGCATTGTGATGACAAGGTCCTGGAGCATTGAGATGAGAGGACCATGGAGCCTTGTGATGACAAGTCTCATGGAGCATTCTGATGAATAGGTGCATGGTGTATTGTGATAACAGGGCTCTTGGAGCATTGTGATGACAAGGGCATGGAGCATTGGGATGAGAAGGCCATGGAGCATTCTGATGACATGCGTCATGGAGCTTTGTGATGACAAGAGAATGGAGCATTGTGATGACAGTCGTCTTAGAGCGTTGCGATGAAACGGTCATGGATGATTGTGGTGAAAAATGACTGGAGCCTTGTCATGAGGGTTCAAGGAACATACTGACGACAAGTGTCAGGGAGCATTTTGATGAAAAGTGTATTGAGTATTGTGATGACAAAGGTCATGGATCGTAGTGATGAGAAAACCATGGATAATTGTGATGACGGGCATCAAGGTGCTTTGTGATGAAAAATGTTTTGCAACATTGTGATCACAAGGGTTTGGAGCATTTTGATGACAAAGGTCATGCAGCATTTTGATTTCATTGTGATGACTATAGTATGAACCATTATGATGATGGGCATGCTGCGTTGTTATGACAGGGTCCATGGTGTATTGAGATGAAAAGGTGCATGGAGCTTAGTGATTACAGGGGTCTTGGAACATTGTGATGACAAGGGTCATGGAGCCTTGTGATGACAAGGCTGTGGAACATTGTGATGGCAGGTGTCATGGAGCATTGTAATGACCAGGGCATGGAGCATTGTGATGGCATGGGCATGGAGCTTTGGTCTGACAATTTTCTGGGATTATTTTGATAACAGTGGGCATGGCACATTTTGATTACAAGGGCATGGAACCTTGTGATTACAAGGTCATGGATTATTGTGAAGACAGGTGTTAGGGAACATTGTGATACATATGTCATGGTCCATTGTGATGACAAAGGCATGGAGCATTGTGATGCCCAGTGTCATGGAGGATTGTGATGACAAAGGTAATGGAGCATTGTGATGACAAGGGCTTCTAGCATTGTGATGAGAAGTGTCATGGAGCATTTTGATGACAAGAGTCCCTGATCATTGTGTTGTCAGGGCTCATGGAGCATTGTGATGAGAAGTTCATGGATCATTCGGCTGAAAATGTTCATGGAGTATTGCTATGACAGGGTTCATGGAGCATTTTGATGACAAGGGAATGGAGCATTGTGAATACAAGTTCCTGGAGCATTGTGATGAGAAGATGATGGAGCCTTGTGATGACAAGTCTTATGGAGCATTCTGATGAATATGAGCTTAGAGCTTTGTGATTACAGGTGTCTTGGAGCATCTTGATGAAAAGGTCATGGACCATTGTGATGAAAAAAGTATGGAGCCTTTTCATGACAGGGTTCAAGGAGCATACAAACGACAAGTGTCAGGGAGCATTGTGATTACAAGTGTATTGAGCATTGTGATGAAAAAGTTCATGGAGTATTGTGATGAGAAGTCCATGGATAATTGTGATGACGAGCGTCAAGGGGCGTTGTGATGACAAGTGTTATCAAACATTGTGATCACAAGGGTTTGGAGCATTGTGATGACAGAGGTCATGGATCAATTTGCTTTCATTTTGATGACAATAGCATGAAGTATTATGATGATGGGCGTGCTGCCTTTTGATGACAGGGTTCATGGAGCATTGTGATGAAAAAGGGCATACAACATTGTGGTTACACTGGTCTTGGAGCATTGTGATGAGAAGGACATGGAGCATTGTGTTGAGAAAGACTTGGAGCATTCTGAAGGCATGTGTCATGGAGATTTGTGATGACAAGGGCATGGAGCATTGTGATTACATGGGTACTGGTGCATTGTGATGACAAGATTCATGGAGACTTGTGATGACAAGGCCGTGGAACATTGTGATGGCAGTGGTCATGGTGCATTGTTATGACAGGGGTAATGGAGCATTTTGATGACAAGAGTATGGAGCATTGGATAGAAATATATTGGATTATTGTGATGACAGTTGGCATGGAGCATTGTGATGACTAGGGCACGGAACACTGTGATGCATGGGTCATGTAGGATTGTAATGACAAGGGCATGGAGCATTGTGATGAGAAGTGCATCGTGCTTTGTGATGACCAGCGTTTTGGAGCTTTGAGATGACAAGGGCATATAGCAATGGGTTGAGAGGGTTTATGTAACATTGTGATGACAATGGCATGTTACATTGTGACACCAAGGGTCTTGGTGATTTGTGATGACAAAGGTCATGGAGCATTTTGATGACAAGTGGGTGGTGCATTGTGATGAGAAAGCAGGGAGCATTGTGATGACATTGTCATGGATCACTTTTTTGAAAAGTGTCATGGAACTTTGTGATGACAGTGGTTAGGGAACATTGTGATATCAGTGGTCATGGAACATTTTGATGAACTGGGTCATGGACCATTGTGATGAAAAGGGTCATGAAGCATTTTGATGACAGGGCTTTTGGAACATTGTGATGTCAGGGTTCATGGAGCATTGTGATGATAAGGGCATGTAGCTTTGTGATGACAGGTGTGAGGGAGTATTGTGATTACTAGTGATGGAACATTGTGATATTAGTGGTGAGAGAGCATTTTGATGAGAAGTGCATGGGGCATTGTGATGACAAAGTTTATTGAGCACACTGATGACAAGGTTGTGGAGCATTGTGATGAGAAGTGCATGGCACATTGTAATGCCATGTGTCATTGAGCATTGTGCTGACAAGCACAGGGAGAATTGTGATGCCAAGGGCATTGAGCATTGTGATGACAGGGGCATGGAACATTGGTCTCACATATTTCATTGATTACTGTGTTGACATTGGGCATGGCACATTTTGAGGATAAGGGCATGGAACATTGTGATGACATGGTCATTGATTATTGTAAAGACAGGTGTCAGGGAGCATTGTGATGACATACGTCATGGTCCATTGTGAAGACAATGGCATGGAGCATTATGATGCCAAGTGTCATGGCGGATTGTGATGACAAATGAATTGAGGCATTTTGATGAAAAGGGCTTGGAGCATTGTGATGAAAAGGTTCATGGAGCATTGTGATGATAAGGCAATGGAGCACTGTGATGACAAGAGCCATTGAGAAATTGGATGACAATGTCCTGAAGCATTGTAATGACAAACGCGTGGAGCTTGCCATGACAGTGGTCATGGAAGATTGCAATGACAAGTGCATGGAGAATTGTGATGACAAGAGCATGTAACATTGTGATGAGAAATGTCATGGAGCATTGTGATGACAAGGACGTGGAGAATTGTGATGACAAGGGACATGGAGCATTGTGATGACCAGGGCAAGAAGCATTGTGATGGCAAGACCGCGGAGCATTGTGATGAAGAGCCCATGGATAATTGTGATAACGAACGTCATGGAGCATTATAATAACAAGGGGCATAGATCATTGTGATGACAGGTGTCATGGAGCATTGTCATGACATGGGTCATGGAGCATTCTGATGACAAGATTTTGGAGCATTGTGATGAAAAGGGCATGGAGCCTTGTGATGAAAAAGACATGGGGCCTTTTCTTGAAAGTGTTCAAGGCACATTGTGACCAGAAGTGTCTGGGAGCATGGTGATTACAAATGTATTGAGCATTGTGATGACAAAGGTCATGGAGTATTGTGATGAGAAGACCATGGATAATTGTGATGATGAGTGTCATGGGGCGCAGAGATGACAAGTGTGACGGAACATTGTGATCACAAGGTTTTGGTGCATTGTGATGACAGGGTACATGGAGCCTTGAGAAGAAAAGGGGCATGGAGCATTTTGATTACAGGTGTCCTGGAGCATTGTGATGATAAGTGTCTTGGAGCCTTGTGATGGCAAGGCCGTGGAACATTGTGATGCCAGGGGTCATGGAGGATTATGATTTCATTGTGATGACAATAGCAGAAAGCATTATGATGATGGGCATGGTGCATTGTGATGACAGGGATCATGGAGCATTGAGATGAAAAGTGGCATGGAACATTGTGATTAGAGGGGTCTTGGAGCATTGTGATGACAAGGGCATGAAGCATTGTTATGAGAATACCATGGAGCATACTGATGACATGTGTCATGGAGCTTTGTGATTACAAGGGCATGAAGATTTGTTATTTCAGTGGACTTGGAGCATTGTGATGACAAGGGTCATGGAGAATTGTTATGACAAGGCCGTGGATCATTGTGATGGCAGGGGTCATGGAGCATTGTTATGACAAATGTAATGGAGCATTTTGATGACAAGGGCATGGAGCATTGGTCTGAAAAGTTTCATGAATTATTGTGATGAGAGTGAACATGGAGCATTTTGATGAGAAGGACATCGCACATTTTGATGAAATGTGTCATGGCGCTTTGCAATGACAAGTGCATGGAGCAATGTTATGAGAGGGTTCATGGAGAGTTGTGATGCCAATGGCCTGGAGCATTGTAATCCTAAGGGTCATGGATCTTTGTGACGACAAATGTCAGGGAGCATTTTGATTAAAAGTGCCTGTGGCCTTGTGATGAGAAGGGCAGGGAGCATTGTGATGAGAGGGTCATGGAGAAATTTGATGAAAAGTGTCATGGAATATTTTGATGACAGTGGTTATAGAATATTGGGAAGTCAGGGGTCCTCGTGCATTGTGATGAAAAGGGTCATGGAGAATTTTGATGACAGGGTTTATGGAACATTGTGATGTCAAGGGTCATGGAGCATTGAGATGAAATGTTTCATGGAACATTTTGATGACAGGGATTATGGAACATTCTGTTGTCAGGTGTCATGGAGCATTGTGATTATAAGGGCATGTAGCATTGTGATGACAGGGGTCATGGAATATTGTGATGACAGTGGTGAGGAAGTATTGTGATGACGAGTGATGGAACATTGTGATATCAGTGGTGACAGAGCATTTTGATGAGAATTGCCTGGTGCATTGTGATGACAATGTTTATGGAGCATTGTAATAACAAGGTTGTGGAGCATTTTGATGACAAGCACATGGTGCATTGTGATGACATGGGTCATGGAGCATTGTGCTGACAAGTGCATGGAGCATTTTGATGACAAGGGGCATTGAGAATTTTGATGACAAGTTCATGAAGCGTTGTGATGACAAGTGCATGGACCTTGCTATTACAGGGTTCATGGAACATTGCGATGAGAATTGCTTGGAGAATTGTGATGACAAGACCATGTAACATTGTGATGAGAAGTGTCATGGAGCCTTGTGATGACAAGGAGGTGGAGAATTGTGATGACAAGGGACATGGAGCATTGTGATGACCAGGGCATGGAGCATTGTGACGGCAAGACCGTGGAGCATTTTGATGTGAAGTCAATGGATAATTTTGATGATGAGCGTCATGGAGCACTGTAATTACAAGGGGCATGGAGCCTTGTGATGACAGGTGTCATGGACCATTGTGATGAGAGGGATCATGTAGTATTGTGATGACAAGTGTCATGGAGGATTCTGGTAACAAGCTTGTGGAGCATTGTGATGACAATGGCATGGAGCATTTTGATGAAAAGTGCCTGGATCATTATTATGTAAAAGGCATGGAGACTTTTCATGACAGAGTTCAAGGAGCATTCTAATGACAAGTGTCAGGGGGCATTGTGAGGACAAGTGTATTGACCATTGTGAGGACAAAGGTCATGAAGCATTGTGATGACAAGGGAATGGAGTATTGTGATAGCAGGCATCATGGAGTGCTGTGATGACAAGTGTTATGGAACATTGTGATCACAAGTGTTTGGAGAATTGTGATTACAGACGTCATGGATCATTTTGATTTCAAGGAGCATGAAGCATTGTGATGACAAGGTCATGGAATATTGTGAAGATAGGTGTCAAGGAGAATTGTGATGACATACGTCCTGGTCCATTGCGATGAGAATTGCATGGATCATTGTGATGTCATGTGTCCTGGAGCATTGCGATGACAAGTGCATGGCAAATTGTGATGACAAGAGCTTGTAACATTGTGATGAGAAGTGTCATGGAGCGTTGTGATGACAAGGACGTGGAGAATTGTGATGACAATGGACATGGAACATTGTGATGACCAGGGCATGGAGCATTGTGATGGAAATACCGTGTAGCATTGTGATGAGAAGACCATGCATAATTGTGAAGACCAGCGTATTGGAGCACTGTAATGACAAGGCACATGGAGCATTGTGATGACATGGGTCATGGAGCATTCTGATGACAAGCTTGTGGAGTACTCTGATGACAAAGGAATGCAGCATTGTGATGAAAAGGGTATGAAGCATTTTGATGACAATGTTTATGGAACATTGTGATGTCAGTGGTAATGGAGGATTGTGATGATAAGGTCATATAGCATTGTGATGACAGGGGTCATGGAATATTATGATGACGGGGTGTTGCAGTATTTTAATGACTAGTGGTGGAACATTGTGATATCAGTGGTGAGAGAGCATTTTGATGAGAAGTGCATGGAGCATATCAATTACAATGTTTATGGAGAATTTGATGACAATGTTGTGGAGCATTTTGCTGACAAGTGCATGGAGCATTGTGATGACAAGGTCAAGGAGCATTGTGCTGACAAAGGCATGGAGCATTGTGATATCAAGGGTCACGGAGCATTACAATGAAAAGTTCATGGAGCATTGTGGTGACAAATGTAACAGAACCTTGTGATGACGTGGGCATGGACCATTGTGATGACAAAGGTCATGAAGCATTGTGATGTCTGGAGTCACTGAACACTGCGAGGACAGCAGTCATGGAGCATTGTGATGACAAGGGCATGGAGCATTGTGATGACAGGTGTATGGAATATTGGTCTGACAATTTTCATGGATTATTGTGATGTGAGTGGGCATGGCACATTGTGATGACAAGGGCATGGAACATTGTGATGACAAGGTCATGGAATATTGTGAAGAGAGGTGTCAGGGAGCATTGCAATGACATATGTCATGGTCCTTTGTGATTAGAATGATATGGAGCATTGTGATTCCACGTGTCATGGAGGATTGTGATGACAAATGTAATGGAGCATTGTGATAACAAGGGCTTGGAGCACTGTGATGACAAGGCGCATGGAGCATTGTGATGACAAGGGCCATTGAGAATTTTGATGACAAGGTCGTGAAGCATTGTAATGACAAGCACATGAAGCTTTCTATGACAATTGACATGGAACATTGTGATGACCAGGGCATGGAGCATTGTGATGGAAAGACAGAGGAGCATTGAGATGAGAAGAATGGATAATTGTGAAGCCGAGCCTCATGGTGCACTGAAATGATAGGGACATGGAACATTGTGATGACAAGTGTCATGCAGCATTCTGATGACAAGCTTGTGGAGTACTGTGATGACAATGGAATGCAGCATTGTGATGAAAAGGGCATGGAGCGTTGTGATGAAAAACGCATAGAGCCTTTTCATGTTAGGGTTCATGGAGCATTCTGACGACAAGTGTCAGGGAGCATTGTGATGACAAGTGTATTGAGCATTGTGATGACAAAGGTCATGGAGCATTGTGATGACAAGGGCATGGAGTATTGTGATGACAGGCATCATGGAGCATTGTGATGACAAGTGTTATGGAACATTGTGATCAAAAGTGTTTGGAGCATTGTGATGACAGTGGTCATGGATCATTTTGATATCAAGGAGCATGGAGCATTTTGATGAAAATGTCATGAAGCATTGTGATCCCAAGGTTCAAGAAGGATTGTGGTGACAATTGTAACGGAGTATTGTGATGACAAGGTCATGTAGCATTTTGCTGACAAAGGCATGCAACCGTGTTATGACAAGCGTCTTTGACCACTGTGATGACAAGTGTCACGGAGCATTGTGATTACATGGGTCATGGAGCATTGTGATGACAAGGTCATGGAGTATTGTGAAGACAGTTGTCAGTTAGCATTGTGATGACATATGTTATCGTCCATTGTGATGACAATTTCATGGGGCATTTTGATGCCAGGTGTTATGGAGGATTATGATGAGAAGTTCATGGAGCATTGGTCTGAAATTATTCATGGAGTATTGTGATGACAGGGGTCATGGAGCATTGTGATGACAAGGGAATGGAGCATTTTGATGATAAGTTTCTGGAACATTGTGATGAGAAGACCATGGATCCTTGTGATGAAATGTCTCATGGAGCATTCTCATTTAAACGAGCATGGAGTATTGTGATTACAGAGGTCTTGCAGCATTGTGATGACAAGAGAATGGAACTTTGTTATGAGAAGGCCATGGAGCATTCTGATGACATGCGTCATGGAGCTTTGTGATGACAAGAGCAAGGAGCATGTGATTACAGGGTCCTTGTGCATTGTGATGAAAAGGGCATGGATCATTGTGATGAAAAAGGCATGGAACCATGTCATGACAGGTTTCAAGGAGCATACTGACGACAAGAGTCAGGGAGCATTGTGATGACAAGTGTATTGAGCATTGTGATGACAAAGGTCATGGAGCATTGTGATGAGAAGACCACAGATAATTCAGATGAAGAGCATCATGCGGCATTGTAATGACAAGTGTTATGGAACATTGTGATCAGAAGGGTTTGCAGCATTTGATCACAGAGGTCATGGAGTATTTTGATTTCATTGTGATGACAATAGCATGAAGCATTATGATGATGGGCATGGTGCCTTGTGATGACAGGGTTCATGGAGAATTGAGATGAATAGGGGTAGGAGGCATTTTGATTACAGTGGTCTTGGAGCATTGTGATTACATGGGTATAGAGCATTGTGATGAGAAGGCCATGGAGCATTCTGATGACAAGTGTCATGGAGTGCTATGATGACATGGGCATGGAGAATTGTTATTACAGGGGTCTTGGAGCATTGTGAGGACAAGTCCCATGGAGCCTTGTGATGACAAGGCCGTGGAACATTTTGATGGCAGGGCTCATGGAGCATTGTTATGACAAGTGTAATGGAGCATTGTGATGACAAGGTTCTGGAGAATTGTGATGAGAAGCGCATGTCACATTGTGATGACATGAGTCATGGAGCATTGCGCTGACAAGCGCATGGAGCACTCTGATGACAAAGGTTATGGAGCATTGTGATGACAAAGGCATGGAGCATTTTGATGACAAGTGTCATGGAGCATTGTGATGAAAAGCTCTTGGAGCATTATGGTGACAATATGACAGAGCATTGTGATGATGAGGGCATGGACCATTGTGATTATAAAGGTCATGAAGTATTGTGATTACTGGAGTCAAGGAGCATTGTGATGACGGGGGTCATGGAGCATTGTGATGACAAGTTTCATGTATTATTGTGATGAAAGTAGTCATGGTGCCTTGTGATGACAAGGGCATGGAGCATTGTGATGACAAGGTCATGGATATTGTGAAGACGTGTGTCAGGGAGCATTCTGATGACATATGTCATGGTCCATTGTGATGACAATGGCATGGAGCATTGTGATGCCAAGTGTCATGCAGGATTGTGATGACAATGGTAATGGAGCCTTGTGATGAAAATGGCTTGGAGCATTGTGATGACAAGTCTCATGGAGCATTGGGATGAAAAGGGCATGGAGCATTGTGGTGACAAGGGCCATTGAGAATTTTGATGACAATGTCGTGAAGCATTGTGATGACAAATGCATAGAGCCTGCTATGACAGGGGTAAGAAGCATTGCAATGACAAGTGCATTGAGAATCGTGATGACAAATTCATGTAACATTGTGATGAGAAGTGTCATGGAGCATTGTGATGACAAGGACTTGGAGAATTGTGAGGACAAGGGACATGGAGCGTTGTGATGACCAGGGAATGGAGCATTGTGATGGAAAGACCGTAGAGCATTTTGATGAGAAGACCATGGACAATTGTGATGACGAGCATGATGGAGAACTGTAATGACAAGGGGCATGGATCATTGTGATGACAGGTGTCATGGAGCACTGTGATGACAGGGATCATGGTTCATTGTGCTGACAAGGGTCATGGAGCATTCTGATGACAAACTTGTGGAGTATTGTGATGACAATGGCATGGAGAATTGTGCTGAAAACAGCATGGAACATTGTGATGAAAAAGGCATGGAGCCTTTTCATGACAGGGTTCAAGGAGCATTCTGATGACAAGTGTCAGGGAGCATTGTGATGACAACTGTATTGATCATTGTGATGACAACGGTCATGGAGCATTGTGATGACAAGGGCATGGAGTATTGTGATGACAGGCATCATGGAACGTTGTGATGACAAGTGTTATGGAACATTGTGATCACACTTGTTTGGAGCATTGTGATGACAGAGGTCATGGATCAGTTTAATTTCAAGGAGCATGGAGCATTGTGATGAAAAGGGCATGAAACAATATGATCCCAAATATCATGTAGGATTGTGATGCAAAGCACATGGAGGATTGTGATGACAAGGTCATGTAGGATATTGCTGACAAACGCATGGATTATTGTGATGACAACGGTCATGGAGCAATGTGATCACATGCGTCACGGGGCATTGTGATTACAGGTTTCATGGAGCATTGGGATGACACGGGCATGGATCATTGGGATGACAAGCGTCATGGAGCATTTGGATGACAAGAGTCCCGGATCATTGTGTTGTCAGGGGTCATGGAGCATTATGATGACAGTCGACATGAAGGATTGTGTTGAAAGGGGTCATGGAGCATGGTTATGAGAAGGTCATGGAGCATTGGGCTGGAAATATTCATGGTGTATTGTGATGACAGTGGTCATGGAGCATTGTGATGGCAAGGGAATGGAGCATTGTGATGACAAGGGAATGGAGCATTGTGATGAGGAGACCATGGAGACTTTTGATGACATGTTTCATGGAGCATTCTCATGAAAATGGGCATGGGGCATTGTGATTACAGCGGTCTTGGAGTACCATGATGACAAGGGCATAGAACATTGTGATGAGAAGACCATCGAGCTTTGTGATGACATGAATCATGGAGCTTTTTGATGACAAGGTCATGGATCATTGTGATTAGAGTGTTCCTGGAGCATTGTGAAGAAAAGGGCATGGCTCATTGTGATGAAAACCTCATGGAGCCTGGTCATGGCAGGGTTCATGGAGCATACTGATGACAAGTGTCAGGGAGCATTGTGATGACAAGTGTATTGAGCAATGTGATGACAAAAGTCATGGGTCATTGTGATGAGAAAACCATGGATAATTGTGATGATGAGGGTCATGGGGCGTTGTGATGACAAGTGTTATGGAACATTGTGATCTCAAAAGTTTGTATCATTAGGATGAGAGAGGTCATAGAACATTTTTATTTCATTGTGATGACAATAGCATGAAGCATTATGATGATGTGCATGGTGCATTGTGATGACAGTGTTCATGGAGCATTGAGATGAAAAGGGACATGGACCATTGTGATTACAGGGGTCTACGAGAATGGTGATGACAAGGACATGAAGAATTGTGTTGAGAAGGGCATGGAGCATACTGATGACGTGCATCATAGAGCTTTGTGATGACAAGGACATGGAGCATTGTGATGCAAAGACCATGGATAATGGTGATGACGAGCGTCATGGGGCATTGTGAAGACAAGTGTTATGGAACATTGTGATCACAAGAGATTGGATCATTGTCATGACAGAGGTCATGGAACATTTTTATTTCATTGTGATGACAATAGCATGAAGCATTATGATGATGTGCATGGTGCATTTTGATGACAGGGTTCATGTAGCAGTGAGATGAAAATGGGCATGGAGCATTGTGATTACAGGGGTCTTGGAGCATTGGAATGACAAGGGCATGGAGCATTGTGATGAGAAGGGGATTGAGCATTGTGATGACAAGCGTCATGGAGCTTTGTGATGAAATAGGCCTGCAGCAATATAATGAGAGTTTTCATGGAGAAATGTGATGACAATGACATGGATCATTGTGATGCCAAGGGTCATGGAGCTTTGTGATGACAAAGGTCATGGAGCATTTTGATGACTAGGGTGAGGGACACTGTGATGAGTATGTCCGGGAGCATTGTGATGACAGGGTCACGGAGCAATTTGATGAAAAGTATCATGGAATATTTTGATGACAGTGCTTATGGAACATTGTGATGTCAGGGTTCATGGAACATTGTGATGAAAAGGCTCGTGGAGCATTTTGATGACAGACGTTATGGAAAATTGTGATGTCACGGGTCATGGAGCATTGTGACCAAAAAGGCTGGGAGCATTGTGATGACAGGGGCCATGGAACATTGTGATGACAGGGGTGGGGCTGTATTGTGATGACTAGTGATGGGACATTGTGATTTCAGTGGTGAGAGAGCATTTTGATGAGGAGAGCATGGAGCATTGTGGTGACAAGTTTATGGAGCATTATGATGACAAGTTATGGAGTGCTGTTATGGCCCAGCCATGGTGCATTGTGATAACATGGGTCATGGACATTGTGCTGACAGGGCATGGAGCATGGTGATGGCAAGTCCGTGGAGCATTGTGATGAGAAGACCATGGATAATTCTGACGACGAGTGTCTTGGAGCACTGTAATGACAAGATGCATGGAGCATTATAAGGACAGGTGTCATGGAGTATTTTGATGACAGGGGTAATGGAGCATTGTGATGCCAAGGGTCATGGAGCATTCTGATGCAAAGCTTGTGGAGTATTGTTATGACAATGGCATGGAGCATTGTGATGAAATGTGCATGGATCATTGTGATGAAAAATGCATGGAGACTTTTCATGACAGGGCTCAAGGAGCATTCTGACGACAAGTGTCAGGGAGCATTGTGATGACAAGTGTATTGAGCATAGTGATGACAAATGTCATGGAGCATTGTGGTGAGAAGAACATGGAAAATTGTGATGATGCGCGTCAAGGGGCGTTGTGATGACAAGTGTTATGGAACTTTGTGATCACAAGGGTTTGGAGCACTGTGATGACAGCGGTCATGGATCCTTTTGATTTCAAGAGGAATCGAGCACTGTGATGAAAAGGGTCATGGAGCATTCTGGTGACAAGCTTGTGGAGCATTGTGATGACAATGGCAGGGAGCATTGTGAAGAAAAGGGCATGGAGCATTGTGATGAAAATGGGATGGAGCGTTTTCATGACAGGTTTCAAGGAGAATTCTGACGACAAGTGTCAGGGAGCATTGTGATGACAAGTGTATTTTGCATTGTGATGAAAAAGTCATGGAGCATTGTGATGACAAGGGCATTGAATATTGTGATGACAGGAATCATGGAGTGTTGCCATAACAAATGTTATAGAACATTGTGATCACAAGGGTTTGTAGCATTGTGATGACGGAGGTCATGGATCATTTTGATTTCAAGGAGCACGGTGCATTGTGATGACACGTGTCATGGAGGACTGTGATGAAAAGCGTCACGTAGCATTGTGATTAGAGGGGTCATGGAGCATTGGTATGACAAGGACATGGATCACTGTGATGACAAGTGTCATGGGCATTTTGATGACAAGAGTCCCGGTTCATTGTGTTTTACGGGGTCATAGAGCATTGTGATGAGCAGGTCATGGAGCATTCGGGTGAAAATGTTCATGGAGCATTGTAATGTCAGGTGTCATTGAGCATTGTGATGACAAGGGAATGGAGCACTGTGATGACATGGAATGGAGCATTGTGAAGAGAAGACAGTGGAGCCTTGTGATGACAAGGGTCATGGAGCCTTGTGATGACAAGGGCATGGATCATTGTGATGGCAGGCGTCATGGAGCATTGTTATGACAGGGATAATGGAGCATTGTGAAGACAAGTGTATGGAGCATTGGTCTGAAAAGTGTCATGGATTATTGTGATGAGAGTGGGCATGGAGCATTGTGATGACAAGGGCACGGAACACAGTGATACATGGGCCATGGAGGATTGTAATGAAAAGAGCAAGGAGCTTTGTGATGACAGGGACATGGAGCATTGGTCTGACAAGTTTCATGGATTATTGTGATGACAGTGGGCATAGTGCTTTGTGGTGACAAGGGAATGGAGCATTGTGATGAGAAGGGCATCACGCATTTTGATGAAATTTGTCATGGAGCTTTGCAATGACAAGGGCATGGATCAATATGATGAGCGTGTTCATGGAGAATTGTGATGACAATGGAATGGAGCATTGTGAAGTCAAGGGTCATGGAGCTTTATGATGACAAATGTCATGGAGCATTTTGATGACAAGTGCCTGGGACTTTGTGATGAGAAGTGCAGGGAGCGTTGTGATGACAGGGTCATGGAGAAATTTGATAGAAAGTGTCATGGAACATTTTGATGACAGGCTTTATGAAACGTTGTGATGTCATTGGTCATGGAGCATTATGATGATAAGGTAATGTAGCATTGTGATGACAGGGGTCATGGAACATTGTGATTCCAGGGATGAGGGTGATTTGTGATGACTGGTGAAGGAACATGGTGATATCAGTGGTGACAGAGAATTTTGATGAGAAGTGCATGGAGCATTGTGATGACAAGGGTGACAGAATATTGTGATGAAGAATTCATGGATCATTGTGGTGACAGAGGTCAGAGAGCCTGGTGATGACGAGGGCATGAACAATTGTCATGACAAAGGTCATGAAGCATTGTGATGACAAGGGTCATGGAGCATTTTGATGACCAGGGTATGGAGCAATGTGATGACAGTGGCATGGAGCATTCGTCTGATAAGTTTCATGGATTATTGTGATGACAGTGGGCATGGGGCATTGTGATGACAAGGGCATAGAGCCTTGTGATGACAAGTCATGGAGTGCTGTGAAGACAGGTGTCAGGGAGCATTGTGATGACATATGTCATGGTCCATTGTGATGACAACGGCATGGAGAATTGCGATGCAAAATGTCATGGAGGATTGTAATGACAAAGTAATGGAGCATTGTGACAACAAGGTCTTCGAGCATTGTGATGACAAGGGTCATGGACATTGTGATGACTAGGGCATGGAGCATTGTGATGACAAGGGCAATTGGGTATTTTGATGATGAGGTCGTGAAGCTTTGTGATGACAAGCGCATGGAGCTTGCTATGACAAGAGTCATAGAGCATTGCAATGACAAGTGAATGGAGAATTGTGATAACAAGAGCATGTAACATTGTGATCATAAGTGTCATGGAGAATTGTGATGACAAGTAGGTGGAGAACTGTGATGACAAGGGACATGGAACATTGCGGTGACCAGGCTATGGAGCATTGTGATGGCAAGACCGTGGAGCATTGTGATGAGAAGACCATGGACAATTGTGATGACGAGTGTCTTGGAGCACTGTAATGACAACGGTCATGGAGCATTATGAGGACAGGTGTCATGGAGTATTGTGATGACAGGGGACATGGAGCATTGTGTTGAGAAGTGTAATGGTGCATTCTGATGTCAAGCTTCTGGAGTAGTGTGATGAAAATGTCATGGAGCATTGTGATGAAAAGTGCATGGATAATTTTGATGAAAAATGCATGGAGCGTTTTCATGACAATGTTCAAGGAGTTTTCTCATGAGAAGTGTCAGGGAGCATTGTGATGGCAATGTATTGAGCATTGTGATGACAAATGTTATGGAGCATTGTGATGAAAAGGGCATGGAGTATTGTGATGAGAGGCATAATGGAGCATTTTGATGACAAGTGTTATGGAACATTGTGATCACAAGGGTTTGGAGAATTGTGATGACAGAGGTCATTGATTATACTGATTTCAAAGAGCATGGAGCGTTGTGATGACAAGGGCATGAAGCAATGTGGTCCCAAGGTTCATGGAGGATTGTGATGACAATGGTAATGGAGGATTGAGATGATAAGCGCATGGAGCAGTGTGATGTAAGGTCATGTAGCATTCTGCAGACAAAGTCACGGAGCATTTTGATGACAAGTGTCATGGAGCACTGTGATGACAAGCGTCATGGAGCATTGTGATTACAGTGATCATGGAGCATTGGGGTGACCAGGTCATGGATCATTTTAATGACAAGTGTCATGGAGCATTTTGATGACAAGTGTCCCAGATCATTGTGTTGTCAGGGGTCATGGAGCGTTGTGATGACAGTGGTCATTTAACACTGTGATGACAGGGCTCATGGATCATGGTGATGACAAGGGAATGGAGCATTATGATGACAATTTCCTGGAGCATTGTGATGAGAAGACCATGGAGCATTGTGATAACAAGGGTCATGGAGCATTGTGATGTGAAGTTCATGGAGCATTGGGCTGAAAATATTCATGGAGTATTGTGATGACATGGGTATTGGAGCATTGTGATGACAAAGCAAAGTAGCATTGTAATGACAACGTCCTGGAGCATTGTGATGAGAAGACCTTGGAGCCTTGTGATGAAAAGTCTCATGGAGCATTCTGATGAAAAGGGGCATGGAGAATTGTGATTACAGGGGTCTTGGAGCATTGTGATGACAAGGGCATGGAGTACAGTGATGAGAAAGCCATGGATCATTCTGATGACATGCATCATGGAGCTTTGTGGTGACAAGGGCATGGAGCATTGTGATTACAGAGGTCTTGGAGCATTGTGGTGAAAAGGGCATGGATCATTGTGATGAAATAGTCATAGAACCTGGTCACGACAAGGTTTAAGGAGCATACTGATGGCAAGTGTCTGGGAGCATTTTGATGATAAGTGTATTTAGCATTGTGATGACGAAGTTCATGGAGCATTGTGATGATATGACCATGGATAATTGTAATTACGAGCGTCATGGGGGGTTGTGATGACATGTGTTATGGAACATTGGGATCACAATGGTTTGGAGGTTTGTGATGACAGAGGTCATGGAGCATATTGATTTAATTGTGATGACAATTGGATGAAGCATTATTATCATGGACATGGTACATTGTGATGACAGGGATCATGGAGCATTGAGATGAAAAGGGGCATGGTGCATTGTGATTACAGGTATCTTGGAGCATTGTGATGACAAGGGCATAGAGCATTGTGATGAAAGGGCATGGGTCATTTTCATGAAAGGGTTCCAGGAGCATTCTGACGACAAGTGTCAGGGAGCAATTTGATGATAACTGTATTGAGCATTTTGATGAAAATGTCATGGAGCACTGTTTTGACAGGGCTCATGGAGCATTGTGATGAGAAGGACATGTAGAATTGGGCGGAAAATATTTATGAAGTATTGTGATGACAGGGGTCATGGAGCACTATGATGAAAAGGGAATGGAGCATTGTGATGACCAGGTCCTAGAGCATTGTGATAAGGAGACCATGGACTCTTGTGATGACTAGTCTCATGGAGCAGTCTGATGAAAAGAGGCATGGAGCATTGTGATTATTGGTGTCTTGGAGCATTGTGATGACAAGAGCATGGAGCACTATGATAACAATGACCTGGAGCATTCTCATGATATGTGTCATGGAGTTTTGTGATGATAAGGGCATTGAGCATTGTGATAACAGGGATCTTGGAGCTTTGTGATGACAAGGGTCATTGAGCCTTGTGATGAGAAGGCTGTGGAATATTGTGATGGCAGCGGTCATGGAGCATTGCTATGACAAGGGCATGGAGCATTGGTCTATAAAATTTCATCGATTATTGTGATGAGAGTGGGTATGGAAAAATGTGATAAAAAGGGCAAGGAACACTGTGATACATGGGTCCTGGAGGATTGTAATGACAAGGGCATGGAGCATTGTGATGAGAAGGGCATCGAGCATTGTGATGACAAGCGTCATGGAGCATTGTGAGGACAAGGGCAAGGAACAGTGTGATTAGAGGGTTCATGGAGCATTGTGATGACAATGGCATGGAGCATTGTGATGCCACGGGTCATAGCGCTTTGTGGTGACAAAGGTCATGGAGCATTTTGTTGACAAGGGCGTAGTGCATTGTGATGAGAAAGGCAGGGAACATTGTGATTACAGGGTCCTGGAGCATTTTGATGAAAAGAGTCATGGAACATTTTGATGACAGGTGTTATGGAACATTGCGATGGCAAGGGTCATGGAGTATTGTGATGAAAAGTGTCATGGAGCATTTTGATGACAGGGGTAATGGGACATTGTGATATCAGGTGTCATGGAGCATCGTGATGATAAGAGCATGTAGCATTGTGATGACAGGTGTCATGGAGCATTGTGATGACAGTGGTGAGGGAGTATTGTGATGACTAGTGATGGAACATTGTGATATCAGTGGTGAGAGAGCATCTCGATGAGAAGTGCATGGAGCATTGTGATGACAAGATTTATGGAGCGTTGTGATGACAAAATTGTGTATCATTGTGATGACAAGCGCATGGTGCATTGTGATGACATAGGTCATGGAGCATTGTGCTGACAAGCGCAAGGAGCATTGTGATGACATGTGTCATGGAGCCTTGTGATGAGAAGGTCATGGATCATTGGGCTGAAAATATTCATGGTGTATTTTGATGACAGGGTTCATGGAGCATTGTGATGACAAGGGAAAGGAGCATTGTGATGAAAAGGTCCTGGAGAATTGTGATGAGAATTCCCTGCAGTTGTCTGTTGACCAGTCTCATGGAGAATTCTGATGAAAAGGGACAGTTAGCATTGTGATTACAGGGGTCTTGGAGCATTGTGATGAAAAGGGCATGGATCATTGTGATGAAAAAGGCATGGAGCCTTGTGAGAGGGTTCAAGGAGTATACTGACAATAAGTGTCAGGGAGCATTGTGATGACAAGTATATTGAGCATTGTGATGACAAAGGTCATGGAGTATTGTGATGACAAGACCATGGATAATTGTGATGACAAGCATCATGGGGCGTTGTGATGACAAGTGTTATGGAACATTGTGTTCACAAGGGCTTGGAGCATTGTGATGACAGAGGTCATGGAGCTTTTTGATTTCATTGTGATGAGAATAGCATGAAGCATTATGATGATGGGCATGGTGCATTTTAATGAAAGGGTTCATGGATCAATGTGATGAAAATGGGCATGGAGCATTGTGATTACAGGGGTCTTGAAGCTTTGTGATGACAAGGGCGTGGAGCATTGTGATGAGAAGGCCATGGAGCATTCTGATGACATGCGTCATGGAGCTTTGTGATGACAAGGACATGGAGCATTGTGATTACAGTGGTTTTGGAGAATTGTGATGACAAAGGTCATGGAGCCTTGTGATGACAATGCCGTGGAACATTGTGATGGCAAGTGTCATTGAGCATTGTTATGACAGGGGTAATGGATCATTGTGTCGACAAGGGCATGGGGCATTGGTCTGAAATATTTCATGGATTTTTGTGATGAGAGTGGGCATGGAGCATTTTGATGACAACGGCACGGAACACTGAGATACATGGGTCATGGTGGAATGTAATGACAAGTGCATGGATCATTTTGATGAGAAGGGCATCGAAAATTGTGATGAAAAGTGTCATGGATCTTTGTGATGACAAGGGAATGGAGCAATGTGATGAGAGGGTTCATGGAGCATTGTGATGACAATGGCATGAAGCAATGTGACGTCAAGGGTCATGGTGCTTTGTGATGACAAAGCTCATGGAGCATTTTGATGACAAGGGCGTGATGCATTCTGATGAGAAGGGCAGGGGGCATTGTGATGACAGGGTCGTGTAGCAATTTGATGATAAGTGTCATGGAATATTTTGATGACAAGGGTTATGGAACATTGTGATGTCAGGGGTCATGGAGCATTGTGATGAAAAGGTTCAAGGAGCATTGTGATGAAAGGTGTTATGGAACGTTGTGATGTCAGGGGTCATGGAATATTTTGATGATAAGGGCATGTAACATTGTGATGACAGATGTCATGGAACATTGTGATGATCGGTGTGAGGGAGTATTGTGATTACGAGTTATAGAATATTGTGATATCAGTGGTGAGAGAGCATTTTGATGAGAAGTGCATGGATCATGGTGATGAGAAGGTCATGGAACATTGGGCTGAAAATAGTCATGGAGTATTGTGATGACAGGGGTCATGGAGCATTGTGATGACAAGAGAATGGAGCATTGTGTTGACAAGGTCCTGGAGCATTTTTATTAGAAGACCATGGAGACTTGTGATGACAAGTCTCCTGGAACATTCTGATGAAAAAGTGCATGGAACATTGTGATTACAGAGGTCTTGGTGTATTGTGATGACAAGGGTAGGGAGCATTGAGGTGAAAAGGGGCATGGAGCATTCTCATGACATGTGTCATTGAGCTTTTTGATGAAAAGGGCATGGAGTATTGTGATTACTGTGGCCTTGGAGCATT
The DNA here is from genome assembly GCF_964165515.1 of Mesoplodon bidens. NCBI lineage: Eukaryota > Metazoa > Chordata > Mammalia > Artiodactyla > Ziphiidae > Mesoplodon > Mesoplodon bidens. The sequence goes on along the minus strand of NW_027672190.1, from coordinate 1,056,800 downwards.
GTGATGAAAAGGGCATGGATCATTGTGATGAAAAAGGCATGGATCATTGTCATGACAGTGTGCTAGGAGCATAGTGATGAAAAGTGTCAGGGATCATTGTGATGCCAAGTGTATTGTGCATTGTGATGACAAAGGTCATTGAGCATTGTGATGACAAGACATGGATAATTGTGATGCAGAGTCTCAATGGGCATTGTGATGACAAGTGTTATGGAACATTGTTATCACAAGGATTTGGAGCATTGTGATGACAGAGGTCATGGAGCATTTTGATTTCATTGTGATAACAATTGCATGAAGCAATATGATGATGGGCCTGGTGCATTGTGATGACAGGGTTCATGGAGCATCGTGATGAAAAGGGGCATGGAGCATTGTGATGACGGGATCATGAAACATTGTGATGACAGGGGAGAGGGAGTATTGTGATGACTAGTGATGAAAAATTGTCATATCAGTGGTGAGAGAGCATTTTGATGAGAAGTGCATGGAGCATTGTGATGACAAGATTTATGGAGCATTGTGATGACAAGTTTGTGGAGCATTGTGATGACAAACACATGGCACATTGTGATGACATGGGTTCTGGAGCATTGTTCTGACAAGAGCATGGAGCTTTGTAATGAAAAGGATCATGGAGCATTGTGCTGAGAAAGGCATGGAGCCTTGTGATGACAAGAGTCACAGGGCATATTGATGAAAATTTCATGGAGCATTGTGGTGACAAAGTCACATAGCCTCGTGATGACGAGGGCATGGACCATTGTGATGACAAATGTCATGAAGCACTGTGATGACTGGAGTCACAGAGCTTTGTGATGACATGTGTCATGTAGCATTGTGATGACAAGGGCATACAGCATTGTGATCACAGGGGTCTTGAATCATTGTGATGACAAGGGCATGGAGCGATGTGATGAGAAGCCTTGGAGCATTCTGATGACATGTGTCATGGAGATTTGTGAATACAAGTGCATGGAGCATTGTGATTAGAGGGGTCATGGAGCATTGTGATGACAAGGGTCATGGAGCTTTGTGATGACAAATGTCACGGAGCATTTTGATGACAAGGGCGTGGTGAATTTTAATGAGAAGGGCAGGGAGCATTGTGATGACAGGGTCATGGAGCAATTTGAGGAAAAGTGTCATGGAATAATTTGATGACGGGGTTATGGAACATTGTGATGTCAGGGGTCATGGAACATTGTGATGAAAAGGGTCATGGAGCATTTTGATGACAGGGGTTATGGAACATTGTGATGTCAGTGTTCATAGAACATTGTGATGGTAATGGCATGTAGCATTGTTGTGACAGGTGTCATGGAACAATGTGATTACAGGGGTGAGGGAGCATTTTGATGAGAAGTAGATGGAGCATTGTGATATCAGTGGTGAGAGACTATTTTGATGAGAAGTGCATGGAGCATTGTGATGACACCGTTTATGGAGCTTTGTGATGACAAGGTTGTGGAGCATTGTGATGACAAGCACATGGTGCATTGTGATGACATGGGTCATGTAGCATTGTGCTGACAAGCGCATGGAGCATTGTGATGACAAGGGTCATGGAGCATTGTGATGACATATGTCATGGTCCATTGTGATGACAATAGCATGAAGCATTATGATGATGGTCATGGTGCATTGTGATGACAGGGTTCATGTAACATTGATTTGAAAAGGGGTATGGATCATTGTGATTACAGGGGTCTTGGAGCATTGTGATGACAATGGCATGTATTATTGTGATAACAGACATCATGGAGCATTGTGATGACAAATGTTATGGAACATTGTGACTACAAGCGTGTGGAGCATTGTGATGACAGAGGTCATGGATCATTTTGATTTCAAGGAACATGGAGCATTGTGATGACAGGGTCATGAAGCAATGTGATCCCAAGTTTCATGGAGGATATTGATGACAAGTGAATGGAGCACTGTGATGAATAGGTCATGTAGCATTTTGCTGACAAAGGCATGGAGCATTGCGATTACAGGTGTCTTGGAGCGTTGTGATGAAAAGTGCATGGATCATTGTGATGAAAAAGTCATGGATCCTTTACATGACAGGGTTCAAGGAGCATAATGACAACAAGTGTCAGGGAGCATTGTGATAACAAGTGTATTGAGCGTTGTGATGCGAAGGTCATGGAGTATTTGGCTGAAAATATTCATGGATTATTGTGATGAACGTGGACCTGGAGCATTGTGATGACAAGGGCACGGTACACTGTGATACTTGGGTCATGGAGGATTGTAAAGACAAGGGCATGGAATATTTGGATGAAAAGGACATTTAGCATTGTGATGACAAGCGTCATGGAGCATTGTGATGCAAAGGGAGTGGTGCATTCTGATGAGAAAGGCAGGAAGCATTATGATCAGAGTGTCAAGGAGCAATTTGATGAAAACTATCAAGGAACACTTTGATGACATGGGTTATGGAACATTGTGATGTCAGTGATCATGGAGCATTGGGATGATAAGGACATGTATCATTTTGATGACAGGGGTCATGGAACATTTTGAGGACGGGGTGAGGGAGTATTGTGATGACTAGTGATGGAACATTGTGATATCAGCGGTGAGAGAACATTTTGATGAGAAGTGAATGGATCATTGTGATCACTAAGTTTATGGAGCATTGTGATGACAAGGTTGTGAAGGATTGTGATGATAAGCACATGGCACATTTTAATGACATTGTTCATGGAGCAAGGTGCTGACTAGCGTATTGAGCATTGTGATGACAAGGGTCATGGAGCATTGTGCTGACAAAGGCATGGAGCATTGTGATGACAAGAGTCACGGAACATTGTGATGAAAAGTTCATGGAGCACTGTGGTGACAAAAGTCACAGAGCCTTGTGAAGACAAGGGCATGGACCATTGTGATGATAAAGGTCATGAAGCATTGTGATGGCTGGAGTCAAGGACCATTTTCATGACGGGGTCATGGAGCATTGTGATGAGAAGGCATTGGGGCATTGTGATGACAGGGCAATGGAGCATGGGTCTGACAAGATGCATGGATTATTGTGATGACTGTGGGCATGGTGATAGGTGATCACAAGGGCATGGAGCATTGTGATGACAAGGTCATGGAGTATTGTGAAGACCGGTGTCAGGGTGCATTGTGATGACATATGTCATGGTCCATTGTGATGACAATGTCATGGAGCGTTGTGATGCCAAATGTCATGGAGGATTGTGATGAAAAAGGTAAAGGAGCATTGTGATGACAAGGGCTTGGTGAATTGTGATGACAAAGGCCATTGAGAATTTTGATGACAAGGTCATGAAGCATTGTGATGACAAGGGCATGGAGCTGGATATGACAGAGACATGGAGCATTGCAATGACAATTGCATGGAAAATTGTGATGACAAGGGCATGTAACATAATATTGAGTAGTGTCATGGAGCATTGTGATGACAAGGACGTGGAGAATTGTGAGGACAAGGGACATGGAGCATTGAGATGACCAGGACATGGAGCATTGTGATTGCAAGACCGTGTAGCATTGTGATGAGAAGACCATGGATAATTGGGATGATGAGCGTCATAGAGCACTGTAAAGACAAGGGACATGGAGCATTGTGAAGACAGGTGTCATGGAGCATTGTAATGACAGAGGCCATGGAGCATTGTGAGGATAAGCGTCAAGGAGTAATCTGATCACAAGCTTGTGGAGTATTGTGATGACAATTGCATGGAGCATTGTGATTAAACGGGCATGTATCATTGTGGTGAAAAGTGCAAGGAACCTTTTCATGACAGGGTTCAAGGAGCATTCTGACAACAAGTGTCAGGGAGCATTGTGATGACAAGTGTAATGAGCATAATGATGCCAGAGGTCATGGAGCATTGTGATGAAAATGGCATGGAGTATTGTGATGACAGGCATCATAGAGTGTTGTGATGACCAGTGTTATGGAACGTTGTGATCACAAGTGTTTGGAGCATTGTGATTAAAGAGGTCATGGATCATTTTGATTTCAAGGAGCGTGGAGCATTTTGATGACAAGGGCATGAAGCAATGTGATCCCAAGCTTCATGGAGGATTGTGATGACAATGGTAATGGAGTATTGTGAAGACAAGCGCATGGAGTATTGTGATGACAAGGTCATGTAGCATTTTGCTGACAATGGCAGGGAGCATCGTGATGACAAGTGCCATGGAACACTGTGATAACAAGCATCACAGAACATTGTGATTACAGGTGTCCTGGAGCTTTGGGATGAAAACGGCATGGATCATTGTGATGACAAGGGTAATGGAGCAATTTGATGACAAGAGTTCCGGATCATTGTGTTGTCAGGGGTCATGGAAGTTGTGATGACAGTGGTCATCGAGCACTGTGATGACATGGGTCATGGGGCATTCTGATGAAAAGCTTGTGGAGAATTGTGAGTATAATGTCATGGAGCATTGTGATGAAAGTGGCAAGGAGCATTGTGATGAAAAAGGCATGGAGCCTTTTATGACAGCATTTAAGGAGCATTCTGTTGACAAGTGTCAGGGAGCATTGTGATGACATGTGTAATGAGCATTATGATGACAAAGGTTTTGGAGCACTGTGATGACAAGGGCATGGAGTATTGTGATGATAGGTATCATGGAGTGTTGTGATGACAAGTGTTAAAGAATATTGTAATCACAAGGGTTTGGATCATTGTGATGACAGAGGTCATGAATCATATTGATTTCAAGGACCATGGAGCATAGTGATGGCAAGGGCATGAAGCATTGTGATCCTAAGGTTTATGGAGGTTAGTGATGAAAATGGTAATGGAGTATTATGATGAAAAGTGCATGGAGAATTGTGATGACAAGTGTCACGGACCACTGTGATGACAAGCGTCATGGAGCATTGTGATTACAGGGGTCATGGAGCATTGGGCTGAAAAGGGAAAGGATCATTTTGATGACAAATGTCATGGAGCATTTTGATGAAAAGAGTCCCGGATCATTGTGTTGTCAGGGGTCAGGGAGCATTGTGATGACAATGGTTATGAAGCATTGTGACAACAGGGCTTATGGAGCATTATGATGAGAAGGTCATGGAGCATTGAGCTGAAAATATTCATCTAGTATTGTGATGACAGGTGTCATGGAGCATTGTGATGACAAGGGAATGGAGCATTGTGATGACAACGACCTGGAGCATTGTGATGAGAAGACCATGAAGCCTTCAAATGACAAGGGCATAGAGCAATGTGATGAGAAGACCATGAATCCTTCTAATGACAAGGGAAAGGAACATTGTGATGAATGGATTCATGGAGCATTGTGATGACAATGGCATGGAGCATTGTGATGCCAAATGTCGTGGAACTTTGTGATGACAAATGCCATGGAGCATATGGACGAAAATGGTGTGGTGCATTGTGATGAGAAAGGCATGGAACATTGTGATGACAGGGTCATGGAGCAATTTGATGAAAAGGGTCATGGAACTTTTTGATGACAGTGGTTATGGAACATTGTGATGTCAGGGGTCATGGAGCATTGTGATGAAAAGGGTCATGGAGCATTTTGATGACACAGGTTATGGAACATTGTGATGTCACGTCTCATGGAGCATTGTGATGATAAGGGCATGTAGCATTGTGATGACAGGTGTCATAGAACATTGTGATGACACGGGTGAGTGTGTCTTGTGATGACTAGTGATGGAACATTGTGATATCAGTGGTGAGAGAGCATTTTGATGAGAAGGGCAGGAAGAATTGTGATGACAAGGTTTATGGAGCATTGTGTTGACAAATTTGTGGAGCATTGTGATGACAAGCACATGGCATATTGTGATGACATGCTTCATGGAGCATTGGGCTGACAAGAGCATGGAGCACTGAGATGACTAGGGACATGGAGCATTGTGACGACAAGGGTCACAGAGCATTGTGATGAAAAGTTTATGGAGCATTGTGGTGACAAGTGTCACAGAGCCTTGCGATGATGAGGGCATGGACGATTGTGATGACAAAGGTCATGTAACATTGTGATGACTGGAGTCACGGAACATTGTGATGACAGGTGTCATGGAGCATTGTGATGACAGGGGCATGGAGCATTTGTCTGACAATTTTCATGGATTATTATGATGACAGTGGGCATGGCTCATTGTGATGACAAGGGCATGGAGCATTGTGATGACAAGGTTATGGAGTATTTTGAAGACAGTTGTCAGGGAGCATTGTGATGACATATGTCATTGTTCATTGTGATGACAATTGCATGGAGCATTGTGATGCCAAGTGTCATGGAGGATTGTGATGACAAAGGTAATGGAGCATTGAGCTTCACTGGTGGTGCAGTGGTTGAGAGTCCGCCTGCCAATTCATGGGACACGGGTTCGTGTCCCAATCCGGAAAGATCCCACATGCCACGGAGCGGCTGGGCCCGTGAGCCATGGCCGCTGAGCCTGAGCGTCCGAAGCCTGTGCTCTGCAACACAGAGACCACAACAGTGAGAGGTCCATGTACCACAAAAAAATAAATAAATAAATAAATAAAAAGGTAATGGATCATTGTTATGACAAGGGCTTGGGGCATTTTGATGACAAGGGTCATTGAAAATTTTGATGACAAAGTCGTGAAGCATTGTGATGAGAAGTGCATGGAGCTTGCCATGACAAGGGTCATGGAGCATTGTAATGACAAGTGCATGGAGAATTGTGATGACAAGAACATATAGCATTTTGATGAGATATGTCATGGAGCATTGTGAAGAAAAGGACGTGTGGAATTGTGATGACAAGGGACATGGAGCATTGTGATGACCAGGGCATGGAGCATTGTGATGACCAGGGCATGGAGCATTGTGATGGCAAGACCGTGGAGCTTTGTGATGAGAAGACCATGGAAAATTGTGATGACGAGTGTCATGGAGAACTGTAATGACAAAGGCCATGGAGCATTGTGAGGACAGGTATCATGGAGCATTGTGATGACCGGGGTCATGGAGCATTCTGATGACAAGGGTCATAGAGGTTTGTGATGACAATGGTAATTTAGGATTGTGATGAAAAGCGCATGGAGCATTGTGATGACAAGGTCATGTAGCATTTTCTGACAAAGGCTTGGAGCATTGTGATGACAAGGGTCATTGAGCACTGTGATGAAAAGTGTCATGGAATATTTTGATGACAAGAGTCCCGGATCATTGTGTAGTCATGGGTCATGGAGCGTTGTGATGACCATGGTCATGGAGCATTGTGATGACAAGGGACATGGAGCATTGTGATGAGAAGATCATGAAGCATTGGGCTGAAAATATTCATGGAGTTTTGTGGTGACAGGGGTCATGTAGCATTGTGATGACAAAGGAATGGAGCATTGTGATTACAGGGTTCTTGGAACATTGTGATGAAAAGGGCATGGATCATTGTGATGAACAATGCATGGATCCTTTCCATGACAGGGTTCAAGGAGCATACTGATGACAAGTGTCAGGGAGCATTTTGATGACAAGTGTATTGAGCATTGTGATGACAAAGGTCATGGAGCATTGTGAGAAAAAGACCATGGATAATTGTGATGACGAGCATCATGGGGATTTGTGATGACAAATGTTATCGAACATTGTGATCAAAAGCTTTGGAACATTGTGATGACAGATGTCATGGATCATTTTGATTTCATTGTGATGACAATAGCATGAAGCAATATGATGATGGGCATGTTGCATTGTGATGACAGTGTTCATGGAGCATTGAGATGAAAAGGGGCATGGAGCATTGTGATTACATGGGTATTGGAGCATTTTGATGACAAGGGAATGGAACATTGTGATGAGAAAGCCATGGACAATTCTGATGACATGCATCTTGGAGCTTTGTGATGACAAGGGCATGGAGCATTGTGATTACAGACCAATGCTTTATGCACCTGTCATCACAATGCTCCATACCCTTGTCATCACAATGATCCACGAACCCTGTCATCACAATGCTCAGTGACTCCAGTCATCACAATGCTTCATGACCTCTGTCATCACAATGGTCCTTGCCCTGATCATCACAAGGTTTTGTGACCTTTGTCACAACAATGCTCCATTAGCTTTTCAACACAATATTCTGTGACCATTGTCATAACAATGTTACATGCTTTTGTCAGCACAATGCTTCATGACCCTTGTCATCACAGTGCTCCTTTCGCTTGTCAGCACAATGATCCATGATCCATGTCATCGCAATGTGCCATGCGCTTGTCATCACAATGCCCCACAACCTTGTCATCACAATGCTCCATGCACTTCTCATCAAAATGCTCTCTCACCACTGATACCACAGTGTTCCTTCACTAGTCATCACAATACTCCCTCACCCCTATCATCACAATGTTCGATGATACCTATCATCACAATGCTACACGCACTTATCATCACAATGCTCCATGAACACTGACATCACAATGTTCCATAACCCCTGTCATCAAAGTGATCCATGACCCTTTTCATCAAATTGCTCAATGATCCTGTCATCACAATGCACCCAGCCTTTCTCATCACAATGCACCACACACTTCTCATCAAAATGCTCCATGACTTTTGTCATCACCATGCTCCATGCCCCTTGGGATCAAAATGCTCCATGCCATTGTTATCAAAATGCACCGTGAACCATCTCATCACATTGCTCCATACCTTTCACATCACAATCCTCCATGCTCTCGTCATTAGAATTCTCCATGACCCATGTATCACAGTGTTCCATGACCTTGTCATCACAATGCTCCAAGACCCGTGTCATAAAAATGCTCCATGACACCAGCCATCACTATGTTCCTCGGCCTTGTCATCACAAGGCTCCATGATCATTGCAATCACAGTGTTCCACGACCACTGTAATCAAAATGGTCCATGCCTTTGTCATCACGAAGCCCCATAACACGTTATCAGAATGCTCCATGGCCTTCTCATCACAATGCCCCATGCCCTTGTCATTACAATATTCCTAGACTCCTGTAGTCAAAATGTTCCATACCGCTTTTCATCTCAATGCTCCATCAACCCTGTCATCACAATGCACCATGCCCATCATCATAATGCTTCATGCTATTGTCATCACAATGAAATCAAAATGCTCCATGACCTCTGTAATCACAATGAACCAAACCCATGAGAAAACAATATTCCATAACACTTGTCATCACAACACCCAATGACCCTCGTCATCACAATTTTCCATGGTCTTCTCATCACAATGCTCCATTAACTTTGTCATCTCAATGCTCCCTGACACTTCTCATGAGTATGCTCCTTGAACCCTGTCATGACAAGGCTCCATGCCTTTTTCATCACAATGATCCTTGCCCTTTTCTTCACAATGCTCCAAGACCCATGTAATCACAATGACCCATGTCCTTGTCATCACAAAGCTCCATGACATATGTCATCAAAATGCTCCATGGACTTCTCATCACAATGCTCCATGCCCTTGTCATCACAATGCTCCAAGAACCCTGTAATCACAATGACCCATGCCATTTTTCATCAGAATGATATATGAGAATTTTCATGACCAGGCTCCATGGCCTTCTCATCACAATGCTCCATGACATTCTCATCACAATGCTCCATGACCACTGTCATCACGATGCTCCATGACCACTGTCATCACAACACTTGATGACCCCTGACAACACAATGATCCGGGACTCTTGTCATCAAATGTGATATGACACTTCTCATCACAATGATCCATGCCTTTGTCATCCCAATGCTCCATGACCCCTGTAATAACAATGCTCCGTGACAGTTGTCATCACAGTGCTCCATGAATTGTCTCATCAAAATGCTCCATGCCTTTGTCATCAAAATGCTACATGACATTGTCATCACAATGCTCCATGCGCTCATCATCAAAATCCTCCATGAACCTCGGGATCACATTGCTTCATGGCCTTTCATCACAATTCTCCATCCTCCTTGAAATCAAAATGATCCGTGACCTCTGTCATCACAATACTCCAAACCCTTGTGTTCACAATTTTCCATAACATTTGTCATCACAACGCTCCATGATGCATGTCATCATAATAATCCATGCCCTTGTCATCACAATGATCCATGACCTTTGTCATCAAAATACTCAATACGCTTGTCATCACAATGCTCCCTGACACTTGTCATCAAAATGCCCCTTGAAACCTGTCATGAAAAGACTCCATGTCATGTTCATCACAATGCTCCATGCCCATTTCATCACAGTGTTCCATGCCGTTGTCATGCCAATACTCCACAAGTTTCTCATCAGAATGCTCCCTGAAGCTTGTCATCAAAGTGCTCCATGACCCATGTCATCACAATGCTCCATGACACCTGTCTTCACAATGCTTCATTTCCCTTGTCATTACAGTGCTCGTTGACGCTCGTCATCACAATTATGCATGATCTTCTCATCACAATGTTCCACGGTCTTGCCATCACAATGCTCAATGTCCTGGTCATCACAATGCTCCATGTCCCTTGTCATCACAATTCCCCACGTTTTTTTCACCACAATGCTCCATGACACTTCTCATCACAATGCTCCATGTTATTGTCATCACAATGGACCATAACATAAGTCATCACAATGCTCCCTGACACCTGTCTTCAAAATATGCCATGCCCTTGTCATCACAATGCTCCATGCCCCTGTCATCACAATGCGCCATGCACATTGTCATCACAATAATCCATGAAACTTGTCAGAACAATGATCCATGCCCCTGTCATCACAATGCTCCATGCCCTTTTCATCACAATGCTCCATGACCCCTGTCATCACAATGCTCTTTGACTCCAGTCAACACAATGCTTCAAGGCCTTTGTCATCACAATGGTCCATGCCCTCGTCATCACGTGGCTCTGGGACCTTGGTCACCACAGTTCTCCATGAAATTTTCATCACAATGCTCTGTGACCCTTGACATCACAATGCTCCATGCCTTTGTCAGATCAATGTTCCATGCCTTTGTCATTAAAATGCTACATGACATTGTCATCACAATGTTCCACTCGCTTGTCATCATAATACTGCAGAACCTTGGGATCAAATTGCTTCATGCCCTTATCATCAAAATGTTTTATGCTCCTTGTAATCAAAATGATCCATGACCACAGTCATCACAGTGCTCCAAATACTTGTGATCACCATGTTCCATAACACTTGTCATCACAATGCTCCATGATGCCTCTCATCACAATACTCCATGCCCTTTTCATCTCAATGTTTCATGACCTTTGTCATCACAATGCTCCCTGACACTTCTCATCAGAATGCTCCTTGAACCCTTCATTAAATGGCTCCATTCATTTTACATCACAATGCTCCTTTCCCTTTTCATCAAAATGCTCCATGCCATTGTCATCACAATACACCACAATCTTGTCATCAGAATGCTCCAAGACCCTTGTCCTCACAATGCTCCATGAACACTATCATCACAATGCTCCATGACCCCTGTCATCACAATGCTACATCTCCCCTGTCATTACAGTGCTCCATAAGGCTCGTCATCACAATTATCCATGGTCTTCTCATCACAATGCTCCACGGTCTTGCCATCACAATGCTCCATGCCCTGGTCATCACAATGCTGCATGACACTTCTCATCACAATGTTACATTCCCTTGTCATCACAATTCCCCTTGCACTTGTCATCCCAATGCTCCTTGACCCCTGTCATAGCAAGCTCCATGCGCTTGTCATCAAATGCTTCATGACATTGTCATCAGAATTTTCAATCGCCCTTGTCATCACAATGTTCCATGACCTTTTTCATCACATTCCTCCATGACACTTGGCATCACAATGCTCCATGCCATTGTCATCACAATGGACTATGACATATGTCATCACAATGCTCCAAGACACATGTCTTGATAATACTCCATGACCTTGTCATCACAATGTTCCATGTCCTTGTGACCAAAATGTGCCATACCCAATGTCATCACAATAGTCCAAGAAACTGGTCAGAATAATGCTACATGATCCTGTAATCACAAGGCTCCATGCCCTTGTCATCACAATGCTCCATGAACCCTGTCACCACAATGCTCCATGACTCCAGTCATCACAATTCTTCATGACCTTTGTCATCACAATGGTCTATGCCCTCGTCATCACAAGGCTCTCTGACCATTTTGACAACAATTCTCTATGAACTTTTCATTACAATGCTCTCTGACCCATGTCACCACAATGCTCCATGCCTTTGTCAACACAAAGCTCCATGACTCTTGTCATCACAATGTTCCATGTGCTTATCAGCACAATGCTCCATGACCCATGTCATCAAAATGTGCTATGCGCTTATCATCACAATGCTCCACAACCTTGTCATCACAATGACTTGAAAACATTGTCCTCACAATGCTCCATGTACTTCTCATCAAAATGCTCTCTCACCACTGATATCACAATGTTCCATCACTAATCATCACAATACTCCCTCACCACTGTCATCACAATGTTCCATTAACCCTGTCATGACAATGCTACATGCCCTTATCATCGCAATGTTCCATGAACCCTGACATCACAATATTCCATAACCCTTGTCATCAAAATGTTTCATGACACTTTTCATCAAATTGCTCTATGAAACTGTCATCACAATGTTCCCTGACCTTCTCATCACAATGCACCTCCCCCTTGTCATCAATATGTTCCATGACATTTGTCATCAAAAAGTTCCATGACCCTTGGCATCACAAGGATCCATGCCATTGTAATCAAAAGGCTTCATGAACCCTCTGATCACATTGCTCCAAGCCCTTGTCATCACAAAGCTCCATGACGCTTGTCTTCACATATGCTCGATGCCCTTCTCATCACAATGCTCCCTGCCCTTGTCATTACAATCCTCCATGACCAATGTATCACAGTGTTCAGTGCCTTTTTCATCAAAATGTTCCATGCCCACTCTCATCACAATAATCCATTAAATTTTTCAGACCAATGCTCCATGCCCTTGTCATCACAATGCTCCATTACCCCTGTCATAACAATGCTCCTTGAACCCTGCCATCACAATGTGACATGACATTTTCATCACAAGCCTCCATAACCCTTGTCATCACAATGCTCCAAGACCCCTGTAATCACAATGCTCAATGCCCTTGTCCTCACAAATCTCCATGACTCATGTCATCAGAATGCTCCATGGCCTTCTCATCACAATGCTCCATGCCCTTGTCATCACAAAGCTCCATAACGCATGCCATCACAATACTCCATGAACATTTTCAGCCAAATGCTCCATGACATTCTCATCACAATGCTCCATGACACATGCCATCACAATGCCCCATGACCACTGTCATCACAATAATCCATGACCCTTGAAACACAATGATTCGGGACTCTTTTCATCAAAATGCTCCATGACAATTCTCATCAAAATGATCCATGCCCTTGTCATCCAAATGCTCCATGACCCCTGTAATGAAATGCTCCGACAGCTGTCATCACAGTGCTCCATGACTCTTTCATCACAATGCTTCATGCCTCTGTCATCAAAAGGCTACATTACCTTGTCATCAAAATGCTCCCTGTGCTTCTCATCAAAATACTCCATGAACCTTGTGATCACAGTGTTTCATGCCCTTGTCATCACAATGCTCCATGCTTCTTGAAATCAAATGATCCATGACCTCTGTCATCACAATGCTCCAAACTCTTGTGATCACAATGTTGAATAACACTTGTCATCACAACGCTTCATGATGCCTGTCATCACAATACTCCATGCCCTTGTCATCACCATGCTCCATGACATTTGTCATCACAATGCTCAATACACTGGTCATCACAATGATCCCAGAGATTTGTCGTCAGAATGCTCCTTGAATCCTGTCATGAAAAGGCTCCATGCCTTTTTCATCACAATGTTCCATGTTATTTTCATCACAATGATCCATGCCATTATCATCACAATACTCCACAAGCTTGTTTTCAGAATTTTCCATGACACTTGTCATCACAATGTTCCATGACCCCTGTCATCACAATTATCCATGACACCTGTCATCACAATGCTTCATGTCCCTTGTCATTATAGTGCTCCATGATGGTCGTCATCACAATTATCCATAGTCTTCTCATCACAATGCTCCACTGTCTTGCCATCACAATGCTCCATGGCCTGTTCATCACAATGCTCCATGTCCCTTGTCATCACAATTATCCACGTCTTTGTCATCACAATTATCCATATTTCATGATAGTTTTCATCAAATTGCTCCATGACCGTGTCATCACAATGCTCCCTACCCTTCTCATCACAATGCACCACGCCCTTGTCATCAAAATGCTCCATGACCTTTGTCATTACAAATGTCCATCACCCTTGGCATCACAATGCTCCATGACATTGTCATCACAATGCTCCATGAACTGTCTAAGCACATCGCTCCATGCCCTTGTCATCACAATGCTCCATGACACTTGTCATCAAAATGGTCAATGCCCTTCTCATCACAATGCGCCATGCCCTTGTCATTACAATCCTCCATGACGCATGTATCACAATGTTCCGTGCTCCTGTCATCATAATGCTCCATGCCCACTCTCATCACAATAATCCATGAAACTTTTCAGACCAATGCTCCATGCCTTTGTCATCACAATGCTACATTACACTTGTCATAACAATGCTCCATGAACCCTGCCATCGCAATGTTCCACAGCGTAGGTATCACATGGCTCCGTGACCCATGTCACTACAATGCTCCAAGACCCCTGTCATCACAATGCTCCGTGCCCCAGACAACACAATGGTTCTGGACTCTCGTCATTAAAATGTTCCATGACACTTGTCATCCCAATGCTCCATGACACCTGTAATCACAATGCTCCATGACGCTTGTCATCATAATGCTCCATGGTAAATGTCATGACAATGCTCCATGTCCTTGTCATCACAATGCTCCATAACCCCTGTCATCACAATGTTCCGTGACTCCAGTCATCACAATGTTTCATGACCTTTGTCTTCAAAATGGTCCATGCCCTCATCATCACAAGGCTCTCTGACGTTTGTCATCACATGGTTCCATGAACTTTTCATCACAATGCTCCGTGACCCTTGTGATCACAATGTTCGAATCCTTTGTCAGCAAAATGCTCCATGACCCTTGTCACCACAATGCTCCATGCAATATTCAGCACAATGCAACATTACCCATGTCATCACAATGCTCCATAAACCTTATCATCACAATGCTCCATGGACTTCTCATCAAAATTATCTCTCACCACTGATATAACAATGTTCCATCACTAGTCATCACAATACTCCTTCACCGCTGTCATCACAATGTTCCATGACTCCTCTCATCACAATGCTACATGCCCGTATCATCACAATGCTCCATGACCCATGACATGACAATATTCCATAAAACCTGTCATCAAAATGCTCCAAGACACTTTTCATCACAATGTTCCATGACCCCTGACATCACAATGTTCCATAACCCCTGTCATCAAAATGTTCCATGACAATTTTCATCAAATTGCTCCATGACATTTTCATCACAATGCTCCCTGCACTTCTCATCACAATGCTGGATGGCCTTAACATCACAATGTTCCATGCCCTTGTCATCACAATCCTCCATGACACATGCATCACAGAGTCCCGTGCCTTGTCATCACAATGATCCATGACCCTTGTCATCACAATGATCCAAGAACCCTGTAATCACAATGCTACATGCCTTTGTCATCACAAAGCTCCATGACACATGTCATCAGAATGCTCCTGTCATTCTCATCACAATGCTCCATTCCCTTGTGATCACAATGCTCCATGACCCCTGTCATCACAATACTCCATGAATATTTTCTGCCCAATGCTCCATGAATTTCTCATCACAATGCTCCATAACACCTGTCATCACAATGCTCCATGACCACTATCATCACAAAGCTCCATGACCCCTGACAACACAATGATCCGGGACTCTTGTCATTAAAATGCTCCATGACCCTTGTCCTCACAATGATCCATGCCGTTGTCATCCCAATGCTCCATGACCCTTGTATTCACAATGCTCCATGACGCTTGTCATCACAGTCCTCTATGACACTTGCCATCACAATGTTCCATGCTTTTGTCAACAAAATTCTACATGACCTTGTCATCACAATGCTCAATACGGTTGTCATCACAATCCTGCATGAACTTGGGATAACATTGCTTCATACACTTGTCATCACAATGCTCCTTGCTCCTTTAAATCAAAATGATCCATGACCTCTGTCATCACGATGCTCCAAATTCTTGTGATCACAATGTTCTATAACACTTTTCATCACAACGCTTCATGATTCCTGTCATCACAATACTCCATTCCCTAGTCATCACAATGCTCATTGACACTTGTCATCACAATGTTCCATGACCCCAGTCATCACAATTCTCCATGACACCTGTCATCACAATAATCCGTGAAACATGTCATGAAAAGGCTCCATGCATTTTTCACATCAATGTTCCATGCCATTGACATCACAATACTCCACAAGCTTCTCATCAGAATGTTCCATGACCGTTGTCATCACCATGCTCCCTGACCCCTGTCATCACAATGCTCCATGACACCTGTCATCACAATAATCCATGAAACTTGTCAGACCAATGGCCCGTGCCCCTGTCATCACAATTCTCCATGCCCTTGTCATTGCAATGTTCCATAGCCCTCTCATCACAATACTCCGTGATTCCAGTCATCACAATGCTTCATGACCTTTATCATCACAATTGTCCATGCCCTCGTCATCACAAGGCTCTGTGAGATTTGTCACCACAATGCTCCATGAACTTTTCATCACAATGCTCTGTGACCCTTGTCATCACAATGCTCCATGCCTTTGTCATCACAATGCTCCATTACCCTTTTCATCACAGTGGTCTATGCGCTTCTCAGCACAATGCTCCATAACCCATGTCATCAAATGTGCCATGCACTTGTCATCATAATGCTCCACAAACTTGTCATCACAATGCTCCATAAACCTTGTCATCACAATGATCCATGCACTTCTCATCAAAATGCTCTCTCACCCCTGATATCAGAGTTTTCCATCACAAGTCATCACAATACTGCCTCACCACTGTCATCAAATGTTCCATGACACCTGTCATCGCAATGCTACATGACTTTATCATCAAAATGTTCCATGACCCCTGATATCACAATGTTCCATAACCCTTGTCATCAAAATGTTCCAGGACATATTTTATCAAATTGCTTCATGAACCTGTCATCACAATGCTCCCTGGCCTTCTCATCAAAATGCACCATGCCCTTGTCATTAAAATGCTCCAACATTTGTCATCCAAAGCTCCATGACACTTGGAATCTCAATGCTCCAAGCCATTGTCATCACAATGCTCCATGAAAACTCTCATCACATTGCTCCATGCCCTTGTCATCACAAAGCTCTATGACGTTTGTCATCACAATGTTCGATGCCCTTCTCATCACAATGATCAATGCCCTTGTCATTACAGTCCTCCATGACCCATGTATCACAGTGTTCCGTGTCCTTGTCATCACAATGATCCAAGCCAACTCTCATCACAATAATCCATTAAAATTTTCAGGAAAATGCTGCATGCCCAGGGCATCAAAATGCTCCATTACCCCTATCATAACAATGCTCTATGGCCCCTGCCATCACAATGTCCCACGGCCTTGTCATCACAAAGCTCCATGACGCATGTCATCAGAATGCTCCATGACCTTCTCATCACAATGCTCCATGCCCATGTCATCACAATGCTCCAAGACCTTGTCATCAAAATGGTCCATTACCTTAGGCATCACAATCCTCAATGACACTTGGCATCACAATACTCCATGCCACTGTCATCACAAAGGACCATGACATATTTCATCACAATGATCGCCTACACCTGTCTCCACAATAATCCATTACCTTGTCATCACAATACTCCAAACCCTTGTGATCACAAAGTTCCAAACACTTGTCATAAAAACGACACATCACGCTCATCACGACACTTATCCATGGTCTTCTCATCACAATGCTCCATGACCTCTGTCATCACAATGCTCAATAGGGTTGTCATCACAATGCTCCCTGATACTTGTCCTCATTATGCTCCTTGAACCTTGCCATGACAAGGATAAATGCCTTTTTCATCACAATGATACAAGTCCTTTTAATCACAAGGCTCCCAAACACCTGTAATTACAATGCTCCATGTCCTTGTCATTACAAATCTCCATGACACATGTCATCAGAATGCTCCATGGCATTCACAACACTATGCTCCATGTCATTGTCATCAAAATGCACCAGGCCCCTTGTCATTACAGTGCTCCATGACGCTCCACATCACAATTTTCCATGGTGTTCTCAACACAATGCTCCACGGTCTTGCCATCACAATGCTCCATGCCCTGGTCATCACAATGTTCCATGTCCCCTGGCATCACAATTCTCGACGTCCTTGTCATCATAATGCTCCATGACACATCTCATCACTGTGTTACAGGCTGTTGTCACCAAAATTTTCAATGCATTTGTCATCGCAATGCTCCATGACCCCTGTCATAGCAAGCTCCATGCGGTTTGTCATCTCAATGCTTCACGACGTTGTCATTAAATTTTTAAAAGGTCCTTTTCATCAAAATGCTCCATTCTCTTGTAATCACAATGCTCCATGACGCTTGTCTTCACAATGCTGCAAGCCATTGTCATCCCAATGATCCATGAACCCTGTCATAGCAAGCTCCATGCACTTTGTCATCACAATGCTTCACGAAGTTGTCATTAAAATTTTCAATGGCCCTTGTCATCACAATGTTCCATGCTCTTGTAATCACATTCTTCCATGATCCTTGTCATCACAATGCTCCAAGACCTTGTCATCACAATTCTCCATTACCTTTGTCATCACATTCCTCTATGACACTTGGCATCAAAATGCTCCATGCCATTGTCATCACAAAGAACCATGATATATGTCATCACAATGCTCCCTGACACCTGTCTTCACAATAAGCCATGACCTTCTCTTCACAATGCTCCATGCCTTTGCCATCACAATGCGCCATGCCCACTGTCATCACAATAATCCATGAAAATTGTCAGACCAATGTTCCATGACACTGTCATCACAATGCTCCAAGCCCTTGTCATCACAAAGCTCCATTACCTTTGTCATCACTATCCTCCATGACACTTGGCATCACAATGCTCCATGCCATGGTCATCACAATTGATCATGATATATGTCATCACAGTGCTCGCTGACACCTCTATACACAATAATCCATGACCTTGTAATCACAGTGCTCCATGCCCTTGTATCACAATGTGTCATGTGCACTGTCATCACAATAATCCATGAAAATTGTCAGGCCAAAACTCCATGCCCCGGTCTTCACAATGCTCTATGCCGTTGTCATCATAATGCTCTAAGCCCTTGTCATCGCAATGCTCCATTACCTTTGACATCATAATCCTCCATGACACTTGGCATCACAATGTTCCATGCCCTTGTCATCACAATGGACTGGACATATGTCATCACAATGCTTAATGACGCATGTCATCACAATGCTCCAGGGCATTCTCAACACAATGCTCCATGCCATTGTCATCACAATGTTCCATGACCGTTGTCATCACAACATTCCATATCCTTGTCATCACAATGCTGCATGACAATTTTCATCACAATGCTCAATACACATGCATCACAATGCTCCCTGACACTTGGAAGAAGGCTCCTTGTACCCTATCATGAAATATATCCGTGCCTTTTTCATCACAATGCTCCATGACCTTATCACCACAAAGCTCCATGCCATTGTCATCACAATGACCCATGACCCTTTTCATCAGAATGCTCCAAGCCCTTGTCATCACAATGCTCCACTACCTTTGTCATCACAATCCTCCATGACTCTAGGCACCACAATGCTCCATGCCATTGTCATCACAATGGACCGGAAATATGTCATCACAATGCTCCTTGACGCATGTAATCAGAATGCTACTGGGCATTTTCAACACAATGCTCCATGCCATTGTCATCAAAATGTTCCATGACCCTTGTCATCACAACGCTCCATGATGCCTGTCAGCACAATATTCCATGCCCTTGTCCTCATAATGCTAAATGAACAATGTCATCACAATGCTCAATACACTTGTCATCACATGCTCCCTGACACTTGGCAGAAGGCTACTTGAACTCTCTCAAGAAATAGATCCATGCCTTTTCATCACAATGCTCCATGCCCTTATCATCATAATGCTCCATGCCATTGTCATCACAATGCTCCATGAACCTTGCTATCACGATGCTCCAAGCCCTTGTCATCACAATGCTCCATTACCTTTGTCATGACAATCCTCCATGAAACTTGGCATCACAGTGCTCCATGCCATTGTCATCACAATGGACCATGACATATGTCATCACAATGCTCCCTGACACCTCTCTTCACAATAGTCCATGACCCTGTCATCACAATGCCCCATTCCCTTGTCATCACAGTGCTCCAAGACCTTGTCATCAGAAAGCTCCATTACCTTTGTCATCACTATCCTCAATGACACTTGGCATCACAATGCTCCTTGGAATTGTCATCACAATGGACCATGATATAAGTCATCACAATGCTCCCTGACACATCTCTACTCAATATTCCATGACCTTGAAATCACAGTGTTCCATGCCCTTGTCATCACAATGTGCCATGTGCACTGTCATCACAATAATCCAGGAAACTTATCAGGCCAATTCTCCATGCCCCTGTCATCTCAATGCTTTATGCCATTGTCATCACAATGTTCCAAGCCTTTATCATCACAATGTTCCATTACCTATGTCATCATAATCCTCCATGACACTGGGCATCAAATTCTCCATGCCATTGTCATCACAATGGACCGGACATATGTCATCACAATGCTCCATGACACATGATATCAGAATGCTCCAGGGGATTCTCAACAAATTGCTCCATGCCATTGTTATCACAATGCTCTATGACCCTTGTCATCACAACGCTCCATGATGCCTGTCATCACAATATTCCATGTCCTTGTCATCACAATGCTCCATGACCATTGTCATCACAATGCAATGCTCAATACAGTTGTCATCACAATGCTCCCTGACACTTGCCAGAAGTCTCCTTGGACTGTGTGATGAAATAGCTCAATGTGTTTTTCATCACAATGCTCCATGCCCTTGTCATAACAATGTTCCATGCCATTATCATCACAATGCTTCATGACCCTTGTCATCAGAATGCTCCAAACCCTTGTCATCACAATGCTCCTTTACCATTATCATCACAATCCTCCATGACCCTTGGCATCACAATGCTCCATGCCATTGTCATAAAAATGGACCATGACATAAAATATCACAATGCTCCCTGACAACTGTCTTCACAAAACTCCATGAACTTCTCATCACATTGCTCCAGGCCCTTGTCATCACAATGCTCCATGACCTTTTTTATGAAAATTCTCCGTGACTCCAGTCATCACAATGCCTCATGACATTTGTCATCACAATTCTCCGTGCCCTCGGCATCACAAGACTCTGTGACTTATGTCACTACATTGCTCCATTATCTTCTCATCACAATGCTCTCTGACCCTTGTCATCACAATGTTCCATGCCTTTATCACCACAATGCTCCATGACCCTTGTCATCACAATTGTCTATGCACTTGAGAGCACAATGCTCCATGACCAATGTCATCACAATATGCCGGGCGCTTGTCATCATAATGCTCCACAACCTTGTCATCACGATGCTCCATTAACCATGTCATCACAATGCTCCATGCACTTTTAATCAAAATGCTCTCTCACCACTGATATCAGAGTGTTCCATCAATAGTCATCACTATACCCCCTCACCCCTGTCATCACAATGTTCCATGACCCCTGTCATCGCAATGCTACATGACATTATCATTAAAATGCTCCATGACCCATGACATCACAATGTTCCATAACTCCTGTCATCAAAATGCTCCAAGATACTTTTCATCTCAATGCTCCATGAACCCTGTCATCACAATGCACCATGCCCATCATCATAATGCTTCATGCTATTGTCATCACAATGAAATCAAAATGCTCCATGACCCTTGTCATCACAATGCTCCATTACCTGTGTCTTCACAATCCTCCATGACACTAGGCATCACAATGCTCCATTCCATTGTCATCACAATGGACTGGTCGTATGTCATCACAATGCTCCATGAAGCATGTCATCAGAATGCTCCAGGACATTGTCAACACAATGCTCCATGCCATTGTCATCACAATGTTCCATGACCCTTCTCATCACAACGACTCCATAATGCCTGTCATCACAATACTCCATGTCCTTGTCATCACAATGCTGCATGAACATTGTCATCACAATGCTCAATACACTTGTCATCACAATGCTCACGGACATTTGTCAGAAGGCTCCTTGAACTCTGCCAAGAAACAAATCCATGCATTTTTCATCACAATGCTCCATGCCCTTATCATCACAATGCTCCATGCCATTGTCATCACAATGCTCCATGCCCTTGTTATCACAATGCTCCAAGCCCTTGTCATTACAAAGCTCCATTACCTTTGTCATCACTATCCTCCATGACACTTGGCAACACAATGCTCCCTGACACCTGTCTTCACAATAGTCCATGACCTTGTCATCACAATGCTCCATGTCTTTGCCATCACAATGCACCATGCCCACTGTCATCACAATAATCCATGAAACTTGTCAGGCCAATGCTCCATGCACCTGTCATCACATTGCTCTGTGCCATTGTCATCACAATGCTCAAAGCCCTTGTCATCACAATGCTCCATTACATTTGTCATCATAATCATCCATGACTCTTGGCATCACAATGCTCCATGCCATTGTCATCACAATGCACCAGACATATGTCATCACAATGCTCCATGACACATGATATCAGAATGCTCCAGGGGATTCTCAACAAAATGCTCCATGCCCTTGTCATCACAATGTTCCATGACTCTTGTCATGACAACGCTCCATGATGCTTGTCATCACAATATTCCATGTCCTTGTCATCACATTGCTCCATGACCATTGTCATCACAATGCTCAATACAGTTGTCATCACAATGCTCCCTGACACTTGCCAGAAGTCTCCTTCGACTGTGTCATGAAATAGCTCAATGTGTTTTTCATCACAATGCTCCATGCACTTGTCATAACAATGCTCCATGCCATTATCATCACAATGCTTCATGACCCTTGTCATCAGAATGTTACAATCCCTTTTCATCAGAATGCTCCATTACCTTTGTCACCACAATCCTCCATGAGTCTTGTCATCACAATGCTCCATGCCATTGTCATCACAATGGACCATGACATATATCATCACAATGCTCCCTGACAACTGTCTTCACAGAACTCCATTACCTTGTCATCACACTGCTCCCTGACAACAGTCTTCACAAAACTCCATGATCTTGTCATCACAGTGCTCCATGCCCTTGTCATCAAAATGCTCCATGACCTTTTTATGAAAATTCTCCGTTGCTCCAGTCATCACAATGCTTCATGTCATTTGTCATCACAATTGTCCATGCCCTCGTCATCACAGGACTCTGTGACTCATGTCACCACAATGCTCCATGAACTTCTCATCACAATGCTCTCTGACCCTTGTCATCACAATGCTCCATGCCTTTGTCACCACAGTGCTCCATGACCCTTGTTATCACAATTGTCTATGCACTTGTCAGGACAATGCTCCTTGACCAATATCATCACAATATGTCATGTGCTTGTCATCATAATGCTCCTCAGCCTTGTCATCACAATGCTCCATAAACCATGCCATCACAATCCTCCATGCACTATTCATCAAAATGTTCTCTCACCACTGATATTAGAGTGTTCCATCACTAGTCATCATTATACTCCCTCACACCTGTCATCACAATGTTCCATTAGCCCTGTCATCGCAATGCTACATGACCTTATCATCAAAATGCTCCATGACCCCTGACATCACAATGTTCCATGACCCCTGTCATCAAAATGCTCAATGACCCTTTACATCTTAATGCTCCATGAACCCTTTCTTCACAATGAACCATGCCCATCATCATAATGCTTCCTGCTATTGTCATCACAATGAAATCAAAATGCTCCACGACCCTTGTCATCACAATGCTCCAAGCCGTTGTCATCTCAATGCTCCATTACATTTGTCATCAAAATCCTCCATGACACTAGGCATCACAATGTCCCATGCCATTGTCATCACAATGGACCGGACATATGTCATCACAGTGTTCCATGACTCATGTCATCAGAATGCTCCAGGGCATTCTCAAACAATGCTCCATGCCATTGTCATCAGAATGTTCCATGACCCTTGTCATCACAACGCTCCATGATGCCTGTCATCACAATATTCCATGCCCTGGTCATCACAATGCTGCATGAACATTGTCATCACAATGCTCAATACACTTGTCATCACAATGCTCCCTGACACTTGTCAGAAGGCTCCTTGAACTCTGTCCAGAAATAGATACATGCCTTTTTCATCACAATGCTCCATGCCCTTATAAACACAATGTTCCATGACCTTGTCATCACAATGATCCAAGCCCTTGTCATCACAACGCTCCATTACCTTTGTCATCACTATCCTCCATGACACTTGGCATCACAATGCTCCATGCAATTGTCATCACAATGGACCATGACATATGTCATCACAATGCTCCCTGATAACTGTCTTCACAAAACTCCAAGACCTTCTCATCACAATGTTCCATGCCCTTGTCATCACTATGCTGCATGCCATTGTCATCACAATACTCCACACGCTTGTAATCAGAATGCTCCATGACCCTCGACATCACAATGCTCCATGACCCCTGTCATCACAATGCTCCTGAAACCTGTCCTCACAATGCTCCATGCCCCTTGTCATTACAGTGATCCATGAAGCTTGTCATCACAATTATCCATGGCCTTCTCATCATAATGCTCCACGGTCTGGCAATAAAAATGCTCCATACCCTTGCCATCACGATGCTCAATGTCCCTTGTCATCACAATTCTCCACGTCTTTGTTATCACAATGCTCCATGACACTTCTCAACACAAAGTTACAGGCTCTTGTCATTACAATTTTCCATGCCCTTGTCATCCCAATGCTCCATGACCCCTGTCGTAGCAAGATCCATGCGCTTTGTCATCACAATGCTTCACGACGTTGTCATTAAAATTTTCAATGGCCCTTGTCATCACAATGCTCCATGCCCTTGTAATCACATTCCTTCATGATCCTTGTCATCACAATGCTCCAAGCCCTTGTCATCGCAATGCTCCATTACCTTTGTCATCATAATCTTCCGTGACCCTTGCCATCACCAATGCTCCATGCCATTGTCATCACAATGGACCATGACATATGTCATCACAATGCTCCCTGACACATGTCTTCACAATAGTCCATGACCTTGTCATCACAATGCACCATGCCTTTGCCATCAAAATGTGCCATGCCCACTGTCATCACAATAAACCATGAAACTTGTCACACAAGTGCTCCATGACACTGTCATCACAATGCTCAATGTCCTTGTCATCTTAATGCTCCCAGCACATGTCATCACAAAGCTCCATTACCTTTGTCATCACTATCCTCCATGACACTTGGCATCACAATGCTCCATGCCATTGTCATCACAATGGACCATGATATATGTTACCACAATGCTCCCTGACACCTCTCTACACAATACTACATGACCTTGTAATCTCAGTGTTCCATGCCCTTGTCATCACAATGTGCCATGCGCACTGTCATCACAATAATCCATGAAACTTGTCAGGCCAATGCTCCTTGCCCTGTCATCACAATGCTTTATGGCGTTGTCATCACAATGCTCCCAGCCCTTGTCATCACAATGCTCCATTACCTTTGTCATCATAATGCTCCATGACACTTGGCATCACAATGCTCCCTGTCATTGTCATCAAAATGGACCGGACATATGTCATCACAATGCTCCATGACACATGACATCAGAATGCTCCAGGGGATTCTCAACAAATTGCTCCATACCATTGTCATCAAAATGCCCCATGACTTGTCATCACAACGCTCCATGATGCCTGTCATCACAATATTCCATGTCCTTGTCATCACAATGTTCCATGACACTTGTCATCACAATGCTCAATACAGTTGTCATCACAATGCTCCCAGCCCTTGTCATCACAATGCTCCATTACATTTGTCATCATAATGCTCCATGACACTTGGCATCACAATGCTCCCTGTCATTGTCATCAAAATGGACCGGACATATGTCATCACAATGCTTCATGACACATGACATCAGAATGCTCCAGTGGATTCTCAACAAAATGCTCCATGCCATTGTCATTACAATGCTCTATGACCCTTGTCATCACAACGCTCCATGATGCCTTTCTTCAGTATTCCATATCCTTGTCATCACAATGCTCCATGACGAATGCCATCACAATGCTCAATACACTTGTCATCACAATGCTCCCTGACACTTGTCAGAAGTCTCCTTGAACTCTGTCATTAAACAGCTCAATGCCTTTTCATCGCAATGTTCCATGCAATTGTCATCACAATGCTTCTTGATCATTGTCATCAGAATGCTCCAATCCCTTGTCATCACAATGTTCCATTACCTTTGTCATCACAATCCTCCATGACCCTTGGCATCACATTGCTCCATGCCATTGTCATCACAATGGACCATGACATATATCAGCACAATGCTCCCTGACAACTGTCTTCACAAAACTCCATGACCTTGTCATCACAATTCACCGGGCCCTTGTCACCACAATGCTCCATGTCCTTTTTTATGAAAATTCTCCGTGACTCCAGTCATCACAATGCTTCATGACATTTGTCATCACAATTGTCCTTGTCCTCATCATCACAAGACTCTTTGACTTATGTCACCACAATGCTCCATGAAATTCTCATCACAATGCTCTCTGACCCTTGTCATCACAATGCTCCATGCCGTTGTCAACACCATGCTCCATGACCCTTGTCATCACAATTGTCTATGCACTTGACAGCACAATGTTCCATGACAAGTGTCCTCACAAAATGCCATGCGCTTGTCATCATAATGCTCCACAACATTGTCATCACAATGCTCCATAAATGATGTCATCACAATGCTCCATGCACTTTTCATCAAAATGCTCTCTCACCACTGATATCAGAGTGTTCCATCACTAGTCATCACTATACTCCCTCACTGCTGTCATCACAATGTTCCTTGACCCCTGTCATCGCAATGCTACATGACCTTATCAACAAAATGCTCCATGACCCCTGACATCACAATGTTCCATAACCCCTGTCATCAAAATGATCATGGACCCTTTTCATCTCAATGCTCCATGAAATCTGTCATCACAATGCACCATGTCCATCATCATAATGCTTCATGCTATTGTCATCACAATGAAATCAAATGCTCCATGACCCTTGTCATCACAATGCTCCATTACCTTTGTCATCATAATCCCCCATGACACTTGGCATCACAATGCTCCATGCCATTGTCATCACAAGGGACCGGACTTATGTCATCACAATTCTCCAAGACACATGACATCAGAATGCTGCAGGGGATTCTCAACAAATTGCTCAATTCCATTGTCATCACAATGCTCCATTACCCTTGTCATCACAACGCTCCATGATGCCTGTCATCACAATATTCCATGTCCTTGTCATCACAATGCTCCATGACCATTGTCATCACTATGCTTAATACACTTGTCATCACAATGATCCCTGAAACTTGTCAGAAGTCTCCTTGAACTCGTTCATGACATATCTCAATGCCTTTTTCAACACAATGCTCCATGCCCTTATCATCACAATGCTCCATGCCATTGTCATCACAATGCTTCATGACGCTTGTCATCAGAATGCTCCAATCCCTTGTCATCACAATGTTCCATTACCTTTGTCATCACAATCCTCCATTACTCTTGGCATCACAATGCTCCATGCCATTGTCATCACAATGGACCATGACATATATCATCACAATGCTCCATGACAACTGTCTTAACAAAACTCCATGCACTTCTCATCACAATGCTCCAGGACCTTGTCGTCACAATGCTCCATGCCCTTGTCATAACAATGTTCCATGACCTTATTTATGAAAATTCTCCGTGACTCCAGTTATCACAATGCTTCATGACATTTGTCATCACAATTGTCCATGTCCTCGTCATCACAAGACTCTGTGACTTATGTCACCACAATGCTCCTTGAAATTCTCATCACAATGCTCTCTGACCCTTGTCATCACAATGCTCCATGATCCTTTTCATCATTGTTGTCTTTGCACTTGTCAGCACAATGCTCCATGGCCCATGTAATCACCATATGCCATGCTTTTGTCATCATAATGCTTCACAACATTGTCATCCCTATGCTCCATGCACTTTTCATCAAAATGCTCTCTCACCACTGATATCACAGTGTTCCATAACTAGTCATCACTGTACTCCCTCACCCCTGTCATCACAATGTTCCATGACCCCTGTCATCGCAATGCTACATGACCTTATCTTCAAAATGCTCCATGACCCCCGACATCACAATGTTCCATAACCCCTGTCATCAAAATGCTCCATGACCCTTTTCATCTCAATGCTCCATGAACTCTGTCATCACAATGCAAAATGCCCATCATCATAATGCTTCATGCTATTTTCATCACAATGAAATCAGAATGCTCCATGACCTCTGTCATCAAAATGCTCCAAACCCTTGTGATCACAATGTTCCATAACCCTTGTCTTCACAACGCCCCATGACACTCGTCATAACAATTATCCATGTTCTTCTCATCACAATGCTTCATGAACTTTGTCATCACAATATTCAATATACTTGTCATCACAATGCTCCCCGACACTTTTCCTCAGTATGCTCCTTGAACCCGTTCATGATAAGGCTCTATGTATTTTTCATCACAGTGATCAATACCGTTTTCTTCAAATTGCTCCATGACACCTGTAATCACAATGCTCCATGACCCGTTTCATCAGAATGCTCCATGAGACTTGTCATCACAAGGCTCCAAGGTCTTCTCATCACAATTCTCCAGGAACTTTTCATCACAATCTCCATTGACTTGTCATAAAAAAAGCTCCATGACCATGTCATCAAAATACTCCATGAACATTTTGAGCCCAATGCTCCATGACCTTCTCATCACAATGCTCCATGACACCTGTCATCACAATGCTCCATGACGCCTGTCATCAAAATGCTCCATGACCCTTGCCATCACAATAATCCATTCCCTTGTCATCTCATTGCTCCATGACCACTGTAATCACAATGCTCCATGACGCTTGTCATCACAGTGCTCCATGACACTTGTCATCCAAATGCTCCAAGCCTTCATCAGCAAAATGCTACATGACCTTGTCATCACGATGCTCCATGCGATTGTCATCACAATACTCCATTCCCATTGTGACCACAATCCTCCATGAAACTTGGGATCACATTGCTTTCTACCCTTGTCATCACAATGCTCCATGCTCCTTGAAATCAAAATGATCCATGACTTCTGTCATCACAATGCTCCACACACTTGTGATCCCAATGTTCCATAAAACTGGTCATCATAGCACTCCATCATGCCTGTCATCACAATATCTCATGCCCTTGTCATCACAATGCTCCATGACATTTGTCATCAAAATTCTCAATACACTTGTCATCACAATGCTCGCTGACAATTGTCAGAAGTCTCCTTGAAGTCAGTAATGAAATAGCTCCATGCCTTTTTCATCACAATTCTCCATGCCATTGTCATCACAATGCTCCATGCCCCTTGTCATAACAATGCTCCATGATGCCTGTCATCACAATATCCCATGCCCTTCTCATCACAATGCTCTATGGCATGTGTCATCACAATGCTCAAAACACTTGTCATCCAAATGCTCCCTGTCACTTGTCAGAAGACTCCTTGTAATCTGTCATGAAATAGCTCCATGCCTTTTTCATCACAATGCTCCATTCCCTTATCATCACAATGCTCCATGCCCTTGCCATCACAATGCTCCAAGCCCTTGTCATCACAATGGACCATGATACATGTCATCACAATGCTCACTGATAACTCTCTAATCAATACTTCATGACCTTATCTTCACAGTTCTCCATGTCCTAGTCATCACAATGTGTCATTCCCACTGTCCTCACAATATTCCATGAAACTTCTCAGTCTAATGCTACATTCCCCTGTCATCACAATGTTCTATGCCTTTGACATCACAATGCTCCAAGACCTTGTCATCACAATGCTCCATTATCTTTGTCATCACAATCCTCCATGTCACCTGGCATCACAATGGATCATGATATATGTCTTCACAATGCTCCCTGACACCTCTCTACACAATATTCCTTAACCTTGTCATCACAGTGCACCATGCCCTTGTCATCACCATGTGCCACCCACACTCTCATCACAATAATCCATGAAAATTGTCAGACCAATGCTCCATGCCCGTGTCATCACAATACTCCATTCCCTTGTCATCACAATGCTCCATGATCTCTTTTATGAAAATTCTCTTTGTCTCCTGTCATCACAATGCTTCATGACATTTGTCATCACAATTGTCCATGCCCTCGTCATCACAAGGCTCTGTGACTTTTGTCACCAACATGCTCCATGAACTTCTCATCTCAATGCTCCCTGATCATTGTCATAACAATGCTCCATGACTTTGTCAGCACAATAATCCATGACACTTTTCGTCACAATTGTCTATGCACTTGTCATCACAATGCTCCATGAACCATGTCATCAAAACGTGCCATGCGTCTGTCATCATAATGCTGAACAACCCTGTCATCACAATGTTCCTTAAAACTTGTCATCACAATGCTCCCTGCCATTCTCATCACAATGTACCATGCCCTTGTCATCAAAATGCTCCAACATTTGTCATCACAAAGCTCCATGACACTTGGCATCACAATGCTCGATGCCATTGTCATCGCAATGCTCCATGGAACGTCTCATCCCATTGTTCTATGCCCTTGTCATCACAAAGCTCCATGACGCTTGTCATCACAATCCTGGATGCCCTTGTCTTCACACTGATCGATGCACTTTTAATTACAATCCTCCATGACCCACGTATCACAGTGTTCCGTGCCTTTTTCATTACAATACTCGAGGCCTACTCTCTTTATAATAATCCATTAAAATTTTCAGACCAGTGTTGCATACCCAGGTCATCACAATGCTCCAAGACATTGTCATCACAATGCTCCATTAACTTTACATCACAATCCTCCATGACACTTGGCATCACAATGCTCCATGCCACTGTCATCACAATTGACCATGACATATGGCATCACAATGCTCCCTGATACCTTCTTTCACAATACTCCAAGACCTTGTGATCACAATGCTCCAAAATCTTGTGATCACAATGTTCCGTAACACTTGTCATCACAACGCCCCATGACGCTCATCGTCACAATTATCCATGGTCTTCTACTCACAATGTTCCATTAATTTTGTCATCACAATACTCCCTGATACTTGTCATCTTTAAGCTCCTTGAAACCAGTCATGACAAGGCTCCATGCCTTTTTCATCACAATGATCCATGCCCTTGTCATCACAAAGCTCCATGACGCATATCATCAGAGTGATTCATGGCATTCTCAACACAATGCTCCATGCCCTTGTCATCACAATGCTCCAACCCCTGTAATCACAATGCTCCATGCCCCTTTTCATCAAAGAGCTCCATGAGACATCTCATCACAAGGCTCAACGGTCCTCTCATCACGATGCTCCAGGACATTGTCATCACAATGCTTAATTCCATTTTCATCACAATGCTCCATGACAATTGTCATCACAATGTTACAGGCTCTTGTCATCACAATTATCCATGCACTTCTCATCGCAATGCTCGATGACCCCTGTCATAGCAAGCTCCAAGCACTTTGTCATCACAATGCTTCACGACGTTGTCATTAAAATGTTCATTGGCCCTTGTCATCACAATGCTCCATGCACTTGCAATCAAAATGCTCCATGAACCTTGTCATCACAATGCTCCAAGCCCTTCTCAACACAATGCTCCATTACCTTTGTCATCACAATCCCTCATGACACTTGGTATCACAATTATCCATGCCTTTGTCATCACAATGGACCATGACTTATGTCATCACAATGCTCCCTGACACCTGTCTTCACAGTAGTCCATCACCCTCTCATCACCATGAACCATGTCGACTGTCATCACAATAATCCATGAAACATGTCAGACCAATGCTCCATGACCCTGTCATTACAATGCTCCATGCGTTTGTCATCACACTCCTCCAAGCCATTTTCATCACAATGCTCCATTACCTTTGCCATCACAATCCTCCATGACTCTTGGCCTCACAATGCTCCATGACATTGTCATCACAATGGGCCATGTTATGTCATCACGGTGCTCCCTGACACCTCTCTACACAATACTCCATGACCTTGTCATCACAGTGCTCAATTCCCTTGAAATCAGAATGTGCCATGCGCACTGTCATCACAATAATCCATGAAACTTGTCAGACCAATGCTCCATGACTCTGTAATCACAATGCTCTATGCCGTTGTCAGCACAATGCTCCAAGCCCTTGTCATCACAATGCTCCATTACCTTTGTCATCATAATTCTTCATGACCCTTGGCATCACAATGCTCCATGCCATTGTCATCACAATGGACGGACATATGTCATCACAATGCTTCATGACACATGACATCAGAATGCTCCAGGGGATTCTCAACAAAATGTTCCATGCCATTGTCATTACAATGCTCCATGACCCTGGTCATCACAACGCTCCATGATGCCTTTCATTACAATATTCCATGTCCTTGTCATCACAATGTTCCATGACCATTGTCATCACAATGCTCAAGACACTTGTCATCACAATGATCCATGACTCTTATCGTCAAAATGCTCCTTGAACCGTGTCATGAAAAGGATCCATGCCTTTTTCATCACAATGCTCCATGCCCTTTTTATCACAATGCTCCATGCCATTGTCATCACAATACTCGACAAGCTTGTCATCAGAATGCTCCATGACACTTGTCATCACAATTCTCCATGACCCCTGTCATCACCATGGTCCATGACCCCTGTCCTCACAATGCTCAATGCCCCTTGTCATTACAGTGCTCCATGACGCTCATCATCACAATTATCCATGGTCTGCTCATCACCATTCTCCACTGTCTTGCCATCACAATGCTCCATGCCCTGGTCATCACAATGCTCCAAGCCATTGTCATTACAATCCTCCATGACACCTGGCATCACAATGCTCCATGCAATTGTCATCACAATGGACCATGAAACATGTCATCACAATGCTAACTGACACATGTCTTCACAGTACTCCATGCCCTTGTAATCCCAAAGTGCCATGCCCACTGTCATCACAATAATCCATGAAACATGTCAGACCAATGCAACATGACCCTGTCATCACAATGCTCCATGCCCTTCACATCTAAAAGCTCCATGACACCTCTCATCACAATGCTCCCTGACTCCAGTCATTACAATGCTTCATGACCTTTGTCATCACAATGGTCCATGCTTTTGTCATCAGAAGGCTCTGTGACATTTGTCACCACAATGTTCCATGAACTTTTCATCACAATGCTCCGTGACCCCTGTCAACACAATGCTCCATGACTCCAGTCTTCACAATGCTTCCTGAATTTTGTCATCACAATGGTCCATGCCCCCGTCATCACAAGGCTTTGTGACCTTTGTCACCACAATGCTCCATGAACTTTTCATCAGAATGCTCCATGACCCCAGTCATCACAATGCTCCATGCCTTTGTCAGCACAATGCTCCATGCGATACTCATCACAATACTCCATTACCATTGTCATCACAATAGTCCATTACCATTGTCATCACAATCCTCCATGAACCTCCGAATCACATTGCTTCATGCCCTTGTCATCACAATGCTCCATGCTCCTTGAAATCAAAATGATCCTTTACCTCTGTCATCACAATGCTCCATAAACCTTGTCATCACAATGCACCATGCACTTCTCTTCAAAATGCTCTCTCACCTCTGATATCACAATGTTCCATCAGTAGTCATCACAATACTTCCTCCCCACTGTCATCACAATGTTCCATGATCCCAGTCATCTCAATGCTACATGCACTTATCATCACAATGCACCATGACCCATGACATCACAATATTCCATAACCGTCATCAAAATACTCCATGACCCTTTTCATCACAATTCTGCATGACCACTGACATCAAAAATGTTCCATAACCACTGTCATCAAAATGTTCCATGACCCTTTTCATCAACTTTCTCCATGACCCTGTGACCAAAATACTCCCTGCCCTACTCGTCACATGCACCATGCCCCTGTCATCAAAATGCTCCATGACATTTGTCATCACAAAGCTCCATGACCTTTGGCATCACAATGATCCATGCCAGTGTCATAAGAGTGTTCCATGAATCCTCTCATCACATTGCTCCATGCCCTTGTCATCACAAGGCTTCATAGTCTTGTCATAACAATGTTCCATTCCCTTGGCTTCACAATGCTCCATGACAACTGTCATCACAATACTCCATGAACAGTTTCAGCCCAATGCTCCATGACCTTCTCATCATAATGCTCCATGACACATGTCGTGACAATGCTCCATAACCACTGTCATCACAACGCCCCATGACCCCTGACAACACAATGATCCGGACTCTTTTCATCAAAATGCTCCATGACCATTGTCATCACAATTATCCTTGCACTTGTCAGTCCAATGCTCCATGAGCCCTGTAATCACAAAGCTCCGTGATGCTTTTCATCACAGTGCTCCGTGACCATTGTCATCACACTTCTCCATGAATTTGTCATCAAAATGCTACATGACCTTGTCATCACAATGCTCCATGTGCTTCTCCTCACAATGCTCCAAGCCTTTGTCATCACAATACTCCATGACCCATGGCATCACAATGCTCCATGCAATTGTCATCATAGTGCACCTTGACATATATCATCACAATGCTAACTGACACCTGTCTTCACCATACTCCATGACCTTGTCATCACAATGATCCATGCCCTTGTCATCAAAATGAGCCATGCCCAATGCCATCAAATAATCCATGAAACTTGTCAGACCAATGTTCCATATCCCAGTCATCACAATGCTCCATACACTTGTCATCACAATGCTTCATGTCCTTTGTCATCACAATGCTCAATACAGTTCTCAACACAGTGCTCCATGACACTTGTCGTCAGAATGCTCCTTGAACCCTATCATGAAAAGGCTCCATGCCTTTTTCTTCAAAATGCTCCATACCCTTTTCATCACAATTCTCCATGCCATTGTCATCACAATACTCCACAAGCTTGTCATCAGAATGCTCCATGACCTTTGTCATCACAATGCTACATGACACCAGTCTTGACAATTCTACATGACCACTGTCATCACAACGCTTCATGACCCCTGACAACAGAATGATCTGGGACTCTGGTCATCAAAATGCTCCATGACCCTTGTCATCACAATGATCCATGCCCTTGTCAACCCAATGCTCCATGACACCTGTAATCACAATGAACCGTGATGCCTCTCGTCACAGTGTTCCATGACACTTGTCATCACGATGCTCCATGCGATTTTCATCACAATGCTCCATTATCATTGTCATCAAAATATTCCATTACCATTGTCATCACAATCCTTCATGAAACTTGGGATCACATTGCTTCATGCCCTTATCATCACAGTACTCCATGCTCCTTGAAACCAAAATCATCCATGACCTCTGTCATCACAATGCTCCAAACCATTGATTGCAATGTTCCATAACTCTTGTCATCACAATGCTCAATGATGCCTGTCATCACAATACTCCATGCACTTGTCATCAAAATGCTCCATGACTTTGTCATCACAATGCTCAATACACCTGTCAGCAGAATGCTCCCAGACACTTGTCCTCAGAATGCTCCTTGAAACCTGTCATGAAATGCTTCCATGCTTTTTTCATCACAATGCTCCATGACGTTATCATCACAATGCTCCATGCCATTGTCATACAATCCTCCATCAACCTTGGGATCACATTGCTTCATGCCCTTGTCTTCACAATGCTCCATGCTCCTTGAAATCTAAACGATCCATGACCTCTGTCTTCACAATGCTCCAAACCATTGATCACAATGTTCCATAACACTTGTCATCACAATGCTCAATGATGCCTGTCATCACAATACTCCATGCTCTTTTCCTCACAATGATCCATGACCTTAGTCATCACAATGCTCAATACACTTGTCATCACAATGCTCCCTGACACTTGCCGTCAAAATGCTCCATGAACCCTGTCATGAAAAGGCTCCATGCCTTTTTCATCACAATGCTCCATGCCATTGTCATCACAATACTCCACAAGCTTGTCATCAGAATATTCCATGAACCTTGTCATCACAATGCTCCATTACCCCTGTCATCACAGTGCTCCATGACACCTGTCATCACAATGCTCCATGTCCTTGTCATTACAGTTCTCCATGAGGCTCGTCATCACAATCATCCATTGTTTTTCATCACCATGCTCCACGGTATTGCCATCACAGTGCTTCATGCCCTGGTCATCACAATGCTCCAAGTCCCTTGTCATCACAATGTTCCATAACCACTGTTATCAAAATGTTCCATGGCCCTTTTCATCAAATTACTCCGTGACACTGTCATCACAATGATCCCTGCATTTCTCATCACATTGCACAATGCCCTTGTCATCAAAATGCTCCATTATTTTCTCATCACAAAACTCCATGACCGTTTGCATCACAATACTCCATGCCATTGTCATCACAATGCTCCATGAAACCTGCCATCATATTGCTCCATGCCTTTGTCATCACAATGCTCCATTCCCTTGTCATCAAAATGCTCCATGAACACTGTCATAACAATACACCATGAATATTTTCAAACCAATGCTCCATGACCTTCTCATCATAATGCACCATGAACCTTGTTGTCACAATGCTCCATAACAACAGTCATCTCATTGCTCCATGACCCCTGACAACACATTGATCAGGGACTCTTGTCATCAAAATGCTCCATGACACTTGTCATCACAATGATCTGGCCCTTCTCAGCCCAATGCTCCATCACCCATATAATCACAATGCTCCGTGATGCTTGTCATCACAGTGATCCATGATATTTTTCATCACAATGCTCCATGCCTTTGTCAGCAAAATGCTACATGACCTTTCCATCACAATATTCCATGCGCTTGTCATCACGATCCTCCATTACCATTGTCATCACAATCCTCCTTGAACCTTGGGATCACATTGCTTCATGCCCTTGTCATCACAATGCTCCATGCTCCTTGAAATCAAAATGATCCATGACCTCTGTCATCACCATGCTCCAAACCATTGTGATCACAATGTTCCATACACTTGTCATCATGAGGCTCCATAATGCCTGTCATCACAATACTCCATGAACTTTTCTTCACAATGCTCCATGACATTTATCATTACAATGCTCAATACACTTGTCATCACAATGCTCCTTGACACATTTCATCAGAATGCTCCATAAACCCTGTCAAGAAAAGGCTCCATGCCATTTTCTTCACAATGCTCCATGCACTGTTCATCACAATGCTCCATGCCATTGTCATCACAATAGTCCACAAGCTTCTCATTACAATGCTCCATGCCACCTGTCATCACAATGCTCCTTTCCCCTTGTCATTACAGGGCTCCATAATGCTCGTCATAACAATTATCCATGATCATCTCATCAACATGCTCCACGGTCATGCCATCACAATGCTTCATGCCCTGGTCATCACAAAGCTCCAAGCCCTTGTCATCACAGTCCTATCTGCCACTTGGCATCACAATGCTCCATGCAATTGTCATCACAATGGACCATGAAATATGTCATCACAATGCTAACTGAAACCTGTCTTCACAGTACTCCATGCCCTTGTAATCCCAATGTGCCATGCCCACTGTCATCACAATAATCCATGAAACTTGTTAGAACAATGCTCCATGCCCCTGTCATCACAATGCTCCATGCGATTGTCATCACAATCCTCCATTACCATTGTCATCACAATTCTCCATGAACCTTGGGATTACATTGCTTCATGCCCTTGTCATCACAATGCTCCATGCTCCTTGAAATCAAAATGATCCTTTACCTCTGTCATCACAATGCTCCATAAAACTTGTCACCACAATGCTCCATGCACTTCTCATCAAAATGCTCTCTCACCACTGATATCACAATATTCCATCACTAGTCATCACAATACTCCCTCATCACTGTCATCACAATATTCCATGACCCCAGTCATCACAATGCTACATGCACTTATCATCACAATACTCCATGACCCATGACATCAAAATGTTCCATTATCCTGTCATCAAAATGTTCCATGACCCTTTGCATCACAATTCTGCATGACCCCTGACATCACAATGTTCCATAACCACTGTCATCAAAATGTTCCATGACACTTTTCATCAAATTGCTCCATGACACTGTGACCACAATACTCCCTGCCCTACTCATCACAATGCACCACGCCCCTGTCATCAAAATGCTCCATGACCTTTTTCATCACAAAGCTCCATGACTCCTGTCAACAAAATGCTCCGTGACTCCAGTCATCAAACGCTTCATGAACTTTGTCATCACAGTGGTCCATGCCCCCGTCATCACAAGGTTTTGTGATCTTTGTCACCACAATGCTCCATGAAATTTTCATCACAATGCTCCATGACCACTGTCATCACAAAGCTCCATGCCTTTGTCAGCAAAATGCTCCTTGAGCTTGTCATCACAACACTCCATTACCATTGCCATCACAATCCTACATTACCATTGTCATCACAATCCTCCATGAGCCTTGGAATCACATTGTTTCATGCCCTTGTCATCACAATGCTCCATGCTCCTTGTAATCAAAATGATCCACAACCTCTATCATCACAATGCTCCAAACCCTTGTCATCACAATGTTCCATAACACTTGTCATCACAAAGCTCCATGATGCCTGTCATCACAATACTCCATGACCTCGTCATCAAAATGTTCCATGACACTTATCATCACAATGCTCAATACACTTGTCATCACAAGGCTCCTTGACACTTGTCGTCAGTATGCTCCATGAACCCTGTCATGAAAGACTCCATGCCTTTTCCAATACAAGGCTGCATGCACTTTTCATCACAATGCTCCTTGCCACCTGTCATCACAATGCTCCTTTCCCCTTGTCATTACAGTGCTCCATGATGCTCGTCATCACAATTTTCCATGGTATACTCATCAACATGCTCCACGATTTGGCCATCACAATGTTCCATGCCATGGTCATCACAATGCTCCAAGCCCTTCTCATCACAATCCTCCATGACCCCTGACATCACAATGCTCCATGCAATTGTCATCGCAATGGACCATGAAATATGTCATCACAATGCTTAATGACACATGTCTTCACAGTACTCCATGCCCTGGTAATCCCAATGTGCCATGTCCACTGTCATCACAATAATCCATGAAACTTGTCAGACCAATGCTCCATGCCCCACTCATCACAATGCTCGATGCCCTTGTCAACAAAATGCTCCATGACCCTTGTCATCACAATGCTCCCTGACTCCAGTCATCACAATGCTTCATGACCTTTGTCATCACAAGGGTCCCTGCCTTCGTCATCACAAGGCTCTGTGACCTGTGTCACCACAATGCTCCATGAAATTTTCATCACATGCTCCATGACCCCTGTCATCACAATGATCCGTGACTCCAGTCATCACAATGCTTCATGACACTTGCCATCACAATGCTCCATGCCATTGTCAGCACAATCCTCCATGACCCTAGTCATCACAAAGCTCCATGAGCTTGTCAGCACAATGCTCCATGACATATGTCATCACAATGCACCATGTGGTTGTCATCACCATGCTCCACAAACTTGTCATCACAATGTT
This sequence comes from Mesoplodon bidens, assembly GCF_964165515.1. Classification (NCBI taxonomy): domain Eukaryota; kingdom Metazoa; phylum Chordata; class Mammalia; order Artiodactyla; family Ziphiidae; genus Mesoplodon; species Mesoplodon bidens. The sequence continues at coordinate 1,016,574 of NW_027672190.1, read as the reverse complement.
CCATGAACCTTTTCATCACAATGCTGCATGCACTTCTCATCAAAATGCTCTCTCACCACAGATCTCACGATGTTCCATGACTCGTCATCACAATACTCCCTCATCCCTGTCATTACAATGTTCTATGACCACTGTCATCACAATGCTACATGGCCTTATCATCACAATGCTCCATGTCCCCTGACATCACAATGTTCCATAACCCCTGTCATCAAAATGTTCCATGACCTATTTCATCTCAATTCTCCATGTCCCCTGACATCACAATGTTCCATAACCACTGTCATCAAAATATTCCATGACCCTTTTCATCAAATTGCTCCATGGCCCTGTCACAATGCTCCCTGTCCTTCTCATAACAATGCACCATGCCCTTGTCATCAAAATGCTCCATGACCTTTGTCATCACAAAGCTCCCTAGCCTTTGGCATCACAATGCTCCAGGCCATTGTCATCTCAATGCTCCATGAACACTCTAATCACATTGTTCCATGCCCTTGTCATCACAAAGCTTCATGGTCTTCTCACCACAATTCTCCAGGCCCTTGTCATCAACATGTTCCATTCCATTGTATTCACAATGCTCCATGACACCTGTCATCACAATACTGCATGAATATTTTCAGCTCAATGTTCCATGACCTTCTCATCATAAATCTTCATGACCCCTGTCGTGACAATGATCCATAACTACTGTCATCACAACGCTCCATGGCCCTTGACAACACAATGATCCGAGACTCTTTTTATCAGAAAGTTCCATGACCCTTGTCATCACAATTATCCTTGCCCTAGTCAGCCCAATGCGCCATGAGCCCTGTAATCACAAAGCTCCGTGACGCTTGTCATCAGAGTGCACCGTGACCCTTGTAATCACCATTCTTCATTCTTTTGTCAGCAAAATGCTACATGAACATGTCATCACAATGCTCCCTGTGCTTGTCATCACAATGCTCCAAGCCTTTGTCATCACAATACTCCATGACACCTGTCATCACAATGCTTCATGCAATTGTCATCACAATGGACCATTACATATGTCATCACAATGCTAAATGACACCTGTCTTCACAATAGTCCATGACCTTGTCATCACAATGCTCCATGCCCTTGTCATCAAAATGAGCCATGCCCACTGTCATCACAATAATCCATGAAACTTGTCAGAACAATGCTCCATGTCCCAGTCATCACAATGTTCCATGCATTTGTCATCACAATGCTTCCTGACTTTTATCATCACAAGGCTCAATACAGTTGTCATCACAATGCTCCCTGACTCTTGTCATCACAATGATCCTTGAACACTGTCCCGAAAAGGTTCCACGCATTTTTCTTCACAATGCTCTATACAGTTTCCATCACAATGCTCCTTTCCATTGCCATCACAATACTCCACAAGCTTGTCATCAGGATGCTCCATGACCCTTGTCATCACAATGCTACATGACCCCAGGCTTCACAATTCTACATGACCACAGTCATCACAATGCTTCATGACCCCTGACAACACAATGATTCAGGACTCCTGTCATCAAATGATCCATGCCCTTGTCATCCCAATGCTCCATGACACCTGTAATCACAATGTTCCGTGATGCATGTCATCACAGTGTTCCATGACACATGTCATCACGATGTTCCATGCTTTTTTCAGCAAAATGCTACATGACCTTGTCATCACAATGCTCCATTACCATTGTCATCACAATCCTCCATGAAACTTGGTATCACATTGCTTCATCCCCTTGTCATCACAATGCTCCATGCACCTGAAATCGAAATGATCCATGACCTCTGTCATCACAATGCTCCAAAGCCTTGATCACAGTGTTCCATAACACTTGTCATCACAATGTTCCATGATGTCTGTCATCACAATACTCCATGCCCTTGTCATCAAAGTGCTCCATGACTTTGTCATCACAATGCTCAATACACTGCCATCACAATGCTCCCTGACACTTGTCTTCAGAATGCTCCTTGAATCTTGTCATGAAAAGGCTCCATGCCTTTTTCATCACAATACTCCATGCCCTTTTCATCACAATGCTCCATGCCATTGTCAAACAATCCCCCATGAACCTTGGGATCACATTGCTTCATACCCTTGTCATCACAATTCTCATTGTGATTGTCATCTCAATGCTCCATTATCATTGTCATTAAAATACTCCATTACCATTGTCATCACAATCCTCCATGAAACTTGGGATCACATTGTTTCATGCCCTTGTCATCACAATGCTCCATGTTCCTTGAACTCAAAATCATCCATGACCTCTCTCATCCAATGATCCAAACCGTTGATCACAATGTTCCTTAACACTTGTCATCACAACACTCCATGATGCCTGTCATCACAATACTCCATGCCCTGGTCATCAAAATGCTCCATGACTTTTTCATCACAATGATCCCTGACATTTGTCGTCAGAGTGCTCCTTGCATCCTCTCATGAAAAGCCTTCATGCCTTTTTCATTACAATGCTCCATGCTCTTTTCATCACAATGCTCCATATCCTTGACATCACAATACTCCAAAAGCTTGACATCAGAAAGCTACATGACTCCTGTCATCACAATTCTCCATGACACATGTCATCACAATGTTCCATGCCCTTGTCAGTACAGTGCTCCATGAGTCTAATCATCACCATCATCCATGGTTTCTCATCACCATGTTCCACAGTATTGCCATCACAGTGCTCCATGCCCTGGTCATCACAATGCTCCAAGTCCTTTGTCATCACAAATCTCCAGGTCCTTGTCATCACAATGCTCCATGACACTTACTATCACAACGTTACATGCTTTTGTCATAACTATTCTCCATGCTCTTGTCATCGCAATGCTCCATGACACTTCTCATAGCAAACTCCATACGACTGACATCACAATGCTTCACGACCTTGTCATCAAATTCTCAATGTCCCTTATGGTCACAATGCTCCATGCCATTGTCATCACAATGCTCCAAGCACTTGTCATCACAATCCTCCACGACACCTGGCATCACAATGTTTCATGCAATTGTCATCACAATGGACCATGACATATGTCAAAACAATGCTAACTAACACCTGTCTTCAGAATACTCCATGAACTTGTCATCACAATGCTCCATGAACCCTCTCATCACATTGCTCCATGCCCTTCTCATCACAATGCTCCATTCCCTTGTCATCACAATGCTCCAAGAAACCTGTTATCACAATACTCCATGAATATTTTCAGCCCAATGCTCCATCACCTTCTCATCATAATGCTCGTGACTCTTGTCGTCACAATGTTCCATAACCAATGTCATCACATCGCTCCATGACCCCTGACAACACAATGATCCAGGACGATTTTCATCAAAATGTTCCAGGACCCTTGTCATCACCATGATCTTGCCCTTTTCAGCCCCATGATCCATGACCCATGTATTCACAATGCCCCGTGTCGCTTGTCATCACAGTGCTCCGTGACCCTTGTCATCACAATTCTCCATTCCTTTGTCAGGAAAATGCTACATGACCTTGTCATCACAATTCTCCATGTGCTTTTCATCATAATGCTCTATGTTCCTTGGAATCAATATGATTCATGACCTCTGTCATCACAATGCTCCAAACCCTTGTGATCACAATGTTCAATAACACTTGTCATCACAATGCTGCATGATGCCTGTCATCACCATACTCCATGACCTTATCATCACAATGCTTCATGACCTTTTTCATCTCAATGCTCAGTACACTTGTCATCACAATTCTCACTGACACTTGTCGTCAGAATGCTCCTTGAAAACTTTCACGAAAAGTCTCCATGCCAGTTTCTTCACAATGCTCCATTCCCTCTTCTTCACAATGCTCCATGTCATTGTCATAACAATACTCCACAAGCTTGACATCAGAATGCTCCATTACCTTTGTCATCACAATGCTCCATGCTCCTTGAAATCAAAATGATCCATGACCTCTGTCATCACAATGCTCCAAACCCTTGTGATCACAATGTTCCATAACACTTGTCATCACAATGCTCCATGATGCTTGTCATCACAATACAGCATTAGTATTGTCATCACAAACCTCCATTACCATTGTTATCACAATCCTCCATGAATCTTGGGATCACATTTCTTCATGCACTTGTCATCACAATGCTCTCTGAACTTTGTCATCACAATGCACAATACACTTGTCATCACAATGTTCCATGACACTTTTTGTCCGAATGCTCCTTGAGCCCTGTCATGACAAGGCACCATGCCTGTTTCATCACATTGATCAATGCCCTTGTCATCAAAATGCTCCATGCCATTCTCATAACAATGCTCCATGACCACTCTCATCACATTGTTCCATGCCATTGTCATCACAAAGCTCCATGACTCTTATCACCACAATGCTCAATGCCCTCATCACAATGCTCCATGACCTGTCATTACAATGTTCCATGAACCATGTGTCAAAATGTTCCGTGCCATTCTCATCACAATGCTCCATGACCCTTTTCATCAAAATGCTCCAAGAACACTGTAATCACGATGCTCCATGTCCATCATCATAATGCTTCATGTCATTGTCATCACAATGTTCATTGCCCCTTATCATCAAAATGGTCCTCCACACCACTGTATTCACAATGTTCCAGGACACTTGTCATCACAGTTTTCCACGCCCATGTCATCACAAGGCTCCATAATCTTTGTCATCACAGTGCTCAAAGAACCCTGTATTTACAATGCTCCAATCCCTTGTCATCACAAAGCTCCATGACACATGTCATCAGAATGATCCATGGCATTCTCAACACAATGCTCCATGTCCTTGTCATCGCAATGCTCCAAGACACCTGTAATCACAATGCTCCATGCCCTTGTCATCACAAAGCTCCTTGACGCATGTCATCAGAATGATCCATCGCCTTCTCATCACAATGCTGCATGCAATTGTCATCACAATGGACCATGAAATATGTCATCAAAATGCTAACTGACACCTGTATTCACAGTACTGCATGCCCTTGTAATCCCAATGTGCCATGCCCACTGTCATCACAATAATCCATGAAACTTTTCAGAACAATGCTCCATGCCCCTGACATCACAATGCTCCATGCCCTTGTCCTCAAAATGCTCCATGACCACTGTCATCACAATGCTCCGTGACTTCAGGCATCACAATGCTTCATGACCATTGTCATCACAATGGTCCATGCCTTCGTCATCACAAGGCACTGACATTTGTCACCAAAATGCTCCATGAACTTTTCATCACAATGCTCCATGACCCTAGTCTTCACAATGCTCCATGCCTTTGTCAGCACAATGCTCGTTGCACTTCTCATCACAATACTCCATTACCATTGTCATCACAATCCTCCATTACCATTGTCATAACAATGCTCCATGCTCCTTGAAATCAAAATCATCCATGACTTCTGTCATCACAATGCTGCAAACCCTGGTGATCACAGTGTTCCATCACACTTGTCATCACAATGCTCCATGATGCTTGTTATCACAATACCCCATGCCCTTGTCATCACAATGCTCCTTAACCTTTATCATCACAATGCTCAATGCACTTGTCATCACAATACTCTTTAACCCTTGTAATCAGAATGCTCCATGAACCCTGTTATGAAAAGGCTCTGTGACTTTTTCATCACAATGCTCCATGCACTTTTCATCACACTGATCCATGCCATTATCATCACAATACTCCACAAGCTTGTAATCAGAATACTCCATGAACCTTATCATCACAATGCTCTATGACTCCTGTCATCACAAGACTCCATGACACCTGTCATCACAATGCTCCTTGCCCCTTGTCATTACAGTGCTCCATAACGCTTGTTATCACAATTTTCCATGGTATTCTCATCACCATGCTCCACGGCCTTGCCATGACAATGCTCCATGCCCTGGTCATCACAATGCTCCAAGCCCTTGTCATCACAGTCCTCCATGACACCTGACATCACAATGCTCCATGCAATTGTCATGACAATGGACCATGAAATATGTCATCACAATGGTAACTGACACCTGTCTTCACAGTAATCCATGCCCTTGTAATCCCAATGTGCCATACCCACTGTCATCACAATAATCCATGAAACTTGTCAGACCAATGCTCCCTATACCTGTCATCACGATGTTCCATGCCCTTGTCATCACAATGCTTCCTGACCTTTGTCATCACAATGTTCAATACAGTTGTCATCACAATGCTCCATGACACTTGTCATCAGAATGCTCCTAGAAACCTGGCATGAAAAGGCTCCATGCCTTTTTCATCACAATGCTCTATGCTCTTTTCATCAAAATGCTCCATGCCATTGTCATCACAACACTCCACAAGCTAGTCATCAGAATTTTCATGACCCTTGTCATCACAATGCTACATGACACCTGTCTTCACAATGCTACATGACCACTGTAATCACAACGCTTTGTGACCCCTGACAACACAATGATATGGGAATCTAGTCATCAAAATTCTCCATCACCCTTTTCATCACAATGATCCATGACCTTGTCATCCCAATGCACCATGACATCTGTAATCACAATGTTCCGTGACACCTGTCATCACAGTGCTGCATGACATTTGTCATCACGATGCTCCATGCCTTTTTCAACAAAACGCTACATGACCTTGTCATCACAATGCTCCCTGCAATTGTCATCACATTGCTCCATTATCATTGTCATCAAAATACTCCATTACCAATGTCATCACTATCTTCCATGAAACTTGGGATCACATTGCTTCATGACCCTCTCATCACAATGCTCCATGCTCCTTGAAATCAAAATCATCCATGACCTCTGTCATCACAATGCTCCAAACCGTTGATCAAAATGTTTGATAACACTTGCCATCACAATGCTCCATGATGCCTGTCATCACAATAATCCACGCAATTGTCATCAAAATGCTCCATGACTTTGTCATCACACTGCTCAATACACTTGTCATCACAATGCTCCCTGACACTTGTCGTCAGAATGCTCCTTGAATCCTGTAATGAATAGGCTCCATGCCTTTTTCATCACAATGCTCCATGCCGTTATCATCACAATGCTCCATGCCATTGTCATACAATCCTCCATGAAATTTAGGATCACATTGCTTCATGCCCTTGTCATAACAATGTTCCATGCTCCTTGAAATCAAAATCATCCATGACCTCTGTCATCACAATGCTTCAAACCCTTGTGATCACAATGTTCCATAACACTTGTCATCACAACGCTCCGTGATGCCTGTCATCACAGTAATCCATACCCTTGTCATCACAATTCTCCATGACCATTGTAATCACAATGCTCAATACACTTGTCATCAGAATATTCCCTGACATTTGTCGTCAGAATGCTCCATGAAACCTGTCAGAAAAGGCTCCATGCTTTTTTCATTACAATGCTCCATGCTCTTTTCATCAAAATGCTCCATGCCATTTTCATCTCAATACTCCACAAGCTTTTCATCAGAATTCTCCATGTCCCTTGTCATCACAATGCTCCATGAACCCTGTCATCACAATGCTCCATGACACCTGTCATCACAAAGCTCCATGACCCTTGTCATAACAGCGCTCCATGATGTTCCTCATCACAATCATCCAGGGTTTCTCATCACCATGCTCCACGGTATTGCCATCACAATGCTCCATTCCCTGGTCATCACAATGCTCCAAGTCCCTTGTCATCACAATTCTCCAGGTCCTTCTCATCACAATTCTCCATGACACTTCTCAACACAATGTTACATGCTCTTGTCATCACAACCTTCATGCATTTGTCATTGCAATGCCCCATGACCCTTTTCATAGCAAGCTCCATGCGCTTGGCAACAAAATGCTTCACGAGCTTGTCATCAAAATTCTCAATGGCCCTTGTCATCACAATGCCCCATGCCCTTGTCATCAAAATGCTCCTAGCCCTTGTCATCACAATACACCATGACACCTGGCATCACAATGCTCCTTCCAATTGTCATCACAATGGACCATGACATATGTCAAAACAATGCTAAATGACACATGTCTTCACAATACTCCATGACCTTGTCATCACAATGCTCCATGCCATTGTCATCACAATGTGCCATGCCCACTCTCATCACAATAATCCATGAAACTTCTCAGACCAATGCTCCATGCCCTTAACATCAAAATGCTCCATGCCTTTGTCATCAAAATGTTCCATGTACCCGGTCATCACATTGCTCCGTGACTCCAGTCATCACAATGATTTATGTCCTTTGTCATCCCAATGGTCCATGCCCTCGTCATCACAAGACTCTGTGACAGTTGTCACCACAATGCTCCATGAACTTTTCGTCACAATTCTTCATGACCACTATCATCACAATGCTCTGTGACTCCAGTCAACACAATGCTTCATGACCTTTGTCATGACAATGGTCCATGCCCTCATCATCACAAAGCTCTGTGACCTTTGTCATCACAATGCTCCATAAACTTTTCATCACAATGCTCTCTGACCCAAGTCATCACAATGCTCCATGAACCGTGTCATCACAATACTCCATGAATATTTACCGCCCAATGCTCCTTGACCTTCTCATCATGATGCTCCATGACTCCTGTCATCACAATGCTCCGTAAACAATATCACCGCATCACTCCATGACCCCTGACAACACAATGATCCGGGACGCTTCTCATCAAAATGCTCCAGGACCATTGTCAGCACAATGATCTTGCCCTTGTCAGCCCAATGCTCCATGTTCCCTGTAATCACAATGTTCCGTGTCGCTTGTCATCACAGTGTTCCGTGACACTTGTCATCCCAATGCTCCATGCCTTTGTCAGGAAAATGCTACATGACCTTGTCATCACAATGTTCTAGGCACTTGTCATCACAATACTCCATTACCATTGTCAGCACAATCCTCCATGAACCTTGGGATCACATTGTTTCATGCCCTTGTCATCACAATGCTCCATGGTCCTTGAAATCAAAATGATCCATGACCTCTGTCATCACAATGCTCCAAACCCTTGTGATCACAATGTTCAATAACACTGTCATCACAACGCTGCATGATGCCTGTCATCACCATACTCCATGACCTTGTCATCACAATCCTTCAGGACCTTTGTCATTACAATTCTCAATACACTTGTCACCACATTGCTCACAGACACTTGTCATCCGAATGCTCCTTGAACCCTCTCATGAAATGTCTCCATGCCTTTTTCTTCACAATGCTCCATTCCCTTTTCATCACAATGCTCCATGCCATTGTCATAACAATACTCCCCCAGCTAGTCATCAGAATGCTCGATTAAGGTTGTCATCACAATGATCCATGACCCCTGTCATCACAATGCTCCATGACACCTGTCATCACAATGCTCCATACCCTTTGTCATTACAGTGCTCCATGACTCTCGTCATCACAATTATTCGTGGTCTCTCATCACAATGTTCCACGGTCTTGCCATCACAATGCTCCATGTCCCTTGACATCAAAATTCTCTATATCCTTGTCATCACAATGTTTCATGACACTTTTCATCACAATGTTACATGCATTTGTCATCGCAATTCTCCATTCATTTGTAATTGCAATGCTCCATGACACCTGTCATAGCAAGCTCCATGCAATTGTCATCACAATGCTTCACGACATTGTCATCAAAATTCTCAATGGACCTTGTCATCACAATGCTCCATGCCCTTGTCATCACAATGCTCCCAGCCCTTGTCATCACAATGTTCCATTACCTTTGTCATCAAAATCCTTTATGACACTTGGCATCACAATGCTCCATGTCATTGCCATCACAATGGACCTTGACAAATGTCATCACAATGCTCCCTGACATCTGTCTTCACAATAAACCATGACATTGTCATCACAATCCTCCATGGCCTTGTCATCACAATGATCCAAGACCCCTGTCATCGCAATGCTCTGTGACACCAGTCATCACAATGCTTCATGACCTTTGACATCACAATGGTCCATTCCCTCGTCATCACAAGGCTCTGTGATCTTTGTCACCACAATGCTCCATGAACATTTCGTCACAAAGCTCTGTGACCCTTGTCATCACAATGCTCCATGCCTTTGTCAACACAATGCTCCATGACCCTTGTCCTCACAATGCTCCATGCGCTTGTCAGCACAATGCTCCATGACACATGTAATCACAATGTGCCATGCGATTCTCATCACAATCTCCACAAATTTGCCATCACAATGCTCCATAAATTTTGTCATCACAATCTCCATGCACTTCTCATCAAAATGCTCTATCACCACTGATATCACAATGTTCCATCAATAGTCATCACAATACTCCCTCACCCCTGACATCACAATGATCCATAACCACTGTCATCAAAATGTTCCATGATTCTTTGCATCAAATTGCTCCAAGACCCTGTCATCACAATGCTCCTTGCCATTCTCATCACAATGCGACACACACTTGTCATGTAAATGCTCCATTACTTTTGTCATCAAAACCCTCCATGTCCCTTGGCAGCAAAATGTTCCATGCCATTGTCATCACAATGCTCCATGTAAACTCTCATCACATTACTCCATGCCCTTGTCATAACAAAGCTCCATGACGCTTGTCATCGCAATGATCGATGCCCTTCTGATTAAAATGCTCCATGCCCTTGTCATTGCAATCGTCCATAACCCTTGTATCACAGTGTTCCTTGCCCTAGTCATCACAATGCTCCATGCACACTCTCATCTCAGTAATCCATGATATATTTCCAAACAATGCTCCATGTCCTTGTCATCACAATGCTCCATTATCCCTGTCATAAAAATGCTCCATGACCCCAGCCATCACAATATTCCACGGCCTTGTCATCAAAAGGCTCCATGACACTTCTCATCACAATGTTCCAAGACACTTGTAATCACAATGCTCCATGCCCCATTTCATCTCAATGCTCCATGAACCCTGTCATCACAATGCATAATGACCATTATAAAAATGCTTTATGCTATTGTCATACAATGAAATCAAAATGCTCCATGACCTCTGTCATCACAATGCTCCAAACCCTTGTGATCACAATGTTCCATAACCCTTGTCATCACAACGCTCTATGATGCTCGTCCTCACAATTATCCATGGTCTTCTTATCACAATGCTCCATAAACTTTGTCATCACAAAGCTCAATACACTTGTCGTCACAATGCTCCCTCACACTTGTCATCAGTGTGCTCCTTGAACCCTGTCATGACAAGGTTCCATGCAGTTTTCGTCACAATCATCCATGCCCTTTTCATCACAATGCTCCAATACACCTCTAATCACAATGCTCCATGCCCATGTCATCACAGAGCTCCATGATGCATGTCGTCTGAATGCTCCATGGCATTTTCATCCAAATGCTCCATGCCCTTGTCATCACAATGCTCCAAGACCCCTGTAATCACAATGCTTCATGCCCCTTTTCATCAGATTTCTCCATGAGACTTGTCATCACAAGGCTCCATGGTATTCTCATCACAATGCTCCAGGACCTTGTCATCACATTGCCCCTTTCCCTTGTCATCACAGTGCTCCATGACCACAGTCATCAAAATACTCCGTGAACATTTTCAGCTCAATGATCCATGACCTTCTCATCACAATGCTCCATGACCCCTGTCATCAGAATGCTCCATGAACACTGTTTTCACAACGCTCCATGACCCCTGAAAACACAATGATCCGGGACTATTGTCATCAAAAGGCTTCATGACAATTGTCATCCCAATGATCCACTCCCTTGTCATCCCAATGTTCCATGACACCTGTAATCACAATGCTACATAAAGCATGTCATCACAGTGCTCCATGACCCTTGTCATCACAATGCTCCATGCCTTTGTCAACAAAATGCTCCATTCACTTGTCATCACAATCCTCCATGAAACTTCTGATCACATCGCTTCATGCTCTTGTGATCAAAATGTTCAATGCTCCTTGATATCAAAATACTCCATGACCTCTGTCATCACAATGCTCCAAAGCCTTGTGATCACAGTGTTCCATAACACTTGTCATGACAACGCTCCATGATGCCTGTCATCACAATACTCCATGCCTTTTTCATCACAATGCTCCATGCGCTTTTCTTCACAATGTTCCATGCCATTGTCATCACAGTGTTCCATGACCCCGGTCATCACAATGTTCCATGACACCTGTCATCACAATGCTCCATGCCCCTTGTCATTACAGTGCTCCATGACGCTCGTCATCACAATACTCCATGAATATTTTCAGCCCAATGATCCATGACCTTCGTATCACAATGTTCCATGACCCCTATCATCACAATGCTCCATGACCCCTGTCATCACAACGCTCCATGAACCCTGAAAACAAAATGATCTTTGACTCTTGTAATTAAAATGCTCCATGACACTTCTCATCACAATGATCCATGCATTTGTAATCCCAATGTTCCATGACCCCTGTAATCACAATGCTCTGTGATGCTTGTCATCACAGTGCTCCATGACATTTGTCATCACAATGCTCCATGCCTTTGTCAGCAAAATTCTACATGACCTTGTCATTACAATGCTCCATGCACTGGTCATCACAATTCTCCATTACCATTGTCATCACATTCCACCATGAACCTTGGGATCACATTTCTTCATGCCCTTGTCATTACAATGTTCCATGCTCCTTGAAGTCAAAATGATACATGACTTCTGTCATCATAATGCTCCTAAACTTTGTAATCACAGCCTTCCATAACACGTGTCATCGCAACGCTCCATGTTGACTCTCTTCACAATGCTCCATGAGCTTTGTCATAACAATGTTAAATACACTTGTCATCACAAAGCTCCGTGACGCTTGTCATCAGAATACTCCTTGAAACCTTTCATGAAAATGCTCCATGCCTTTTTCATCACAATGATCGTTGCCCTTTTCATCACAATGCTCCAAGCCATTGTCATCACAATACTCCACAAACTTGTCATCAGAATGCTCCATGAACCTTGTCATCACAATGCTCCATGACCCCTGTCATCACAATGCTCCTTGACACCTGTCCTCACAATGCTCAATGCCCCTTTTCATTACAGTGGTCCATGACGCTCGTCATCACAATTATCCATGGTCTTCTCATCACAATGCTCCACGGTCTTGCCATCGCAATGATCCATGCCCTAGTCATCCCAATGCTGCATGTCCCTTGTCATCACATTGTTCCATGACACTTCTAATCACAATTTACATCCTCTTGTCATCACATTTCTCCATGCACTTGTCATCGCAATGCTCCTTGACAACTGTCGTAGCAAGCTCCATGTGCTTGTCATCACAATGCTTCACGAACCTGTCATTAAAATTCTCAATGGCCCTTGTCATCATAATGCTCCATGACCCTTGTCATCACAATGCTCCAAGCCCTTGTCACGACAATGGTCCATTACCTTTGTGTTTTGTGTTTTGTGCCCTTGTCATAGTGTTTTGTGCCCTTGTCATCACAATGCTCCATGCCCACTCGCATCTCAATAATCCATGAAATTTTTCAGACCAATGCTCCATGTCCATGTCATTACAATGCTCCATTACCACTGTCATAACAATGCTCCATGACCCCTACCATCACAATATTCCACGGCCTTGTCATCACAAGGCTCAATGACCCTTGTCATCACAATGCTCCCAGACCCATGTAATCATAATGCTACATGCCCTTGTCATCATAATCCTGTAAAACCCCTGTAATCACAATACTCCATGCCCCTTTTCTTCTCAATGCTACATGGATCCTGTCGTCACAATGTACCATGCCCATCATTATAACGCTTCATGCTATTGTCATCACAAGGAAATCAAAATGATCCATGACCACTGTCAACACAATCCTCTAAACCCTTGAGATCACAATGTTCCATAACCCTTGTCATCACAACGTCCCTTGACAATAATCATCACAATTTTCCATGGTCTTCTCATCACAATGCTCCATGACGTTTGTCATTACAATGCTCAATGCACTTGTTATCACAATGCTCCCTGACACTTGTAATCAGTATGCTCCTTGAACCCAGTCATGACAAGGCTCCATGCCTTTTTCATCACAATGATCCATGCACTTTTCATCACAATTCTCCAAGATCCCTGTAATCACAATGCTCCATGCCTTTGTCATCACAAAACTTCATGACACATGTCATTAGAATGCTCCGTGGCCTTCTCATCACAATGCTCATTGCCCTCGTCTTCACAGTGCTCCAAGACTCCTGTAATCACAATGATCCATTCCCCTTTTCACCTCAATGCTCCATGAGAATTGTCATCACAAGGCTCCATGGTATCCTCATCACAATGCCCCAGGACCTTGTCATCACAATGCTCCATTCCCATGTCATAACGATGCTCCATGACCCCTCTCATCACAATACTCCATGAACATTTTCTGCCCAATGCTCCCTGACCTTTCAGTCACAATGCTCCATGACACCTATAATCGCAATGCTCCATGACCACTGTCAACACAGTGCTCCATAACCCATAACAACACAATGATCAGGAACCCTCGTCATCAAAATGTTCCATGACCCCTATCATCACAATGATCCATGCCCTTGTCATTCCAATGCTCCATGACTTTTATCATCACAGTGCTCCATGACAATTGTTATTACCATTCTCTAAGCCTTTGTCAGCAAAATGCTACATGACCTTGTGATCACAATGCTCCATACGCTTGTCCTCACAATACTCCAATACCATTATCATCACAATCCTCCATGAACATCAGGATCACACTGCTTCATGTCCTTGTCATCATAATGCTCCATGTTCCTTGAAGTCAAAATGATCCATGACCTCTGTCATCACAATGTTCCAAAATCTTGTGATCACAATGTCCCGTAAGACTTTTCATCACAATGCCCAAAGACGCTCGTCATCACAATTATCCATGGTCTTATCATCAAATTGTTCCATGACCTTTGTCATCACAATGCTCAATAAACTTGTCATCACAATGCTCCGTGACACTTGTCATCAGAATGCTCCTTGAACCCTGTCATGAAAAGGACCCATGCCTTTTTCATCAGAAATCTCCTTGCCTTTTTCATCACAATGCTCCATGCCATTGTCATCACAGTACTCCACAAGTTGTCATGAGAATGCTCCATCACCCTTGTCATCACAATGCTCCATGACCCCTGCCCTCACAATGCTACATGCCCCTTGTCATTACAGTGCTCCATGACGCATGTCATCACAATTATCCATGGTTTTCTCTTCACAATGCTCCATGGTCTTGCCATTACAACGGTCCATGCCCTGTTCATCAAAATGATCCATGTCAATTGTCATCACAATTCTCCACGTCCTTGTCATCACAATGCTCCTGGAAACTTCTCATCACACTGTTACATGATATTGTCATCACAATTGTCCATGCACTTGTCATCACATTGCTCCATGACTGCTGTCATAGCAAGCTCCATGCGCTTGACATCACAATGCTCCATTACCCCTGTCATAACAACGCTCCATAACACCTGCCATCACAATTTTCCACGGCCTTGTCATCACAAGGCTCCATGACCCTTGTCATAACAATGCTCCAAGCACCCTGTAATCACAATGCTCCATGCCCTTGTCATCACAAAGTTCCATGATGCATGTCATGAGAATGCTCCATGGCCTTCTCATCACAATGCCCCATGCCCTTGTCAACACAATGCTCCAAAACCCATGTAATCACAATGTTCCATGCCCCTTTTCAGCTCAATGCTCCATGAAGCCTGTCATCAAAATGCACCATGACCATCATCATAATGCTTCATACTATTGTCACCACAATGAAATCAAAATCCTCCATGACTTCTGTCATCACAATGCTCCAAACCCTTGTGATCACAATGTTCCATAACACTTGTCATCACAATGCCCAATGACGCTCGTCATCAGAATTATCCATGGTCTTATCATCACAATGCTCCATGACTTTTGTCATCCAATGCTCAATACAGCTGTCATCCGAATGCTCCATGACACTTGTCGTCACTATGCTCCTTGAACCCTGTCATGACACGGCTCCATGCCTTTTTCATCACAATGATCCATGCCCTTTCCATCACAATGCTCCAAGAACCCTGTAATCGCAATGCTCCATGCCCTTGTCATCACAAAGCTCCATGACGCATGTCATCAGAATGCTCCATGGACTTCTCATCACAATGCTCCATGCCTTTGTCATTACGATGCTCCAAGACCCCTGTAATCACAATGCTCCATGCCCGGTTTCATCAGAATGCTCCATGGCACTTGTCATCACAAGGCTCCGTGGACTTCTCAACACAATGCTCCAGGAACTAGTCATCACAATGCTCTATTCACTTGTCATCACAATGTTCCATTACCCCTCTCATCACAATACTCCATGAATATATTAAGCCCAATGCTCCATGACCTTCCTATTACAATGCTCCATGACACCTGTCATCACAATGCTCCAGGACCATGGTCATCACAACGCTCGATGAACCCTAACAACACAATGATCCGGGACTCTTGTCATCAAAATGCTCCATGACACTTGGCATCACAATGATCCATGCCCTTGTCATCCCACTACTCCATGACCCCTATAATCACAATGCTTTGTGACGCTTGTCATCACAGTGCTCCATGCTTTTTTTATCACAATGTTCCACACACTTACGATCACAATTTTCCATAACTCTTGTCATCACAACGCTCCATGATGCATGTCATCACAATACTCCATGCCATTGTCATCACAATGCTCCATGACACTTATCACCACAATGCTCCAAGCCCTTGTCATCACAATGCTCCATTATCTTTGTCATCACAATCCTCCATGACACTTGGCATCACAATGCTCCATGCCATTTTCATCACAATAAACCATGACATATGTCATCACAATTATCCCTGACAACTCTCTTCACAATAATCCATGACATTTCATCACAATGCTCAATGCCCTTTTCATCACAATGCTCCTTCACCCATGTCATCACAATGCGCCATGTGCTTGTCCTCACAATGCTCCACAAGCTTGTCATCACAATGCTCCATAAACTTTGTCATCACAATGCTCCATGCACTTCCCATCAAAATACACTCTCACCACTGATATCACAATGTTCCATCACTAGTCATCACAACATTCCCTCACCCCTGTCATCAAAATGTTCCATGACCCCTGCCATCACAATGCTACATGCCCTTATCATCACAATGCTACATGACCCCTGACATCACAATGTTCCATAAACCCTGTAATCAAAATGCTCCGTAACCCATTTCATCACAATGCTCCATGACGCTTGACCTCACAATGTTCCATTAAAACTGTCATCAAATGATCCATGACAATTTTCATCAAATTGCTCCATGACCCTCTCATCACAATGCTCCATGACACTTCTCATCACACTGTTACATGCTCTTGTCATCACAATTCTCCATGCACTTGTTATCGCAATGCTCCATGACACCTGTCATAGCAAACTCCATCCGCTTTTCATCACAATGCTTCACGACATTCTCATCAAAATTCTCAATGGCCCTCGTCATCACAATGTTCCATGCTCTTGTCATCACAATGCTACATTACCATTGTCATCAAAATCCTCCATGACAATTGGCATCACAGTGATCCATGCCATTGTCATCCCAATGAACCATGATATGTGTCATCAAAATGCTCCTTGACCAATGTGTTCACAATAATCCATGAGCTTGTCATCACAATGTTCCATGCCCTTGTCATAACAATGTGCCATGCCCATGTCATCACAATAATCCATGAAACATGTCAGACCAATGCTCCATGCAGCTGTCATCGCAATGCTACATAACATTGTCATCACAATGCTCCATGACCTCTGTCATAACAATGCTCCGTGACTCCAGTCATCACAATGTTTCATGACCTTTGTCATCACAGTGGTCCATGCCCTCGTCATCACAAGACTCTGTGACTCTTGTCACCACAATTCTCCATGTAATTTCCATCACAAAGCTCTGTGAACCTGCTCATCACAATGCTCCATGCCTTTGTCAACACAATGCCCCATGACCCTTGTAATCAAAATGCTCCATGCGCTTGTCAGCACAATGTTCCATGATCCATTTCACAACAATGCTCCATGCGCTTGTCTTCACAATGTTCCACAAATTTGTCATCACAATGCTCCATAAAACTCGTCATCACAGTGCTCCATGCACACCTCATCAAAATGCTCTCTCACCACTGATATCACAATGTTTCATTACTAGTCATCACAATACACCCCCACCCCTGTCATCAAAATTTTCCATGACCCCTGTCATCACAATGCTACATACACTTATCATCACAATGCTCCATGACGCTTGACATCACAATGTCCCATAACCCCTCTCATCAAAATGCTCCATGACTCTTTTCATCACAATGCTCCATGACACCTGACATCACAATTTTCCATAAACCCTTTCATCAAAATGTTCCATGACGTTTTTCATCAAATTGCTCCATGAAACTGTCATTGCAATGCTCCCTGCCCTTCTCATCACAAAGCAGCACGTCCTTGTCAACAAAATGCTCCATGACCTTTGTTATCACAATGCACCATGCCATTGTCATCCCAATGCTCCATGAAAACTCTCATCACATTGCTCCATGCCCTTGTCATCAAAAAGATCCATGACACTTGTCATCACAATGCTCAATGCCCTTCTCATCACAATGCTCCATGACCTTGTGATTACAATCCTACATGACCCATGTATCACAGTGTACCGTGTACTTGTCATCACAATGCTCCATGCCCACTCTCATCCCAATAATCCATGAAACTTTTCACACCAGTGCTCCATGCCCTTGTCATCACAATGTTCCATGATACCTGTCATTACAGTGCTCCATGACGCTCATCATCACAATTATTCATGGGCTTCTCATCACAATGCTCCATGACCCATGTCATCACAATTCTCCATTACCCCTGTTATCACAACGCTCCATGATGCCTGTTATCACAATAATCCATGCCCTTGTCATCAGAATGCTCCAAGACACCTGTAATCACAATGGTCCATGCCACTTTTCATCAGAATGCTCCATGAAACTTGTCATCAAAAGGCTCCCTGGTCTTCTCTTCTAAATGTTCCAGGACATTGTCATCACTATGCTCCATTTCCTTCTCATCACAATGCTCCATGACCACTGTCATTACAATACTCCATGAACATGTTCAGCCCTATGATTCATGACCTTCTCATCAAAATGCTCCATGAGGCTGTCATCACAATGATCCATGACCACTGTCATCACAACGCTCCATGACCCCTGACAACAAAATGATCCTGGACTCTTCTCATCAAAATGCTCCATGACACTTTTCATCAAAATGATCCATGCGCTTGTCATCCCAATGTTCCATGACCTCTGTAATCACAATGCTCCTTGATGCTTGTCATCACAGTGCACCATGACCCTTGTCATCACAATGCTCCATGCCTTTGTCAGCAAAATGCTCCATGACTATGTCAACAAAATCCTCCATGAGCTTATCATCACAATCCTCCATGACCTCTGTAATCACAAAGCTCCTTGATGCTTGTCATCACAGTGCACCATGACCCTTGTCATCACAATGCTCCATGCCTTTGTCAGCAAAATGCTCCATGACTATGTCAACAAAATGCTCCATGAGCTTTTCATCACAATCCTCCATGAAACTTGGGATCACATTGCTTCATGCCCTTTTCATCACAATGCTCCATCCTACTTGAAATCAAAATGCTCCATGCCCTCTTTCATCACAATGCTCCAAACCCTTGAGATCACAATGTTCCATAACAGTTGTCATCACAATGCCCCATGACGGTTGTCATCACAATTAAACATGGTCTTCTCATCACAATGCTCCATGACCTTTTTCATCACAATGTTCAATACACTTGTCATCACAATGCTCCCTGACACTTTTCGTCAGTATGCTCCTTGAACACTTGCATGACAAAGCTCCATGCCTTTTTCATCAAAATGATACATGCCCTTTTCATCACAATGCTCCAAGCCCCCTGTAATCAAAATGCTCCATGCCCTTGTCATCACCAAGCTCCATGACACATGTCATCAGGATGCTCCATGGCCTTATCATCACAATGTTCCATGCCCTTGTAATCAAAATGCTCCAAGAACCCTGTAATCACAATGATCCATGCCCCTTTTCATCAGAATGCTCCATGAGACTTGTCATCACAAGGCTCCATGGTCTTCTCATCAAAATGCTCCAAGACCTTGTCAACACAATGTTCCATGACCCCTGTCATCACAATACTCCATGAACATGTTCAGCCCAATGATCCATGAAATTCTCATCACAATGCTCCATTACACTTGTCATCACAATGCTCCATGACCCCTGACAACACAATCATCCCAGACTCTTGGCATCAAAAACCTCCATGTCCCTTGTCATCCAAATGATCCATGCCCTTTTCATCCCAATGCTCCGTGACCTCTGTAATCACAATGCTCCGTGAGCTTGTCATCACAGTGCTCCATGACGCTTGTCATCAAAATGCTCCATGCGTTTTTCAGAAAAATGCTACATGACCGTGTCATCACAATACTCCATGTGCTTGTCATCACAATACTCCATTACCATTGTCTTCAAAATCCTCCATGACCCTTGGGATCAAAATGCTCCATGCCCTTTTCATCAAAATGCTCCATGATCCTTGAAATCAAAATGATCCACGAAATCTGTCATCACCATGCTCCAAACCCTTGTGATCACAATGTTCCATAACACTTGATATCACAATACTCCAGGATGCCTGCCATCACAATGCTCCATGACCTTTGTCATCACAATGCTCAATACACTTGTCATCTCAATGCTCCCTGACACTTGTCGTCACAAAGCTCCTTGAACCCTGTCATGAAAAGGCTCCATGCCTTTTTCATCACAATGCTCCATGCCCTTTTCATCACAATGCTCCATGCCATTGTCATCACAAAACTCCACAAGCTTGTCATCAGAATGCTCCAAGACCCTTGTCATCACAATTCTCCATGACACTTGTCATCACTATGTTCCAAGACAACTGTCATCACAATGCTCCATTCCCCTTGTCATTACAGTGCTCCATGAGGTTTGTCATCACAATTATCCATGGTCTTCTTATCACAATACTCCACGGTCTTGCGATCACAATGCTCCATGCAATGGTCATCACAATGCTCCATGTCCCTTGTCCTCACAATTCTCCCCGTCCTTGTCATCACAATGCTCCATGACACTTTTCATAACAATGTTACATGCTCTTGACATCACAATTCTCCATGCACTTGTCATCACAATTCTCCATCACCACTGTCATAGAAAGCTCCATGCGCTGGTCATCACAATGCTTCATGACATTGTCATCAAAATTCTCAAAGGCCTTTGTCATCAGAATGCTCCATGCACTTGTCATCACAATGCTCCAAGCCCTTGTCATCACAATACCCCATTACCTTTGTCATCATAATCCTTCGTGAAACTTGGCATCACAATGCTCCATGCCATTGCCATCACAAAGGACCATGACATATCTCCTCTCAATGTTCCATGCCCTTTTCATCACAATGCACCATGCCCCTTGTCATCCCAATAATCCATGAAACTTGTCAGACCAATGTTCCATGCCCCTGTCATCAAAATTCTCCATGCCCTTGTCATCACAATGCTCCTTGACTCCAGTCATCACCATGCTTCATGACATTTGTCATCACACTGTTCCATGCCCTTGTCATCACAAGGCTCTGTGACTTTTGTCACCACAATGCTCCATGAACTTTTCATCACAATGCCCTGTGACCATTGTAATCACAATGCTCCGTGCCTTTGTCAGCACTATGCTCCGAGTTCCTTGTCATCACAATACTCCATGCGATGATCACCACATTGATCCATGACCTTGTCATCACAATGCGCCATGTGCTTGTCATCACAGGGCTCCACTACCTTTTCAACACCATGCTCAATAAACCTTGTCTTCTCAATGCTCCAAGCACTTCTTATCAAAATGCTCTCTCACCACTGATATCACAATGTTCCATCACTAGTCATCACAATACTCCCTCACCTCTGTCATCACTATGTTCCATGACCCCGGTCATCACAATGCTACATGCCTTATCATCACAATGCTCCATGACCCCTGACATCACAATGTTCCATAACAACTCTCATCAAAATGTTCCATGACACTTTTCATCAAATTGCTCCATGACCCTGCCGTCACAATGCTCCCTGCCCTTCTCCTTACAATGCACCACACCCTTCTCATCAAAATGCTCCATGACACTCTCATCACAAAGCTCCATGACCCTTGGCATCACAGTGCTCCATGCCATTGTCCTCACAATGCTCCATGAAAACTCTCATCACATTGCTCCATGCCCTTGTCATTCCGAAGTTCCAGGACACTTGTCATCACAATGTTCAATGCACTTCTCATCACATTGCTCCATGCCCTTGTCATTACAATCCTCCATAAACCATGCATCAGTGTTCCTTTCCCTTGTGATCACAATGCTCCATGCCCACCCTCATCACAATAATCCATGAACTTGTTCAGACCAATGCTCCATGCCCTTGTCATAACAATGCTCCTTTACCCCTGTCATAACAATGCTCCATGACCCCTGATATCACAATGTTCTAAGGCCTTATCATCACAAAACTCCATGACGCATGTCATCAGAATGCTCCATGGACTTCTCATCACAATGCTCCATGCCCTTTTCATCACAATGCTCCAAGACCACTGTAAGAACAATGTTCCATGCCACTTTTCATCTCAATGCTGCATGAACCCTGTCATCACAATGCACCATGCCCATCATCATAATGCTTCATGCTATGTCATCACAATGAAATTAGAATGCTCCATGACTTCTGTCATCACAATGCTCCAAACCTTTGTGATCAAAATGTTCCATAACACTTTTCATCACAACGTCCCATGATGCTCGTCATCACAATTATCCATGGCCTTCTCATCACAATGCTCCATGTCCTTTGTTATCACAATGCTCAATACACTTGTCATCACAATGCTCCCTGACAATTGTCATCAGTATGCTCCTTGAACCCTGTCACGACAAGGCTCCATGCCTTTTTCATCACAATGATACGAGCCCTTTTCATCACAATGCTCCAAGACCACTGAAATCACAATGCTCCATTCACTTGTCATCACAAAGCTCCAAGACGCATGTCATCAGAATGCTCCATGGTCTTCTCATCAAAATGTTCGAGGCCCTTGTCATCACAATGCTCCAAGACCCCTGTAATCACAATGGTCCATGCCGCTTTTCATCAGAATTCTCCATGAGACTTGTCATCTCAAGGCTCCATGGTCTTCTCATCAAAATGGTACAGGACCTTGTCATCACAATGCTCCATTTTGTTGTCATCACTATACTCCATGATAGCTGTCATCACAATAGTCCATGAACATGTTCAGCACTATGTTCCGTGACCTTCTCATCACAATGCTCCATTACCCCTCTCATCACAATGCTCCATGACCAGAGTCATAACAATGCTCCATGACCCCTGACAGCACAATGATCCGGGACTCGTCTCATCAAAATGCTCCATGACACTTGTCATCACAATGACCCATGCACTTGTCATCCCAATGCTCCATGACCCCTGTAATCACAATTCTCCGTAACGCTAGCCATCACAGTGCTCCATGTCCCTTGTCATCAAAATACTCCATGCCTTTGTCAGCAAAATGCTACATGACCTCGTCATCACAATGCTCCATGTGCTTGTCATCACAATCCTCCATTACCCTTGTCATCACAATCCTCAATGAACCTTGGGATTCCATTGCTTCATGCCAATGTCATCACATTTATCCATGCTCCTTGAAATCAAAATGCTCCATGCACTCTATCATCACAATGCTCCAAACCCTTGTGATCACAATGTTCCATAACACTTCTCATCACAATGCTTCATGAAGCCTGTCATCGCAATACTCAATGCCCTAGTCATCACAATGCTCTATGAACTTTGTCATCACAATGCTCAAAACACTTGTCATCACAATGCTCCCTGACACTTGTCATCAAAATGCTCCTTGACATTGTCATGGAAAGGCTCCATGCCTTTTTTTTATCATAATGCTCCATGTACTTTTCATCACAATGCTCCATGCCATTGTCAGCACAATACTCCACAAGCTTGTCATCAGAATGCTCCATGACCCTTGGCATCACAAAGCTCCATGACCTCTGTCATCACAATGCTCCATGACACCTGTCATCAAAATGCTCCATGCCCCTTGTCATTACAGTGCTCCATGACGCTCCTCATCACAATTATCCATGATCTTCTCATCACAATGCTCCACTGTCTTGCCATCACCATGTTCCATGCCCTGGTCATCACAATGCTCCATGTCCCTTGTCATCTTAGTTCTCCAGGTCCTGGTCATCACAATGCTCCATGACACTTCTCATCACAACGTTACATGCTCTTGTCATCATATTTCTTCATTCACTTGTCATCGCAGTGCTCCAGGACCACTGTCAAAGGAACCTCCATGCGCTTGTCATGACAATGCTTCACGACCTTGTCATCCAAATTCTCAATGGCCCTTTTCATCACAATTCACCATGCCCTTGTCATCTCAATGCTCTATGACCCTTGTCATCACAATGCTCCAAGCACTTGTCATCACAATTATCCATTACTTTTTTAATCACAATACTCCATGACATTTGGCATCACAATGCTCCACGTCACTGTCATCAAAATGGACCATGATATATGTCATCACAATGCTCCCTGACACTTGTCTTTACAAACTCCAAGACCTTGTCATCACAATGCCCCATGACCTTGACATCACAATGTGCCATGCCCATTGTCATCCCAATAATCCATGAAACTTGTCAGAACTATGCTCCATGCCCCTGTGATCACAATGCTCCTGTCCCTTGTCATCACAATGCTCCATGACCCCTGTCATCACAATGCTCCGTGACTCCAGTCATCACAATGCTTCGTGATATTTGTCACCACGAAATCCATGAACTTTAATCACAATGCTCTTTGACCCTTGTCATCACAATGCTCCATGCACTTGTTAGCACAATGCTCCATGACCCATGTCATCACAATGTGCCATGATCTTGTCATCACAATGCTCCACAACTTTGTCATCACAATGCTCCATAAACCTTGTCATCACAATGCTCCATGCACTTCTCATCAAAATGCTCTCTCACCAATGATATCAAAATGTTCCATCACTAGTCTTCACAATTCTCCCTCACCCCTGTCATCACTATGTTCCATGACCCCTCTCATCACGATGTTACCTACCCTTATCATCACAATGCTCCATGACCCCTGACATCACAATGTTCCATAACCCCTGTCTTCAATATGTTCCTTGACCCTTTTCTTCAAATTGCTCCATGACCCTGTCATCACAATGCCCCCTGCCTTGCTCATCACAATGCACCATGCCCTTCTCATCAAAATGCTCCATAACATTTGTCATCACTTAGCCACATGACCCTTGGTATCACAATGCTCCATGCTTTTGTCATCACAATGCTCCATGAACCCTATCATCACATTGCTCCATGCCATTGTCTTCACATAGTTCCATGACGCTTGTCATCACAATGCTCGATGCCCTTCTCATCACAACATTCCATGACCTTGTCATTACAATCCTCCATGACACATGTATGAGAGTGTTCCGTACCCTTTTCCTCACATGGCTCCATGACCCTTGTCATAACAATGCTCCAAGACCCACAGTGACAGTAATCAATGAGAAAGTTCCCATGTGTTAGTTCTCATAATGATAGTTCTTGTAAGAGTGCTCATGTTGGCAGTGCTAGTGGTGACAGTGTTCTTGGTGACAGTGCTCATGGTGGCAGTGCCCATGGTGGGACTACCAATGGTGACACTCTCCATGGTGACAGTGCACATGGTCATGGTGCATCTGGTGGTAATGCAATATAGTGACAGTCCTCATTGTGAGATTGCTCATGGTGATAGTGCCCATGGTGTGTTCCCATGGTTACAGTGCTCATGGTGACAGTGCCCATGGTGACAGTGAACACTGTGTTACTGCCCTTTGTGGTTAGGCCCTTGGTGATACTTCTTATCATGATAGTGCTCAAGGTACCGGTTTCATGTTAATAGTGCTCATGGTAGCATTGCCCACAATGAGAGTGCCAAGGGTGTGAATACAGACTTTGACAGTGCCCATGGTGACTTTTTACTCTGTGACAGTGCCCTTGGGAAAGTGAGCACGGTGAGATTTCTCAAGGTGATAGTGCCCATTGTATCAGTTTTCATAGTGACAAGATCCATGGCGTCAGTGTCCATCATGGCATTGCTCACAGTAATAGTTTTCACGGTGAGAGTGTCCATGGTGATATTACCCACGGTTACAGTAATCAGTGATAAAATGCTCATGGTGACAGTGCCCATGGCGATAGTGCCCATGGTGAGAGTCTGCACATTGATAGTGCCCATGGTGGCAGTTCCTATTGTGAAAGTGCTCATGATGACATTGTCCATGTTGGTAGTTACCATGGTGACAGTGCTCATGGTGATAGTAACCATGGTCACAGTGCACATGGTGGACGTGCCCATGGTGACAGTGCCCATGATGACAGTACTCATGGTGATAGTTCTCATGTTGAAAGTGCCCATGGTGACATTTCACATGGTGGCAGTGAAAAATGGTAACAGTGCCCATGTTGACTCTTCTCATTGTGAAAGTGCTCATGGTGAAATCCCATGCAGACAGTACTAACGGTGACAGTTCTCATGGGTGCAGTGCCCATGGTGACAGTGCTCACAGTGATAATGCCCATGGTCGCAGTGCCCATGGTGACACTGCCCATGATGACAGTTCCTATGGGGACAGTGCCCATGGCATCATTGCTTATGGTGACAGTGCTCATGGTACCAGTGCCCATGGTGTCAGTGACCACGATGAGAGTGCTCACAGTGAAAGTGCCCATGGTGAGAGAGCTCATGGTGCCAGTCCGCATTGTGCCAGTACCCATGGCGACAGTGCTCATGGAGACAGTGAGCACCGTGAGAGTGCTCACGGTGATAGAGCTCATGGTAATAATGCAAATGGTGATAGTGCAAATGTTGACAATACCCATGGTGACAGTACTAATGTTGAAAATACCCATGGTGGCAGTTCTCATAGCGACAGTTCTCATGGTGACAGTGCTCATAATAGCAGTGCCTAAGGTGGTGACAGTGCTAATGGTGACACTGCTCTTGGTGGCAGTTCCCATGGGGACAGTACTGATGGTGACACTGTGCATAGTTACACTGCCCATGGTAACCGTGCTCACGTTGATAGTGCACATCGTGACAGTGCTCATGGTGGTAGTTCACCTGGTGACAGTGCTAAATAGTGACAGTGCACATGCTGACAGTGTTCATGGTGATAATGCCCATGGTGACAGTGCACAGGGTGATAATGGGCACTATTACAGTGTCCATGGTGACAGTGCTCACAATGACATTGCCCATGCTGACAGTGCCGACAGTAACAGTGCCCATGGTGACACTTCTCACGGTGACAGTGCCCATGGGGACAGTTAGCATGGTGAGATTTCTCACGGTGATAGTGCCTGTTGTGACAGTGCTAACAGTGACAATGCCCATTGTGCCAGTGCCCATAGAGACATTCCGCACGGTCATATTTTGCATGGTGATAGTGCCTATGGTGATATTACCCATGGTGACACTGCACATGGTTGCAGTGCAAAATGATGACAGTGCCCATGGTGACATTGCTCATGGTGACTTTGCTTACTGTGATAATCCTTACGCTGAAAGTGCCCATGATGACACTGCACATAGTGTCATTGTTCATGGTAACAGTGTTCACGGTGATAGTTCCAATGGTGAGAGTGGCCATGGTGACAGTGCCCATAGTCACAATTCTCATGGTGTAGTGCTCATAGTGACACTGCCCATGGTGAAGTTATGCAGGGTGACAGTAATCATGGTGACAGTGCTCATGGTGATAGTGCCCATGGTGACAGTGCCAATGTTCCCAATTCTCACAGTGATAATGGCTATGGTGAGAGTGCCTAGGGTGACAATGCCCATGGTGACAGTGCCCAAGGGGCCATGCCCATGGTGACAGTGCTCATCGTGACAGTGCTCACGTTGGCAGTGCCACTAATAAACGTGCTCATTGTGGCAGTGCTCATGGTGACAATGCTCATGGTGACAGTGCCCATGTTTTCAGTGTTTATTGTGATAGATGTCACGGTGTCAGTACCCACAAGGACAATGCCCATGCTGACAAAGCCCATGGTGATACTTCCCATTGTAAAAGTGCCCATGGTGACAGCGCCCATTGAGACAAGTCCCATGGTGACACTGCTCATGGTGACAGTGCCATTGGTGAGAGTGCCAAGAGTGACAGTGCTCATGGTGAAACTGCCCATGGACACATTGTCTATGGTGATAGTGCTCATGGTGACAACCACACGGTGACAGTGCCAATGGTGATAATCCCAGTGGTGACAGTTCTTATGTTGAATGTGACCATGGTGAGATTTCTCATGGTGACAGTGCCTATGGTGAAAATTCTCATAGTGACAGTGCTCATGGTAACAGTGCTCATGGTGATATTACCCATGGTGACAGTACTCATGGTAAAAGTGCCCATGGTGACACTGCACATTGTGGCCATGCAAAATGGTGACAGTGCCCATGGTGATATTGATCATGATGACATTGCGTACGGGGAGAGTCCTTACGGTGATAGTGTGTATGGTGAAACTGCACACAGTTACAGTGCTCATGGTGACAGTGTTCATAGTGAGAGTGCCGATGGTGAATGTGTCCATGGTGACAGTGTCCATAGTCACAATTCTCATGGTGTAGTGCTCACGGTGACAGTGCCCATGGGGAAAAAACAGAGTGTGACAGTATTCATGGGGACATTGCTCATGGTGATAGTGCCCATAGTGAAAGTGACCATGTTCACAGCTCTCACGGTGATAGTGCCCATGGTGACAATACCCAGGGTGACAGAGCACATGGTAAAAGTGTTCACGTTGACAGTGCCCATGGTGACATTACCTAAGGTGAAAATTCCCATGCTAAGAGTGCTCATGGTAACAGTGCCCATTGTGACAAAACCCAGGGTGTCCTGCCTATGTTGACAGTGATCATGGTGACATTGCTCATATGGACAGTGCTATAAGTGACAGTGCTCATGGTGGCAGTGCTCATGGTGACTGTGCTCATGGTGACTGTGCCCATGGTTACAGTGTTTATGGTGATTGATGTCACGGTGGCTGTGCCGATGGGGACAGTGCCCACAATGACAAAGCCCATTTTGATACTTCCCATTGTGACAGTGCCCACGGTGACAGAGCAAATGGTGACAGTGCCCGAGATAAGAGTGCCCATGGTGAGAGTGATAACAGTGACTGTGCCCATGGTGACAGCAACCAGTGTGACAACTCCCATTGTTACAGTGCTCATGGTGGCCATGCCGATGCTGACAGTGCCGATGGTGATAGTGCCAATAGTGAGACTGCTCATGGTGAAACTGCCAATGGAGATACTGCCCATGGTGATAGTGCTCATCGTGACAACCCCTCGGAGGCAGTGCCAATGGTGAGAGTTCTCGTGGTGACATTTCGCACTGTGAAAGTGACCCTGTTGAAATTGCTCATGGTGACATTATGCATGGTGACAGTGCTCAAGGTGATACTCTCCATTTTGACAGTGCCCATGGTGACTGTTCTCATGGTGGCAGAGCCTATGTTGATAATGCTCTTAGTGACAGTGCTCACGGTGACAGTGCCCATGGTAGACAGTGACCACGGTGACTGTTCTCACTGTGATAGTGCCCATGGTGACAGTGTTCACGGTGACACTCTGCATTGAGGTTGTGTCCGTGGTGACAGTGTTCAGGGTGATAATGCTCACAGTGATATTGCTCACGTTGACAGTGCCCAAGGTCACAATACTGATGGTGACAGTAATCATGGTGAAAGTGCCCATGGTGGCAGCTCTCATAGTGACAGTTCTTGTGACAGTGCTCTTGTTGGCAGTGACTATGGTGAGACTACCGATGGTGACACTGCCCATGGTGACAGTGCACATGGTCATGCTGCATCTGGTGGCAGTGCAAAATAGTGACAGTGCCCATGGTGATATTGCTTATGGTGATAGTGCCCATGGTGAGAGTGCCCATGTTTACAGTGCTCATGGTGACAGTGCCCATCCTGACAGTGCCCCTGGTGACAGTGCAGACCGTGAGAGTGCTCATGGTGGCCGTGCCCATGGTGACAGTTCTTATCATGATAATGCTCACGGTAGCAGTGTTCATGGTAATAGTGCTCACGGTGGCAGAGCCCACAATGAGAGTGCCAAACGGGAGAATACTGACTGTGACAGTCCACATGGTGACATTTCTCTCTGTGACAGTGCCCTTGGGGACAGTTAGCATGGTGAGCTTTCTCATGATAAGATCTGTCACCATGGGCACGTCCACCAAGCGCACTCTCACGGTGTGCACTGTCACCAGGGGCACTGTCACTATGGGCACTGTCACCATGAGCATTGTAACCATGGGCCCTTTACCATGGGCATTATAACTATGAGCAATATCACCATGGGCACTGTCACTATTTTGCACTGCCACCAGATGCACCATGACTATGTGCACTGTCACCATGGGCAGTGTCACCATCGGTAGTCTCACCATGGACACTACCAACATGAGCACTGTCAGCCACAGCACTGTCACCACGAGCACTGCCACCATGAGCACTTTCACCATGATTACTGTCACTTTGGGCACTGTCAACTTGAGTACTATCACCGTGAACACTATCACCCTGAGCACTGTCACCACGGGCACAGTCTCAATGAGGACTGTCAACATGAAGAGTCACAATGGACACTATCACGGTGAGAACAGTCAACGTGGTTACTGGCACCAAGGGCACTGTCACTGTGAGCACTGTCAATAAGAGCATTATCACCATAGGCACTGTCACCGTGAGAACAGTCACCATGTGCAGTGTTAACATGGAGACTATCACCTTGAACACTGTCACTATGAGCAGTGTCACCATGAGCAATTACAACAGGGTCACTTTCACCGTGAGAACTGTCATCACCGGTACTGTCACTATTGGCACTGCCTCCGAAGGGTTGTCACGATGAGCACTATCACCATGGGCAGTGTCTCCATGGGCAGTTTCACCATGAGCACCCTCACTATTGGCACTATCACCATTGGAACTGTCAACATCGGCATGGTCACTGTGAGCACTCTCACAATTGGTGTTGTCACACTGGTCGCTGTCACCATAGGCACAGTCACCATTGGCAGTTTCACCATGGACACCGTGATCTTGGGCAATGTCACCATGGGCTCTGTCACCGGGGCACTCTCACAATGGGAAATATCATTATGGGCTATGTCAGCCTGGGCACTGTCACCGTGGGCCATGCAACCCTGACATCTATCACCATAAGCACTGTAAACATGGGCACTAACACCATGGGCACTGTCACCATGAGCACTACACCGTGAGAATTGTGACTATGGGCACTGTCACCATGGACACATTCACCATCGGCACTCTAGCCGTGAACACCGTCACCATGAGCACTGTCACTGTCTGCAGTTTCACCATACACATGATCACTGTAAGTACTATCACCATAAGCAATGTCACCATGAGCAATATCACCATGGACACTGTCACCATTTCGCACTGCAACCATGTGCAGTGTCACCATGGGCACTTTTACCATGAGTACTGTCACCATGGGTAATATCACCATGGGCACAGTCATTGTGAGCACTGTTACTATGATAATTTTCACCATAGGCACTGTCACCGTGAGAACAGTCACCATGGGCACTGTCAACATGGAGACCATCACCTTGAGCAAAGTCACCATGAGCACTGTCACCATGAGAAATGTCACCATGGTTTCATTCAACATAAGAACTGTCACCACAGGGACTATTACCATTGGCACTGTCTCCATGGGGTTGTCACCATGAACACTATCACCATGGGCAATGTCACAGAGGTGTTGTCACCATGAGCACTATCACCATGCGAAACGCCTCCATGGACAGTTTCACCATGAACACTGTCACCGTGAACACTGTCACCATGGGCCTTGTCACACTGTGTGCTGTCACCATGGGCACTGTCACCGTGGGCACTGTCACAAAGGGAAGTATCACAATGGGCTTTGTCAGCGTGGGCACTGTCCCCGTGGACAACTGACACCTTGACATATATCACAATAAACACTGTAAACATGGTCACTGTCACCATGAGCACAGTCACCATGAGCACTGCCACAATGAGCAATGTTATTTATGGCACTGTCAACATGAGCACTGTTACCATGGGCATGACACCATGGGCTCTGTCACCATGGGCATTGTCACCCTATGTACTCTCACCATAGGCATTAGCACTGTGAGAATTGTGAACATGGGCACTGTTCCCATAGGCATTATCACAATGAGCACAGTCACCATGAGTACTGTCACCCTGGGTATTCACACCATGGGAACTGTCACTGTGAGCACTACACCATGAGAATTGTGACTATGGGCACTGTCACCATGGACACTCTCACCATGGGAACTACCACCGTGAACACTGTAACCATGAACAATGTCACTCTGTGCAGTGTCAACATGCGCACTGTCACCGTAAGGACTATCATGGTAAGCAAATTCACCATGAGGAATGTCACCATGGGCAATGTCACCATTTTGCACTCCAACCATGTGCATTGTCACCATGGGTAATATCACAATAGACACTTTCACCGTGAAATATGTGATCATGCAGAATGTTTCTATGGACACTGGCACCATGGGCATTGTCACTGTGAGAACTGTCACAATGGGCACTATAACCATGACAAATTTCACCATGCTAAATATCCCTATGGGCATTCTCACTGTGAGAAGGGTCACCATGGGCACTGTTACTGTCGGCACTGTCACCATGGGCACTGTCATTGTGGGCACTGTCACCATGTCTACTGCCACCTTGGGCTCTGTCAACATGAACACTCTAACAATGCCCATTATCACCATGTGCACTGTCACCATGGGCACTATCACCATGAGCACTGTCAGCATGTGCATTGTTACTATTTAACACTGTCACCAGGTGAACTACCACCATGGGCACTGTCACAATGTGCACTATCACCGTGAGCACAGTTACCATGGGCACTGTAACAATGCAAAGTGTCATCATCGGTACTGTCCCCATGGGAACTGCCACCAAGAGCACTGTCACCATTAGCACTGTCACCATGTGCACTCCAACTTTGGGCACTGCTAATATGAGCACTGTCACCATGAGTACTGTCGCTATGAGAACTGCCATCATGTGTATTTTCACCATGAGTACTGTCATCATGTGTATTGTCACCATTTGCACTATCACCATGAGCACTATTACCTTGAACACTATGACGGTGAGCACTCTCACTGTGGTCACTGTCACCATGGGTACTGGCACAATGCGGACTGGCACCATGAGCCCTGTCACCATGGGCACTATCACTGTGAGCACTCTAACCGTGGTCACTGTCACCATGGGCACTGTTACCATGAGCACTGTCACCATAGGCAATTGCACCATGGGAACTGGCAACATGGGCACTCTCATCATGGGCATTGTCACCATGGTCATTGTTACCATGGGCACTAGCATCAATGGTGCTATCACTGTGAGCACTGTCACCATGGGTGCTGCAACCATGAAAAGTGTCTCTATGAGTACTTTCTGCATGGGTTGTCACCATGTGCACTGTCACCATGACAACTGTCAACATGGGCAGGGTCTCCATTTTTCACTGACACCATGTGCAATGTCACCATGGGCACTATCACTGTGAGAACTGTCACCGTGAGTACTGTCACCATGGGAACTACCAAAATGGGCAATGTCATCATGAGCACTTTCACAATGGGAACTGCCACCATGGGTACTGTAAACGTGCGGACTCTCACCATGGTCACTATCACCATGGGCACTGTCACTGTGAGCACTGTTACCGTCGGCACTATCAGTATGAGCACTATTACTGTGAGCACTACCAGCGTGAGCACTCTCACCGTGTTAACTGTCACCATGGACACTCTCACTGTGAGCACTGTCACCTTGAGCAATGGCACAATGTAGACTGTCACCATGAGCATTGTCATCATGTGAACTATCACTGTTAGAACTGTCACTGTGGTCACTTTCACCATGTGAACTGTCACCATGGGCAGTGTCACCATTGGTAGTCTCACCATGGTCACTGCCACAATGAGCACTGTCACCAAGAGCCCTATCACCACGAGCACTGCCACCATGAGCACTGTCAAAAGAACTGTCACTATGAGAACTGGCACCATGGGCACTTTCACCATGATTACTGTCACCGTGTGTATCATCACCTTGGGCACTGTCAACGTGAGTGCTATCACCGTGAGCACTATCACCCTGAGCACTGTCACCATAGGCACAGCCTCAATGAAGACGGTCACAATGAACACTGTCTCCATGGGCACTATTACGGAGAAAACAGTCACCGTGTTCACTGTAACCATGGGCACTCTCACCGTGCACACTGTAACTAAGGGTATTATCACCATAGGCACTGTCTCCGTGAGAACAGTCACCATGGGCACTGTCAACATGGAGAAGACTATCACCTTGAGCACTGTCATCTTGAGCACTGTCACCATGGGCACTATTACCATGGGTAATGTTTTCATGGGCAAATACCAGGTGAGCACTTTCAACATGGGCACTGTCATCATGGGCACTGTCACGAAGAGCACTGCCACAATGAGCAGTGTCACCATGTGCACTCTCACCATGTGCACTATCACCGACTGTAAGTTTACCATTGGCCCTATCACAAAGTGCAGTGTCACCATCGGTTCTGTTCCCATGGAAACTCTCACCAAGTGCACTGCCACCATGAGCACTGTCAAAATGAGCACTGTCACTTTGGTCCCTGCTATAATGAGCACTGTCACCCTGAGAACTATCACTATGAAAAATGCCGCCATGGGTATTTTCACCATGAGTACTGTCACCATGGGTATTGTCACCAGTTGCACTGTCACCATGAGGACTATTACCGCGAGCACACTCACTGTGAACACTGTCACCATGGGCACTTCTACAATGTGGACATTCACCATGAGCCCTGTCACCATGGGCACTGTCACCATGAGCACTGTCACCGTGAGCACTGTCACCGTGGGCATTGTCACCATGGGCCCTGTCATCATTGGCACTGCCACCATGGGAACTGTCACTGTGAGCACTGTCACCATGGATACTGCAATGATGAGCACTGTCACCGTGAGCACTGTCACCATGAGCACTGTCACTGTGTGCAGTGTCCCCATACACACTATCACAATAAGGACTATCACCGTAAGCAATATCACCATGAGCAATGTAACCATGGGCCCTGTCACCATGTGCACTATCAGCATGGGCAGTGCCACCATGGGCCCGTTATCATTGAGGACTGTCAACATGGGTAATATCACCATGGGAACTGTCACCGTGAGAACTATCACCGTGAGCAATGTCATAATGGGCCCTGTCGCCTTGGGTCTTGTCACTATGAGCACTGTCAGAATTGGTATTATCACAGTGAGCACTCTCACCATGGTAACTGTCCCCATGGGCACTGTCACCATGATAACTGTCATCATGGGCACTGTGACTGTGGACACTGCCACCGTGAGCATTATTACCATGAACACTGCAACCGTTAGAACTATCCTCATAAGTACTGTCAACATGGGCACTGTCACGATTGGCATGGCCAACATGGGCACTCTCAAGGAGTGCACTCTTACCCAGGGCACTGCCACCATGGGCACTGTCACAGTGAGCACTGTCACCGTGAGCAATGCCACAATGAGCACTGTCACTTCTGGCACTGCTTACATGAGCAGTGTCACCATGGGCATGACACCCTGGAAAAAGGTACCATGGGCACTGTCACCATGCGCACTCTCAGCTTGGGCATTACACCCTAGGTACTGGGACCATGGGAACATTCACCATGAGCATTGTTATCATGAGCTCTGTCTCCTTGGGTATTGTCACCATGGGCACTATCAATGTGAGAATTATGATCATTGACACTGTCAACATAGGCACTATCACCATGAGCACTGTCACCATGAGTAATGTCACCCTGGGTATTGTCACCATGGGCTCTGTCACCGTGAACACTACACCATTGGAATTGTGACTATGGGCACTGTCACCATGTGCACTATCACTGTGAGCAAGTTTACCATGGGCAATATCACAATGTGCAGAGTCACCTTCGGTAATGTCCCCAGGGGATCTGCCACCAGGTGTACTGTCACCACTAGCAATGGCACCACGGGCACTGCCACCATGGGCACTGCCACCATGAGCATTATTACGATTAACACTGCTACTGTGAGCAGTATCATCATAAATACTGTCACCATTGACACTGTCACATTTGGCATGACCACCAATTGCATACTCATGGTGTGTACTGTCACCAGTGGCACTGCCACCATATGCAGTGTCATCATGAGCACTGTAACCATGGGCACTCTCACCATGGGCACTGACATCATGGGCAGTGTCACCGTGGGCAATGTCAGCAGGGGCCTGGTCACATGGGTGCTGTCACCATGGGCATTCTCACCTTTAGCACTTTCACTATGGGTACTGTCAGCAGGGGTACTACCACCATGGGTAATGTTATCAGGGACACTTTCCAGGTGAGCACTTTCAACATGGGCACTGTCATCATGGGCACTGTCAACATGGGCACTGTCACCATGGCCATTGTCTTCGTGGGCACTGTCAACAGTTTCACTGTCACTCTAAGCTCTCTCACCTTTGCACTGTGATGGTGAGCACTGTCACCATGCGTCTATAACCGTGGGCATTGGCAGCATGAGCAGTGTCACTGAGGGCACTGCCTCCATGAGCACTATCACCATGAGCACAGCCACTGTGAACTCTATCACCATAAGCACTGTCATCATTCTGCACTGTCCCCATGTGAACTGCCACAATGAGCAGTGTCACCATGGGCACTTCCACCATGAGCACTGTCACCATGAGCACTGTCACAGTGAGCCGTGTCTCCATGATCAATGTCAACCTGTGTACTCTCACCAAGTGCACTATCCTCGATAGCAAGCTTACCATTGGCTCTGTCACAAAGAGCTGTGTCACCATCAGTACTGTTCCCATGGCAACTGTCACCAAGTTCACTGTCACTATGAGCATTGTCATCACGAGCACTGCCACCTTGTACCCTGCCATTATGAGCACTGTCACCCTGTGAACTATCGCTATAAAAACTGCCACAATGGGTATTTTCACCATGAGTACTGTCACCATGGGTATTGTCACCATTTGTACTGTCACCATGTGCACTATCACAGCAAGGACTATCACCTTAAGCAATATCACCATGCACAATATCACCATAGACACTGTCACCATTTTGCACTGCCACCGTTTGCACTATCACCATAGGCAGTGTCACCATAGGCACTTTATTATTGAGTACTCTCTCCATGGTTAATATCACCAAGGGCATTGTCACTGTGACAACTATCACCATGAGCAATATCATGATTGGCCCAGACGTCATGGGACTTGTCACTATGAGCACTGTCACAATGGGCACTATCACCATGAGCAGTCTCAGTGTGGTATCTGTCAACATGGGCACTGTCACCATGGGCACGGTCATTTTCGACACTGTGCCATGGGCACTGTCACTGTGGGCACTGCCACTGTGAGCAGTATTATGATGAACACTGCTACTGTGAGCAGTATCATCATAAATACTGTCCCCATGGACACTGTCACAATTAGCACGGCCACCATGGGCATACTCATGGTGTGCACTCTCACCAAGGGCACTGACATCATGGGCAGTGTCACCGTGGGCACTGTCACCAGGGGCCTTGTCACATGGGTGCTGTCACCATGGGTATTCCCACCATTAGCACTTTCACTATGGATACTGTCACCAGGGGCACTACCGCCATGGATAATGTTATCACGGGCACTTTACAGGTGAGCACTTTCACCATGCGCACTGTCATCATGGGCACTGTCAAAATGGGCACTGTCACCATGAGCACTCTAACCATGGCCATTGTCTTAGTGGGCACTGTCAACAGTTTCACTGTCACCGTAAGCTCTCTCACCATTGCACTGTGATGGTGGGCACTGTCACCATGCGTCTATAAACGTGGGCATTGGCAGCATGAGCAGTGTCACTGAGGACACTGCCTCCATGAGCACAGCCACTGTGAACTCTATCACCATAAGCACTGTCATCATCGGCATTGTCCCCATGAGCACTGCCACAATGAGCAGCGTCACGATGGGCACTTCCACCATGAGCACTGTCACCATGAGCACTGTCACAGTGAGCCGTGTCTCCACGGACAATGTCAACCTGTGCACTCTCACCAAGTGCACTATCCCTAGAGCAAGCTTACTATTGGCTCTGTCACAAAGTGCAGTATCACCATCGGTACTGTTCCCATGGGAACTGTCACCAAGTGCACTGTCACTATGAGCATTCTCATCACGAGCACTGCCACCTTGTACCCAGCTATTATGAGCACTGTCACCCTGAGAACTGTCGCTATAAAAACTGCCACAATGGGTATTTTCACCATGAGTACTGTCACCATGTGTATTGTCACCATTTGTACTGACACCATGTGCACTATCACCGCATGGACTATCACCTTAAGCAATATCACCATGCACAATATCACCAGGGACTCTGTCACCATTTTGCACTGCCACCATGTGCAGTCTCACCATAGGCAGTGTCACCATAGGCCCTTTATTATTGAGTCCTCTCACCATGGGTAATATCACCATGGGCATTGTCACCGTGACAACTATCACCGTGAGCAATATCATGATTGGCCCTGACGCCATGGGACTTGTCACTATGAGCACTTTCACAATGGGCACTATCACCGTGAGCAGTCTCACTGTGGTATCTGTTACCATGGGCACTGTCACCATAGGCACTGTCACTTTCGGCACTGTGCCATGGGCACTGCCACTATGAGCATTATTACGATGAACACTGCTACTGTGAGGAGTATCATCATAAATACTGTCACCATGGGCACTGTCCCAATTGGCATGGCCACCATGTGCATACTCATGGTGAGCAGTGTCATCAGGGCCACTGCCACCATGGGAGTGTCACCATGAGCACTGTAACCATGGGCACTGTCACCATGGGCACTATCACCATGGGTAATGTTATCATGGGCACTTTCCAAGTGAGCACTTTCACCATGGGCAATGTGATCATGGGCAACGTCAACACAGGCCCTGTCACAGTGAGAACTGTCACCATGGGCACTGTCACTTTCAGCACTGTCCATGGGCACTGTCACTGTGGGCACTGCCACCATGAGCATTATTATGATGAACATTGCTACTGTGAGCAATATCATCATAAGTACTGTCACCATGGGCACTGTCCCAGTTAGCACGGCCACCATGTGCATACTGATGGTGTGCACTGTCACCAGGGCCACTGCCACCATGGGCAGTGTCACCATGAGCACGGTAACCATGGGCACTGTCCAAATGGGCACTATCACCATAGGTAATGTTTTCATGGGCAATTTCCAGGTGAACACTTTCAACATGGGCCCTGTCATCATGGGCAGTGTCACGAACAGCACTGCCACAATGAGCAGTGTCACCATGTGCACTCTAACCATGTGCACGATCACCAAGTGCAAGTTTACCATCGGCCCTGTCACAAAGTGCAGTGTCACCATCGGTTCTGTTCCCATGGAAACTCTCACCAAGTGCACTGTCACCATGAGCACTGCACAATGAGCACTGTCACTTTAGACCCTGCTATTATGAGCACTGTCACCCTGAGAACTGTCACTATGAAAACTGCTGCCATGGGTATTTTCACCATGAGTACTGTCACCATGGGTATTGTCACCAGTGGCACTGTCACCATGAGCACTATTACCGCGAGCACTATCACTGTGAACGCTGTCACCATGGGCACATGTACAATGTGGACTTTCACCATGAGCCCTGTCACCATGGGCACTGTCACTGTGAGCACTGTCACCATGAACACTGTCACCGTGGGCATTGTCACCATGGGACCTGTCATCATTGACACTGCTACCATGGGAACAGTCACTGTGAACACTGTCACCATGGGTACTGCAATGATGAGCACTGTCACCGTGAGCACTGTCACCATGAGCACTGTCACTGTGTGCAGTGTCCCCATACACACTATCACAATAAGGACTATCACCGTAAGCAATATCACCGTGAACATTGTCTCCATCGACACTGTCACCATGTGCACTATCACCATGGGCAGGGCCACCATGGGCCCGTTATCATTGAGGACTGTCAACATGGGTAATATCACCATGGGAACTGTCACCGTGAGAACTATCACCGTGAGCAATGTCATTAGGGGCCCTGTCGCCATGGGCCTTGTCACTATGAGCACTGTCAGAATTGGTATTATCACAGTGAGCAGTCTAACCATGCTAACTGTCACCATGGGCACTGTCACCGTGATAACTGTCACCATGGTCACTGTGACTGTGGGCACTGCCACCGTGAGCATTATTACCATGATCACTGCAACCGTTAGAACTATCCTCATAAGTACTGTCAACATGGGCACTGTCACGATTGGCATGGCCATCATGGGCACTCTCAAGGTGTGCACTGTTATCCAGGGCACTGCCACCATGGGCACTGTCACAGTGAGCACTGTCACCGTGAGCAATGCCACAATGAGCACTGTCACTTCTGGCACTGCTTACATGAGCAGTGTCACCATGGGCATGACACCCTGCTTCTTGTCACCATGGGCACTGTCACCATGCGCACTCTCAGCATGGGCATTACACCCTAGGTAGGTACTGGGACCATGGGAACATTCACCGTGAGCATTGTGACCATGAGCTCTGTCACCCTGGGTATTGTCACCATGGGCACTATCACCGTGAGAATTATGAACATGGACACGGTCACCAAAGGCACTATAACCATGAACACTGTCACCATGAGTAATGTCACCCTGGGTATGGTCACCATGGTCTCTGTCACTGTGTGGACTACAGCATGGGAATTGTGACTATGGGCACTGTCACCAGGTGCAATACCACCATGGTCACTGTCACCATGTGCACTATCACTGTGAGCAAGTTTACCTTGGGCAATATCACAATGTGCAGCGTCACCTTCGGTAATGTCCCCAGGGGATACGCCACCAGGTGTACTGTCACCACTAGCAATGGCACCACGGGCACTGACACCTTGGGCACTGCTATTAGGATCACTGTCATCATGAGAACTGTCGCTATGAGAACTGTCACCATGGGTATTTTCACCATGAGTACTCTCACCATAGGTATTGTCACCATTTGCACTCTCAGCATGAGCACTATTATGGTGAGCACTATCACCATTAGCAATTTTACCATGGGCACTGGCACAATTCGGACTCTCACCAAGAGCCCTGTCACCAAGGGCACTATCAACCTGAGTACTGACACCATAGGCAATGTCAGCGTGGGGACTTTCACCGCAGGCACTGTCATCATGGGCAGTGTCACCGTGGGGAAGTGTCACAAGGGTCAATGTCACTATGGGCACTGCCACCATAGGCACTGCCACTGTGAGCACTATTACCATGGGTAATGCAACCATGAGCACTGTCACCATGAGCAATGTCAGCTTGGGTTGTCACCATGTGCACTTTCACCTAGAGCACTGTCATGGTGGGAAGTGTTACCATGCCCTCTATCACAGCAAGTACTATCACGTTAAGCAATATCGCCATGAGCAATGTCACCATTGGTACTGTCACCATGTTGCACTGCCATCATGTGCACTATCACCATAGGCACTGTCACCATGGGCACTTTATCATTGAGTATTCTCACCATGGGTAATATCACCATGGGCATTGTTACCATGACAACTATCACTGTGAGCAATATCATGATTGGCCCTGGCGCCATGGACCTTGTCACTATGAGCACTGTCTCAATGGGCACTATCACCGTGAGCAGTCTCATTGTGATATCTGTCACCATGGACACTGTCTCCCTTATAACTGTCACCATGTGCACTGTCACTTTTGGCACTGTGCCAAGGGCACTGTCATTGTGGGCATTGCCACCATGAGCATTATTACGATGAACACTGCTACTGTGAGCAGTATCATCATAAATACTGTCACCATGGACACTGTCACAATTGACATGGCCACCATGTGCATACTCATGGTGTACACTGTCACCAGGGTCACTGCCACCATGGGCACTCTCACCATGGGCACTGACATCATGGGCAGTGTCACCGTGGGCACTGCCACCAGGGGTCTTGTCACATGGGTGCTGTCACCATGGGCATTCTCACCATTAGCACTTTCACTATGGGTACTGTCACCAGAGGCACTAACACCATGGGTAATATTATCAGGGACAATTTCCAGGTGAACACTTTCAACATGTGCACTGTCATCATGGGTACTGTCAACATGGGCCATTGTCTTCGTGGGCACTGTCAACAGTTCCACTGTCACCGTAAGCTCTCTCACCATTGCACTGTGATGGTGGGCTCTGTCACCATGCATCTATAAACGTGGGCATTGCCAGCATGAGCAGTGTCACTGAGGACACTGCCTCCATGAGCACTATCACCATGAGCACAGCCAATGTGAACTCTATCACCATAAGCACTG
Source organism: Mesoplodon bidens (assembly GCF_964165515.1). Classification (NCBI taxonomy): domain Eukaryota; kingdom Metazoa; phylum Chordata; class Mammalia; order Artiodactyla; family Ziphiidae; genus Mesoplodon; species Mesoplodon bidens. Next base: position 973,656 of record NW_027672190.1, on the reverse strand, counting down.
TCATCATCAGCATTGTCCCCATGAGCACTGCCACAATGAGCAGCGTCATGATGGACACTTCCACCATGAGCACTGTCACCATGAGCACTGTCACAGTGAGCCATGTCTCCCTGGTCAATGTCAACCTGTGCACTCTCACCAAGTGCACTATCCCTAGAGCAAGCTTACCATTGGCTCTGTCACAAAGTGCAGAATCACCATCAGTACTGTTCCCATGGGAACTGTCACCAACTGCACTGTCACTATAAGCATTCTCATCACGAGCACTACCACCTTGTACCCTGCTATTATGAGCACTGTCACCCTGAGAACTGTCGCTATAAAAACTGCCACAATGGGTATTTTCACCATGAGTACTGTCACCATGGGTATTGTCACCATTTGTACTGTCACCATGTGCACTATCACCGCAAGGACTATCACCTTAAGCAATATCAGCATGCACAATATCACCAGGGACACTGTCATCATTTTGCACTGCCACCATGTGCACTATCACCATAGGCAGTGTCACCATAGGCACTTTATTATTGAGTCCTCTCACCATGGGTAATATCACCATGGGCATTGTCACCATGACAACTATCACCGTGAGCAATATCATGATTGGCCCTGACGCCATGGGACTTGTCACTATGAGCACTGTCACAATGGGCACTATCACCGTGATCAGTCTCACTGTGGTATCTGTCACCATGGGCACTGTCACCATGGGCACTGTCACTTTCGGCACTGTGCCTAGGGCACTGTCACTGTGGGCACTGCCACGGTGAGCATTATTACGATGAACACTGTTACTGTGAGCAGTATCATCATAAATACTGTCACCATGGGCACTGTCACAGTTGGCATGGCCACCACGTGCATACTCATGGTGTGCAGTGTCATCAGGGCCACTGCCACCATGGGCAGTGTCACCATGAGCACTGTAACCATGGGCACTGTCACCATGGGCACTATCACCATGGGTAATGTTATCATGGGCACTTTCCAAGTGAGCACTTTCACCATGGGCACTGTCATCATGGGCAATGTCAACACAGGCCCTGTCACAGTGAGAACTGTCACCATGGGCACTGTCACTTTCAGCACTGTCCATGGGCACTGTCACTGTGGGCACTGCCACCATGAGCATTATTATGATGAACATTGCTACTGTTAGCAATATCATCATAAATACTGTCACCATGGGCACTGTCCCAATTGGCACGGCCACCATGTGCATACTCATGGTGTGCACTGTCACCAGGGGCACTGCCACTATGGGCAGTGTCACCATTAGCACTGTAACCATGGGCACTGTCACCATGGGCACTATCACCATAGGTAATGTTTTCATGGACAATTTCCAGGTGAGCACTTTCAACATGGGCACTGTCATCATGGGCACTGTAACGAAGAGCACTGCCACAATGAGCAGTGTCACCATGTGAACTCTCACCATGTGCACGATCACCGAGTGCAAGTTTACCATTGGCCCTGTCACAAAGTGCAGTGTCACCTTCGGTTCTGTTCCCATGGAAACTGTCACCAAGTGCACTGTCACCATGAGCACTGTCACAATGAGCACTGTCACTTTGGTCCCTGCTATTATGAGCACAGTCACCCTGAGAACTGCCACTATGAAAACTGCTGCCATGGGTATTTTCACCATGAGTACTGTCACCATGGGTATTGTCACCAGTGGCACTGTCACCATGTGCACTATCACCATGGGCAGGGCCACCATGGGCCCGTTATCATTGAGGACTGTCAACATGGGTAATATCACCATGGGAACTGTCACCGTGAGAACTATCACTTGAGCAATGTCATAATGGGCCCTGTCGCCATAGGCCTTGTCACTATGAGCACTGTCAGAATTGGTCTTATCACAGTGAGCAGTGTCACCATGGTAACTGTCACCATGGGCACTGTCACCTTGATAACTGTCACCATGGGCACTGTGACTGTGGGCACTGCCACCATGAGCATTATTACCATGATCAGTGCAACCGTTAGAACTCTCCTTATAAGTACTGTCACCATGGGCACTGTCACGATTGGCATGGCCATCATGGGCACTCTCAAGGTGTGCACTGTTACCCAGGGCACTGCCACCATGGGCACTGTCACAGTGAGCACTGTCACCATGAGCAATGCCACAATGAGCACTGTCACTTCTGGCACTGCTTACACGAGCAGTGTCACCATGGTCATGACACCATGGTTATTGTCACCATGGGCACTGTCACCATGAGCAATCTCAGCATGGGCATTACACCCTAAGTGCTGTGACCATGGGAACATTCACCGTGAGCATTGTGACCATGAGCTCTTTCACCCTGGGTATTGTCACCATGGGCACTATCACCGTGAGAATTATGATCATGGACACTGTCACCATAGGCACTATCACCATGAACACTGTCACCATGAGTAATGTCACCCTGGGTATTCTCACCATGGGCTCTGTCACCGTGAGCACTGTCACCATGAGGAATGTCACCCTGGGTATTGTCACCATGGGCTCTGTCACTGTGAGGACTACACCATGGGAATTGTGACTATGGGCACTGTCACCAGGTGCAATACTATCATGGGCAATGTCACCATGTGCACTATCACTGTGAGCATGGTTACCATGGGCAATGTCACAATGTGCAGAGTCACCTTCGGTAATGTCCCCAGGGGATCCGCCACCAGGTGTACTCCCACCACTAGCAATGGCACCACGGGCACTGCCACCTTGGGCACTGCTATTAGGAGCACTGTCACCATGAGAACTGTCGCTATGAGAACTCTCACCATGGGTATTTTCACCATGAGTACCCTCACCATAGGTATTGACACCATTTACACTGTCAGCATGAGCATTATTATGGTGAGCACTATCACCGTAAGCACTTTCACCATGGGCACTGGCACAATTCGGACTCTCACCAAGAGCCCTGTCACCATGGGCACTATCACCATGAGCACTGACACCATAGGCAACGTCAGCGTGGGCACTTTCACGGTGGGCACTGTCATCATGTGCAGTGTCACTGTGGGGAAGTGTCACAATGGGCAATGTCACCATGGGCACTGCCACCATAGGCACTGTCACCATGAGCACTGTCAGTATGGTTTGTCACCGTGTGCACTTTCACCAAGAGCACTGTCATGGTGGGGAGTGTTACCATGCGCTCTATCACCGCAAGTACTATCACGTTAAGCAATGTCACCATGAGCAATGTCACCATTGGTACTGTCACCATGTTGCACTGCCATCATGTGCACTATCACCATAGGCACTGTCACCATGGGCACTTTATCATTGAGTACTCTCACCATGGGTAATATGACCATGTGCATTGTCACCATGACAACTATCACTGTGAGCAATATCATGATTGACCCTGGCGCCATGGACCTTGTCACTATGAGCACTGTCACAATGGGCACTATCACCGTGAGCAGTCTCACTGTGGTACCTGTCACCATGGACACTGTCTCCCTTAGAACTGTCACCATGGGCACTGTCACTTTTGGCACTGTCCACGGGCACTGTTACTGTGGGCACTGCCACCGTGAGCATTATTATGATGAACATTGCTACGGTGAGCAGTATCATCATAAATACTGTCACCATGGACACTGTCACAATTGGCACGGTCACCATGTGCATACTCATGGTGTGCACTGTCACCAGGGGCACTGCCACCATGGGCAATGTCACCATGAGCACTGTAACCATGGGCACTCTCACCATCGGCACTGATATCATGGGCAGTGTCACCATGGGCACTGTCACCAGCGGCCTTTTCACATGGGTGCTGTCACCATGCGCATTCTCACCTTTAGCTCTTTCACTATGGATACTGTACCAGGGGCACTACCACCATGGGTATTGACATCATGGGCCCTTTCCAATTGAGCACTTGCACCATGGACACTGTCATCATGGGCACTGTCTCCATGAGCACTGCCACCATGGCCATTGTCCTCGTGGGTAATGTCAGCATTTACACTGTCACCGTGAGCTCTCTCACCATTGCACTGTGATTGTAGACACTGTCACCATGCGTCTATCACCTGGGCATTGCCATTTTGAGCTTTGTCGCTAAGGGCACTGCCTCCATGAGCACTATCACCATGAGCACAGCCACTGTGAACTCTGTCACCTTAAGCACTGTCATCATCGGCACTGTCCTCATGTGCACTGCCACAATGACCTGTGTCACCATGGGCACTTCCACCATGAGCACTGTCACCATAATCCCTGTCACAGTGAGCCATGTCTCCATGGGCAATGTCACATTGGGCACTTTCACCATGTGCACTATCACTGCGAGCAAGGTTACCGTTGGCTCTGTCACAAATTGCGGTGTCACCATCAGTACTGTTCCTATGGAAACTTTCACCAAGGGCACTGTCACCATGAGCACTGTCACCACTTCCACTGCCACCTTGTTCCATGCTATTATGAGCACAGTCACCCTGAGAACTGGCGCTATGAGAACTGCCATGATGCGTATTTTCACCATGAGTACTGTCGCCATGGGTACTGTCACCATTTGCACTGTCACCATGTGCACTATCACCGCAAGGATTATCACCTTAAGCAATGTCACCATGTGCAATGTCACCATGGACACTGTAACCATTTTGAACTGCCACCATGTGGACTATCACCTTGGGCACTGTCACCATGGGCCCTTTATCATTGAGTACTGTCACCATGGGTAATATCTCCATGGGCCCTGTCTCCATGAGAACTATCACCGTGTGCAATATTACCAAGAGCACTGTCACCATGAGCACTGCCACCTTGCACACTTCTATTATGAGCACTGTCCCCATGAGAATGGTAACTATGAGAAATGCCACAATGGGTATTTTCACCAGGAGTACTGTCACCATGGGTATTGTCACCATTTGTAATGTCACCATGAACACTGTCACCATGGGCACTGTCACTGTCAGCACTTTCACCTTAGGCACTGCTACCATGCACAATGTCACCATGGGCATTATCACTGTGAGCACTGTCAACATGAGAACGTCACCAAGCGCACTGTCAACATGGGTACTCTCTCCAAGGGCAATTTCACCATTAGCACTGTGTCACCACGGGCAGTATCACCACGAGCATTATCACTGTGGACACTGTCACCAGGGACACTGTCAGTTTCAGTACTGTCACCATGGATACTGCAACCATGAGCACTGTCACCATGAGCATTGTCACCATTGGCATTATCACCCTGTGCACTCTCACCATGGGCAGTATCACCATGAGAACTGTCAGAATGGGCACTTTATCATTGAGTACTCTCACCATGGGTAATATCACCGTGGGCACTGTCACCATGACAACTATCACCGTGAGCAATAACATGATTGGCCCTGGCGCCATGGGACTTGTCACTCTGAGCACTGTCACAATGGGCACTATCACCATGAGCAGTCTCCCTGTGGTATGTGTCACCATGGGCCCTGTCACTTTTGGCAATGTCCATGGCCACTGTCATTGTGGGCACTGCCACCATGAGCATTATTACAATGAACACTGCTACTGTGAGCAGTATCATCATAAATACTGTCACCACGGGCACTATCACAATTAGCATGGCCATCATATGCATACTCATGGTGTGCACTGTCACCAGGGGCACTGCCACCATGACCAGTGTCACCATGAACATTGTAACCATGGGCACTGTCGCCATGGGCACTGACATCATGTGCAGTTTCATTGTAGGCACTGTCACCAGGGGCCTTGTCACATGGGTGCTGTCACCATGGGCATTCTCACAATTAGCACTGTCACTATGGGCACTGTCACCAGGGTCCCTACCACCATCGGTATTGTTATCATGGACCCTTTCCAGGTAAGCACTTTCACCATGGGCACTGTCATCATGGGCATTGTCACCATGGGCACTGTCACTGTGGGCACTGCCACCATGAGCATTATAATGATGAACACTGCTACCGTGAGCAGCAACATCATAAATACTGTCACCAGGGGCACTGCCACCATGGGCAAGGTCACCATGAGCACTGTAACCATGGACACTGTCACCGTGGGCACTGTCACCATGGGCCTTGGCACATGGGTGCTGTCATCATGGCCATTGTCTTCTTGGACACTGTCACCAGTTTCAATGTCACCGTAAGCTCTCTCACCATTGCACTGCGATGGTGGGCACTGTCACCGTACGTCTATCATCATGGGCCTTGCCAGCATGAGCAGTATCACTGAGGGCACTGCCTCCGTGAGCACTATCACCATGACCACAGCCACTGTGAACTCTATCACCACAAGTACTGTCATCATCCGCACTGTCACCATTAGCACTGCCACAATGAGCAGTGTCACCATGGTCACTTCCACCATGAGCACTGTCACCATGAGCATTGTCACACTGAGCTTTGTCTCCATGGGCAATGTCACCATGGGCACGCTCACCATGTGCAATATCCCCGAGACCAAGGTTACCATTGGCCCTGTCACAAAGTGCATTTTCACCATCAGTTCTGTTCCCATGGGGACTGTCACCAAGTGCACTGTCACCATGGGCACTGTCACCACGACCACTGCCACCTTGGGCCCTGCTATTATGAGCACTGTCCCCCTGAGAATTGTCACTATGAGAACTGCCACCATGGTTATTTTCACCATGAGTACTGTCGCCATGGGTATTGTCACCTTTTGCACTGTCACCATGTGCACTATCACCGCAAGGACTATCACCTTAAGCAATGTCACCATGCACAATATCACGATGGACACTGTCACCATGAGAACTCTCACCGTGAACAATGTTACCAAGAGCACTGTCACTATGAGCACTGCCACCTTGGGCCCTGCTATTATGAGCACTGTTACCATGAGAACTGTCGCCATGGGAACTGCCACCATGGGTATTTTCACTATGAGTACTGTCACCATGGGTATTGACACCATTTGTTGTGTCACCATGAGCTCTGTCACTGTGACAAATGTCACTATTAGAATTGCCACATGGGAACTTTTACGATGAATACTCTCACCATGGGCATTTTCAACATGGGCACTGTCACAGTGAGCATAGTTACCATGGGCACTGTCACAATGTGCAGTGTCACAATCGGTACTGTCCCCATGGGAACTGACACAAAGAACACTGTCACCTCGAACACTGCCACCTTGGGTAGTCTCAATATGAGTACTGCCACCATGGGTATTGGCACCATTTGCACTGTCACCATTAGCACTATTACCGCAAGCACTATCACCATGAGCACTGTCACCATGGGCACTGGTACAATGCGGACTTTCACCATGAGCCCAATCACCATGGGCTCTATCACTGTGAGCACTCTCACCGTGTTCACTGTCACCATGGGCACTGTCACCATGAGCACTGTCACCATAGGCAATGTCACCGTGGGCATTATCACCATGGGCCCTGTCATCATTGGCACTGCCACCATGGGAACTGTCACTGTGAGCACTGTCATCATGGGTACTGCAACCATGAGCACTGTCACCATGAACACTGTCACTGTGTGCAGTGTCCCCCATGTGCACTATCACCCTAAGGACTATCACCGTAAGCAATGTCACCATGAGTAATGTCACCATGGGCATTGTCACCATTTGGCCCTGCCACCATGTGCACTATCACCATGGGCACTGTCACCATGGGCCCTTTATCATTGAGTACTGTCACCATGGATAATATCACCATGGGAACTGTCACCATGAGAACTATCACCGTGAGCAATGTCATAATGGGCACTGGCGCCATGGGCCTTGGCACTATGAGCACTGTCAGAATTGGTATTATCACAGTGAGCAGTCTCACCATGTTAACTGTCACCACGGGCTCTGTAACCATGATAACTGTCACCATGGACACTGTCACTGTCGGCACTCTCCATGGGCACTGTCACTGTGGGCACTGCCACTGTGAGCATTATTACCATGAACACTGTAACCGTTAGAAATATCAACATAAGTACTTTCACCATGGGCACTCTCACCATTGGCATGGCCACCAGGGGCACTCTCATGATGAGTACTATCACCATGGGTATTTTCACCATGGGCACTGTCACCGTTAGCAGTGTTACCATGAGCACTTTCTTTATGAGCACTGTCTCCATGGGCACTGGCACAATGTGGAGGCTCACCGTGAGCCATGTCACCATGGGAACTATCACCGTGAGCATTTTTCCCGTGGTCACTGTCACCATGGGCAATCTCACCGTGAACATTGTCACCATAGACAATGTCACAATGGTAACTGTCACCTTGGGCACTGTCATCAAAGGCATGGTCACTGTGGACACTGTCACCATGGGCACTGTCAGTTTGAGCACTGTCACTATGGGTACTGCAACCATGGGCAATATCACCATGAGCACTGTCACCATTGGCAGTATTACCATGTGCACTTGACGGAGTCCAGCTCCATTGAGTCCAGGGATTCCCGAGGGATGGATAGTGTCGGCAAAGGAAATAATTCTATTAAAATTCTTAAAGTATCAGCATTGCATGTTTCTCTTTTTCACGTCTTTATTCTTTATTCTTCTTCTATTGTTTACAATCACAGGTTTATATATTGTTGTTTATTCCATTACCAGGTACGTGGCTAAACAGTCTTAGCACAATCAAACCTCAAAATGTTCTATAAAGATTGTTTTTAAAAAAATATCCCCTAGTTTCTAGATGTCCTACTAAGATATTTCCCCAAGTTCCAATTAATCACAGGTTATTTCTTAGTAACTAAGCCAAGCAGTTATATGATAATTTTAATTGTAAAAGTTGGAGCTATTTGTTCCTATTTCTCTTCCTGCATGGGCAGCCTTTTACATGAGTTCCATGAAAACATTTACAATATACCCGGCATGCCCTTTCTTGTTGTTTCCTCCAACTGAGACAGTGTTTTCTCCCTATCCTAACAACCAATTCTGCTCTAGTCATTTGCTTTTCTATAATTAATGTTCCTTTATAATAGAACCATACATTTCCTATGTTATCAGGAACTCTGGCCCATGGCCATAACTCCATACTAGAGGGTGTTTTTCATAAAGACATCGCTTTAGTGCCAGGCTCTTAATTCTTTACCCATTTCCCCTGGGCTTTAGTGGGTACTTCCCATTCTGTTGTAGTTTCAGGAGGGGGAGTCCTAGAGGAATTTTTCTTTCACGTGGAGCAATATCCCCCAAAATTGCCCCTATATGTAAATTTATTTCCATAAAACATAACAACAGAACTGTAGTCCACCTTCCTGGCATGGCACTGCCATGCAGTTTCGCCTTCCATTGCTCCATGACTTTGTCATGGTGCAGTGGCTCGAGGATGGCTTCCAACATCTCCCCCCTTTTCATTTTTTTTAAAAGTGCAGTATGTAGCTCCCCGAAAAGTTGTTTGATGTTTTTAATAATTATTCTGACAATGACTGGAAGTACAAATATCAGAATTAGTACAACTCCTGCAATGATTCCTCCATTAATGAGCATTGAGAATAAGGTTTTATGTGACACAAATGACTTAATGCTTTCAAAAAAAATCTGAGCAGACTATCCTGGAGATAAATCTAAGTTTGTATTTCCTATGTCATGAATCTCTTGATGTAATTTAGTAAGGTCTAAACTAACATCTGTTTGGTTCCAAACTTCCATAATATGAGTACGAATTTGTTCCCAAGAATATAATGATGCATTCACTTTTAAAGGAGTAACACAAATCCATCTATATTTTTTATGACACGTCAAAGTTAATCTTATTTTGAGTGCTGTTACTTCTTGCCCTATGTGTAAAATTGCTTCTTCTAAGGCATCCACCTTTGCTTCTAACTTTCTGTCTATAACTTCCTGAGTAGCCAGAGCTAAAGATACATTTTTTGAAAGCTCATTTACATGTTGAGCTGCATGTACTTGTTGAGCTACGGAACTTATTGAAAGAGAAAATGATGCTATTACAGCTATCAATGTAGATATTCCTAGAATTAATGCTGAAACAAATCTTTTTGAACGTAATAAAACTTCAGTTTCATGCAAAACTTGTAAGCCATAATCGTCATACCAGGCAGAGGACAATTTTACAGGCAACATAATATATGGTGGTCGTTCAAGAATCATTAAAACTTGTGCATTCATAGAGGAATTTATACGAGTTGTCAAAATACAATCAAAGCAATGTGTCCAAAATGTAGAATCAGAAGCATTATGATAAATATTTAGATCCACATATTTTGGGGCTACCAAGAATACATAAGGTGCTGACACACAAGCCTGCATAGAATAAATGCCCATATTTTTAAGTCTTTGAAGAATAACTGGCGATGGTGCAACAATAGCTTTCCAAAGCTGGGTCTGTGCATAATACATATTATCTTGAGCCATAGTTAGGATAGGAGGCACCCATCCTCCAGTGTGCCATCTATTAACAAGCATAGAAGCAGGAATGAATGAATTATTCCAATCATAACGTGCAAGATGTTGTAAATAAGATCTATAATCCTTACATGGATCAGGATTACTCCAATCATGCACATTTTTTGTGGTATCCTCTATGGGAATATCAATTCGTGAACAATATATACAATAATTCCATGTAGGAAATCCTGTATTGGTACCTACAGCATCCCAGTTACTATCCAATTGGTCTTCCGGAGATTGTAATATAAATGATTGTATTCCTGTACGAATACTTTAAGGAGGATTACAAGGAGGAAATTTAAAGAATGAGAGGAAGGTTGATTCTAAGTTTGATCTTCTCCGGGTGCTAGATAAATCAAAGACCAAAGAAGTCTCTTATTAGATTGACTCGAAGGAGAAGCAGTAAGCTGTCCTTTAGGAAAAACCAGTATACAACCATCCTTACGAGAGGCTACAGAATTATTAATTGATGGAAATATAAAACATATAGGATGGAACTCTGATTTTCCTTGAAAAATAAAATTATTCTTTGTTTAAATTTATTATATGGATAGGAGCTTATGGCTCCTCCCATTAACCTGGGCATAGTAGTAGACACTAGTATACCCTCATTATCCCAGGCTACAGTTTGTAAAATCAGTGGATCAGGGAGATAAGTCCAATAAGAATTACCCAAAACATTTCCCCTAGTTACCTGGCAAGCCAATATAGCAAGCATAGCAACAAAAAGATTTCCAGGTGTTAAGGTAGCTCCCTGGTCTATTACCACTTTCTCGTCGTCATCAGCAAGTCATTTAATCTGACCCCAAATTGGTGGGTTTGAAGTTCTCGTAGAGATGGCTTGTCTCTTGTGAGGTCTTGGGCACGGACGTGGCAGACAAAGAATTGATCTCTCTCCGGTGGTGAGGTTTTGTATCTGCTGCAGCAATGGTTTCTATATGAGGAATGGTGACAGTGAACACGGTGACAACCCATGCTGACAGTGCTCATGGTAGCAGTACCCGTGGTTTCAGTGCTCACAGTGATAGTGCCCATGGTGGCAGTGCCCATGGTGACACAGCCCATGGTGACATTGCCCATGATGACGGTGCCCATGGTGACAGTACCCATGGTGCCATTGCTTATGGTGACATTGCTCACAGTGACAGTACCCATAGTAACAGTGATCACAGTGAGAGTGCTCATGGTGACAGTGTCCATGGTGACTGGGCTCATTGTGACAGTCTGCATTGTGCCAGTAACCCTAGTGACAGTGCTCACACTGACAGTGCCCATGGTGACAGTGTCCACGGTGAGAGTGCTCACGGTGGTAGTGCTCACAATAATAGTGCTCATGGTGACAGTGCTGATGGTGTCAGTGCTCACGGTGACAGTGCCCATGGTTATATTGCCCATGGTGAGAGTCCGCACGTTAATAGTGCCCATGGTAGCAGTTCCAATTGTGAAAGTGCACAGGATGACATTGCTCATGTTGGTAGTTCCCATGGTGAGAGTGCTCATGGTGATAGTGACCATGGTAACAGTGCACATGGTTGCTGTTCCCTTGGTGACAGTGCCCATGAGGACAGTACTCATGGTGACAGTTCTCATGGTGATAGTGCCAATGGTGACATTGCACATGGTGGCAGTGAAAAATGGTGACAGTGCCCATGTTGACAGTTCTCATGGTGACAGTGCACATGGTGACAACCCATGCAGACAATACACACTGTGCCAGTTCTCATGGTTGCAGTACGCATGGTGACAGTGATCAAAGTGATAGTGCCGATGGTGGCAGTGCCCATGTTGACAGTGCCCATGGCGCCATTGCCTATGGTGGCAGTGCCCATGGTGACAGTTACCATAGTGAGAGTGCTCACAGTGATAGTGCCCATGGTGAAAGGGCTCATGGTGCCAGTCCACATTGTGCCAGTACCCATGGAGACAGTGCTCATGGTGACAGTTACCACAGTGAGAGTGCTCATGGTGATAGTGCTCATGGTGACAGTTCAAATGGTGACAATACCCATGGTGAGAGTACTCATGGTGAAAATACCTATGGTGGCAGTTCTCATAGTGACAGTTCTCATGGTGACAGTGCTCATAATAGCAGTGCCCAAGGTGGCAATGCTCGTGGTGACAGTGCTAATGGTGACAGTGCTCTTGGTGGCATTTCCGATGGGGAAAATACCGATGGTGACACTGTGCATCATTACAGTGCCCATGGTAACCATGCTCATGGTGATAGTGCACATTGTGACAGTGCCCATGGTGGTAGTTCACCTGGTGACAGTGTTAAATAGTGACAGTGCACATGCTGACAGTGCTCATGGTGATAGTGCCCATGGTGACAGTGCACAGGGTGATAATGGGCATTGTTACAGTGTTCATGGTAACAGAGCCCAAGGTAGCAGAGGCCATGGTGAGAGTGCCCACAATGACAGTGTCCTTAGTGCCAGTGCCTTCAGTGACAATGCCCATGGTGACACTTCTCACGGTGACAGTGCCCATGGGGACAGTTCGCATGGTGAGATTTCTCATGGTGATACTGCCCGTTGTGACAGTGCTCACAGTGACAATTCCCATGGTGCCAGTGCCCATAGAGACATTCCGCATGGTCACATTTCTCATGGTGAAAGTGCCTATGTTGATATTGTCCATGGTGACACTGCACATGGTGGCAGTGCAAAATGGTGACAGTGCCAATGGTGACATTGCTCACGGTGACTCTCCTTACAGTGATATTCCTTACAGTGACCGTGCGCATGGTGACACTGCACCCAGTAACAGTGTTCATGGTGACAGTGTTCACAGTGATAGTTCCCATGTTGAGAGTGTCCATGGTGACAGTGCCCATAGTCACAATTCTTATGGTGTATTGCTCACAGTGACAGTGCCCATGGTGAAATTACCCAGGGTGACATTACTCATGGTGACAGTGCTCAGGGTGATAGTGCCCATGGTCACAATTTTCACAGTGATAATACCTATGCTGAGAATAACTAGGGTGACAATGCCCATGGTGGCATGCCCATGGTGACAGTGCTCATGGTGAAAGTGTTCATGGTGACAGTGCCCAGGTTTACAGTGTTTATGGTGATAGATGTCACGGTGTCTGTGCCCACGGGGACAGTGTCCAGGCTGACAAAGCCCATGGTGATACTTCCATTGTGATAGTGCCCACGGTGACAGTGCCCATGGTGACAGCGCTCAGTGTGACAAGGCCCATGGTGACAGTGCTCACGGTGACCGTGCTCATGGTGACAGTGCCCATGGTGAAAGTGCTCACCTGGTAAGTGTCCCTGATAACATTACCCATGGTGCTAGTGCCCCTGGTGACCGTACCCATAGTGAAAGTGCTAATGGTGAGAATGCCCATGGTGACAGTGCCCAGTGTGACAAGGCCCATGGTGACAGTGCTCACGGTGACCATGCCCATGGTGAGAGTGCCGATGGTGAGAGTGCCAATAGTGAGAGTGCTCATGGTGAAACTGCCCATGGTAACATTGACCATGGTGATAGTTCTCCTGGTGTCAACCCCACAGTGACAGTGCCAATGGTGATAGTGCCCGTGGTGAGAGTTCTTACATTGAGTGCGACCATAATGACCATTTTCACGGTGACAGTGCCCATGATGATATTACCCATGGTGACAGTACTCTTGGTAAAAGTGCCCATGGTGACACTGCACATGGTGGCAGTGCAAAATGGTGACAGTGCCCATGGTGATGTTGATCATGGTGACATTGCTTACGGTGATAGTCCTTATAGTGATAGTGTGTATGGTGAAACTGCAACAGTGACAGTGCTCATGGTGACAGTGTTCACGGCGATAGTGCCGATGGTGAATGTGCCGTTGGTGATAGTGCCCATAGTCACAATTCTCACAGTGTAGTGCTCACGGTGACAGTGCCCATAGTGAGAATACACAAGGAGACAGTATTCATGGTGACATTGCTCATGGTGAGAGTGCCCATGTTTACAACTCTCAAGGTGATAGTGCCCATGGTGACAATACCCAGGGTGACAGAGCTCATGGTAAAAGTGCTCATGGTGACAGTGCCCGTGGTGAGAGTAACTAAGGTGATATCTCAAATGGTGAGTGTGCTCATGGTGACAGTGCCCATGGTGACAATACCCAGGGTGTCCTGCCCATGGTGACAGTGATCATGGTGACACTGCTCTTGTGGACAGTGCCATAAGTGACATTGTTCATTGTGGCAGTGCTCATGGTGACAGTGCCCATGGTTACAGTGCTTATGGTGATAGATGTCACGGTGGCCGTGCCACAGTGAAAGTGCCCACACTGACAAAGCCTATGGTGATACTTCCCATTTTGACAGGGCTCACGGTGACAGAGCCCATGGTGACAGTGCCCAAGATCACAGTTCCCATGGTGAGAGTGCTAATGGTGACTGTGCCCATGGTGACAGTGCCCAGTGTGACCACATCCATTGTGACAGTGCTCACGGTGACCGTGTCGATGCTGACAGTACCGATCGTGATAGTGCCAATAGTGAGAGTGCTCACGGTGATACTGCTCACAGTAATAGTGCTCATGGTTACAGTGCAAATGGTGACAATACCCATGATGACACTACTCATGTTGAAAATACCCATGTGTCAGTTCTCATAGTGACCGTTCTCATGGTGACAGTGCAAATGGTGACAATACCCATGGTGAGAGTACTCATGTTGAAAATACCCATGGTGGCAGTTCTCATAGTGACCATTCTCATGGTGACAGTGCTCATAATAGCAGTGCCCAAGGTGGCAGTGCTCGTGGTGACAGTGCTAATGCTGACAGTACTCTTGGTGGCAGTTCCCATGGGGACAGTACTGATGGTGACACTGGGAATTGTTACAGTGCCTATGGTAACTGTGCTCACAGTGATAGTGCACATCGTGACAGTGCCCATGGTGGTAGGTCACCTGGTGACAGTGCTAAATAGTGACAGCGCACTTGCTGACAGTGCTCATGGTGATAGTGCCATGGTGACAGTGCACATGGTGATAATAGGCATTGTTACCGTGTTCATGGTGACAGAACTCTAGGTGGCAGTGGCCATGGTGACAGTGCCCACAATGACAGTGCCCGTGGTGAGAGTGCTGACAGTGACAATGTGCATGGTGACACTTCGCATGGTGACAGTGCCCATGGGGACACTTAGCATGGTGAGATTTCTCATGGTGATAGTGCCTGTTGGGACAGTGCTCACAGTGACAATGCCCATGGTTCCAGTGCCCATAGAGACATTCCTCACGGTCACATTTTTCACGGTGAAACTGCTTATGGTGATATTACCCATGGTGACACTGCACATGGTGGCAGTGCAAAAGGGTGATAGTGCCCATGGTGACATTGCTCATGGTGATTTTGCTTATGGTGATAGTCATTACGCTGAAAGTGCACATGATGACACTGCACGCAGTGTCAGTGTTCATGGTGACAGTGTTTATGGGTGATAGCTCACATTGTGTGTACATGGTGACAGTGCCCATAGTCCCAAATCTCATGGTGTAGTGCTCATAGTGACAGTGCCCATGGTGAAAATACCCAGGGTGACAGTACTCATGTTGACAGTGCTCAGGGTTATAGTGCCCATGGTGACAGTGCCCATGTTCACAATTCTCACAGTGATAATGCCTATGGTTTGAGTACCTAGTGTGGCAATGCCCATGGAGACAGTGCCCAAGGTGTCATGCCCATGGGGACAGTGCTCATGGTGACAGTGCTCACGTTTGCAGTGCCATAAATAACAGTGCTCATTGGGGCAGTGCTCATGGTGACCGTGCTCATGGTGACAATGCCCATGTTTAGAGTGTTTATGGTGATAGATGTCACGGTGTCAGTGCCCACGGGGACAGTGCCCATGCTGACAAAGCCCATGTGATACTTCCCATTGTGAAAGTGCCCATGGTGACATCGCCCAGTGTGACAAGTCCCATGGTGACACTGCTCATGGTGACAGTGCCGATGGTGAGAGTGCCAATAGTGACAGTGCTCATGGTGCAACTGCCCATGGATACATTGCCCATGGTGATACTGCTCTTGGTAACAACCCCACAGTGACAGGGCCAATGGTGATAGTCCCCGTGGTGACAGTTCTTACATTGAATGTGACCATGGTGACAGTTCTCACGGTGAGAGAGCCTATGGTGAAAATTCTAATAGTGACCATGCTCACGGTAACAGTTCCCATGGTGATTTTACCCAGGGTGACAGAGCTCATGGTAAAAGTGCTCACAGTGGCAGTGCCCATGGTGACAGTACTTAAGGTGGCAATTCCCATGCTAGGAGTGCTCATGGTAACAGTGCCCATGGTGACAATACCAAGGGTGTCCTGCCCATGGTGACAGTGATCATGGTGACCCTGCTCATGTGGACAGAGCCATAAGTGACTGTGCTCATTGTGTCAATGCTCATGGTGACCTTGCTCATGCTGAACAGTGCCCAAGGTTACAGTGCTTATGGTGATCAATGTCACGGTGGCTGTGCCCACGGTGACAGTGTCCACGATAACAAAGCCTATGGTGATACTTCCCATTGTGACAGTGCCCACGGTGACAGTGCACAAGATAACGGTACCCAAGGTGAGAGTAATAACTGTGACTGTGCCCATGTTGACAGCACCCAGTGTGACAACACCCATTGTGAAAGTGCTCACAGCGACTGTGTCGATGCTGACAGTGCCGATGGTGATAGTGTCAATTGAGAGAGTACTCACGGTGACACTGCCCATGGAGACACTGCCCATAGTGATAGTGCTCATCGTGACAACCCCTCGGAGGCAGTGCTAATGGTGAGAGTCCTCGTGGTGACAGTTCTCACGGTGAAAATGACCCTGTTGAAATTGCTCATGGTGACAGTGCTCATGGTGACAGTACTCAAGGTGATAGTCTCCATGTTGACAGTGCCCATGGTGACTCTTCTCATGGTGACAGTGCCTATGGTGATAATGCTCTTAGTGACAGTGCTCACGGGGACAGTGCCCATGGTGACAGTGACCACGGTGACTGTTCTCACCATGATAGTGCACATGGTGACAGTGTTCGTGGTGACAGTCCGCATTGAGGCTGTGCCCATGGTGACAGTGCTCAGGGTTATAGTGCCCAGAGTTATAGTACTCACGTTGACAGTGTCCAAGGTGACAACACCGACGGTGACAGTAATCATGGTGAAAGTGCCCATGGTGGCAGTTCTCATAGTGACAGTTCTTGTGACAGTGCTCATGGTGGCAGTGCCCATGGTCAGACTACCAATGGTGAAAACTGACCATGGTGACAGTGCACATGGTCATGGTGCATCTGGTGGCAGTGCGCATAGTGACAGTGCCCATGGTGATATTGCTCATGGTGATTGTGCCCATGGTGAGCGTGCCCATGGTTACAGTGCTCATGGAGACAGTGCCCATGGTGACAGTGCCCCTTGTGACGGTGCACACCGTGAGAGTGCCCATGGTGGCTGTGCCCATGGTGACAGTTCTTATCATCATAGTGCTCACGGTAGCATTGTTTATGGTAAGAGTGCTCATGGTGGCAGTGCTCACAATGAGAGTGCCAAAGGGGAGAATACTGACTGTGACAGTGCCCATGGGGACTTTTCTCTGTGTGACAGTGCCCTTGGGGAGAGTTAGCAGGGTGAGATTTTTCACAATAAGATCTGTCACCATGGGCACAGACACCATGGGCACTCTAATGGTGTGCACTGTCCCCAGGGGCACTGACACTATGGGTACTGTCACCATGAGCACTGTAACCATAGGCACTCTCACCATGGGCACTATCAATATGAGCAATATCACTATGGACACTGTCACCATTTTGTACTGCCACCATGTGCAGTGTCACCATGGGCATTTTCACTATGAGTACTGTCACCATGGGTAATATCACCATGGTCACTGTCACCATGAGCACTCTCACTATGAGAATTTTCTCCATTGGCCCTATCACCATGAGAATTGTCAGCATGGGCACTGTCAACATGGAGACTCTCATCTTGAGCACTATCACCATGAACACTGTCACCATGAGCAATTTCAACAGGGCCACTTTCACCATGAGAACGGTCATCACCGGGGCTCTCACCATTGGCACTGCCTCCGAGAGGTTGTCACGATGAGCACTATCACCATGGGCAGTGTCTCCATGGGCAGTTTCACCATGAGCACCCTCACTATTGGCACTATCACCATTGGCACTGTCAACGACAGCACGGTCACCGTGAGCACTGTCACAATGGGTGTTGTCACACTGGGTGCTGTCACAATGGGCACAGTCACCATTAGCAGTCTCACCATGGGCACTGTGACCATGGGCACTGTCACCATAAGCACGGTCACCATGAGCACTGCAACAATGAGCACTGTCACTTATGTCACTGTCCTCATGAGAAGTGTCATCATGATCACTCTCACCATGGGCAGGACACCCTGGGTATTGCCACCATGGGCACTGTCACCATGAGCACTCTCACCATGGGAATTGTCACCTTAGGTACTGTCACCATGGGCACTGGCACCGTGAACACTTTTACCATGAGCTTTGTCACCCTGGGTATTGTCACTATGGGCACTATCACCATGAGAGTTCTAAACATGGGCACTCTCACCATGGGCACTATCACCATGAGCAATGTCACCATGAATACTGTCACAATGTGTATTGTCACCATGGGCACTGTCACCGTTAGCACTCTCACCATGGGCACTGTGATCTTGGGCACTGTCACCATGGGATCTGCCCCCGTTGGCACTGTCACAATGGGAAGTATCACCATAGGCTTTGTCAGCGTGGGCAATGTCACCGTGGGCAAGGCCACCATGACATCTATCATCATAGGCACTGTAACCATGGGCACTGGCACCATGAGCATGGTCACCATGAGCACTGCCACAATGAGCAATGTCACTTATGGAACTGTCCTCATGAAAAGTGTCCCCATGGTCACTGTCACCATGGGCAGGACACCCTGGGTATTGTCACCATGGGCACTGTCTCTATGAGCATTCTCACCATGGAAATTTTCACCGTAGGTACTGTCACCATGGACACTGTCTCCGTGAACACTTTTATCATGAGCTCTGTCACCCTGGGTATTGTCACCATGGGCACTATCACCGTGAGAGTTGTGAACATGGGCACTCTCACCATGGGCACTATCACCTTGAGAAATGTCACCATGAATACTGTCACCCTGTGTATTTTCAGCATGGTCACTGTCACCGTAAGCAATACACCGTGAGAATTGTGAATATGGGCACAGTCACCATTGGCACATTCACCATTGGCACTATCGCCGTGAACACGGTCACCATGAGCACTATCACTGTGTGCAGTTTCACCATACACACTCTCACTGTAAGGATTAGCACCGTAAGCAATGTCACCATGATCAATATCCTCATGGGCACTTTCACCATTTTGTACTGCCACCATGTGCAGTGTCACCATGGGCATTTTCACTATGAGTACTGTCACCATGGGTAATATCACCATGGTCACTGTCACCATGAGCACTCTCACTATTAGAATTTTCACCATTGGCCCTGTCACCATGAGATTTGTCACCATGGGCACTGCCAACATGGAGACTATCACCTTGAGCACTGTCACCATGGTCACATTTAATGTAAGACCTGTCACCTCGGGGACTACCAACATTGGTACTGTCACCATGGGGTTGTCACCATGAGCACTATCACCATGGGCGATGTCTCCTTGGGCAGTTTTACCATGAGCACTGTCACTATTGGCAATCTCACCACCGGCACTGTCACCATGGGCACCATCACCGTGAGCACTGTCACCATGGGCCTTGTGACACTGGGTGCTGTCACCATGGGCACTGTCACCGTAGGCACTGTCACAATGGGAAGTATCACCATGGTCTTTGTCAGCCTTGGCACTGTCCCCATGGGCACTGACACCGTGACATCTATCACCATAAACACTGTAAACACGGGCAATGTCACCATGAGCACTGGCACAATGAGCACTGTTATTTATGGCACTGCCACCATGAGCATTGTGACCCTGAGCACTGTCACCATGGGCATGACCCCATGGGCACTGTCACCATGGGCATTGTCACCCTAGGTACTCTCACCATAGGCATTATCACTGTGAGAATTGTGAACATGGGCAATGCCAATATGAACACTGTCACCATGAGTACAGTCTTCCTGTTTATTGTCACCCTGGACACTGTACCGTGAGTACTACACCGTGAAAATTGTGACTCTGGGCACTGTCACCATCGGCTCATTCACCATCAGCACTATCGCCGTTAACACTGCCACCATGAGCACTGTCACTGTGTGCAGTTTCACCATACACACTATCACCGTAAGCAATGTCACCATGAGCAATATCTCCATAGGCACTGCCACTATTTTACACTGCCACCATGTGCAGTGTCACCATGGGCACATTTACCATGAGTACTGTCACCATGGGTAATATCACCATGGACACTTCACCGTGAGCACTGTCACTATGAGAATTTTCACCATAGGCACTGTCACCATGAGAAGTGTCACCATGGGCACTGTCAACATGGAGACCATCACCTTGAGCACTGTCACCATGAGCACTGTCACCATGAGCAATATCACCATGGTCACATTCAATGTAAGAACTGTCAGCACGGGGACTATCACCATTGGCACTGTCACTGAGGGGTTGTCACAATGAGCACTATCACCATGGGCATTGCCTCAATGGGCAGTTTTACCCTGAACACTGTCACTATTTGCACTCTCACTGTTGGCACTATCACCACAGGCACGGTCACTGTGGGCCCTGTCACCATTGGCCTTCTCACACTGGGCAATGTCATCATGGGCACTGTCACAATGGGCACTGTCACAATGGGAAGTATCACCGTGGGCTTTGTCAGTGTGGGCACTGTCTCCGTGGGCACTGACACCATGACATCTATCACCATAAACACTGTAAACATGGACACTGTCACCATGAGCACGGCCACCATGAGCACTGCCACAATGAGCACTGTTATTTATGGCACTGCAATCATGAGCACTGTCACCATGAGCACTGTCACCATGGGCTGACACCATGGGCACTGTCACCATGGGCATTTTCACCCTAGGTTCTCTCACCATAGGCATTATCACTGTGAGAATTGTGAACATGGGCACTGTAACCATGGACACTATCACCATGAACACTCTCACCGTGATCTCTGTTACCATGGGTACTGTCACTGTGAGCACTATCACCATAGGCAATGGCAGCGTGGGCACTGTCACCACGGGCACTGTCATCATGGGTATTGTCACCGTGGGCAGTGTCACCATGGGCAAGGCCACCATGGGCAATACCACTGTGAGCACTGTCACCACGGGTACTACTATCATGTGCACTGTCACTGTGAGCAATGTCAGTATGTGTTGTCACCGTTTGCACTGTCACCATGAGAACTGTCAACATGAGCACTGTCACCATTTTCCACTGCCACAATGTGCACTACCACCATGTGCACTGTCACCATGGGCACTATCACCATGAGCACTGGCACCATGAGTACTGTCATCATGGGCACTCTCACCAAGGGCACGGCCACCCTGTGCACTGTTACCATGGTCACTATCACCGTGAGCACTGTCACCATGGGAACTACCAACATGGGCACTGTCATCATGAGCACTTTCACAAAGGGCACTGCCACCATGGCACTATTCACGTGAGCACACTCACCATGGGCACTATCACCATAGGCACTGTCAGTTTCAGCACTATCACCATGGGTACTGCAACCCTGACCAATGTCACCAGTAACACTGTCACCATTCTCAGTATCACCATGTGCACTGTCACCATGGGCACTATCACCACGAGAACTGTCAGTCTGAGCACTGTCACCATGGGTATTGTGACTTTGGGCACTGTCACCGTGAGCTCTGTCACCATGGTCACTTTGCCATGAGCACTGCCACTCTGACCACTCTCAGTATAAGAACTGTCACCATGGACACTTTCACGATGGGCACTTCCAACATTGGCACTATCACCATGAGCACTGTCAACAAAAGCACCGTCACTGTGGGCAGTGTCAGCATGCACAATGTCACTGCAAGGACTATCACATTAAGAAATGTCATGATGGGCACTGTCAACATTTTGCACTGCCACCATGTGCACTATCAACTTAGGCACTGTCACCATGAGGACTTTATCACTGAGTACTCTCACCATGGGTAATATCACCATGGGCACTCTCACCATGAGAACTATCACCATGAGCAATGTCATGATGGGCACTGGCGCAATGGGTCTTGTCACTATGAGCACTGAAACAATGGGCACTATCACCGTGAGAAATCTCACCATGCTAACTCTCCCCAAGGGCACTGTCACAGAGAGAAAAGTCATCATGAGAACTGTCCCAGTCAGTATTCTCACCATGGGTACTCTCTTTGTGGGTAATGCCTCCGTAAGCACTATTACCATGAATACTGCTACCGTGAGCACTAGCATGATAAGAACTGTCACCATGGGCACGGCCACCATGGGCACTCTCAGGGTGTGCACTGTCACCAGGGGCACTGTCACCATGAGCAATGTAACCATGGGCACTCTCACCATGAGCAATATCACCATGGGCACTGTCACTCTTTGCACTGCCACCAGATGCACCATGACCATGTACACTGTCACCATGGGCAGTGTCACCATTGGTAGTCTCACTATGGGCACTGCCACCATGAGCACTGTCACCAAGAGCACTGTCACCATGAGCACAGCCACCATGAGCACCGTCACAAGAACTGTCACTATGAGAACTGTCACCATGGGCACTTTCATATGATTACGGTCACCGTGGTTATTGTCACCTTTGGCACTGTCAACGTGAGTACTATCACCGTGAGCACAATCACCCTGAGCACTGTCACCATGGGCACAGCCTCAATGCGGACTGTCACCGTGAACACTGTCACCATGGGCACTACCATGGTGAGAACAGTCACCATGGTCACTGTCACCATGGGCACTGTCCCCGTGAGCACCGTCACTAAGGGCATAATCACCATATGCACTGTCACCGTGAGAACAGTCACCATGGGCACTGTCAACATGGAAACTATCACCATGAGCAATGTCACCATGAGCAATTACAACAGGATCACTTTCACCGTTAGAACTGTCACCGCGGGGACTCTCACTATTGGCACTGCCTCCGAGGGTTTGTCATGATGAGCACTATCACCATGGGCAGTGTCTCCATGGGCAGTGTCACCGTGAACACTCTCAATATTGGCACTATCAACATCAGCACTGTCAGCATAGGCACGGTCACCATGAGCACTGTCATAAAGGGCATTGTCACACTGTTTGTTGTCACCATGGGAACAGTCACCATTAGCACTCTCACCATGGGCACTGTGATCTTGGGCACTGTCACCATGGACTCTGCCCCCGTTGGCACTGTCACAATGGGAAGTATCACCATGGGCTTTGTCAGCGTGAGCAATGTCACCGTGGGCAAGGTCACCATGACATCTATCACCATAGGCACTGTAACCATGGGCACTGGCACCATGAGCACAGTCACTATGAGAACTGCCACAATGAGCAATGTCACTTATGGCACTGTCCTCATGAGAAGTGAAACCATGATCACTGTCACCATGGGCAGGACAGCCTGGGTATTGTCACCATGGGCACTGTCACCATGAGGACTCTCACCATGGGAATTGTCACCTTAGGTACTGTCACCATGGGCACTGTCACCATGATCCCTTTTCCATGAGCTCTGTCACCCTGGGTATTGTCACCATGGGCACTATCACTATGAGAGTTGTGAACATGGGCACTTTCACCATGGGCACTATCACCATGAACAATGTCACCATGAATACTGTTACCCTCTGTATTGTCACCATGGGCACTGTCACCGTAAGCACTACACCGTCAGAATTGTGATAATGGGCACAGTCACCATGGGCACATTCACCACTGGAACTATCGCCGTGAACACTGTCACCATGAGCACTGTCTCTGTGTGCAGTTTCACCATACACACTATCACTGTAAGGACTATCATCGTAAGCAATGTCACCATGAGCAATATCCCCATGGGCACTTGCACCATTTTGCACTGCCACCATGTGCAGTGTCACCATGGACACTTTCACTATGAGTACTGTCACCATGGGTAATATCACCATGGTCACTCTCACCATGAGCACTGTCATTATGAGAATTTTCACCATAGGCCCTGTCACCATGAGAACTGTCACCATCCTCACTGTCAACATGGAGACCATCACCTTGAGCACTGTCACCATGAGCGATGTCACCATGGTCACATTCAACGTAAGAACTGTCACCACAGGGACTATCAACATTGGCACTGTCACCATGGGGTTGTCATCATGAGCACTATCACCATTAGCAATGTCTCCATGGGCAGTTTCACCATGAGCACTTTCACTATTGACACACTCACCATTGGCACTGTCACAATAGGCACTGTCACCGTGAGTACTGTCACCATGGGCCTTGTCACTCTGGGCGTTAACATCATTGGTACTGTCACCGTGGACACTGTCCCAATGGGAATTTTCACCATGGGCTTTGTCAACATAGGCAGTGTCCCCGTGGGCACTGACACCGTGACATCTATCACCATAAACCCTGTACACATGGGCACTTTCACCATGAGCACGGTCACCATGAGCACTGCCACAATGAGCACTGTTATTTATGGCACTGCCAACATGAGCACTGTCACTGTGGGCATGACACCATGGGCACTGTCACCATGGGCATTGTCACCCATGGTACTCTCACCACAGGCATTATCACTGTGAGAATTGTGAACATGGGCACTGTCTCCATGGGCATTATCACCATGAACACTGTCACGATGAGCACTGTCACCCTGGGTATTTTCACCATGGGCACTGTCACTGTGAGCACTACACCGTGAGAATTGTGACTATGGGCACTGTCACCATGAACACTCTCACCATGGGAACACTGTCACCATGAACACTGTCACTGTGTGCAGTGTCACCATGCGCACTGTCACCATTTTGCACTGCCACCATGTGCAGTGTCACCATGGGTAATATCACCATAGGCACATTCACCATGAGAAATGTGACCATGCGGAATGTCTCTATGGGCCCTGGCACCCTGGGCATTGTCACTGTGAGTACTGTCACAACGAGCACTATAACCGTGACAAATCTCACCATGCTAACTGTCCCCATGGGCACTCTCACTCTTAGAAGTGTCAGCATGGGCACTGTCACTGTCGTCACTGTCACCATGGCCACTGCCACCTTGGGCTCTGTCACCATGAACACTGTAACAATGCTCATTATCACCGTGTGCACTGTCACTATGGGCACTATCACGATGAGCACTGTCAGCATGTACACTATCACTATTTAGCACTGTCACCAGGTGAACTACCACCATGGGCACTGTCACGATGTGCACTATCACCGTAAGCACAGTTACCATGGGCACTGTAACAATGTGCAGTGTCACCATCAGTACTGTCCCCATGGGAACTGCCACGAAGAGCACTGTCACCATTAGCACTGTCACCATCTTGGGCACTGCTTTTATGAGCACTGTCACCATGGGTCTGTCGCTATGAGAACTGCCACCATGGGTATTTTCAACATGAGTACTGTCACCATGGGTATTGTCACCATTTGCACTATCACCACGAGCACTATTACCGTGAGATCTCTCACTGTGATCACTGTCACCATGAGCACTGTCGCCACGGGTACTGGCACAATGCGGACTGACACCATGAGCCCTGTCACCATGGGCACTATCACTGTGAGCACTCTCACCGTGGTCACTGTCACCATGGGCACTGTTACCATGAACACTGTCACCATGGTCACATTCAACGTAAGAGCTGTCACCATGGGGACTATCACCATTGGCACTGTCACTGTGGGGTTATCACCATGAGCACTATCACCATGGACGATGTCTCCATGGGCAGTTTCCCCATAAGCACTGTCACCATCGGCACTGTCACCATCGGCACGATCACCGTGAGAACTGTCACCATGGGCCTTGTCACACTGGGTTCTGTCACCATGGGCACTGTCACCCTGGGCATTGTCACAATGGGAAGTATCACCATGGGCTTTGTCAACCTAGGCAGTGTCCCCGTTGTCACTGACACCGTGACATCTATCACCATAAACATTGTAAACATTGGCACGGTCACCATGAGCCCTGGCACAATGAGCATTGTTATTTATGGCACTGCCACCATGAAAACTGTGACCCTGAGCACTGTCACCATGGGCATGACAAAATGGGCACTGTCACCATGGGCATTGTCACCCTAGGTACTCTCACCATAGACATTATCACTGTGAGAATTGTGAACATGGGCACTGTCACCATGCGCACTGTCACTGTAAGGACTATCCCGGTAAGCAATGTCACCATGAGCAATGTCACAGTAGGCACTGTCACCATTTTGCACTGCCACCATGTGCGGTGTCACCATGGGCACTTTTACCATGAGTACTCTCACCATGGGTAATATCAACATGGACACTGTCACCGTGAGCACTGTCACTATGAGAATTTTCACCATAGCCACTGTCACATTGAGAACTGTCACCATGGTCACATTCAATGTAGTAACTTTCACCTCGGGGACTATGACCATTGGCACTGTCACCGTGGTGTTGTCACCATGAGCACTATCTCCATGGGCAATGTCTCCATGGGCAGTATTACCATGAGCACTGTCACCATGGGAATTGTCACTTTAGGCTCTGTCAGCATGGGACTGTCACCGTGAGCACTTTTTCGATGAGCTCTGTCACCCTGGGTATTGTCACCATGGGCACTATCACCGTGAGAGTTGTGAACATGGGCAATCTCACTGTGGACACTATCACCATGAGCAATGTCACCATGAATACTGTCACCCTGTGTATTGACACCATGGGCACTGTCACCATGAGCACTATACCGTGAGAATTGTGAGAATGAGCACTGTCACCATTGGCACATTCATCATCGGCACTATCGCCATGAACACTGTCACCATGAGTACTGTTACTGTGTGCAGTTTCACCATACACACTATCACCGTAAGAACTATCACCGTAAGCAATGTCACCATGAGCAATATCACCATGGGAACTGTCACCATTTTGCACTGCCACTATGTGCAGTGTCACCATGGGTAATATCACCATAGGCACTATCACCGTGAGAAATGTGACCATGCAGAATGTCTCTATGGGCACTGGTACCATGGGCATTGGCACTGTGAGCACTGTAACATCGGGCACTCTCACCGTGAGAAATCTCACCATGCTAACTGTCCCCATGGGAACTGTCACCGTGAGAAGTGTCACCATGGGCACTGTCACTGTCGGCACTTTCACCATGGGCACTGTCATTGTGGGCACTCTCACCATGGCCATTGCCACCTTGGAGTCTATCACCATGAACACTGTAACAATGCCCATTATCACCGTGTGCAGTGTCACCATGGGCACTATCACCATGAGTACTGTCACCTTGAGTAATATCACCATGGGCACTGTCACCGTGAGCACTGTCACTATGAGAATTTTGACCATAGGCACTGTCACCATGAGAAATGTCACCATGGGCACCGTCAACATGGAGACCATCACCTTGAGCACTGTCACCATGAGCACTGTCACCATGAGCAATGTCACCATGGTCACATTCAATGTAAGAACTGTCACCACGGGGACTATCACCATTGGCACTGTCACCGTGGTGTTGTCACCATGAGCACTATCACCATGGGCAATGTCTCCATGGGCAGTTTCACCATGAGCACTGTCACTATTGGCCATCTCACTATCGCCCCTGTCACCATGGTCATGGTCACCATGAGCACTGTCACCATGGGCCTTGTCACACTGGGTGCTGTCACCATGGGAGCTGTCACCGTGGGCACTATCACAATGGGAAAAATCAGCAAGGGCTTTGTCACCAAGGGCACTGTCCCCATGGGCACTGACACCGTGACCTCTGTCACCTTAAACACTGTAAACATTTGCACTGTCACCATGAGCACGGTCACCATGAGAACTGCCACAATGAGCACTGTTATTTATGGCACTGCCAACATGAGCACTGTCACAATGAGCACTGTCTCCATGGTCATGACACCATGGACACTGTCACCAGGGGCATTGTAACCCTATGTACTCTCACCATTGGCTTTAACACTCTGAGAATTGTGAACATGGGCACTGTCCCATGGGCATTATCACCATGAGCACTGTCACCATGAGTACTCTCACCCTGGGTATTTTCACCATGTGCACTGTCACTGTGAGCCCTACACCATGAGAATTGTGACTCTGGGTACTGTTACTATGGACACTCTCACCATGGGAACTATCACCATGAACATTGTCACAATGAACACTGTCACTGTGTGCACTGTCACTATGTGCACTGTCACCATAAGGACTATCACTGTAAGTAAAGTCACCATGAGCAATATCACCATGGGCACTGTCACCTTCTTGCACTGCCACCACGTGCACTGTCACCATGGGTAATATCACCAAAGGCACTTTCACCATGAGAAATATGACCGTGCGGAATGTCTCTATGGGCACTGTCATCATGGGCCTTCTCACGGAGCACACTGTCACAACGGGCAATATCACCGTGAGAAATCTCACCATGCTAACTATCCCCATGGGCACTATGACCGTGAGAAGGGTCACCATGGGCACTGTCACTGTCGGCACTTTCACTTTGGGCACTGTCATTGTGGGCACTGTCACCATGGCCACTGCCACCTTGGGCTCTGTCACCATGAACACTGTAACAATGTCCATTATCACCGTGTGCACTGTCACCATGGGCACTATCACCATGAGCACTGTCAGCATGTGCACTGTCACTATTTAGCACTGTCACCAGGTGAACTACCACCAGGGGCACTGTCACGATGTGCACTATCACCGTGAGCACGGTTACCATGGGCACTGTAACAATGCACAGTGTCACCATCGGTACTGTCCCCATGGGAACTGCCACCAAGTGCACTGTCACCAGTAGCACTGTCACCACGAGCACTGCCACTTTGGGAACTGCTATTATGAGCACTGTCACCATGAGAACTGTCGCTATGAGAACTGCCACCATGGGTATTTTCAACATGAGTACCGTCACCCTGGGTATTGTCACCATTTGCACTGTCACCATAAGCACTATTACCGTCAGAACTATCACCGTGAGCACTCTCACTGTCGTCACTGTCACCATGAGCACTGTTGCCCTGGGTACTGACACAATTCGGACTGTCACCATGAGCCCTGTCACCATGGGCAATATCACTGTGAGCACTCTCACCTTACTCACTGTCTCATGGGCACTGTTACCATGAGCACTGTCAACATAGACAATAGTGCTGTGGGCAGTGTCACCATGGGCACTGCCACCATGTGCACTATCACTGTGAGCACTGTCACCATGGGTACTGCAACCATGAGAAATATCACCGTGAGTACTGTCTGAATGGGTTGTCACCATGTGCACTGTCACCATGAGAACTGTCAACATGGGCACTCACACCATTTCTCGTTGCCACCATGTGCAATGTCACCATGGGCACTATCACCATGAGAATTGTCAGCAAGAGTACTGTCATCATGGGTACTGTCACCAAGGGCACTGCCACCACGTGCACTGTTATCATGGTCACCAGCATCGTGAGCACTTTCACAATGGGAACTACCACCATGGGCATTATCAACGTAAGGACTCTCACCATGGGCACTATCACCATGGGCACTCTCACCATCGGCACTATTGCCATGAACACTGTCACCATGAACACTGTCACCGTGTGCAGTTTCACCATACACACTATCACTGTAAGGACTATCACCGTAAGCAATGTCACCATGAGCAATATCACAATGGGCACTGTCACCATTTTGCACTGCAACCATGTGCAGTGTCAGCATGGACACTTTTACCATGAGTACTGTCACCATGGGTAATATCACCATGGACACTCTCACCATAAGCACTGTCACTATGAGAATTTTCACCAAAGGCACTGTCACCGTGAGAACTGTCACTATGGTCACATTCAATGTAAGAACTGTCACCACGGGGACTATTACCATTGGCACTGTCACTGTGGACTTGTCACCATGAACACTATCAACATGGGGAATATCTCCATGGGCTGTTTCCCCATGAGCACTGTCACTATTGACACTCTCACAATCGGCACTGTCACCATGGGCACAGTCACCATGAGCAGTGTCACCATGGGCCTTGTCACACTGGGCACTGTCACCATGGGCACTTTCACAATGGGAATTATCACCACGGGCTTTGTCAGCGTGGGCACTGTCCCCATTGGCACTGACACCGTGACATCTATCAGCATAAGCACTTTAAACGTGGGCACTGTCACCATGAGCACGGTCACCATGAGCACTGTCACCATGGACCTTGTCACATTGGGCGCTGTCACCATGGGCACTGTCACCATGAGCATGCTCACCTTAAGCACTGCCACAATGAGCACTGTTATTTATGGCTCTCCCAACATGAGCACTGTTACCATGAGCACTGTCACCATGGGCATGACACCATGAGCACTGTCACCATGGGCATTGTCACCCTAGGTACTCTCACCATAGGCATTATCACCATGAGAATTGTGAACATGGACACTGTCACCATGGGCACTATCACATTGAGCACTGTCACCATGAGTACTGTCACCCTGGGTATTTTCACCATGGGCAGTGTCACTGTGAGCACTACACCATGAGAGTTGTGACTATGGGCACTGTCACCATGGACACTCTCACCATGGGAACAACCACCATGAACACTGTCATCATGAACACTGTCACCATGTGCACTGTCACCATGAGAACTGTCAGTATGGGCACTGTCACCATTATTCACTGCAACCGTGTGCACTACCACCATGGGCACTGTCACCATGGGCACTATCACGGTGAGCACTGTCACCATGAGTACTATCATCATGGGCACTGTCACCAAGGTCACGGCCACCATGTGCACAGTTACCATCGTCACTATCAACGTGAGCACTGTCACCATGGGAACTACCAACATGGGCACTGTCATCATGAGCACTTTCACAATGGGAACTGCCACCATGGGCACTATTAATGTAAGCACTCTCACCATGGGCACTATCACCAAGGGCACTGTCAGTTTCAGCACTATCACCATGGGTACTGCCACCATGACCACTGTCACCACAAACACTGTCACCATTCTCAGTATCACCATGTGCACTGTCACCATGGGCACTATCACCATGAGAACTGTGAGCCTGAGCACTGTCACCATGTGTATTGTGACTTTGGGCACTCTCACCATGAGCACTGTCACCTTGGGCACTGGCACAATGTGAACTTTCACCATGAACATTGTCATCATGTGCACAATCACTGTTAGAACTGTCACGGTCGTCACTGTCAAAATGGGAACTGTAACCGTGAGCACTTTCACCATGAGGGCTGTGACCATGGACACTGTCACCATGGGCAAGGTTCCCATGGACAATTTCACTGTTAGTACTGTCACCATGGACACTATAACTATTGGCACTGTCACCGTGAGCTCTGTTACCATGGGCACTTTCACCATGAGCAGTGACACTCTGACCACTCTCACCATAAGAGAGGTCACCATGGGCACTTTCACGATGGGCACTTCCACCATTGGCACTATCACTGTGAGCACTGTCAACAAGAGCACTGTCACGGTGGGCAGTGTCACCATGTGCACTATCCCCACAAGAACTATCACATTAAGCAATGTCACAATGGGCACTGTCACCATTTGCACTGCCACCATGTGCACTATCACCTTAGGCACTGTCACCATGAGCATTTTACACTGAGTACTGTCACCATGGGTAATATCACCATGGGCACTGTCACTGTGAGAACTGTCACCATGAGCAATGCCATGATGGGCACTGGAGCCATGGGTCTTGTCACTATGAGCACTGAAACAATGGGCACTATCACCGTGAGAAATCTCACCATGCTAACTCTCCCCAAGGGCACTATCACAGAGAGAAAAGTCACCAGCGGAACTGTCACAGTCAGTATTCTCATCTTTGGCATTCTCATTGTGGGCACTGCCTCCGTGGGCACTATTATCATGAACACTGGTACCGTGAGCTCTATCATGATAAGAACTTTGACCATGGGCACGGCCACCATGGGCATTCTCACGGTGTGCACTGTCACCAGGGGCATTGTCACCATGGACACTGTCACAATGAGCATGATAACCATGGGCACTCTCACCATGGGCACTATCACCATGAGCAATATCACCATGGGCACTGTCACTATTTTGCACTGCCACCAGAGGCACCATGACTATGTGCACTGTCACCATGTGCAGTGTCACCATTGGTATTCTCACCATGGGCACTGCCACCATGAGCACTGTCACCACGAGCACGGCCACCATGAGCACTGTCACAAGAACTGTCCCTATGAGAACTGCCACCATGGGCACTTTCACCATGATTACTGACACCGTGAGTATTGTCTCCTTGGGCAATGTCATCGTGAGTACTATCACCATGAGCACTATCACCCTGAGAACTGTCACCACGGGCACAGCCTCAATGCGGGCTGTCATCATGAACACTGTCACCATGGGCACTATCACGGTGAGAACAGTCACTGTGGTCACTGTCACCATGGGCACTGTCACTGTGAGCACTGTCACTAAGAGCATTATCACCATAGGCACTGTCACCATGAGAACAGTCACCATGGGCACTGTCAACATGGAGACTATCACCTTGAGCACTGTCACCATGAGCAATTTCAACAGGGTCACTTCCACCGTGAGAACTGTGACCATGCGTACTCTCACTATTGGCACTGCCTCTTAGGGGTTGTCACGATGAGCACTATCACCATTGTCAGTGGTCTCCATGGGCCGTGTCACCCTGTGTACTCTCAGTATTGGCACTATTACCATCGGCACTGTCATCATCGGCATGGTCACCGTGAACACTGTCACAATGGGTGTTGTCACAATGGGCGCTGTCATCATGGGCACAGTCACCATTAGCACTCTCACCATGAGCACTGTGATATTGGGCACTGTCACCATGGGCTCTGTCACAGTGGGCACTGTCAGAATGGGAAGTATCACCATGGGCTTTGTCAGCATGGGCACTGTCACCATAGGCATGGCCACCGTGACATCTATCACCATAAGCACTGTAACCAGGGGCACTGTCACCATAAGCGTGGTCACCATGAACACTGCCACAATGAGCACTATCACCATGGGCAATGTCTCCATGGGCAGTTTCACCATGAGCACTGTCACTATTGGCACTCTCACCATCAGCACTGTCACCATTGGCACGGTCACCGTTAGCTTTGTCACCATGGGCCTTGTCACACTGGGCGCTGTCACCATGGGCACTGTTAGGGTGGGTTCTGTCACAATAGGAAGTATCACCATGGGCTTTGTCAGCGTGGGCACTGTCCCCGTGGACACTGACACCGTGACATCTATCACCATAAACACTGTATACAAGGGCAATGTCACCATGAGCACGGTTACCATGAGCACTGCCACAATGAGCACTGTTATTTATGGCACTGCCAACATGGCACAGTCACCATGAGTGCTCTCTACCATGGGCATGACCCCATGGGCACTGTCACCATGGGCATTGTCACCCTAGGTACTCTCACCATAAGCATTATCACTGTGAGAATTGTGAACATGGGCAATGTCACCAAGGGCACTGTCACCATGGGCACTCTCACCATGAGTACTGTCACCCTGGGCCTTTTCACTTTGGGCACTGTCACTGTGAGCACTACAGCATGAGATTTGTGACTATGGTCACTGTCACCATGGACACTCTCACAATGGGATCTATCACCATGAACACTGTCACCATGAACACTGTCACTCTGTGCAGTGTCACCATGCACACTGTGACCATAAGGATTATCAGTGTAAGCCAAGTCACCATGAGCAATGTCACCATGGGCACTGTCACCATTTTGCACTGCCACCATGTGCAGTGTCAAGATGGGTAATATCATTATAGGCACATGCACTCTGAGAAATGTGACCATGTGGAATGTCTCTATGGGACCTGGCACCATGGGCATTGTCACTGTGAGCACTGTCACAATGGGCACTATCACTGTGACAAATCTCACCATGCTAACTGTCTCAATGGGTACTGCCACCGTTAGAAGTGTCAGCATGGGCACTGTCAGTGTTGGCACTGTCACCAAGGGCACTGTCATTGTGGGCACTGTCACCATGGCCACTGCCACCTTGGGCTCTGTCACCATGAACACTGTAACAATATCCATTATCACCGTGTGCACTGTCACCATGGGCACTATCACCATGAGCACTGTCAGCATGTGCACTGTCACTATTTAGCACTGTCACCAGGTGAACTACCACCAGGGGCACTGTCACGATGTGCACTATCACCGTGAGAACGGTTACCATGGGCACTGTAACAATGCACAGTGTCACCATCGGTACTGTCCCCATGGGAACTGCCACCAAGTGCACTGTCACCAGTAGCACTGTCACCACGAGCACTGCCACCTTGGGAACTGCTATTATGAGCACTGTCACCATGAGAACTGTCACTATGAGAACTGCCACCATGGGTATTTTCAACATGAGTACTCTCACCATGTGTATTGTCACCATTTGCACTGTCACCATAAGCACTATTACCGTCAGCACTATCACCGTGAGCACTCTCACTGTCGTCACTGTCCCCACGAGCACTTTTGCCCTGGGTACTGACACAATTCGGACTGTCACCATGAGCCCTGTCACCATGGGCAATATCACTGTAAGCACTCTCACCTTACTCACTGTCTCATGGGCACTGTTACCATGAGCACTGTCAACATAGACAATAGTGCTGTGGGCAGTGTCACCATGGGCAGTGTCACCATGGGCACTGCCACCATGTGCACTATCACTGTGAGCACTGTCACCATGGGTACTGCAACCATGAGAAATATCACCGTGAGTACTGTCTGAATGGGTTGTCACATGTGCACTGTCACCATGAGAACTGTCAACATGGGCACTCTCACCATTTTTCAGTGCCACCATGTGCAATGTCACCATGGGCACTATCACCGTGAGAATTGTCACCATGAGTACTGTCATCATGGGCACTGTCACCAAGGGCACTGCCACCACGTGCACTGTTATCATGGTCACCAGCATCGTGAGCACTTTCACAATGGGAACTACCACCATGGGCATTATCAACGTAAGGACTCTCACCATGGGCACTATCACCATGGGCACTCTCACCATGAG
Organism: Mesoplodon bidens; assembly: GCF_964165515.1. Classification (NCBI taxonomy): domain Eukaryota; kingdom Metazoa; phylum Chordata; class Mammalia; order Artiodactyla; family Ziphiidae; genus Mesoplodon; species Mesoplodon bidens. Next base: position 937,887 of record NW_027672190.1, on the reverse strand, counting down.
CACTGTCACTAATTGCATTATCACCATAGGCACTGTCACCATGTGAACAGTCACCATGGGCACTGTCATCATGGAGACTATCACCTTGAGCATTGTCACCATGAACAAAGTCAATAGGGTCACTTTCACCATGAGAGCTGTCACCACGGGGACCCTCACCATTGGCACTGCCTCCGAGGGGATGTCACGATGAGCACTATCACCATGGGCAGTGTCTCCATGGGCAGTTTCACTGTGAGCACTCTCACTATTGGCACTATCACCATCGGCACTGTCAGCATCAGTACGGTCACCGTGAGCAGAGTCACAATGGGCATTGTCACAGTGGGCACTGTCACAAAGGGCACAGTCTACATTAGCATTCTCACTATGGGCACTGTGATCTTGGGCACTGTCAACGTGGGCTCTTTCACTGTGGGCACTGTCACAATGGGAGGTATCACCATGGGCTTTGTCAGCGTGGGCACTGTCACCGTGGGCACGGCCACCGTGACATCTATCACCATAAGCACTGTAACAATGGGCACCGTCCCTCTGAGCACAGTCACCATGAGCACTGCCACAATGAGAACTGTCATTTATGGCACTGTCCACATGAGCAGTTTCACCATGATCACTGTCACCATGGGCAGGACACCCTGTGTATTGTCACCATGAGCACTCTCACCATGATCACTCTCACTATGGGAATTGTCACCTTAGGTACTGTCACCATGGGCACTGTCACCATGAGCACTTTTACCATGAGCTCTGTCACCCTGCTATTGTCACCATGAGCACTATACCTTGAGAATTGTGACTATGGGCACTGTCAGCATGGGCACTTTCACCATCGGCACTATCGCCGTGAACACTGTCACCATGAGCACTGTCACTGTGTCAAGTTTCACCATACACACTATCACCATAAGAACTATCACCATAAGCAGTGTCACCATGAGCAATATCACCATGGGCACTGTCACCATTTTGCACTGCCACCATGTGCAGTGTAACCATGGGCACTTTTACCATGAGTACTCTCACCATGGGTAATAACACCATGGGCACTCTCACCGTGAGCATTGTCACTATGAGAATTTTCACCATAGGCACTGTCACCATGAGAACTGTCACCTAGGTCACATTCAACATAAGAACTGTCACCACGGGGACCATCAAAATTGGCACTGTCACTGTGGGGTTGTCAGCATGAGTACTATCACCATGGCTAATGTCTCCATGGGCAATTTTCCCATGAGCACTGTCAATATTGGTTCTCTCACTATCGGCCCTGTCACCATGGGCATGGTCACCATGAGCACTGTCACCATGGGCCTTGTCACACTGGATGCTGTCACCATGGGCCATGTCACCATGGCCAGTCACAATGGGAAGTATCACCATGTGCTTTGTCATCCTGGACAGTGTCCCCTTGGGCACTGACACTGTGATATCTATCATCATAAACACTGTAAACATGGGCACTGTCACCATGAGCATGGTCACCATGAGCACTGCCACAATGAACACTGTTATTTATGGCACTGCCAACATGAGCCCTGTTACCATGAGCACAGTCACCATGGGCATGAAACCATGGGCACTGTCACCATGGGCATTGTCACCCTAGGTACTCTCACCATAGGCATTATCACTGTGGAAATTGTGAACATGGGCGCTGTCACCATGGGCACTATCACCATGAGCACTCTCACCATGAGTACTGTCACCCTGGGTATTTTCACCATGGGCACTGTCACTGTGAGCACTACACCATGAGAATTGTGACTGTGGGCACTGCCACCATGGGCACTATCACTATGATCACTGTCACCATGTGTACTGCAACCCTAAGAACTGTCAGCGTGAGTACTGTCTGCTTTGGTTGTCACCGTGTGCACTGTTATCATGAGAACTGTCAACATGGGCACTGTCACCGTTTTTCACTGCCACCATGTTCAATGTCACCATTGGCACTATCACCGTGAGAACTGTCACCATGAGTACTGTCATCATGGGCACTGTCACCAAGGCCACAGCCACCATGTACACTGTTACCATGGTCACTATCACCATGAGCACTGTCACCATGGGAACTACCAACATGGGAAATGTCATCATGAGCACTTTCACAATGGGAACTGCCACCATGGGCACTATCAATGGGCGGACTCTCACCATGGGCACTATCACCATGGGCACTGTCACTGTGAGCACTGTCACCATCGGCACTCTCACCATGAGCACTATTACTGTGAGCACTACCACCGCGAGCGCTGTCACCATGGTCACTGTCACCATGTGCACTGTCACCATGAGCACTGTCACTATGGGTACTGGCACAATGCGGACTGTCACAATGAGACCTCTCACCATGGACATTATCAACATGAGCACTCTCTCCGTGGTCACTGTTACCATGGGTACTGTCACTGTGAGCACTGTTACCATAGGCAATGGCACCGTGGGCACTGTCTCCATGTGCACTGTCATCATGGGCATTGTCACCGTGGGCAGTGTCACCGTGGGCACCGCCACCATTGGCACTATCACTGTGAGCTTCTTTACAAAAACAAGTTTGGGCACGTTCTTTACCTTATTATGTCGGTCATGTAAGGTCACATTCTAACTTGCCTGGAATCATATGTGAAGGTAATCGCCAAGCTGACCTTTTGACACGAATTGTCGCTTTCCCTTGTATTGAGGAGGCACAAGCTTCACATAATTTGCATCATCAAAATTCCGTAGCTCTGTGATATCAATTTCAACTGCCCCGGGAGACAGCCAGATCTATAATTAAAAATTGTCCACATTGTCCAACTTATTCATCCAGTTTGCCCATGGGGATCAACCCTAGAGGATTATTACCTAATATGTTATGGCAAATGGATGTAACTCATGTGCCAACTTTTGGAAAGCTATCTTATGTACATGGTTCTGTGGATACCTATTCTCATGTAATTCTTGCCTCAGCAAGAACCGGGAAAGATTTAAGGATGTTATGCAACACGTATTTTTCTGTTTTGCCTTTCTAGGCATTCCAAAAGCTCTAAAAACTGATAACGCTCCTGCCTACATTTCTAAGGCTTTTAAAGACTTTTGTGAAAAATTTAATATTTCCCATTCTATGGGAATCCCCTATAATCCTCAGGGTCATGCAATAGTGGAAAGAGCCCAACATACTTTAAAAGTTCAAATTACAAATTTACAGCAAGGGGAATTCAAATACACTTCTCCACATCACATCTTCAACACACACTATTTGTATTAAATAATTTGAATACTGATTCACAAGGTAATACTGCCATGATGAGGCATTGGAATCCCGATATTAATAAACCTAAACATAGGGTGAAATGGAAGGATCTGCTCACTCGTCAATGGAAAGGACCTGATATTTTCTAACCAGCGGCTGAGGGTATGCTTGTGTATTTCCACAGGACGCTGACTCGCTGTTGTGGGTGCCTGACTGTTTCATCAGACATGTCGGGCCCTCCGACCGTGCCTTACCACTTCCCAGTCAGGCACAAGGCACCACAGCCGGAGACGTCAGCTAATGAATCACCATCAGCTAAAGAACCGCTGCTGCAGCAGATACAAAAGCTCACCATTGGAGAGAGACCAATTCTTTGTCTTCCGCGTCCGCACCCAAGACCTCGCAAGACACAAGCCATCTCTACAAGAACTTCGAATCCACCAACGTGGGGTCATATTAAACGCTTGCTGATGACGCCGATAAAGTGGTAACAGACCAGGGAGCTACCTTAACACCTGGAAATCTTTTTGTTGCTATGCTTGCTATATTAGCCTGCCAGGTAACTAGGGGAAATGCTTTGGATAAATCTTATTGGACATATCTCCCTGATCCACCGATTTTACAAACTGTAGCCTGGGATAATGAGGGTATACCAGTGTCCACTACTATGCCCAGGTTAATGGGAGGAGCCATAAGCTCCTATCCATATAATAAATTTAAAACAAATAATAATTTTACATTTCATGGAAAATCAGGGTTCCATACTATATGTTTTATATTTCCATCAATTAATAACTCTGTAGCCTCTCGTAAGGATGGATGTATACCGGTTTTTCTTAAAGGACAGCTTACTGCTTCTCCTTTGAGTCAATCTAATAAGAGACTTCTTTGGTCTTTGATTTACCTAGCACCTGGAGAAGATCCAACTTATAATCAACCTTCCTCTCATCTCTAAAATTTCTTCCTTGTAATCCTCCTTATGGTATCCATACAGGAGTACAATCATCTATATTACAATCTCCGGAAGACCAATTGGATAGTAACTGGGACGCTGTAGATACCAATACCAGATTTCCTACATGGAATTATTGTATATATTCTTCAAGAATTGATATTCCCATAGAGGATACCACAAAAAATGTGCATGATTGGAGTAATCCTGATCCATGTAAGGATTATAGATCTTATTTACAACATCATGCACATTATGATTGGAATAATACACTCATTCCTGCTTCTATGCTTGTTAATAGATGGCACACTGGAGGATGTGTGCCTCCTATACTAACTATGGCTCAAGAGAGTATGTATTATGCACAGACCCAGCTTTGGAAAGCTATTGCTGCACCACCACCAGTTATTCTTCATAGACCTAAAAATATGGGCATTTATTCTATGCAGGCTTGTGTGTCAGCACCTTATGTATTCTTGGTAGCCCCAAAATATGTGGATCTAAATATTTATTATAATGCTTCTGATTCTACATTTTGGACACATTGCTTTGATTGTATTTCGACAAGTTGTATAAATCCCTCTATGAATGTACAAGTTTTAATGATTCTTAAACGACCGCCATACATTATGTTGCCTGTAAAATTATCCTCTGCCTCGTATGATGATTATGGCTTACAAGTTTTGCATGAAACTGAACTTTTATTACATTCAAAGAGACTTGTTGCAGCTTTAGTTCTAGCAATATCTACATTTATAGATGTAATAGCATCACTTTCTCTTTCAATAAGTTCCTTACCTCAACATGTACATACAGCTCAACATGTAAATGAGCTTTCAAAAAATGTATCTTTAGCTCTGGCTACTCAGGAAGTTATAGACAGAAAGTTAGAAGCAAAGGTGGATGCCTTAGAAGAAGCAATTTTACACATAGGGGATGAATTAACAGCGCTCAAAGTAAGATTAGCTTTGAGGTGTCATAAAAAATATAGATGGATTTGTGTTACTCCTCTAAAAGTGAATGAATCATATTTTTGGGAATAAATTCGTACTCATATTATGGGAGTTTGGAACCAAACAGATGCTAGTTTAGACCCTACTAAATTACATCAAGAGATTCATGACATAGGAAATACAGACTTAGGTTTATCTCCGGCACAGTCTGCTCAGAAATTTTTTGAAAGTATTAAGTCATTGGTGTCACATAAAACCTTATTCTCAATGCTCATTAATGGAGGAATCATGGCAGTTGTTGTACTAATTCTGATATTTTTACTTCCAGTCATCATTAGAATAATTATTAAAAGCATCAAACAACTTTCCGTGGAGCTCCATACTGCACTTTTAAAAAATAAAATAGGGGGAGATGTCGGAAGCCATCCTGGAGGCATTGCACCATGACAAAGTCATGAGCAACGGAAGGCACTGCAAGGCAGTGCCGTGTCAGTAAGGTGGACTACAGCTCCGTTGTTATGTTTTATGATAATAACTTTACATACAGGGGCAATTTTGGGGGATGTTGCTCCAGGTGAAAAAAAATTCCTCTAGGACTCCCCCTCCTGAAACTATCATAGGATGGGAAGTACCCACTAAGACCCTGTGTAAATGGTAAAGAATTAAGAGCCTGGAGCTAAGGGGATGTTTTTGTGAAAAACACCCTCTAGTATGGAGTTACGGCCATGGGCTGGAGTTCCTGATGATGACATAGGAAATTTATGGTTCTATTATAAAGGAAAATTAATTATAGAAAAACAAATGACTAGAGCAGAATTCGTTGCCCGGATAGGGAGAAAACGCTGTCTCAGTTGAAGGAAACAACGAGAAAGAGCATGCAGGTACATTGTAAATATTTTCCTGGAACCATTGTAAAAGGATGCACATGCAAGAAAAATAGGAACAAGTAGCTCCAAATTTTACAATTGAAATAATCATAGAACTGCTTGGCTTGGTTACTAAGAAACAACCTGTGATTAATGGGAACTTGGGGAAATATTTTAATAGGACATCTAGAAACTAGGGGATGTTTGTTTTAAAAAATCTTTATAGAATATTTTCAGGTTTGATTGTGCTAAGATTGTTTGGCCACGTACCTGGTAATGTAATCAACTACGACATATAAACCTGTTATTGTAAACAATAGAGGAAGAATGAAGAATAAAGACATGAGAAAGAGAAATATGCAATGCTGATACTTTAAGAAGTGTAATAGAATTATTTCCTTTGCTGACGCTATCCATCCCTCGGGTATCCCGAGACTCACTAGAGCTGGACTCTGGCAATATATGGCCTTTATTATGTTGTGGAATCTTCCTTCGATGTCTACTGTGTGGAGGGTTTTTATCATAACCTGGTGTTGAATTTTTTCTAAAGCTTTCTCTGCTTCTATTGAGATGATCACATGTGTTTTCTCTTTCAATTTTTTAATATTGTGTATCACATTGATTGATTTGCATATATTGAAGAATCCTTTTATTCCTGCAATAAACCCCACTTGATCATGGTGTATTTTCCTTTTAATGTGCTGTTGGCTTCTGTTTGCTACTATTTTGTTGAGGATTTTTGCATCTATATTCATCAGTGATATTGACCTGCAGTTTTCTTTTTTTGTGATATCTTTGTCTGGTTGTGGTATCAGTGATGGTGTCTCCATAGAATTAGTTTTGGACTTTTCCTCCCTCTGCCATATTTTGGAAGAGTTTGAGAAAGACAGATGTTAAACTCTTTAAGCCAGAAAGGACTGGCAGGACATCTTAAGTGATGAAGGAGAAAAACCTGCAACTAAGATTATTTTTTTTTGAAATATGTGAGATCACACCATGTTTGTTTTTATATGCCTGACTTACTTCTTAAGTACTTCTCACTTCGTCGTAATTCTGCTCAACATCTCTTACTATTAGAGATGTTGACTTAACATAGTGCCCTCAAGGTGCACCCATTTTGTTACAAAAGGCAGCATTTTCCTTCTACTATGCCTGAATATATTTTTATTGTGACACATTTTTTTCCTGCCACACAAAATACTTTTCTGTGCCACATTTTCTTTTTCCATCTATTCCGCCTAAGTGTGTTGTTTTCCTGTTATGGCATTTGAGAATGATGGTGCAGTGTACATGGGATGCAGGTATCTTTATGACTCGGTGATTTTTCTTCCTCTATAAAAATATCCAAAGATTTTTTCTGGATGATTTAGTAGTTCTACATTTTTAGCTTTTTGAGGAATCTTCAAACTGTTTTCTAGAGCAGCTACACCAATCAGCTTTCCCAACAAGAATGTAGGAGGGTTCCCTTTTGTCATGCATGCTATCTTCTCTTTTTTTTATAATAGACAATCTAATAGATATGAGGTGATATTCCACTACAGAGGTTTGGCACTTTCCTAATGTATGTTTGTTATTAGCTGCTTATCTCATATGTGTTTCTAATATTTTCTGCAATTCTGTAGATTGCCTGTTAATTCTGTTGATTCTTTCCTTTATTATATAGGAATGTTTCAGTTCAATTTCACTTCACTTAACTTTTGATTTTGTTGCCTGCTCTACTGCTGTCATAGCCAAGGAATTATTGCCAAGGCCAATCTTGAGAATTTGTTCCTTATCTTTTCTCAATGGATTTGAAACATTTTGGTCTTATCTTTAAAGCAATTTCCCCAACATTTCTGAGATACAATTGACATATAACATTGGCAGTTTTAAGGTACACAGCATGATGGTTAGATTTACATCTATGCTGTGAAATAATGTGATAATAATGTTATTTAATACTTCTATCAACTCACATGGTTACCAAATTTGTGTGTGTGCTGTAAGAACATTTAAGATCTACTTTCCGAGTAACTTTTAAACATGCAATAACGTATTGGTAACTAACTCACTATCCTGTAATTTAGATCCCAAGAAGTTACACATTTTATAACATGAAATTTATGCTCTTTGACTATCATCTCCCTATTTCTCCGAACCTCACACCTATTAAATACGTATACACTCTTTTTTTTGAAGACCTCAGCCATTTAGATTTCATAAATAAGTGGGATCACACAGTTTGTCTTTATGTCTCTGATTGTTTCACTAAGAATAATGCCTGCAAGTTGATTATATGTGGTCACAAATTGCAGGAATTTCATTATATGACTGTATAATATCCACTGTCGTAATATATACATTTCTTAATCCATTTAATCATTGATAAACGGTTAGTGACTATGCCTGGCATATTTTAGATAAATATTTACACAGTGAACATGGGAGTGCAAATATCTCTGTAAGTTAACTGATTTCATTTCTTTCAATTATGTATATTCAGAAATGGAATTGCTAGGTTATATGGTGGTATTATTTTTAGAATTTTGAGGAACATCCATATTATTTTCCATAGTGGTTGTACTAAGTTACATTACCACCAAAAGTCTGTAAGTGTTCCCTGTTTTCTACATGCTTGACTACACTTTTATGTCTTTTCTTTTTCATAATAACCACTATGAAATGCGTGAGTTGCTATCTCATTGTGGTTTTATTTTGCATTTCTCTTACTATTAAAGAGGTTGAGCAAATGTTCATGTGTCAGTTGGTCATTTGTACGTGTCGTATGGGGGGAATATATCTGCTAAGATCTTCAGCCCACCTTTTAATTAGATTATTCAACTTTTGTAAAAAAAACTAAGTCTTTTTTATGTTTCAACATTAGTCCTGTAGCTGGCATGTTGTTGGCAAATATTTTCTCCCATTCCGTAGGAGAATTCCTATACCTCCTGTTCCATTGCCTCTTCACTCTATTCAAGATTCTTTTCTTGCAGAGGCTTTTAAATTTGATGTTTTCACACATGTTGAATTTTCTTTTTGTTCCTTCTACTTTTGGTATCATATCCAAACGAATCATTGCTGACACAAATGCCTTGGAGATTTTTTTCTGTTTAATTCTAAGGATTTTGTGATTTCTGTTCACGTTGTGTTAATTTTTGAGTCATCTAAGATGGGTGTTCAATTTTATTCTTTTCCATGTGGATATCCAGCTTTTCCAACACTACTTAGTGTAAAGTCTATTTTTACTCCATTGTTTATTCTTGTCTTCTTTGTCATGTGTTAGTTGACTGGACATGGCTGAGTTTATTTCTGGGCTCTCAGTCCTATTCTATTGGTATTTTGTCTGTTTTTATTCTAATTTCACATTATTTTGGTTACCATAACTTTGTATAATAGTTTGAAACCAGGAAGTGAGTTGCACCCAGCTTTGATTATCTTGCTGAAAATTGTCTTGTCTATTTTCAGTGTCCTTTGTTGTTTCGTACAATTTTTAGGATTATTATTCTATTTCTGGGAATATTGCCATTGAAATGTTGATTGGGATTCCATTGAAACTATAGATAGCTTGAGGTAGCGTGAACATTTTAACAGTAATCATTCTTTCAATTTAGAAATATGGGATACTTTTCTATTTACATATATCTTCTTCAGTTTTTGTAAATGTTATATTTTTAGGTGTACAGATGATTTTGTCTCCTTGCTGAAATGTATTCCTAACATTTTATTGTTTTAGGTGCTGCGGTAAATGGAAGTGTTTTTTTCTTTTTTTCTGTCAGTTATTTTCTTGTTAGTGTATAGAAATGCAACTAATTTTGTATTCTTATTTCAAATCCAACAAAATTACTGATTTCATGTATTAGTTCTAACAGTTTCATGGGGTTTTGGTGGAGTCTTTAGGATTTCCTGCATACAGAATATGTCATCTTCATACAGAGACATTTTAAATTCTTCCTTTCCACTTTGGATCCCTTTCATTTCTTTTCCGTGCCTAATGATTCTGGCTAGGGATTCTACTATTATGATGAAGAGAAGTGGTGATAGTGACCATTTTTTATTTGTTCCTGTCTTAGAGGAAAAGTTTTCCGCTTTTCATCATGAATATGATGTTAGCTGTGGGCTTGATAATATATGATCTTTATTACATTTAAAATGTTTCTTCTCTCCCCAGGTAGTTGAAAGCTTTAATCAAGAAAATTTAGAAAATTCTTTCAAACATTTCTTCTGCATGCTATTCGTGTCGTAAATTAAAATTTTTGATTTAAAAATGTTAACTGCCCTTGCATCACCAGGAATTATTTCACCTTAGCATGTTGAACATTTTAGTGTGTTTTTGAATTTGGTTTGCTAGAATTTTGTTGAGAATTTTTGCATCTATATGTACAAGGATATTGGCTTGTAAGTTCTGTGCTTTTTGTTTTGTTTTGTTTTGTTTTGTGTTCCCTTCTATTTCCTTATGTGGCTTTGTTAATCAAGAAAATCCTGGTTTTATAAAATGAGTTTGGAAATGTTTCCTCTTTTGTAGTTATTTGGGAGAGTTTGGGAAGGACTGGCAATAAATCTTCATTAAATGTCCAGTAGAATTCACCAGTGAAACTAACTGATCCTGGGCTTCTCTTTGTTGGGAGAGTTTTGAATAGTGCTTCAATTTCCTAAGTCATTATTTGTATGATCAAGATATTTTTTGTTTGCTTGTTTTTTGCTTCTTCATGATTGTCTTGCTATGTTTTATATAGGAGTTTTTGGAGATTTATCCATTTTTGTAACCCAGTTTTTTAGCATTCTTTATAACTATTTGTATGCTATGGTGTCAGCTGCAATTTCTCCTCTTTCAGTTAAAGTTTTATTTATTAAGCTCTTTTTTTCTCTTCGTTAGTCTTGCTAAATCTTGTCAATTTTATGATCCTTTCCAAATTCCAACACTTGGATTCATTTTTTCCTAATTATCTGATATTTGTTTTATTCATTTCCATTTGAATCTTTCTTATTTTTTTCCTTTTATTCCTGGTGCTTAATTTGTTCATTTTCCCTAGTCCTTCATGTATATGCACAAGTGGTTTATTTTAGATTATTCTTTTCTCTTTTAGAAGAATCTATGATTGCTAAAATTAATTCATCCATTGACTGATTTTTCTATATTCCAAACGTTTTGGTATGTTGTCATTTTCGTTTATCAGAAGGTAGTTTCAGATTTCCTTTTTGACTTCTTCCTTGACCCATATATATTTCCAGTGTGCGTTGTATAAGTTTACATATAAGGGATTTTTCTTTTTCTCTTGTTATTGATTTCTAGCTTCATAACATTATGATCAAAAAAGATGCTTAATGTGACTCTGATCTTCTTAAATTTGTTAATGCTTGCTTTATGTTTCAAGACAGTGTCCATTCTGGGAAATGCTCCTTCAGCACTTAAGCAGAATATGAATTTTGGTATTGTTGAATGGAAGTTTTCTATAAGTTTATTAGGTACATTCTGTTTCTTTATTAATTTTCTAATGTAGAAAGTGGGATAATACAGTCACTTACTATTATTTGTTTTATTGTTGATTTATCCTCTGAGATCTTTTTTTTTTTTTTTTTTTTTTTTTGTGGGGTGGGGTGTATACGGGTCTCTCACTGTTGTGGCATCTCCCGCTGCAGAGCACAGGCTCCAGACGTGCAGGCTCAGCGGCCATGTCTCACGGGCCCAGCCGCTCCACGGCATGTGGGTTCTTCCCAGACCGGGGCATGAAGGCATGCCCCCTGCACGGCAGGTGGACTCTCAAGCACTGCGCCACCAGGGAAGCCCTCTATCAGATCTCTTAATGGTTGATTTAAATATATGTTTAATCCCGCAACGTTCAGTACATATATATTTACAATTATTATTTTCTCTAGATAAATTGATCCATTATCATTGTATACTGACCTTATTTATCACTTGTGACCTACTTTGACTGAAAGTCTGTATTACCTGAGATTGGGAGATCAAGTCCTGCACTTGTTTGGAAACTGTTTGGACTCTCAATTTCTATTCCCTCACCTTCAGCTTATGTGTGTCCTTAATGATAAAATGGTTCTTTTAAACAGCATATTGTTTTTTTTATCATTTATATGGCAATATAATTGTTTTACACTGTTGTGTTAGTTTCTGCTGTATAGTAAAGTGAATCAGCTATAGGTATATTTCCATATCCACTCCCTCTTGCATCTCCCTCCCACCCTCCCTATCCCACCAAGCTAGGTGGTCACAAAGCACTGAACGTATCTCCCTGTGCTATGCAGCTGCTTTCCACTAGCTATCTATTTTACATTTCGTAGTGTATATATGTACAGACGACTCTCTAACTTCATGCCAGCTTACCCTTTCCACTCACTATATTCTCAAATCAATTCTCTATATCAACATCTTTATTGCTGTCCTACACCTACATTCATCAGAATGTTTTTTTAATTCCATATATATATATATATATTAGCAAAAAGTTTGTCTTTTGTTTCTTTCTGACTCATTTCACACAGTATGACAGACTCTAAGTCTATCCACCTAACTGCAAATAGCTCAATTTTTATTTCTATTTATGGCTCAGTGATATTCCATTGTATATATATGACACACCTTCTTTATCCATTCTTCTGTCAATTGATACTTAGGTGTTTACCTGTCCTGGCTATTGTAATTACACCTGTAATGAACTTTGTGGTCCATGACCCTTTTGGAATAATGCTTTTCTCGGGGTATATACAAAGAAGCGGCATTGTGGGGTCATATATTAGTTCAGGTTTTAGGTTCTTAATGACCTCCATATTGTTCACCATAGTGGCTGTAACAATTTACATTCCCACTAACAGTGCAAGAGGGTACTGTTTTCCATACACCACTCCAGAATTTAGAGTTTGTAGAATTTTGAATTTGATGGCTATTCTGACTAGTGTGAGGTGACACCTCATTGTAGTTTGATTTATATTTCTTTAATGATTCATGATATTGAGCAAACTTCTATGTGTTTTATTGCAATCTGTGTATCATCTTTGGAGAAATGTCTATTTAGGTCTTCTGCCCACTTTTGGATTGTTGTTTGTATTTTTTGGTTTAGAGCTGCATGAGCTGCTGGTAAATTTTGAAGATTAATCGTTTGTCAGTTGCTTCATTTGCAAATATTTTCTGATTCTGAGGGTTGTCATTTGGTCTTGTTTGTGGTTCCCTTTGTTGTGAAAAATGTTTTAAGTTTCATTAGTTCCCATTTGTTTAATTTTGTTTTTATTTCCATTTCTTTAGGAAGTGGGTCAAAAAGAATCTTGCCGTGATTTATGTCATAGAGTGTTCTGCCTATGTGTTCCTCTAAGTGTATGATAGTGTGGAAACTTACTTTTAGGACTCTAATCCATTTGTGTTTATTTTTGTGTATGGTGTTAGGGAGTGTTCTGATTTCATTCTTGTACATGTAGCTGTTCAGTTTTCCTAGCACATCTTGTTGAATAGGATGTATTATCTCCATTGTATATTCTTGCAAGCTTTATCAAAAAGTAGGTGACCATATGTGCATGGGTTTACCTCTGGGCTTTCTATCCTGTTCCGTTGATCTATATTTCGGTTTTTGTGCCAGTATCATACTATCTTGATTATTGTAGATTTGTAGTATAGTCTGAAGTCCTGGAGCCTGATTCATCCAGCTGCGTTTTTCTTTCTCAAGAGTTCTTTTGGTATTTAGTGTCTTTTTTTGTTTCCATACACACTGTGTAATTTTTCTCCTAGTTCCCTGGAATATGCCATTGGTAATTTGATAATGATTGCATTGACTCTGTAGATTGCGTTAGGTCATATAGTCATTTTCACTATGTTGATTCCTACAACCCAAGAACATAATATATCTCTCCATCTCTTTGTATCCTCTTTCATTTCTTTCATCAGCGTCTTATAGGTTTCTGCATACAGGTCTTCTGTCTACCTTGGTATATTCGTTCCTATTCTATTTGTTGCAATGGTAAATGAGAGTGTTTCCTTAATTTCTCTTTCAGATTTTTCATCATTAGCCTATAGGAATCCCAGAGATTTCTGTGCATTAAATTTGTATCCTGCTACTTTCCCAAAATCATTGATTAGCGCTAGGCATTTTCTGGTAACATCTTTAGGATTCTCTCTGTGTAGTATCAGGTCATCTGCAAAGAGTGACAACTTTAGAGTACCTCCCAGAACTTCTACTGGCAGTGTCCTTGTCCCTATGGTGAGCCACAACAGCCCCCCGCCTCTGCAGGAGACCCTCCAACATTCGCAGGGAACTGTGGCCACGGCTGCCTTACCGGAGAGCGGGTCTTCCCTTGCCTTGCGAGCCCTGGGGTGGGGCTCACTTTACGCCTGGTGTGGGGTTGGTGTGATCAGCTTCGCAGTCTGGAAGGCTTTAGGAGTTCACAGTATAAAAGACTTTCGAAGTAAAATGCAATCAATATTTCCAGCAATTCCCAAGAACTCTGAATCGGCTGTTGAATGGGAGGAAGCATTGAAATCCAAATGAGATGAGCATGGTGGGTGAAGTCCAGAACGATTGATACGGGAAAAGCTGACTTTGGAGATGTCACAACAGCAAAGGGACTCGATGGATTTCTCCTCAGGAACACATGCAGATTGTTGAGTGAACCTGTGGGATGGATGGCATTCAGTGTCCTCATAGGAGGCCGACAGTCATTTCTGTGTGCTGTACTTTATTACAACTGATTTGGTTATGTTCATGTGGGGGGGGTGTTGGAGGGAGGGCAACGTTTTCCCAAAGTTAGGAAGACTATTTAAAAATATATGGGTACCTTCTCGATGTGGAGGAAATCCCAGGGGAAATACTTTTATGCCTGTAACAGTTGGAACCAAGTTTTTTACTTGAAAAAAAATTATAACGTATGATTAAAAATCTTTATAAACAGACTCCTAACAGCAGTAGTACCTCTAAGTCTAATTAAATAAGTTTCAGCAGCCTTTCTTGTCCGTATGTGGCTGTCAGAACTCGGAGGACTTGCTCCTGTTAGGCAGACTCCAAAGTGACGGGTTAATGGGTGAATCCTGTCCATCAGGCACTGGGTGTGGCTCTCTTGTCCTGAACACAGTCTTTGATTTGTATATGCCAGTCATTTACCTGACAGCCTCACCTTAGGCCTGTAAATTCTTAGACAAGAAGCCAGTAACAGATTATGATAACTTGAAAGGATAATCATGTGAAAATGATGATATTATGGGTATAAAATGTACTTTTTTGACAAGTTGGTTCTGGGTCCCTAAACACTGACTGACAGTATATAGCTTTATTTCAGTTGTCAATATAAAAATAGTCCAATTATCACCTATCTTATCAAATATTTTTAACCAAAAAGATACCTGAGAACTCAGTCTCAGGTAAATTAAATTTTAAGAAAAGTACTTTAACATGTCAGTATGACCAGAAAATTAACCTCTGGTTGAATATCATTGTGTATTTTCTTTATAATTGCTTAGGCTTTAATTAACAATCAGTTTTAAAAAGTACATTGAAATTTATCTGTTAAAATGAAACCTTTTAGTTTTAAGAAAAAAATTTAAATGAGATGTCAAGTGCCTAATGTAACATTTTTCTCTGGACTGTTACCCTATTAAAGCTGCTGTATAGTTAATTAAAAAAAAAAGAGTGACAACTTTAATTCTTCTTTTCCAATTTGGATTCCTTTTATTTCCTTGTCTTCTGGGATTGCTGTGGCTGAGACATCCAAAACTATGTTGAATAAGAGTTGAGAGGGTGGGCAAACTTGCCTTGTTCCTGATCTTAGTGAAAATACTTTCAGTTGTTCACCATTGAGGACGATGTTTGCTGTGGGTTTGTCATATAAGTCCTTTATTATGTTCAGGAATCTTCCCTCTATGCCTACTATGTGGAGGGTTTTTATCATAAACTGGTGTTGATTTTTTTCGAAAGCTTTCTCTGCATCTATTGAGATGATCATATGTGTTTTCTACTTCAATTTGTTAATATGGTGTATGACATTGGTTGCTTTGCATATATTGGAGAATCCTTGTATTCCTGGAATAAATCCCACTTGATCATGGTGTATTTTCCTTTTAATGTGCTGTTGGATTCTGTTTGCTACTATTTTGTTGAGAATTTTTGTATCTATATTCATCAGTAATATTGGCCTTCAGTTTTATTTATTCATTTATTTTTTTGATATTTTGTCTGCTTTTGGTATTAGTGATGGTGTCTCCATAGAATTAGTTTTTGATTTTTCCTCCCTCTGCTACATTTTGGAAGAGTTTTAGAAGGACAGGTGTTAAACACTCCAAGCCAGGAAGGACTGGCAGGACATCTTAAGTGATGAAGGAGAAAAACCTGCAACGAAGATATTTTTTTTTAAATATGTGAGATCACACTATGTTTGTTTTTATATGTCTGACTTACTTCTTAAGTGCTTCTTTCTTCGTCATACTTCTTCTCAAAATCTCTTACTATTAGAGATGTTGATTTAACATAGTGCTCTCAAGGTGCAGCCATTTTGTTACAAAAGGCAGCATTTTCCTTCTACTATGCCTGAGTATATTTTTATTGTGACACATTTTTTTCCTGCCACACAAAATACTTTTCTGTGCCACATTTTCTTTACCCATCTATTTAGCCCAAGTTTGTTGTTTCCTGTTATGGCATTTGAGAATGATGGTGCAGTGTACATGGGATGCAGGTGTCTTTATGATTTTGTGTGTTTCTTTTCTTTATAAAAATACCCAAAGAGTTTTTTTTCTGGATGATTTAGTAGTTCTAATTTTTAGCTTTTTGAGGAATCTTCAAACTGGTTTCTAGAGCGGCTATACCATTCAGCATTCCTAACAATAATGTAGGAGGGTTCCCTTTTGTCATGCCTGCTATCTTCTCTTCTTTGATAATAGACAATCTAATAGATATGAGGTGATAATCCACTACAGAGGTTTAGCACTTTCCTAATATATGTTCGTCATTAACCACTTATCAGGTATTTGTTTCTAATATTGTATGCTATTCTGTAGATTGCCTCTTAATTCTATTGATTGTTTCCTTTATTATATAGGAATGTTTCAGTTCAATTTCAATTCACTTAACTTTGGTTTTGTTGCCTGCTCTACTGCTGTCATAGCCAAGGAATTATTGCCAAGGCCAATCTCGAGAAGTTTGTTCCTTATCTTTTCTCAATGGATTTGAAACTTTTTGGTCTTATCTTTAAAGCAATTTCCCCAACACTTTTGAGATATAATTGACATATAACGTTGGTAGTTTTATGGTACACAGCATGATGATGAGATTTACATCTATGTTGAGAAATAATATGATAATAATGTTAGTTAATACTTCTATCACCTCACATGGTTACCAATTGTGTGTGTGTTCTGTAAGAAAACTGAAGATATACATTCCCAGTAACTTTTAAACATGCAATAAAGTATTGGTAACTAAGTCACTATCCTTTAATTTGGATCCCAAGAATTTACACATTTTATAACAGGAAATTTGTGCTCTTTGACAATCATCTCCCTGTTTCTCCCCACCTCACACCTATTAAATATGTATAAACTCTCTTTGTGATGAACTCACCATTTAGATTTCATAAATAAGTGGGATCACACAGTTTGTCTTAATGTCTGATTGTTTCACTAAGCATAATGCCTGCAAGTTGATTTCATGTGGTCACAAATTGCGGGAATTTCTTTATATGACTGTATAATACCCATTGTGGTAACATACATTTCTTAAGCCTTTTTATCATTGATAAACAGTTAGTGACAATGCCTTACACATTTTAGATAAATATTTATACAGTGAACATGGGAGTGCAAATATCTCTGTAAGTTAACTGATTTCATTTCCTTCAAATATGTGTATTCAGAAATGGAATTGCTAGGTTATATGGTGGTATTATTTTTAGTATTTTGAGGAACATCCGTATCATTTTCCATAGTGGTTGTACTAAGTTACATTCCCACCAAAAGTCTGTAAGTGTTCCCTGTGTTTTACATGTTTGACTACACTTTTCTCTCTTTTCCTTTTCATAAAAACCACCAGGAAATGTGTGAGTTGATATCCCATTGTGGTTTTATTTTGCATTTCTCTTACTATTACAGATATTGAGCCAATATTCATGTGTTGCTTGGTCATTTGTATGTCTCCTGTGGGGGGAATATATCTGCTAACATCTTCAGTCCACGTTTTAATTAGATTTTTCGCTTTTTTTTAACTGAGAGTGTTTATGTTTCTACATTCTCCTGTAGCTTGCATGCTGTTGGCAAATATTTTCTCCCATTTCACAGGACAATTCCTATGTCTCCTGTTCAGTGCCTCTTCACTCTGTTCAAATTTCTTTTAGTGCAGAGGCTTTTAAATTTAATGTTGTCACACATGTTGAATTTTCTTTTAGTTCCTTCTACTTTTGGTATCATATCCAAAAGAATCATTGCTGAGACAAATGTCTTGGAGATTTTTTTTTTTTTAATTCTCGGGATTTTGTGATTTCTGCTCATGTTGTGTTAATTCTTGAATTGTCTAAGATGCATGTTCAATTTTATTGTTTTCCATGTGGATATCCAGTTTTTCCAACACCATTCACTGTAAAGCCTATTTTTACTCCATTATTTATTCTTGTCATCCTTGTCAAATGTTAGTTGACTGGACATGGCTGAGTTTATTTCTGTGCTCTCAGTCCTATTCTATTGGTCTATTGTCTGTTTTTATGCTAGTCTCACACTATTTTGATTTCTGTAACTTTGTATTATGCTTTGAAACCACGAAGTGAGTTTCATCCAGCTTTGTTTATCTTGCTGAAAATTGCTTTGTCTATTTTCAGGGTCCTTTCTTGTTTTGTACAATTTTTAGGACTGTTATTCTATTCTAGGAAAATTGCCATTGAAAAGTTGATTGGGATTCCATTGAAACTATAGACAGCTTGAGGTAGCATGAACATTTTAACAGTATACATTCTTTCAATTCAGAAACATGGGATAAGTTTCTATTCACTTGTTTCTTCTTCAGTTTTTGTGAATATCATATTTTTAGGTGTACACATGTTTTTGTCTTCTTGCTTAAATGTATTCCTAAGATTTTATTGTTTTTGGTGCTGCTGTAAATGGAAGTGTTTTCTTTATTTTTCTGTCAGCTATTTTCTAGTTAGTGTATAGAAATGCAGCTAATTTTGTATTTTTATTTCATATCCAACAACATTACTGAATTCATTTATTAGTTCTAACAGTTTCACGGGGTTTTTGGTGGAGTCTTTAGGATTTCCTGCATACGTAATATGTCATCTTCAAACAGAGACATTTCTAATTCTTCCATTCCACTTTTGATCCCTTTTATTTCTTTTGCTTGCCTGAAGGTTCTGACTAGTGTTTCTAGTATTATGTTGAATAGGGGTGGTGATAGTGGGCATTTTTTATTTGTTCCTGTCTTAGAGGAAAGGTTTTCAGCTTTACACCATGAATATGATGTTAGCTGTGGGCTTGATAATATATGACCTTTATTACATTTAAAATGTTTCTTCTCTCCCCAGGTAGTTGAAAGCTTTAATCAAGAAAATTTAGAAAATTCTTTCAAACATATATTCTGCATGCTATTCGTGTCATAAATTAAATTTATTGATTTTAAAACATTAACTGCCCTTGCATCCCCAGGAATTATCCCACCTTATCACGTTGAACATTTTATTGTGCTATTGAATTATGTTTGCTAGAATTTTGTTGAGAATTTTTGCATCTATATATAAAAGGATATTAGCCTGTATGTTCTGTGGTTTTTGCTTGTTTGTTTGTATGTTTGTTTTGTTTTCTTTTGTTTTGTGTTTCCCTTGTTATTTCCTTATCTGGCTTTGTTATTCAGGAAAATGTTGGTTATATAAAATGAGTTTGGAAATGTTTCCTCTTTTGTAGTGATTTGGGAGAGTTTGGGTAGGACTGGCAATAAATCTTCATTAAATGTTCAGTAGAATTCACCAGTGAAACTAACTGATCCTGTGCTTCTCTTTGTTGGGAGAGTTTTGAATAATGCTTCAATTTCCTAAGTCATTATTTGTATGATCAAGATATTTTTTGTTTGTTTGTTTTTTTTTGCTTCTTCATGATTGTCTTGCTTCATTTTATATAGGAGTTGTTGGAGATTTATCCATTTGTGTGACCCGGTTTTTTATCATCCTTTATAATGATTTGTGTGCTATGATGTCAGTTGCAATTTCTCCTCTTTCAGTTAAAGTTTTATTTATTAAGCTCTTTTTTGCTCTTTGTTAGTCTAGCTAAAGCTTGTCAATTTTATTATCCTTTCCAAATGCCATCACTTGGATTCATTTTCTCCTAATTATCTGATATTCATTTTATTCATTTCCATTTGAATCTTTCTTACTTTCTCCTTTTATTCCTCGTGCTTAATTTGTTCATTTTTCCTATCCTTCAGGCATAAGTTTAAGTTGTTTATTTAAATCATTCCTTTCTCTTAATATAAGAATTTATGATTGCTAAAAATAATTCATTCTTTAGACTGATTTTTCTACATTCCCAAAGTTTGGGTATATTGTAATTTTTGTTTATCTGAAGGTAGTTTCAAGTTTCCCTTTTGAGTTCTTTCCTGACCCATAGGTTTTTCCAGTGTGTGCTGTATAATTCTACATATTAGTTTTTTTTCACTTTTTCTATTGTTATTGATTTCTATCTTCATAACATTATGATCAAAAGTGTTGCTTAATGTGCTTTTGATCTTCTTAAATTTGTTAACGCTTGCTTTATATTCCACGACAGCATCTATCCTAGGGAATGCTCTATCTGAACTTAAGAATAATGTGGAATCTGATTCTGTTGGATGGAACTTCTATATAATTTTATTGGGTACATTCAGTGTCTTTATCAATATCCTAAGGTATAAAGTGAGAGAATATAGTCCCTTACCATTATTAGTTTTACTGTTGATTTCTCCTATCAGATCTGTTGATGGGTAATTTATATATATGTTTAATCCTGCAACGTTCAGTACATATATATTTACAATTATTATAATCTCTTGATAAATTGATCTATTATCATTGTATACTGACCTTCTTTATCAATTGTGAACTATTTTGACTGAAAGTCTGTATTACCTGAGATTGGGGGAGTCAGTCCTGCTCTTGTTTGGAAACTGTTTGGACTATCAGTTTCTATTCCCTCATCTTCAGCTTATGTGTGTCCTTAAAGTTAAAATTGCTCTTGTAGACAACATATTGGGTTTTTTTTATCATTTATATGGTAATTTAATTGTTTTACAATGTTGTGTTAGTTTCTGTTGTATAACAAAATGAATCAGCTATAGGTATACATATATTCCAAATCCACTCCCTCTTGCATCTCCCTCCCACCCTCCCTATACCACCAAGCTAGGTGGTCACAAAGCACTGAACATATCTCCCTGTGCTATGCAGCTGCTTTCCACTAGCTATCTATTTTACATTTCGTAGTGTATATATGTACATACCACTCTCTCACTTCGTGCCAGCTTACCCTTTCCACTCCCCATGTTCTCAAGTCGATTCTCTACATCTGCATCTTTTATCCTGTGCTGCTCCTACCTTCATCAGAAACTTTTTTTTAGATTCCATATATATGTGTTAGCAAAGTGTTTTTTCTTTTTCTCTTTCTGACTTCACACATTATGACAGACTCTAAGTCTATCCACCTAACTGCAAATAGCTCAATTTAATTTCTCTTTATCTCTGAGTAATATTCCATTGTATATATATGCCACACCTTCTTTATTCATTCATGTGTCGATTGACACTTAGCTTTTTCCCTGTCCTGGCTATTGTAATTACACCTGTAATGAACTGTGTGGTCCATGACTCTTTTTGAATTATAGTTTTCTTATGGTATATGCACAGTTGTGGGATTATGCGGTCATATATTAGTTCTAGTTTTAGTTTCTTAATGACCACCATACTGTTCTCTATAGTGACTGTAACAATTTACATTCCCATTAACAGTGCTGGAGGGTTTCCTATTCCCTACACTCTCTCAAGAATGTATAGTATATTGATTTTTTGATGACGGCTCCTCTGACTAGGGTGAGGTGATACCTCATTGTAGATTTGATTTATATTTCTATAATGATTCATGCTCAACATGAAAGGTTGAGCCAACTTTCATGTGTTTTATTGCAATCTGGGTATCATCTTTGGAGAAATGTCTATTTAGGTCTTCTGCCCATTTTTGGATGGTTTGTGTTTTTTGGTTTACAGCTGCATGAGCTGTTGGTAAATTTTGGAGATTAATCCTATTTCAGTTGCTTCATTTGCAAATATTTTCTCCCATTCTGAGGGTTGTCGTTTCGTGTTGTTTATAGTTTCCTTTCCTGTGAAAAATTTTTGTTTCACTATGTCCCATTACTTTAATTTTGTTTTTATTTCCATTTTTCTAGGAAGTGGGTCAAAAAGAATCTTGCTGTTATTTATGTCATAGAGTGTTCTGCCTATGTTTTCCTCTAAGTGTTTGATAGTGTCTCACCTTACATTTAGTCCGTTAATCGATTTGTGTTTATTTTTGTGTATGGCGTTAGGGAGTGTTCTAATTTCATTCTTGTACATGTAGCCATTCAGTTTTCCCAGCACCACTTGTTGAAGAGGATGTCTTATCTCCATTGTATATTCTTCCCTCCTTTATCAAAAATAAGGTGACCATATATCTGTGGGTTTACCCCTGGGCTTTCTACTGTACTCCATTGATCTATATTTCTGTTTTTGTGCCAGTACCATACTGTCTTGATTACTGTAGCTTTTAGTATAGTCTGAAGTCCAGGAGCCCGATTCATCCAGCTCTGTTTTTCTTTCTCAAGATTGTTTTGGCTATTCGGCATGTTTTTTTTTTTTTTTTCCATACACACTGTGAATTTTTTTCTTCTAGTTCCCTCGAAAATGCCATTGGTATTTTGATAGGGATTGCATTGACTCTGTAGATTGCGTTATGTCATACAGTCATTTTCACTATGTTGATTCTTCAAACCCAAGAACATGGTATATATCTCCATCTCTTTGTATCCTCCTTCATTTCTTTCATCAGCATCTTATAGGTTTCTGCATACAGGTCTTTTGTCTACCTCGGTATGTTTCTTTCTATTCTATTTGTTGCAATGGTGAATGAGAGTGTTTCCTTAATTTCTCTTTCAGATTTTCCATCATTAGCCTATTGGAATCCCAGAGATTTCTGTGCATTAATTTTTTATTGTGCTACTTTACCAAATTTATCGGTTAGCTCTATTCATCTTCTGGTAGCATCCTTAGGATACTCTATGTGTAGTATCAAGTCATCTGCAAAGAGTGACAGCTTTACTTCTTCTTTTCTGATTTGGATTCCTTTTATTTCCTTTTCTTCTCTGATTGCTGTGTCTGAAACGCCCATATCTATGTGGAGAAAGAGCTGTGAGGGTGGACATCCTTGTCTTGTTCCTGATCTTAATGAAAATACTTTCGGTTTTTCACCATTGAGGATGATGTTTGCTGTGGGTTTGTTATATATGGCCTTTATTATGTTGAGGAAACTCCCCTCTATGCTTACTATGTGGAGGGTTTTTATCACATATTGGGTTTGAATTTTTTTGAAAGTTTCCCTGCATCCATTGAGATGATCATATTGTTTTTCTCCTTCAATTTGTTAATATGAAGTATCACGTTGATTGATTTGCATATATTGAAGAATCCTTGTATTCCTGGAATAAACTCCAATTGATCATGGTGTATTATCCTTTTAATGTGCTGTTGGCTTCTGTTTGCTACCATTTTGTTGAGGATTTTTGCATCTATATTCATCAGTGATATTGGCCTCTAGTTTTCTTTTTTTTATTATATCTTTGCCTGGTTTTGGTATCAGGGTGATTGTGGCACCATATAATTAGTTTTGGAGTCTTCCTCCCTCTGCTATATTTTGGAAGAGATTGTGAAGGACAGTTGTTAAACTCTCCAAGCCAGAATGGACTGGCAGGATATATTTAAAGTGATGAAGGAGAAAAACCTTCCACGAAGATTATTATTTTTTCCTATAAGTGAGATTACACCATTTTTGTTTTTATTTGTCTGATTTACTTCTTAAGTACTTCTTACTTCTTATTTCATCATACTTCTTCTCAACATCTCTTACTATTAGAGATGTTGACTTAACATAGTGCCATTAAGGTGCACCCATTTTGTTACAAAAAGGCACCATTTTATTTCTAGTATGCCTGAATATATTTTTATTGTGCCACTTTTTTTTCCTGCCACACAAAATAACTTGCTGGGGCACATTTCCTTTATCCATCTATTCAGGCTAAGTGTGTAGTTATCCTGGTATGACATTTGAGAATGATGGTACAGTGTACATGGTATTCAGGTGTTTTTTAGAGTCGGCATTTTTCCTTCCATTTTATAAATAACCAAAGATTTTCTTCTGGATGATTTGGTAGTTCTAATTTTTGGTTTTATGAGGAACCTCCAAACTCTTTTCTAGAGTGGCTACACCAAACAGCATTCCCAACAAGAGTGTAAGGTGGTTCCCTTTTGTCATGCCTGCTGTCTTCTCTTTTTTGATAATAGCCAATCTAACAGATATGAGGTGATATCCCACTACTGAGGTTTTGCACTTTTCTTATGTATGTTGGATATTAGCCACTTCTAAGGTACGTGTTTGTAAATATTTTATACTATTCTATAGATGGCCTGTTAATTCTGTTGATTGTTTCCTTTATTATGTAGGAATGTTTCAGGTCAATTTCACTTCACTTAACTATTGATTTTGTTGCCTTCTCTACTGCTGTCATAGTCAAGAAATTATTGCCAAGGCCAATCTTGAGAAGTTTGTTCCTTATCTTTACTCAAAGGCTTTGAAACATTTAGGTCTTATCTTTCATACATTTTCCCCAACATTATTGAGATATAATTGACATATAACCTTGGTAATTATAAGGTACACAGCATGATGATTAGACTTACATCTATGTTGTGAAATAATGTGATAATAATGTTAGTTAATACTTCTATCACCTCACATAGTTACCATTTTTGTGTGTGTGCTGTAAGAACATTTAAGATCTCCTTTCCTTGTAACCTTGAAATATGCAATAATGTGTTGGTAACTAAGTCACTATGCTGTAACTTAGATCCCAAGAATCTACATATTTTATACCAGGACATTTGTACTCTTTGACTCTCATCTCCTTATTTTTCCCAAACCCACACCTATTAAATACATATCAACTCTCTGTTTTGATGACCTCTGCTGTTTAGATTTAATAAATAAGTGGGACCACACAGTTTGTCTTTATGTCTCTGATTGTTTCACTAAGCATAATGCCCACAAGTTGATTTCATGTGGTCACAAATTGCAGGATTTTCTTTATATGGCTGTATAATATCCATTGTGGTAATATATACAGTTCTTAATCCGTTTATTCATTGATAAACAGTTAGTGTCTATGCCTTGCATATTTTGGTAAATATTAATACAGTGAACATGGGAGTTCAAATATCTCAGTAAAGTAACTGATTTCATTTCCTTCAAATATGTATATTCAGAAAAGGAATTGCTAGGTTATACGGTGGTATTATTTTTAGTACTTTGAGGAACATCCTAATTATTTTATGTAGTGTTTGTACTAAGGTATATTCCCGCCAACAGTCTGTAAGTTTTCCCAGTTTTCTACATGCTTGACTACACTTTTCTGTCTTTTCTTTTTCATAATAACCACTAGGAAATGTGTGAGTTGACATCTCTTTGTGGTTTTATTTTGCATTTCTCTTACTATTACAGATGTTGAGCAAATGTTCATGTGTCTCTTGGTCATTTGTAGGTCTCCTATGAAGGTAGTATATCTGCTAAGGTGTTCAGCCCACGTTTTAATTAGATTATTCAGCTTTTTTTTTAATTGAATCCTTTTATGTTTGGACATTAGTCTCGTAGCAGGCATGTTGTTGGCAAATCTTTTCTCCCATTCCATAGGAGAATTCTTATGCCTCCTGTTCAATGCCTCTTCACTCTGTTCAAGTTTCATTTTGTGCAGAGGCTTTTAAATTTGATGTTGTCACACATGTTGAATTTTCCTTTTGTTCCTTCTACTTTTGGTATCATACCCAAAAGAATCATTGCTGAGACAAATGCCTTGGAGATTTTTTTTCTGTTTAATTCTAGGCATGTTTTGATTTCTGTTCATGTTGTGTTAATTTTTGAACCGTCTAAGATGGGTGTTCAATTTAATTCTTTTCTGTGTGGATATCCCGTTTTTCCAACACCACTCAGTGTAAAGTCTATTTTTACTCCATTGTTTATTCTTGTCGTCCTTGTCAAATGTTAGTTGACTGGACATGACTGAGTTTATTTCTGGGCTGTCAGTCCTATTCTATTGGTCTATTGTCTTTTTTATGCTAATTTCACACTATTTTGATTACCATAACTTTGTATAATAGTTTGAAACCCGAAAGTGAGTTGCAACCAGCTTTGTTTATCTTGCTGAAAATTGTTTTGGCTATTATCAGGTTCCTTTGTTGTTTTGTACAATTTTTAGGATTTTTATTCTATTTCTAGGAAAATTGCCATTGAAAATTTATTGGGTTTCAAATGAAACTATAGATGGCTTTAGGTAGCGTGAACATTTGTACAGTATTCATTCTTTCAATTCAGAAACATGGGATAAGTTTCTATTCACTTGTGTCTTCTTCAGTTTTTGTAAATGTCATATTTTTAGGTGTACAGATATTTTTGTCTGCTTGCTTAAATGTAGTCCTAACATTTTATTGTTTTTGGTACTGCCGTAAATGGAAGTGTTTTCTTTATTTTTGTGTCAGCTATTTTCTTGTTAGTGTATACACATGCAACTAATTTGGTATTTTTGTTTCACAGCCAACAACATTACTGAATTTGTTTATTAGTTCTAACAATTTCATGCGGTTTTTGGTGGAGACTTTAGGATTTCCTTCATACAGCATATTTTATCTTCCAACAGAGGCATTTTTACTTCTTCCTTTCCACTTATGATCCCTTTCTTTTCTTTTTCTTGCCTAATGCTTCTGGCTAGGTATTCTAATATTATGTTGAATAGGAGTGGTGATAGTGGGCATTTTTTATTTGTTCCTGTCTGAGAGGAAAAGTTTTCAACTCTTCACCATGAATATGATGTTAGCTGTGGGCTTGTTAATATATGACCTTTATTACATTTAAAATGTTTCTTCGCTACACAGTTAGTTGAGAGCTTTAATCAAGAAAGTCTAAAAAATACTTTCAAACATTTCTTCTGCATGCTGTTCCTGTGGTTAATTAAAAGTATTGATTTTAATATGTTAACTACCCTTACATCCTTAGGAGTTATCCCACCTAATCATGTTGATCCTTTTAGTGTGCTATTGAACTTGGTTTGCTAGAATTTTCTTGAGAATTTTTCGACCAATATGTACAAGTATAATGGCCTGTAAGTTCTGCGTTTTTTGTTTGTTTTGTTTTGTGATTCCCTTGTTATATCTTTATCTGGTTTGTTAATCAGATAAATGCTGGTTTTATAAAATGAGTTTGGAAATGTTTCCTCTTTTTTAGTTATTTGGTAGGGTTGGGAAGGCCTGGCAATAAATCTTCATTAAATGTTCAGTAGAATTCATCCATGAAATGATCTGATCCTCGACTTCTCTTTGTTTGGAGAGTGTTGAATACTGAATCAATTTTCTAATTCATCATTTGTATGATCAAGACATACTTTTTTTTTTGTCTTCTTCATGATGGTCTTGCAACATGGTACATTAGAGTTAGTGGAGATTTATGCATTTGTGTGACCGTGTTTTTTAGCTTTCTTTATTATGATTTGTATGCTATGGTGTCAGTCACAATTTCTCCTCTTTCAATTAAAGTTTTATTTATTAAGTTCTTTTTTCTCTTCATTAGTCTAGCTAAAGCTTTGTCAATTTTATTATGCTTTACAAATACCAGCTCTTGGATTCAGTTTTTAAATAATTATATGATTATCGTTTTATTGATTTCCATTTGAAAATTTCATATTTCTTCCTTTTATTCTTGGAAATTAATTTGTTCCTTTTTCCTAGGCCTTCATGTATAAGGATAAGTCGTTTATTTAAGATCATTCTTTTCTCTTAATAAAAGAAGTTATGAATGCTAAAACTTCACTCCTTAGATTGATTATGATACATCCCCAAAGTTTTGGTATGTTGTCATTTTTGTTTATGTGAAGATAGTTTCAGATTTCCCTTTTGACTTCTTCCTTGACCCATAGATTTTTCCAGTGTGTGCTGTATAATTTTACATATTAGGAATTTTTCACTTTTTCTCTTGTTACTGATTTCTAGCTTCATAACGTTATGATAAAACAGGATGCTCAATGTGGTTTTGATCTTCTTAAATTTGTTAAGGCTTGCTTTATGTACCAAGGCAGTGACTATCAGGGGGAATGTTCCACCAGCACTTAGGAAACATGTGGATTCTGGTTCTGATGAATGGAAGTTCTCTATAAGTTTATTAGGTACCTTCTGTGTCTTTATTAATTTTCTAAGGTAGAAAGTGGGATAATATAGTTCCTTAGTATTATTATTTTTACTGTTGTTTTCTCCTATCAGATCTCTTAATGGTTGATTTAAATATTTGTTTAATCATGCAACATTCAGTACATATATATTTACAATTATTATAACCTCTTGATAAATTGATCCATTATTATTTTATACTGACCTTATTTACTGTGACTGAAAGTCTGTATTACATGAGATTGGGAGAGCCAGTCCTGCTCTTGTTTGGAAAGTGTTTGCACTATCAGTTTGTATTCCCACACCTTTAGCTTATGTGTGTCCTTAAAGTTAAAATGGCTCTTATAGACAGCATATTCCTTTTTTTTTAACACCTATATCGGAGTATAATTGCTTTACAATATTGCATTAGGTTCTGCTGTATATCAAAGTGAATCAGCTATAGATATACATATATTACCTTATCCACTCCCTATTGCATTTTCCTCACACCATCCCTATCTCACCCAGCTAGGTGGTCACAAAGCACTGAACTTATCTCCCTGTGTTATGCAGCTGCTTTCCACTAGCTATCCATTTTACATTTGGTAGTGTACGTACGTCTATATGACTATCTCACTTCGTGCCAGCTTATCCTTGCCCCTGCAAGTGTTATCAAGTCGATTCTCTACATCTGCATCTTTATTCCTCTCCTGCCCCTACGTTCATCAGAACCTTTTTATTTTCTGATTTCGTACATAAGTCTTAGCAAACAGTTTTTTCTTTTTTCTTTCTGATTTACTTCACGAAATATGGCAGACTCTAAGTCCATCCAACTAACCACAAAGAGCTCAAATTCATTTCTATTTATGTCTGAGTAATATTCCATTTTATATATATATATGCCACACATTCTTTATCCATTCTTCTGTCCATGGACACTTAAGTTGCTTCCATGTCCTGGCTATTGTAAATAGACCTGTAATGAACTTTGTGTTCCATGACTCCTTTTGAATTATGGTTTTCTAAGGGTATAAGCACAGTAGTGGGATTGCTGGGTCATATGCTATTTCTAGTAGTAGTTTCTTATGACCTCCATACTTTTCTCCGTAGTGACTGTAACAATTTACATTCCAAACAACAGTGCCAGAAGTTTCCCTTTTCTTCACACCCTCTACAGAATTTATTGTTTGTACCGTTTTTGTTGATGGTCATTCTGACTAATGTGAGGTGATACCTCAGTGTAGATTTGATTTACATTTCTTTAATGATTCATGATATTGGGCAACCTTTCATGTGTTTTATGGCAATCTGTATATCATCCTTGGAGAACTGTATAGTTAGATCTTCTGCTCATTTTTGGATTGTTGTTTGTGTTTTTGGTTTGGAGCTGCATGACCTGTTGGTAAAATTTGGAGATTAATCATTTTTCAGTTGCTTCATTTGCAAATATGTTCTCCTATTCTCAGGGTTGTCTTTTGTTCTTGTTTATGGTTTCCTTTGCTGTGCAGAAGCTTTTAAATTTCACTAGGTCTCATTTGTTTATTTTTGTTTTTACTTCCATTTCTCTAGGAGGTGGGTCAAAAAGAATCTTGCTGTGATTTATGTCATAGAGTGTTCTGCCTAAGTTTTCCTCTAATTGTTTGGTCATGTCTGACTTTACATTTAGGACTTTAATCCATTTGTGTTTATTTTTGTGTATGGTGTTAGTGAGTGTTTTAATTTCATTCTTGGACATGTATCCGTCCAGTTTTCCAAGCACCACTTGTTGAAGAGTATGTCTTGTCTCCATTGTATATGCTTGCCTGTTTTGTCAAAAATAAGATGACTATATGTGAGTGGGTTTATCTCTGGGCTTTCTATACTGTTACATTGATGTATATTTCGGTTTTTCTGTCAGTACCATACTGTGTTGAGGACTGTAACTTTGTAGTATAGTCTGAAGTGCAGGAGCTTGATTCATCCAGATCCGTTTTTCTTTCTCAAGTTTGTTTTCGTTATTCGGTGTCTTTTTATTTCCATACACATTGTGCAATATTTTCTTCTGATTCCCTGGAAAATGTGATTGCTAGTTTGATAGGCATTGCATTGAATCTGTAGATTGATTTGGGTAATATAGTCATTTTTACAATGTTGATTCTTCCAACCCAAGGACATGGCATATCTCTCCATCTGTATCACCTTTCATTTCTTTCATCAGCATCTTATAGTGTTCTGCATACAACTCTTTTCTCTCCCCGGGTATGTTTATTCCTATTCCTTTTGTTGCAATGGTAAATAAGAGTGTTTCATGAGTCAAGAGGAGTTCAAGTTGTCTAAAAGCCTACATGTCATTTGTAGAAAGGATCTAAACTTCAGGTATACCCTGAGGTATGTCTTTGCATCTATGGCCCATGGTGCCATTTAGGGGATGTCTATTCTGGAGGGGACCTATAGAGGTGGTGTTTAGGGACTGAGGGGAGGGATTTGGATGTCTCTTTGGGAGCATATCATTTTGCGCCAGGGCTTAGGAATATTTGGCAGATGGTCATTGGTGGCCATGTTTCGATAGCACATGGTATTTGCAACGTTCTCCAAAGGGAGGTGGATATGGGTAAAATTGGAGATTTCTAATCAAGGCAGGATTTGAGGAATATTGTTTAAGTAAGGGTCCTAGTACAAGTGTTGGGATCTTGCCAGAATGACTTTTGTGACCCAAGTTCCATTATAGGGTCCTCCAAGCATTTGGAGATCTGTGTCAATAAGATTCGATTCATCGGAAATCACTTTTCTCGTAAAGATAGTCTTCAAATCAGGCTAAGAAAGGATACTGGAGATAGTCAACTGGGATCTGGAGAGAAACAGGGTACCATTAGGACTTCATTTTCTATAGTTTTACTACCATTCATGAACATATGGCGCCCTTCTTGTCAGGAATGGAGAAAGAACAGTTGTGCTGCTGGGACACAGAAATTATCATGCAAAATTACATGCATTGGTTATTCATGAGGGAAAGTATAGTCCCAATTTAGAGAGGCTCTATTTAGGACAGATGTACATCTATCATGAAGAGTATGGCCTTTGCTCATTCATGTACATAAACTATGTATAATTTTCCCTAGCGGGTTATAGAGTTGTGAGCCTTGTGTCTAGCGAAGAAGTACATACTTCTGTATATGAGGAAGGGAAAGCCTTCTGGTCCAGTATGTCAGTTACCTGCAAAGTTTCTAAATGAAAAATCCAGCATTGTTCTCTCCCAGCTGTGTGATCACAGGCAATTTCTTTTCAGCATCCATTGGTGGTATGAAGGTGATGATAAGAAGAACAGCAAATACTTACATGATCTTTACAGTGTGGTGAATGTAAGTCTTTATCAGGTGTCATAATACACCAGGTAATTTAATAGTATTCCAGCTACTAATGTTAATTAGGTAGGATGTACTGTGTGTCACACTCTTTTTTATGCCCTTTATTCATATTTAGTCCTTTAAACTCTACCAATGGGGAAAGTTACAATCATTATCCTCATTTTATAGATGGCCCAGAGAAGTGAGGTCCCTGTCTTCAGGTCACACAGCTGATAATCATGGAAAGAATTACTGTAAGGGTCCAACACTTCTCTTGTGCCAACTGCGGGCTGGAACACGAAAGGATCATTGTTTCTTCCTCAGAAAGGACAGCTAATGAGTTATGTCAGAAGATGATAGTGTAAGGCCCTCCAAAAATTCTTTACATTACAAACCTACAAAGTTGTCAGACTCAACTTTTTCAGAACTCTGGAAATTGACAAAGTTTCACAGGAACTAGGGAAGTATTTACGTGTTTAAAAATGACTGAATCTTGGTAAGATCAGCAAGCTCTAGAGACTTAAAATGGTCACAATCCCATCCTCCTTTTTTCCAGCTTAATAATAGTACATATTGAAAGAGTATGCATTCCTTTTGCATCCGAGTAGCCACCAGAAGGAGAAGAACAAAGTGAGAATTCTTTCAGAACCTCATCTCCAAAGATTTATCATTATCTGATGTGACTGAGATGTTCCTTGGAATTCTGCGTTTTCAAGACTGTCTATATTTGACATAATTTGGAGGTCACCCAGTGCAAATGTACTTTAACCTGGGGAGTTGTCAAAATAATTATGGGGGCAGAAAGAAAGTTTTAAGAATTAATGCCAAGAAAGATCCCAAATTTGATGCAAAACATCATTATACAGATTCGCCCAGCTAAACAAACTCAAAGCAGGTTAAACTCAAAGAGATCCATAGCAACACATATCATAAACTACTGAAAGCCAAAAACCAAGAGGGAATTGTGAAAGCACTGTGTAGCAACCCATGACATGTAAGAGATTCTCAATTAAGCCAAAAAAAAAAAAAAACAAGACTACTCATCAGACAACATGCAGGGCAGAAAACACTTCGATACATTCATAGTGCTAAAAGAAAAAAAAAACAAAAACTGTCAACCAAGATTTTTATATGCAGCAAGACCATCTTTTGAAACTGAGGACAGGATTAGGACAATTCCAGATAAGCACAAAACGGAGAAGATTTATTGCTAACTATCTGCCCTACAAGATGAGATAATTCTTGGAGAGTGTCCAAACTAAAATGAAAGACACTTTGATGATAACTCAAATCCAGAGAAAGAAAGAACATCAGTAAAAGTAATTATATAGGTAAATATAGAGGATAATTTAAACGATTTTTTGTGTGTATGATTGTAGTCTGAATAATAGTCCCCCAATATGCCCACATTTTAATCCCCAGGACATGTATGTTATTTTATGCAGAAAACTTTGCATATATGATTATATTAGAGTCTTCAGATGGGAAATTTTCTTGGGTTACCTTGGGTGGATCTAATCAAAATATTTCTTATAAGAGGAATGAAGGAGATGTCGGTGACAGAGGACAAGTTAATGTGATGACAGAAGTAGATAATGAACTGATGTATTTGAAGGTAGTAGAAGGGGTTACTAGACTAGGAATACTAGCAACCACTAAGCAAAAAAAAAAAAAAAAGGGCAAGAAATACATTCTCCCAGCAGAGCCTCCAGATGGACCCAATCCTGCCAACATATTGACTTTAGCCCAGTAAAATGGATTTGGGACTTGTAACATGTAGTATTTTATGAGAACAATTTGTAAAGTTTTAAACAATTGAATTCCTGAAAATGTGTTAAAGCAACAATAGTAAACAAATGCAGTTACTTTTTTCTCTTACCTGATTTAAAGCATTACTCCACAGGAAAAAAAAAATTAATTGGTGCTGATGTAAAAAGTGTATAAAGATGTAATTTATGATAAGAACAACACAAGAAAAAGGATAAACTAGATAAAAGAAAAAATTCATATATTGAAATTAAGTTGGTATTAATGTGAACTAGGTTGTTAGAAACTGTCAGTTTACTTTATAACAACCTAACTCCAGAGCAACAACTAATAAAATGGCTCTAAAATGTATATAGTAAAAGAAATAACAAATAACCATAAAAGTGGTACACTAGAAGATGTCCAATTAAAAAGCAGATTGTCAGTATGGATTTTTTAAAAACATGACCACGTATATGTTGTTAAAGAGACAAATCTTAGTGTGAAACAAATAGATTTTAAGTAAAATGTTGCAAAGATAAGTCTCATGCCAAGAAAACTCGAAAGAGAGTTATAGTGACTATACTAACAACAGACAAAACAGATTTTAAATAAAAAAATGAGACAATGGACAGTATATATTACTGTATTATTATATTAGATTAATAATATATTATTGATAAAAGGGTAAATCTGTTGAAATACACAAGAATTATAAACAAATGCTCACCTAACAAAAAAGTTCCAGATACCTGAATCAAAAACTTACAAAATTTGAGAGAGAGATAAATAGGTTCAACAGCATATCCAAATGAATGACAAAACATATGATCACCAAGGGAAGAGAAGACCTAAACAAAACTATGATATAAACCGAGTGCACTTAACAGACATGTACACAACATTCCTCCCAAGAACAGAAGAATACAATTTCCTTTCACTTGAACTAGGAATGTTCTCCAGGATAGACTTCACGTTAGGCCATAAAACAAGTGTCAATAATTTAAATCACACCAAATTGTTCTCTGACCACAAAGGAAAGAATAATGGGCATCAGTAATAGGAGTAACTTGTGAAAACTTGTAAATATGTGGAAATTAAACAATGCATTCCTAAGTAATAAAAGAGTCAAACAGTGTCCAAGAGATATTAGAAAATACTCTGAAGTGAATGAAAATGTAAACACAACATACCAAAACATGGGATTCGGCAAAAACAGAGCACAGAGGAATATATATATATATATATATATATATATATATATATATATATATATATATATATATATATATATATGTATGTATGTATGTATGTATGTATGTATGTATGTATGTATGTATGTATGTATATATATATATATATATATATATATATATATAATACATTATATACATTTGTATAGTTTTCTCCATGTCTCTTTTGCAGTTTATTAAATATTTATTAAATATGGGTTTATAGTTTTATGAAATTGGGAAAATTTCTGCCCACATGTTTTTTGAAACTATTACTTTCGGAGCTCACTCCCATATCATTATCTCTTTCCAGAACTCCAATTACATGAGTATTAAGGCACTTGACTTTTTGACTTTCCCCACACACACACACCTTTTGTATTTTGCATAGTTTCTTCTACTTTGTTAAACTTCCTAATTTTTTCTTGTGTGTTAA
The DNA here is from genome assembly GCF_964165515.1 of Mesoplodon bidens. Lineage (NCBI taxonomy): Eukaryota > Metazoa > Chordata > Mammalia > Artiodactyla > Ziphiidae > Mesoplodon > Mesoplodon bidens. Next base: position 902,734 of record NW_027672190.1, on the reverse strand, counting down.
TTTGTTAATCACATCTGTTATGTAAAATCACAGGTTAAGAACATTAAAACATCTATTATAAATATATTTCACATGTCAAAGAAATTCCCAAGAAAGGGGTGGGCCAAAAGAGTTTTTGAAGAAATAATGGACAAAAAATTTACAAATTTAATGAAAACCAAAACCACAGATGTTGCTGGTAAGTTTCTGGTAAGTGTTGATGGAAGGAAGGTAATTGTGAATGTTAGCGTTTTGGAGTTGTGTTTTGTGTTCCTTTAATATTTTTGAGTCTGTTCTAGAGAAATTATGTAGTTGCCATCTGATCCTTTCAGGCCTTACTTCTTTTTCTCTAGAGTGGCATTTAGGCATAGAATACCTGTGTTGTCTGAAGAAATCAGCATTGTGTTTTCGTTTTTGATTTTGTTTTATGATGTACGATACATTATTTTTATTTCTTAATTGAAGTATAGTTGATTTAAAAATTAGTTACTTTTTGCTTTACAGCAAAGTAACTCAGTTATCTATATATACATTCTTTTTCATGTTCTATTCCATGATGGTTTATCTCAGGATACTGAATAGATTTCTGTGTGCTCTACAGTAGGACCCTGTTGTTTACCCATTCTATATATAATAGCTTATATCTGTTAACTCCAAACTCCCACTGTATGGGGGAGGGTGTTAGGTGAGGAAGAAGGTGGGAGGTTTTCATATTCCTCTTTTGATAGTGCTGTTGATCTTGGGAGGGAATGAATTGACAGATAACCCTTCATTCTTTTCATCCCCCAGGTCCCTACACCTTTAGTATCTGTGATACCTCCAATTTCTCTGACTACATCTGTGGAGGCATTGTCAGTCAAGTCAAAGTAACTAAGAGGATAAGCTTTGTGACTATGAGCAGGAGGGTGTGTTGTAGGGTTCCAGGCATCTCCACGTTTTTTACTTTTTTGGTTCTGATATCTTGTTCTTCACAGAAAACCTTGCCTACCTGACAGGCAGAGCCGGACTTTGTGATAACAAATTTTGTCAAGTATTCTGGCCCTCCTCAGCCACAAATTGGCTTCCGGGTCCTGCACCAGTTCCGTGCCCAGCATGGCCAGCTCTCTCGGCCTCACAATGAGGTAGATGGGTGGGCAAGCCAACCAGGCCCTTGAACCAAAGCTGCTCTATGCCTTTTCATCTATTTAATTTTTCTCCCTCTCCCTCTCCCCACAGTGGTGTGATTGTTCTTTTACTCCTTCCAGGAGGACGCAACAGAACTGGTGACCCTAGCACAGGCTTGAATTCTCAAGCTCTGCCAGCAGTGTAGCAAAACAGTCTGGATGAAGACCTCATCCAGAAGCCGGCTTATATGGCCCCTGGGGATCTGGCACCCATCAACTCCTTCACTGGTTGCGTGGCTGCCCAGGAGTATATGAAGGTCAGCGTGAGTGGAGACGGACAGTGCTGGGCGTGGACCAGGTTCCTTTCCTGCCCTGCTGCTTGCTTTCCAGCTCTGATTAACCAGCGATCACATTCTCTTTCTAACCGACTCCTCAGGGCTGCTCTGGAAAGTTTATGCCTGTTATACAGTAGCTGTACTTTGATGCCATTGAGTGTCTCCCTGTGGAAAAAGAGGCCTTTACAGAGGACACGTGCCTTCCAGTATGTGATTTGGGCCCATGGAGAAGACATTATTGTGGATCTTTTTAAGGTGGCTTTTCCCTAACCCTCTCTTCCCTTCACATGACTCAGTGCCAGAACCATTATGATGGGCAGGTGGCTGTATTTGGCTCTGACCTGCAAGAGAAGCTGGGTAAGCAGAGATACATCTTGGTGAGAGAACCTTGTGGTCAAAAGCTACCTTTAGGTCCCCTAGCCTCTGGCCACCTCTTCTGGAGTCTCCTCGTGGTGTACAAGGGATGGTGTTGGCTTGTACCCTCATCTCATCCCTCTTCCATTTTCTTCACACCAGGTCCTTTATATCCTGGTCTTGTGCCTCTTTCCTTAGAGGACCATGGATATTTATGGCACTGTGACTTAAATATGCAGTCATAGATCCTCTTACACTCTCTTGCCATCTGCAGGGGTAGTGAGGACTGAGGAGTGGTTTTGTTACCCAGTGACCCTAACCATCTTGTGTCTCTCTTCTTGGCCACCTCCCAGGTGGGTGCAGGGGCCGTTGGCTGTGAGCTACTCAAGACCTTTGCCATGACTGGGCTAGGCTGTGGGAGGGTGTGGCAATCACCATTACAGACATGGACACCATAGTAAAATCCAATCTGAATCGACAGTTCCTGTTCCGACCTTGTGATATCAAGGTGAGTGGAATGGATATGGTATGTGGTTCAGCTTTGTTTTTCACTTTTCTCCTGTCTTTTTCTGGTTATCTGTCTTATTGCCTTTGGACTTTTTTTTTTTTTTTTTTTTTTTTTGGTACACGGGCCTCACACTGTTGTGGCCTCTGCCATTGTGGAGCGCAGGCTCGGGACCTTCAGGTCCAGCGGCCATGGATCATGGGCACAGACGCACCATGGAATGTGGGATCTTCCTGGACAAGGGCACGAACCCATGTCCCCGAAACGGCAGGTGGACTCTCAACCACTGCACCACCAGGGAAGCCCACCTTAGGACTTTTTGTTTGTCTCTTTCCTTCAGTTCTTACCTTATTTCTTTTCTCTACCACTCACTTTTTCTTCCAGGAGATATTTATTGAAAACTTATTACATCTTTCATTTGTGTGTTTAAACCTGTCCCCAGCCATCTTTTTTTTTTTCTTTGGTTTTTGGTTACAGCTAATGTGGAACTCTGGAAGCTAGATTATAGAGGGATCTATCTGGGGCGTCTCTGTAAAGTTCAGTGTTATTTTGCCTGCCCAGTGTTTATCTTTCCTTTCATTTTATCATGCAAATACTAGGTACTACTTAAGTAGTTAGAATATATAAGATAGCAAATGAAAGGTTTCTGCTTTTGTCTAGTGAGAAGACATAGTAAATGAGAGATTCTCTAATGCAGTGGAGGTTGGCAGCACTCTTTCCTCAAGTCCAAAAGATCACAACTCTTTTAAGAATACTAAGACATTATGTCCTTTTTATCCTCATTTTATCAGGTGAAAGGGTAATTTTCCACTCTGTTCTAGGAGGCTGTCCATAACCCCAAAACACAGTATTTTCCAAATGACCAGACCAATTCATGATGATACAGAACTGTGCATTAACTAAAGAGCCATTCAAAATACAGAGAAAGACAGTGGGTATTGATGTGGATCAGTATTTTACCTTTCAACTAAACTTTAAAGAAATATCGCTTGTCAAGTTTTGATATATATATAATTTTAAATATCAACAGTCATCTGAAAATGTTATTGATTTTTTTTCTGTGAGGCTGGATATCCCTGACATCTTTCAAGCAAAACATGTAATACATTAAAGTCAGTAAATAACGAAAATTCAGCTATCTTCTAAGACATTATATAAGTAAAATTTGTAAAACTGTAAATACAGATTGACTCCTGTCATTAACGCTTTGTATTGGAGTTTCTTTCATAGTGTTTGTAGTATATAATGGAATTATTCCATATTTATTAATTAATTAATTAATTAATTTTTGGCTGTGTTGGGGCTTCCTTTCTATGTGAGGTCTTTCTCTAGTTGTCATAAGCGGGGACCATGCTTCATCGCAGTGTGCAGGCCTCTCACTAGTGCAGCCTGTCTTTTTGTGGAGCACAGGTTCCAGACGTGCAGGCTCAGTAGTTGTGGCTCTGGCCTAGTTGCTCCGTTGCATGTGGGATCTTCCAAGACCAGAGCTCAAAAACATTTCCTCTGCATTAGCTGGGAGATTCTAAACCACTGTGCCACCAGGGAAGCCCCTCCAATTTTAAATGGAGTAATAATATTTTAAAATGTTCTCAGATTAAATATCAAACGTAGGAAATCCTGATAGCTGTGCATCAGATAAAAAAGAAACCACAAACTTTGTTTTAACTTCATTTTGGACAACTGCTAGAGCAAATAATAAATACAATAACACTGTATGTGGTTAGAACATAACAAGTTGAAACATACTGTGTAGGGGCAAGAATGAAAATCAAGATATAGAACTGGAAGTGCCATGAGAGGGTGGTTTGCAGTGTGGTAAAGGAAATCCACATTGGAAAGGTGGTATAACCGCAGAGAATTAAAGATGGTATACGAGAACAGGAAGAAATCTCAGGGAAGAGTATGCCAGGTGAAGTTAACAGTGTGAGCAAAACCCTGAGTTTTGAATATGGCTGCTATGTTTAAGGAGTAGAGACAGAGATAGATCATGGTAAGAGAGAAGGTTGTCAAAGGAATAGGGACCAGCTCATTTCACCCTTAGTGAAAGTGGGAATCAATAGAGGGCTTTGAGGAGAGGAATGTGATCTGACTTGGACTTTCAGAGGATCCTTTTTGTTTTTGTAAGTTCAGAGGACCTTGGTTTTCTTTGCGTGAATGCACTCCAACTCGGTGTGCTAGTAACGAAAAACAGTGGATGTTCGGTAGACAAAAGAACAGATACTCAACCCATTGTCTCCTATTGTATCACTGTTTTCCTTTTTTAATCACACCATTCCTCATTTGTCCCAGCCCAATCTGTGTGGCATTTGTCATAGACCACAGAGCCTCCTGACCTCAGAGCCTAGGTCTTGTGCATCATTACTTAAATCAGTTTTCAGAACAGCTCTGTAAAGTTTTGTTGGGTGATTATGTGAATGACAGTTCTGTTTCTCCATCACTACCCAGAAATTGAAGTCTGATACAGATGCTGCAGCTGTGAACCAGATAAACGCACACATCCGTGTGATGAGCCATCAGAACTGTGTGGGCCCTCACACAGAGCATGTGTATGATTGATAAATTCCTCCAAAACCTGGATGGTGTGGACAATGCCTCGGACAATGTGGATGCCCGTGAGTTTTGGGGATGGGTGAGGACGAGGCGAGAGTAATGTGTGTGTTTTTGGGAGTGTGTGTCACCGTGTCCTATCCTGATGTTATTTTCCCCACCCTCACCTGCTGCAACTTTCTCACAGGCACGTATATGGACTGCTGCTGTGTGTTGTACCGAAAGCCTCTTCTGGAGTCAGGCACACTGGGTACCAAGGGTAATGTGTAAGGGTTTATCCCCTTCCTGACAGAGTCATACAGCTCCAGCCAGGACCCTCCTGACAAGTCCAATCCCAGGTGCACACTGAAGAACTTCCCGAATGTCATCGAGCACACTTTGCAGGTGATCAGCCTTGCAGGGAGAAAGAGGTGGAACAGATATGTACTGGGACAGTGTCTCAGTTGCCAAACTTGTTATTCCGATGATGAAGACTCAGTGTATGTAATATCTGCCCTCTCTTTAACTCTCCTTCACTCACTTTAAACCTAGGAGCCTAATGCTTTTCATAATTATTTTTTAACTTGAAATTTTTATTTTGCAAACATACAGGGAAGTATTATTTATACCATGTGTAATACTTTATGTGAGAAGTGTATATCTAAACGGTGAGGATATGTTTCTTTGTGTACAGGATACTATTTTGTTGTTGAACAAAATTAACTTAATATCATCTCTGCTAGTTATTTAGATATCTCTAATATTAAGTCCATATTTAGGAATAATTTTCTAATTGTTTCCCAAAATATGTTTAGTAGTTTGTCAGCATAGTTGTGTTTATATAGTACACATACATACAAAAGAGCATAACTCTCAGGTACATTGACATAGTAAAAGCACCCCATTAACTGGTCCTCAGAACTTGGCCCTAATTACAGTCCCCTTTCAAACCACAAATAACCATCCTTTTATCAAAATGATTCTTAACCCAGTCTTTGAGGCTATGTTTAGGAAGTATGGGAACAGGAAGAAAATGAGCAGTAACAGTTCAGTCTGTCACTTTTCCTTCCAGAAGGGATGAGTTTATACTTGTGGAGTCAGTTCAGTATGTGTCTTTCTCCCTTTCCATGCATCCCATGTTGGTGTGTGTGTGTGTGTGTGTGTGTGTGTGTAGATACAGAGAGACGGAGAAAGAGATGTGTTTGGGTGTGTGTGTGTTCATTTCTATACATATAAATCCTCTCCTAGGTTATGGTTCTATTATTGTGTTTCTCTCTACCCAGTATGCAGAAAGGCCAATAAAAAGGATTTTAAAACTAATATACTATGTGCCCTTGGACTTAACCACTTCATGCTTCAGATTCCTTATCTGTAAAATTGGAATGACAGTAGTAACTCTCACAGGAATTCAGAAAATCATGTATACTTAATATGCCCTTGTGACTTTCAAACTAAGCTTTAAATGTGTACATGTTTGCTTATTTCTTATTAACTCCATGAGGTGTAGTTTTACTGTTACAGTGTTTGTCTTTAAAATGAGGAAACACAAGTAAAGATATGCCTGATTGTCACAAGACTGTGGCACAGCTGGCCTTTGAACCTGGATTTCGAGCATCAAGGTGCTCCAGATCACTTCACCAGTGACTATTTATCGACCTCCGAATTCACAGGGGTCAAACCTCTATCTTACTTTCTTCCCAGTCCCCAGAACCTGCATAGAGATCGTTCATGTTTTATTCTTGGTGTGAACTTTTTCTTGAATTGATGCATGACATACCTAGGGTAATGTGTACATCTTAATAAATTCTGCATGAATGTACACTTGTGTGTAAACCTCTTCCCAGATTAAGATCATAGGTTTTTACATTGAAGTGGTGAGGGCTTGACAAGTTTGACGAGACAGATTGGGAGGGTTTTCTTCCTCTGTTCTCCCATAACAGCCATGCTCTTCCTATTTGCTGTATTTCCTGATGGTGGTCCTAAGGCCTACAGAAACTTATTTGTTTCCCGTAACCCACATAGTGTTGATTTGCTCTGTCTGCCATGGATGAGTTTGAAGGTCTGTTCAAGCAACCAGCAGAAAACGTCAACCAGTACGTAATGTGAGTAATTCTGTCCAAATCCTCGCTCACCGTGTCTGCTGCCTGTCAGTCAAAGCATTCTGTAACCAGTGTAACACTAAGGACATGGTCTACTTTTCAAATAATCTAATGATTCCTTGGGCCTTATACATTTGGGAGTCAGCACTGACTTTTCATGCTGTTAAGCTCCCTCTGGGATCACTGTGTAACTCTGAGTTTTTGTCCTCTCTAATTCTTGATAGGGATTCAAAGTTTGTGGAGCAAACACTGCACCTGGCAGGCATCCAAACCCTAGAGGTGCTGCAGGCTGTGCAGCTCAGCCTGGTGCTTCAGCGGCCACATACATGGGCTGACTGTGTGACGTGGGCTTACTAGCACTGGCACAACCAGTGCTCCAACAACATCAGACAGCTGCTGCGCAGCTTTCCTCCGAACCAGGTATTACACTCTTCTGGGCTCCATTTGTCAGAATAGGCTTACTGGAAGCAGTTTGTTACACGCTTTTGACATGGTTCATTGCAGTTCATCCATTTGTGGCAAGACCACCAAGTCCCAGAGATCTCATTAAATGATTAAGTGAGTGATTTTTGAAGTCAAAGACCTGTTCCTCCCAACCTCTCTCCTCTACCTGCCCAGCCCTGTTCTCTCAAGCAACATACTTGGTACCTATTTCCCTTAGATATGACATGAGTCATTCCAGATTCCCTGTCAGGGCTATAGAGATTGTAGAAGAGAAATTTTGGTGTTAAGAGCACGGGACCTAGGTGGCTTCAAATCTCAACTGCATTTGATATTGGGACTAATCATGTATTTTCTCTCTGTGCCTTAGTAGCCTCATGTAGGAAGTTGGAATAATGGTGACCTAATTTCATGAGAGTTCTATGAGGGTTGATTTCTATTTACTAAGTTAATAAATTAAATATGTTACTACACGACTGGCAATCCATAAAAGTTTCATAAATAGCTCTGTGTCTGGCACAAAGGGGGTGCCCAGCGATATACTAATTTGGGACTTCCGGGCTTGAAAATGAGGAGTCACAATTATGAGAAAGACCTCTCCTCTCAGGTCCCACTCTCCCACATCTTTCTGTTTTCCTAGCTTACAAGCTCAGGAGCCCCTTTCTGGTCTGTGCACAGACGCTCATCTTTGATGTCAGCAATGAAGTCTCCTCCCTCAGGTCTCCTACAGTCGGGTCAAATGGGGGTACGTGGATGGGAAGGAGGCTGCAGCTCCTTAGGTGAGTACTGATATGCTTACCCCTCCATACCTTGCCTTCTTTTAGCCCCTGCATCTGGACTAGGTGATAGCTGCTGCCAACCTGTTTGCCCAGGCCTATGGGCTGAGGGGCTCTCAGGACCGAGCTTCTGTGATCATACTCATTCAGTCTGTGCAGGTCCTTGAGTTCACCCCGAAGTCTGGTGTCAAGATCCATGTTTCTGACCAGGAGCTGCAGACCACTTCGTGTGTTGGTGAGGATGTTTATCTAGTTGGCCTAGAGCTAGCATCCTACTTATCACCTACCTATGCAAGCCTCCCCTGTACTTCTGTTTTGCCACTGGCTCTGCTCTGAGATCACAGGCCTGAGATTAATCCACACTGTCCTTTGGTCCTTGCTTCTTCCAATTTAAAATAAGGTTGGTTGGTTGAGGCAAGTTCTCTGATGCCCTACTACTTTGTTCTTCCCACTGTTTCTCCCTCAGGTGCACCAGTTGTCCAGCTCTTTTCTGTGTGTATGTTTGCTTTGTTTTGTTCTTTCTCTGTTTCTTTTTGTGTCCATATGCAGGGACAAATGGATATGATCTTTACCAGTATGCTCTCTGCCTTGATTTCTTCCTTGATTCATTTCATTATAGATCTCCTCATCCACCTCCCCCCTTCTTTGGTATGCCTGTTTACCCTATTGTTATTTATTTATTTACTGATTTATTTATTTATATAGGCTGTGTTGGGTCTTCATTTCTGTGTGAGGGCTTTCACTTCTTGTGGCTCACGGGCCTACTTGCTCTGTCGCATGTGGGATCTTCCCAGACCAGGGCTCGAACCCGTGTCCCCTGCCCTGGCAGGCATATTTTCAACCACTGGGCCACCAGGGAAGGCCTAACCTATTTTTAACCTCCATATATCTTTCCTCATCTCCCTCTCTAGATAGCCCTCCTCATCTCTCCATCTCTAACTACCCCCCGACTCAAATTTCCCCCCCTCTACCGTATTCTGTCTCATGCTCTGTAAGTCTTCCTCTACATTTCATCTTCTTTATATATATCCTTCAATTTCTTCATCTGTATATCTCTCCCCTCCTGATGTATCCCCCGCATTTCCCTTCCGAAATAACTACTCTCTCATGCTCCTCTTTGTATATTTTCTTTCTTTATCTCCCTCGTGTCTCCCTTTCAGGTGTTTTGAACTTTCCCATTCTCTGAACGTTCTCATAATCTTCACATTTATCCTCCTTGGTCTCCCTCTTCAGATTTTTTTCACGTCTCTCCCATTTCATATTACTCTCTTCTTTGCTGTCTGTACACTTTCCCCCTATGTTCCTTTCTGTATCTCTTATCCCTCTGTCTCTTGTTTTCCCTCGTATCTTCCTTCATGTCTCCCCATCTCTCTCTATGTCTTTCTCTTGAAGTATGTTCTCATTGACTCCCTTTTTTTTTTTTTAATTGTGGTAAGAAACACAAAGGATTTACCATCTTTAAATATAGTAGACTTCCAGTTTGGAAGGCTTACTATTTAATGGAATGGATTTTAAGGCTTAATATTTCATTGGATGGATAGATCACATTTTTCTGTCCACTCATTCAGCAGTGAACAACTTCTGTGCTTTCACCTCTTATCTGTCATGATTAATGCTGCTGTCTATATCCTTTCTTAGTGGCTTTACCTGTTGCCCTCAGTGTCTCTACATATCTCCATGTCCCACACACCTGTCTACCTTTTTCTTTTCTGACATGTTTTCTGCCCTATCTTTCCCCCTTCTTTTCTCTTTCCCATGATGTCTCTCCTTTTCAAATCCTTTATCTGCCTGAACATCTCTGCCCCACCCTGGACTCCTGCTGGCACCTCAGACCGTGAACAGGGATTTAACATGTATCTAAGGACTAACGTGTACTTCCTCCCTTTCCGCAGTGGATAATCACCTGCAGGAGCTCGAGCCATGCTGACCAACCAGAGAGCCTCCCTGGGTTCAAGATCTACCCCATCAACTTTGAGAAGGTGCTGTGATGGGGACCTCAACCGTGTATGAGAAATGGCTGAGCCACCCTAAGCATTTTTGGGGATTACAGGCCTGACTGTAATTATGTAAATTTTTTTTTTTTTTTTTGGTACGTGGCTTTCTCTCTCTTGTGGGCTCTCCCATTACTGAGCACAGGCGCAGGATGTGAAGGCTCAGCAAACATGGCTCCTGTGCCCAGCCGCTCCCTGGCATGTGGGATCTTCCCCGACTGGTGCACGGACCCGTTTCTCCTGCATTGGATGACCCAAGTATCTTTTGTGGTCTGGGCTAGTATTTGGCTGGTCTGGCAGGTAATTGAGGTGAATATACCTCAGTTCCCAGTATCCAGGAAAACTTTTTCTCTTTAACTCTGTCTCTCCTGTTCTTCCTCTGTCCCCACTCACAACAGGATGATGACAGCAACTTTCATATGCATTTCATTGTGGCTGTATTGAGTCTCCGGGCAGAGAGCTATAACATTCCCCCTGCTGACCGGCATAAGATTACAATACTCTATACCTAACCTTGCATCCTTTTCCAAGTTTAACTCTGCCACATTTGAAGTCTTCTGTAGACCTTGAACGTCTCTAACAACTATGTCTTCTCATCACCTTCTGTATTACAGATCAAGCTGATTGCAGGGAAGATCATTCCAGCCATAGCAGCTATAGTTGGCCTTGCAGGTCTGGAGCTGTACAAGGTAGTTCAGGGACACCAACAGCTTGAGTCCTATAAGAACAGCTTCATCAACTTGGCCCTTCCTTTTTTTTCCGTTTCTCTGAGCCTCTTGCCCCACACCATCACCAGGTAAGGGCTTGCTTTTATAGAAACCTTTGGTGTTGCCCATCAGTGATTGATGCTATGTGTGTGTGTGTGCATGCGTAGAAGTTGTGTGTATCTTATTTCGGTAGAACAGGCTCTAGTTTTCATCATACCTGGTGAGAGGCTTTTTTAATTTTGTGTATCCTTTGTTCATTGTTTGAACCTGTGCAAAGTAGGAATGGAACTGGCATGTTTGTGAAATGAAGAGGAGCGTATGATTAGGGCTTGCTCCCATTTTACTCTTTGTGCTTTACTCTGTGCTTTGTCCCATAATACTACAACCAGCAGTGGTCACTGTGGGATTGCTTTGAGGTACAGTGGCTGCAGCCTAATGGTGAAGAGATGCCCCTCAAGCAGTTCCTTGACTATTTTAAGGTAAGACCCTTTCACTCACTGCACCTGTGGTGGTGGTTGCCCAGGTTACTGGTACTGTCCATCCCAGTGACCCTGTTGCCCCTCCTCGTTTCCACCCTCTTCAGACAGAGTACAAGTTAGAGATCATCATGCTGTTCCAGGGTGTATCTATGTTCTACTCCTTTATCAAGACAGCAAGTAAGATCAAAGATCAACTCAGGCTTGAGTTGGGTCAGTGTGCAAACAGAAACAGGTCCTGCCTGGGGTGGGAAACATCAGCTAGCTATGCAACTCATCTTCACTGTTCTCTTAAATTTGTCTCTGTAAGTCTTTCCTCTCTGTTTACTTCACAGACTCTCTTTCTCCTCACCCCAGGATGTCAGCAATAGTGAAACGAGTATCAAAGCAAAAGCTGGGACACCACATTCAAGCACTGTTTCTTGAGCTGTGCTGCAACTAGAGCGGCAATGATTTGGATGTCCCCTATGTACGATACACCATTCGCTATTCCCTCTACACCCATCTACCTCATTCTCAGTCAAATCAATCTATTTCCATTTCTCTTATAGTTGTCGCAAATGCTGAGCCTTAAGTTCTTCTGAGGACTTTTTGTTGTTGCTGCTGCTTTCTACTGTTTGGAGTTGGAATTCTTAATAAAGAGTTATTAATCCAAGTGTGTCATATCATTCTTTTGTCAAAGGCCTGTACCCTGTTGTCTGTGGGAAAGACCAGCCTTTCTTTAGCTCTGTAGGTTCAGGTGATAGTTTGAAAGGCTCAGCCCCTCCCACCAGCATGGAATTTGCCTCACATCCAAGCTTATGAGAAAAGATTAAATCCACCTGTTCTGGTAAACCATTGGTTTGCTATTTTTTCCTTTGTCCTCTCTGTTTAAAAAGAAATAGAGGGGGAGTTCAGGAAGATGGCAGAAGAGTAAGTCACGGAGATCACCTTCCTCCCCACAGATACATCAGAAATACATCTACACGTGGAGCAACTCCTACAGAATACCTAATGAACACTGGCAGAAGGCCTCAGGCCTCTCAAAAGGGCAGAAACTCCCCACGTACCTGTGTAGGGCAAAAGAAAAAAAGAAAAAACAGAGACAAAAGAATAGGGATGGGACCTGCACCAGTGGCAGGGAGCTGTGAAGGAGGAAAGGCTTCCATACACTAGGAGCCCCTTTGTGGGCGGAGACTGCTGGTGGTTGAGGGGTGTAGCTTTGCAACCACATAGGAGAGCACAGCAACGGGTGCGGAGGGCAAAGCAGAGAGGTTCCCACACAGAGTATCGGTGATGACTGGGACTCACCAGCCCAAGAGGCTGGTCTGCTCAATGGCCGGGGCATGCAGGAGCTGGGAGCTTTGACTCGGGCTTGGGTCAGAGCGCAAGGAGAGGACTGGAGTTGGCGATGTGAACACAGCTTGAATGGGTTAGTGCAGCACGGCTAGCCGGGAGGGAGTCCGGGAAGAAGTCTGGAGCTTCCAGAGAGGCAAGAGACATTTTCTTCCCTCTTTGATTCCTGGTGCGCGAGGAGAGCGCTACTTAAAGGAGCTCCAGAGAAGGGTGAGAGTTGTGGCTATCAGCGTGACCCCAGAGATGGGCATGAGATGCTAAGGCTGCTGCTGCCACCACCTAGAATCCTGTGTAGAAGCACAGGTCCCTCCTCATGCCTCCGTGAACAGGAAGCAGAGCAGCCCGCCAGTGTCAGGGTCCCGAGATCCAGGGACAACTTCCCCAGGAGAATTAATTGTGCACCTCAGGCTGCTGCAAAGTCACGCCAGATTTGGACACCACAGGCCAGACCTGCATCCATATGCCTCCATCCCCACGGCCTGAGAGAGGCAGAGCCACTGAATCAGTGGCTCCTTTAACCCTGTCCTGTCTGAGCGAAGAACAGACACCCTCAGGCAAGCTACATGCAGAGGCAGGGCCAAATTCATAGCGGAAACACAGGAGCTGTGCGGGCAAAGAAGAGAAAGGGGGGCTTCTCTGGTGGCACAATCATTGAGAATCCGCCTGCTAATGCAGGTAACACGGGTTCGAGCCCTGGTCTGGGAAGATCCCACATGCCACGTGGAGCAACTAGGCCCGTAAGCCACAACTACTGACCCTGCACGTCTGGAGCCTAAGCTCCACAATAAGAGAGGCCACGACAGTGAGAGGCCTGCACACTGTAATGAAGAGTGGCCACTGCTTGCCAAAACTAGATAAAGCCCTCACACAGAAATGAAAACCAAGTACAGTTAAAAATAAATAAATAAATGAAAGTACACTTAATTAAAAAATATATTTTTAAAAGATATTTCACACCAGGGTCAAAAACTAAAACAAACAACAAAACACAGACAACAAAAACAAAAAAGATAAAGGGAGATCTCTCCCAGCAGCCTCAGGAGCAGCAGACTAATTCTCCACAATCAACTTCATGTACCCTGCATCAGTGGAATACCTGAATAGACAATGGTTCATCCCATATTGACGGGTGGACTTTGTGAGCAAGATATATTATTTATTCCTCTTTTCCTCTTTTTGTGAGTGTGTATGTGTATGCTTCTGTGTGAGATTTTGTTTGTATAGCTTTGCTTTCACAATTTGTCCTATGGTTCTGTCTGTCAATTTTTTTTTTACTTATAAAATATTTCTTTCCTTAATAATTATTTTTTATTTTTGTTTTAATAACTTTTTAAATTTTATCTATCTTTTCTTTTTTCTTGCTTTCCTTCCTTCCTTCTTTCTTTCCTTCTTTCTACTTTTTCTCCCTTTTATTCTGAGCCATGTGGATGAAAGGCTCTTGGTGCTCCAGCCAGGAGTCAGTGCTGTGCCTCTGAGGTGGGGAAGCCAAATTCAGGACACTGGCCCACAAGAGACCTCCCAGCTGCACATAATATCAAATGGTGAAAATCTCACAGAGATCTCCGTCTCAATGTCAAGACCCAGCTTCACTCAACAACCAACAAGCTATGGTGCTGGACACCATATGCCAAACAACTAGCAAGACAGGAACACAACACCACCCATTAGCAGAGAGGCTGCCTGAAATCATAATAAGGCCACAGACACCCTAGAACACAACACTAGACCTGGAAATTTTCACCAGAAAGACAAGATCCAACTGCATCCACCAGAACACAGGCACCAGAGTCCCCTCCACCAGGAAGCCTACACAACCCATTGAATGAACTTTAGCCACTGGAGACAGACACCAAAAACAATGGGAACTACGGACCTGCAGCCTGCAAAAAGGAGACCACAAACACAGAAAGATGAGCAAAATGAGAAGACAGAAAAACACACAGCAGATGACGGAGCAAGGTAAAAACCCACCAGACCTAGTAAATGAAGAGCAAATAGGCAGTCTACCTGAAAAAGAATTCAGAATAATGATAGTGAAGATGATCCAAAATCTGTGAAATAGAATAGAGAAAATGCAAGAAACATTTCACAAGACCTAGAACAAGTAAAGAAGAAACAAGTAATGATGAACAGCACAATAAATGAAACTAAAAATACTGTAGAATGGATCAGTAGCAGAATAACTGAGGCAGAAAAAATGGATAAGTGACCTGGAAGTAAAATAATGGAAATAAAACTGCAGAGCAGAATAAGGAGAAAAGAATGAAAAGAACTGCAGACAGTCTCACAGACCTCTTGGACAATATTAAATGCACCACATTCGAATCATATGTGTCCCAGAAGAAGAAGAGAAAACGAAAGGGACTGAGAAAATATTTGAAGAGATTATAGTTCAAAATATCCGTAATATGGGAAAGGAAAAATTTAATCAAATCCAGGAAGCACAGAGTCCCATGCAGGATAAATCCAAGGAGAAACACGCCAAGACACATATTAATCAAACTATCAAAAATTAAATACAAAGAAAACATATTAAAAGCAGCAGGGGAAAACAAACAAACAAACAAACAACACAAAAGAGATTCCCCATAAGGTTAACAGTGGATCTTTCAGCAGAAACCCTGCAAGCCAGAAGGGAGTGGCAGGACATATTTAAAGTGATGAAGGAGAAAAATCTACAACCCAGATTACACTACCTAACAAGGATCTCATTCACATTTGATGGGGAAATTAAAAACTTTAACGACAAGCAAAAGCTGAGAGACTTCAGCACCACCAAACTAACTTTACAGCAAATGCTAAAGGAACTTTTCTAGGCAAGAGACACAAGAGAAGAAAAAGATCTACAAAAACAAATACAAAATAATTAAGAAGTGGGAAGGGGAACATACATACTGATAATTACTTTAAAGGTAAATGGGTTAAATGCTCCGACCAAAAGACACAGACAAGCTGAATGGATACAAATCCAAGACCCATATATATGCTGTGTACAAGAGACCCACTTCAGACCGAGGGACACATACAGAATGAAAGTGAGGGGATGGAAAATGATATTCCATGCAAATGGAATTCAAAAGAAAGCTGGGGTAGCAATTCTCTTATCAGAAGAAAATAGAATTTAAAATAAAGACTATTACAAGAGACAAAGAAGGACACTACATAATGATCAAGGGATCGATCCAAGAGGAAGATATGACAATTGTAAATATTTATGCACCCAACATAGGGGCACCTCAGTACATAAAACAAATACTAACAGCCATAAAAGGGGAAATCGACAGTAACATATTCATAGTAGGGGACTTTAACACCCCACTTTCACCAATGGACAGATCATCCAAAATGAAAATAAATAAGGAAACACAAGCTTTATGTGATACATTAAAAAAGGTGGACCTAATTGATATTTATAGGGCATTCCATCCAAAAACAACAGAATACACATTTTTCTCAAATGCACATGGAACGTTCTCCAAGATAGATCATATCTTGGGTCACAAATCAAGCCTTGGTAAATTTAAGAAAATTGAAACTCTATCAAGTATCTTTTCCGACCACAATGCTATGAGACTAGATAGCAATTTCAGGAAAAGATCTGTAAAAAAATACAAACGCATGGAGGCTAAACAATACACTACTTAATAACGAAGTGATCACTGAAGAAATCAAAGAGGAAATCAAAAAATACCTAGCAACACATGACAATGGAGACATGATGACCAAAAACCTATGGGATGTAGCAAAAGCAGTTCTAAGAGGGAAGTTTATAGCAATACAATCCTACCTTAAGGAACAGGAAACATCTCAAATAAACAACCTAACCTTGCACCTAAAGCAATAAGAGAGAGAAGAACAAAAAACCCCCAAGGTTCGCAGAAGGAAAGAAATCAAAAACATCAGATGAGTAATAAATGAAAAAGAAATGAAGGAAACAACAGCAAATATCAAGAAAACCAAAAGCTGGTTCTTTGGGAAGATAAACAAAATTGATAAACCATTAGCCAGATTCATCAAGAAAAAAAGGGAGAAGACTCAAATCAATAGAATTAGAAATGACAAAGGAGAAGTAACAACTGACACTGCAGAAATACAAAAGATCATGAGAGATTGCTACAAGCAACTCTATGCCAATAAATTGGACAATCTGGAAGAAATGGAAAACTTATTAGAAATGCACAACCTGCCAAGACTGAATCAGGAAGAAATAGAAAATATGAACAGACCAATCACAAGCACTGAAATCGAAACTGTGATTAAACATCTTCCAACAAACAAAGCCCAAGACGAGACGGCTTCACAGGCGAACTCTATCAAACAACTAGTGAAGAGCTAACACCTATTCTTTTCAAAGTCTTCCAAAATATAGCAGAGGGAGGAACACTCCCAAACACATTTTAGGAGGCCAACATCACCGTGATACCAAAACCAGACAAGGATGTCACAAAGAAAGAAAACTACAGGCCAATGTCACTGATGAACATAGATGCAAAAATCCTCCACCAAATACTAGCAAAGAGAATGCAACAGCACATTAAAAGGATTCATTTAACCATTGATAAACAATGACATAGTTAATGACTATGCCTTGCATATTTTAGGTAAATATTAGTACAGTGAACAAGGGAGTGCAAATATCTCAGTAATTAATTTCATTTCCTTCAAATATGTATATTCAGAAATGGAATTGCTAGGTTATATGGTGGTACTGTTTTTACTATTTTGAGGAACATCCGAATTATTTTCCATAGTGGTTGTACTAAGTTACATTCCCACCAACAGTCTGTAAGTGTTCTCTTTTTTTCTACATGCTTGACTACACTTTTATGTCTTGTCTTTTTCATAATGACCACTATAAAATGTGTGAGTCGATATCTTTTTGTGGTTTTATGTTGCATTTCTCTTACTAGTACAGAACTTGAGCAAATTTTCATGTGTCTGTTGGTCATTCATAGGTCTCCTATGAGAGGAATATATCTGCTAAAGTGTTCAGCCCACTTTTTAATTAGATTATTCAGCTTTTGTTTTAATTGTGTCCTTTTATGTTTGGAGATTAGTCCCTTAGCTGTCATGTAGTTGGCAAATCTTTTCTCCCATTCCATAGAATTCCTATGCTTCCTGTTCCATTGCCTCTTTACTCTGTTCAAATATACGCACACACACACACATATATACACGTATACAGAAAAAAAAAAACTATAACCCCCACCTAGCCATAACATTGTGGACAGTTCCCAGCTACCGGGATCTATTTACATTTGGCGCTGAAACTCTGCCCCAGAGAGGTGGGTGTAACTCCAACATCGCTAGGACCACAGGATGTGTCTCTAGACCCCTAACTACCTTAGATTGCTAGGTAAGGAGTACTCCAATCAAGGCACTTATGTTACTAAGAATGGAACCCACAAAGTCTGGCTCCTGTGACCAAGGGGTTTACTGGTGGGATAAGGGGATTATGATGCAAAGGGCGGGGCTCCAATCAGTCCCCATCTGGCATGCAGTACTCCTGGCTTGCTTCCTGGGGAAGGGAGCATCTGACCGTGCTGCTGTCTGGAGCTCTGATGTCACAGCCTCAAGCCCAGAAACATCCACGTCTGGGTGCTCTGGAGTGCCTTCCTGTCCTGTGTCCCTACGTGACAAAGGTCTGAGCACTGCCTGGGAAAACTCTTCTACGTGGGTACCAGAGGAATGTGACAGGAAAAGCAGTAACAACCCCAAAGTCCATCAGAGTAGAACGGGCTAACTGGGGTGTGTTCCTAAAATGGAATACTACCCTCCACCCAAAAAGAGTGGATAACGGCTAGTCATCTCAGAAATATAAGGATGAGGGGGAGAAAAGTCAGCTCCAGAATACCCATTGTATATAACACATAAACTTCAAAATTAAGTAAATATAATTTGGGGGTGTGCAGTGAAACTTTATACAAACTACAGAATTCAGAATTCGGGTTACAACTAGGTGGAAGGGGGTGGTGGGGCGGAGTGTCTGGAAGAAACACGGAGTGACCTTTCCAGATGTCAGCAGTGCCGTTACTTACGATGGGGTGGGGGGTACACGAGTGTCTATTTTATTATGTCTTTCCTTTTACATCACTTATATACACTCTGATGTGTATGATTTATTTCACAAAAGTTTTAAGAGCCAGGTCTGTGCCAATCAGTGGTCTGAGAATCACTGTGGACATACACCATTCCCAGGTCACATATTTGTTTTTTAACTTGCTTTGGATGCCAACCTTAATTCACGCAGGAAGATAAAAACTTCCCTTAGTGGCTGCTTTCTAACTTTGTAAAGACTGAAAATTAAATCTGAGATGATGTAGTAAATTAAAACGATAGTGATGTTTTTAGATCAAATTGTATGTGTTAAAGTGTGTTTGATGGCTCGTTTTTAACATTGAAGAGAATTTGGCATATTCATCTCAGATTAGTTTTGTTATTTCAATTAGAAACCTACTAAATAACTCAGTTTAGGATTAAATGGAAAATTTAAGAACATTGTATTAAATGATATTTATTTGTTTTATTATTATTATTTTTTGATGTGAGGAAAAGAAACCTCAGGTTTTCTGGTTTCTTTTTTTATATTGTGAATTTTATTTTACTTTTTTATACAGCAGGTTCATATTAGTTATCCATTTTATACATATTAGTGTACGTATGTAAATGGTATTTTTAAAAGAACTAGAGATTCACCGTGTTTATGAGTTTATTAGATTCACTAGATCAGGTTAAATACTAGAAGAGGTGGCAATTAAAGGGCTTAAAAAGAAAATTAGGGAACAGTTCTCAGAGCTTTCTGAGATGCTCTTCCTGGGTTAGAATCCTCAAATTTGGCTCAAATAAAATTTTCCAATTTTTTCTTTAAAAAAGTTTAATTTAAAAAAATAAAAGATTTAATTTATAAATGCACTTAAAAAAAACAGTGATGCCCTTATGCCTTTTTATGGCAGTAGACGATAAAAAAAAAGATCAGAATTAACTATTTCAGATACTTGCAATGACCAGGGTGGGTATTTGGTAAAGGAAGCAGCAGCAATGTTTTGTAGTTTTCTGGAGGACCAGGAAAAGAGGCCCGTGTGAGCGGGGACTGTGGGAAAATCCTCATAGAAAACCCATCCCTCTGACCAGAGGAACCCAAATAAGATGTCCCTGTGACCTGAATGGTGGCAGTGTGGTTTTTGTTTTGTGTTTTTTTTTTAATAATTTTTATGGGAGTATAGTTGATTTTAAATGTTGTGTTAGTTTTTGCTGTACAGCAAAACAAATCAGTTATACATACACATATATCCATTCTGTTTTAGGTTCTTTTCCCATAGAGGCCGTTACAGACTAACAAGAAGCGTTCCCTGTGCTATACAGTAGGTCCTTACTAGTTACCTATTTTATACATAGTAGTGTGTACATGTCAATCCCAATCTCCCAATTTATCCCTCCCCCTCCCCTTCCCACCGGTAACCATGTTTGTTTTCTACATCTATGACTCTATTTCTGTTTTGTAAATAAGTTCATTGGTACCATATTTTTAGATTCCACATATAAGTGACATCATATGATATTTGCCTCTGACTTACTTCACTCAGTATGACCATCTCTAGGTCCACGCATGTTGCTGCAAATGGCATTATTTTGTTCTTTTTTATGGCCGAGTAATATCCCATTGTATATATGTACCACATCTTCTTTATCCATTCCTCTGGGGATGGACATTTAGGTTGCTTGGCTATCGTAAATAGTGCTGCAATAAACATCAGGGTGCACGTATCTTTTCAAATTATGGTTTTCTCTGGATATATTCCCAGACCTCCTTCCCCAGCCCCACTCTGCAGCCCTTGGGAATCTCCTTCTGAACAAAAGCAGAGATGGCCAGATGGTTTTTGGTGGTGGGCCTCGCCCCACTCAGGGCCCGTGGGGGGACCATTACTGAGGAAGGCAGACGTGACCCTGATGGGCCCCAAGGCTGCTCCCCCTCCCTCCTGAACCCTTAGGAGCCAGGCCGCAAGGCTGGTCACTCGACAGAAACACCTGGGAGTGAGTTTAAGCTTAAGTTTAAAAAAGGAAAAGGCGACAAGTACTTGCCCCCAGACCCATGAAATCAGGAATTCTACAGTAGGGCCCGGGAGTGGGAATTTTTCTGAAGTTCCCCCAGGTGACTCCAAAGTGCACCTCCCAGGCTGAAAACTACTAACAATTTGATTTGCAGCAAGACTCCTTAGACCAAAGGCAACAGTGTCCACCAGCACGGCTGGGCCCAAGCTCTAACGAAGAGAGCACAAAGGCAGCTCCTGTGGTTCCGAGCACCTTCCAACTGCAGACACCATTTATGCCATTTGACTTGGCAAATGCCTTCTGTACAGCAGGACAGGGTGACGATAACTCAGGTCCTTTCAGAGTTATGGAGGGACCCCCTGTGTACAGAACCAGCCTTCACGGTGCTGCAGAACATTGGGAATTCTATTTAAGCTGAAGCTAAATTTTATTTTCCTCCCTGAATTATTTATTCCTCAAAAAATAAATGGTGAACCCCAGGAGATGGTGGTGACAGCGCGTGTTGGTCAGGAGGGACTTTAAAAATCACTGCTCCAGCTGCTGCAGTAACAAATTCCACAAATAAAATGGCCATCGCAGAGCGCTCACCTCCCATCAGGTCACTTGGCAAGCTGATCTCGCCCCAGAACACGTATGTCACTTTACGCTCGTGGGTGGTTGGTGCCTCCATCCGGAATGAGTGGGAGGCACAGCGAAGCTGATGGTGCCCATGTCCTGGCGGAGCACAGCACATCTGACTGCACCCCCTGAAGCCACTGCTTTTATAAAACGAGTTGTACTTTTGTAACCAGCAGTGGTGACCCCAACTTGGCCATCTATTCCCTGCGCCCCCATTGGTGCCCCGGGAGCTCCTTTCGTGGGTCACTGTTCATCCATCCCTCCTCTCTCACCCGCTCCCCAATCTTAGCCTGGAGGTGAGCGTGCGTTTCTGGACCAAACGTCAACGTGTAACTGACACCACAACTAGCCACAGTGCACCCTGCAACCTTACGGGTAAGATTCCAAGAACAGCTGAGAAGCAAGGAGAGCTGGGGTTGTGGACTGGATGAGAAATCTGAATAAAACAAATCCCCACCAGATAATTGTGGCATAAAATAAATCTAATGGCAGACTAAATGGAGTATCTGGGAAGTACCTTGAACCTTCATTCAAAAACACATAACTCCTAAACCACGTCAGTTTTCTTGTTTCCACTTTTAATTCTGCCATTTTCCCTTAATGTTCAGGTTTTAACAAAGACAACAGGGCTATTGCTTGCCAAATCCCAGCTAGGAATTCAGAGCATAGAACAAATCAAAACTACAGCCAAAAAATTATCTGTACAACTAACTTTAGAAAATAGTTTAGTACAATTTTGTTGTATAACTCATTTACAGGTTAATCACATGTACTTATCAAATTTCCTCCTGATAATACATGAAAACAAAAACTCAATAAACTATGCATAGTAAATCCAAAGCAAATTATATACAAAGAAGCAAAACAAATTTTTAAGTACAATATATGCATGTTCAAAGAACTAAGACTGAAAGAAGGCCACTTTCTTTAACGCCAGGGCAAGGACGAAACTAACAGCTGCATTTTTCACCTGCAGTAAGGTTAACCACCAATCAACAACACTGCACTGACAGCCACATCAGGAAAGGCCACACTGTACATATGAAATGCTTCATGCAAATACATACATCAACAGGAACCACCAATCGATTCCAATGCAATGTCAGGTATGACTGTTTCCTGCTGGGAGAGGCTGTCAGGACACAGGCTTGCTCATTACCAGAGATGATGCACTAATTCTCACGTTGCCAGACCAGGTGGAAGGTGGACCAAAAGTGAACACAACGTGTGAGAACAGGCACCAAACTTAACTGGAAATAACATCGTTTGGGTGGGGCAGCAAAGTACGTACGGTGGGGAGCACTTACTTCACGTGTTGTGTGAGCGGAGTGGGAGAAGTTCCTGACCCCAGCTCTTTCCAGCATGCCTCTTCTCTAAGCTTACAGGTTTTAGATTCTCTACATTGTCACTACAAGTGTCTGCTAAATGAAGCATTTTACCAAGATAGCAGGAAAGTAAACTTAAAGAAACAATGAGCTTTCTTGCCAAAGGCCAGGCAGGAAGCTTACGA
This sequence comes from Mesoplodon bidens, assembly GCF_964165515.1. NCBI lineage: Eukaryota > Metazoa > Chordata > Mammalia > Artiodactyla > Ziphiidae > Mesoplodon > Mesoplodon bidens. The sequence continues at coordinate 879,930 of NW_027672190.1, read as the reverse complement.
AGCCCCTACCCAGAGTGGGGCTCAGCCCGCCTCTGTCAACAGGGAGCAGGGGCTAACTGTGGGGACAGAGCACGTGCTCCCCGAGTGACAGGAGTGTTCAATCCCATCAGCAGAGGTCTGGAAACCAGAGGGAGGGACAAGGGTAACAAAGAAGTAGCATGCTTAAACCTTTGGCAACCAAATGTTTTTTTTTGAAAGCTCTTAATAACCTGCTTCAGTAGAATTCCTGATGAACACAAAGCCCTTTTTGCTTAAAAAGCAGATGACTGAAAAAGTTTCAAATGGTGCACATTCGTCTTCAGGAATGCATGCTTTCTCCCCCAAATTAACTAGGGCTGCAAAGCATTCACTACAAACCGCTAGTTCAAACAATGGTCAACTGTTACTAACACAGATTCTCAGTCTGTGATACCTCAACATCAGTGTGTGTGCGCTTGGAAAACTGGACTTTGACATTAGGCAGCCCTGCCCTCCATCAAGTCTCTCAAATCACCACCCACCATGGCCACCTCCTTTCACAGAAGCACAACCCCTCTAACCAGATCTTCCACCACAGCGGTGTATTTGCGTCACTTACGATGGTTTCCAAAGATGACAGGCAATCTGTCAACTCTCTCCCTGTTCTCAACTCCCAAGCATTTGCACTCCTCTCCCATCCTTCGCTTCTTAGAGGATGTTTCTCTCCTGCCTATAATATTGTATCTGGTCTGCCCTAACTGGTTCTCAAGCTGCCTGGTGACCAGTATCCCTTGGGAAGATGTTAAACATCCAGATTTTCACGAGTTGGATTCTCTTGGTGATCCCCAGGCTTCCACAAGCCACCCCAGCACTGCTCCAATACTTGGCAACCACTGGATTTGTAACCCACCAGTTGCAGGAAATTCACAATATGCTGGGGGGATCTGAATGACATTTCAAGAATTATTCTTTCATTTCACATTCTTCTATCTCACGAAGAATGAGAATTTTAGCTAGAGAACTACGTGCTGACTACAATGGGCAGACAAACTCATCACAGAAATGTAACATCCTGTGCCAAGGTGCCTCGTCTAAAAAGGTGCAGGAGTGGAACTTCACCTAACAGAGCTCTGCTTCCCAGGGTCTTGCCCAGGACACTCCAGTTGGTTTAACAGGACTCTGACCCAACACATTGACTCACTTCTCTCAGGCCACCTGGGCTGTTAAAAACATCTGTTTGCTACAACAATCTCTGAAAGGAACTGCCCTGCTCCCATCTTTTTTTTTTTTTAAATATAAGGTTGGTTCCGTTGAAAATGATTAACATTTTAAGCAGGGGAAAGAAAAGCTGTCTACCAGATTAAATTTTAAGAGGATCCTGTTATTTGCTATACAAATATACATTCCAACTTTTACAGCATCCTCTTAAAATCCTCCAGTCTGACCTTTCCTACAGAAGAACAAGAGATCAACATTTTAAGTCTTCGACTTCGAGGACATTATTACTGATACACAAATGCCTTGTGAAAGCTTTTGCAACTGACAAAATGTACTGAAGATGACCAAGAGGCCCATGTGTTAGGATACATTTTCTGTTTTCCAACAGCACACAAACTCCTTTAAGGAAAAAAATATAATCTTATCTGGACATTCCTACTAGCTGGTCATCTGAAATGTGCAGTAATGCTTGTGGCTGACAGTCTCATTTGGCTCCACTACAAAAGCTTCCTCTTCTTCAAGCTACTGTCCTCCTCCTCCAGTCCCCTCTCGTCCCAGCCTGAGTTCCTCTTTGTGTGGTGGCTCAGAGAGCCACGCCTCTCCTGATCCCCCTTGGTGAAGGCCCTGGTCTCCCTCCTGTGGCTGAGTGCCTCCCCTTCCTGGGCACATCTTCTCTCACTCGTGGAAGTACTGGTACTAGCAGCTGGAGGATCACACTGCATATGAGGTCTGTGGTTGTTCACAGCAGCTCCCTTGGCGGGGGCCTGCTGCCTGATACTGGTCAGATCCTGGTGACTTCCGGGGGAGCCTGGCTCTCCAGAGGGAGGCGTTGCTCCAGGATACCGGGGGCTCGAGGGCTGCAGCTCACAGAGGCACTTCCCTTTGGCTTCACAGCCCAAGCCCATCCTCCTAAGCAGTCGTGGGTCCCGAAGCCAGTCCTGAAGGGGTGGCCTTTCAGGGTCCTTTGCAGTAACAGTGACAGTGGCTTCTTTGGACTCAGAGGGTGAGGGGTACAGGGAAGAAGCAAGAGACATCTTGGCAAATTCACTGTCTAGCTTGTTGCTGGGCACTCTGCCCTGGGGTCTGGACACCTCTGGGGTGATAGCAGGAGGGTGAGTCAGACTTCTCTGCAGTACGGGCCTGCGTTTCAGAATCTTCATTGCATCGTGTCTATAGTTTTTGTTGCAAGTCTTAATAATGGCACCACGCTTCTGTGCATCCTGAATCAGGTGGTTCCAATGATGGTTTTCCTTGAAACAAAGAGAAGGAAGAAAATTACAACCCAAAGAAACACTCATATGCTTGGGAAGCAGAGGTTCCAGCTTTCACTTCTGAACAAATAGTAAGTATACTTTCGTGAACAGATTCTCAAGAATCCATTACTTTTCAGACAAGGCTGAAAGGAAAAATAAGGTCGAATACAAAACTATAAAGCCATGCTGCTAGAACAGAACACTGGGAACCACCTCTAAGAAAGTACTTCCATCATTTTACCACTGATACTCAGGCCACGTGGTGAATTAGCTGTCATGCAAATCTGTACCAACTGCTGGTAGCCTCATGTAGCTCTTTAATCTTCAATTAAATAAAATTAAAAATTCATTTCCTCAGTTGCACCAGCCACATTTCAAGTGCTCAGCAGACACATGTGACTACGGTTAGTATCCTGGACAACACAGACACAGAAGGGCTCCGTCATCCCACCAAGTTCCCTTTGACACTGCTGACCCTAGAGTCTTGCCTGTCTCCGGCCAAGGCTAACATTCTGGAAGAGGAAGGCTTGGTTTCAGAAAGCTCTAACTCTTGAGTGCATGCTGACTGTTCTAAAAAGAGGACCACAGCTTGCATCAAATTCCCAAAGGCTTCCCAAACTCCCAAGGGCTAAACCATCTTAATCTGCTGAGATAACTATTCCAAAGATGTTGTCTCACTTGTGTCTCTTTTCTAGAAGAGCTTAAATTATGAAAAGCACATCTAAACGGAAAAACAAAACAAAAACCCAACTCACGCATCTCTCCTCTCTTCCTTTTAGAGTTTCCTCAGCAATAAATTGCTTCTTTACAACCATCAGAACTTGGGCCTCTTTAGACAGAAGAAAGAGAGAGTATGAGGGAGGAAAAAAAGACAGAGACTGAAGGAAAGAGAAGGAAAGGATAGCTCCCCTCATGGGGGCTCCTGCACTATTCATGAAGGTGGGTAAGGGTATAGCAGTGAAGCTGCATACATAGTACTGACCTGCTGTGTGACCTTGGTCAAATCACTTGACCTCTCTGAGCCTGTTTCCTCACTGTAAGGTATGAATAGTATTTTATTTAAATGACTCTAAAATGTGCGTTGAAATAAAATAAAATAAATAAAATGCACTTTATTTTCACATTCTACCATTTCTGACTTTAGGGTGCCTCTAGGCCAGACAGCAGTTTCCATGTATGTAATCCTGGAGGAATTCATGGCTGGGCGACTACAACCGCTTGACTTTTAGTCAACAAACCACTTCTAAAAAGAATGAGTCCTGGCTCTTGCCTGAAAAATCTTTCCACAGACATCCTCTGATAAGACAAGAAAGTACCAGCACTACAACTTGGAGAATGGAGATCAGAAGTTGGAAAAAACCCCGGGACCACAGTGGGGCCCTCTCATGACACGCCTCTGACTGCACAGGGAATGGTTCGAGCGTCAGCAAGGGTACATGGGATGGTGAATGGGGACGACCAGAGTGTTAGTCTGAGAGTGAGATGCTTTCAGGGGTATCTTAGTCTACCTATTTTGCTGTTTTTCCTAGGTATGAACAAGAGTGGTATGACACTGGGTTGGCCAAAAAGTTCATTCAGATGCTACAGAAAAAAAAACAAATGAACCTTCTGGCCAACCCAAAAAAATCTGTCTAAAGTCTAAAAGAGTTCTTTCAGTCACTATAAGACAAAAATTCTAAGTGAAAATAAAGTGTCACAGTTCAATAGTGGAGCATAAAATAATGACGCACATTATATAACTATTGGCTTCTTGGATTTGATAAACTATGGTGGCAATGCAGACCTCACAGGGCCTTTTAAAGTAAGTCACGTAAATCAAGTGCACGGTACGGTGACCGCATGCATCAGGAAGGTGCATGTAAGCAGTACCAGGCTCAGATCTCCCTGACTCAGGAGAGCTCTTGAGAGTCCTACCCTGTGGCTGGAAAGCAGATGTAAAGCAGATGGCCTTGCTGCTATTTCTGCCAATTCTACTGCACCTAAACTTGCTGTTTAATCCAATCCCTAGATCACAAAAACAGTTCTGAGAAGGGGCTATTAGTCTTGATTTCTCAGAGGAAACCGAGTGCCTTAATCACTGATTCTATCTCCATAAGGGAAACTGGGCTGAAAAACCAAAAAAAAAAAAAAAAAAAGAGGCTCGGGAAGGGGGAAGCCCAAGGACAAATATGCAAGTTGGATTGCGAAGTCCAAATGATAAACTGGAAGTTTTTCTACTCTGTTCTGTCGGTCTCTTTTTGTCACACTGGCTTCCCAGAGTGAAGATAATAACGTCTATACTGCAGCTAGACGTCAGTGGTCTTCAAATCTGCGTGACGGTGACTCTGGGGCTCACAGAGACTTACTCGGGGGGATGTGAGCACGTTTTCTGGGAATCAATTTCCAAACCTCAGCTTCCAAACCCCAGTTCCCTATGTCCTCCTGGGGCTTTTCTGCCCTTCCACTCCATCCTTCACAACCACAAGTCTCACCTGTCCCAAATCTGACCACAGGGCACACAGCTAGGGGAGGTAAACACGCCTGGGTGTCAAATAGAGGGGGTGGTAAACAGAGGGGTGCCCATGAAGGCTCCTGCAATCAGGGCATCTAAGAGACACAACTCTATAAACATTTTACTTTTCGGGTTTGAACATTATCAAAATTCAACTGTGTGAAAAGAGTAATTGTTAATATGTTACTCAACTGACAAGATATCATTTGTTAATACTCAGATCCTTATGGTCACAGGAAAAATATACTTTTTTAAAAAACTCTTCGAGGTAACTATACATTCATAGGAAGTTACCAAAACAGTCCAGAGGTTCCACACACCCTTCACACAGTTTCCCCAAATCGTTATGAAAACCAATTCTTTAAATTTTCAAATTTACATGTAAAGTTTTTGTGGCAGAAAAGCCTTATAGTCATATTAACAGAAAGACTTTTAATTATGAAAATATATAAACTACCCCCACTGAATTTTATCCTAAACAGTATAAATGGCAATTCAATTTTAAAGAGCAGAAAGAATAGCACTGCTCTCTATTCCACTGGATATATTTCAGAGTGGCATAATGGATTTATTTTTAATAGCTTTCTTTTAAAATGTCAAATATTTACAATACATTAGAAACAAAATCTTTATCAACACTTAACGATGAAACATTTTCAATATAAACTTAAAAGCGGAGGATACACAGCTTTTAAACATTCTTTCAAGGGGCTACACAAACAACAAAGGTTGAAGACCACAAATCTAGGTAAGAGCTGAATGAGAAAGACTGTATTTGGGCGCCCTCTGGTGGAACTAACCAAAACAGGGGAAAATCCTACTGAGTTGGCACCTCTCCTGAGATAAAACAATGACTCTGTTAAATACAGAAATTAGAGAAACTGAGTTATTACACCTAATGAGGCAGGCAAATACATGCTTTATCTAGCTGTGGTTCACCAAATTAAGCTGTACTATTACTATTTGTCGACTACACATGTAAACTTGCCCCTCCTTCTACAGGAGTATCTGTACGCATGGATGAGCTCTGATGCCACTCACCCCTCAAGGGAAACAGCAAGCAGTGCTGCTCTAAGTGCCAAGACAGAAATGAAGATCCAAGCACTTTCCTGCAAATTCCCCCTCTCTCTGGCATTAAGCTAGGCTAATAGCCACATTTACTGAGTGTTTACTAAGTGCTAACCAATCTTCTAGCACTTTACATATATGGGTTTACATGTCTTCTTAACAATTCTACGATGTAGATACAATTTTTTTAAAGCTCATCTTGAGAGTACACTACGGATACCTGGGTCTTGGGCTAAGAAAGGGTGAGCGGTTTAGGCATTATTAAAGCTCCCAGGAAGAAGCTGCTGGAGGACAAAACAACCAGTGGGAAGAGGCTCATTATTGTTTGTAGCCTCAAAATCATTTCCACTTTGATGAAAAATAAAAACAAAACCTCAACCCGGTATCAGTCATCATGAGCAAACTCTGGAGTTCCCCGGTCCTCTAGAATGTACCTACCATCAGGGTCCTCAAATGTCCCAGGATGAAGAGGCTGTACTTGGCTCGTGTGATGGTGACATTCAATCTCTGCAAACTTGCCAGAAACCTAAGCAATAGAAGGAAAAAAAAAGAGTTACTTCTTTCTTCAGAAAGACTCGGCATGTCAGTGTAGGTGAGACACAGGCATTTCAGACAGCTTTTCTTGGGCTCCTGCTTTAAGCTCGTGGTGCAGGACCCGACACAGAAGCAATTCCCATTAAGGACAGCAAACAAACAAGAGGCCCAGTGCTTTCCTTCAAAGTGATGCATCTGTCTGTCGATTTCCTATTTTGACTTGGATGAGATATTGGAAATTTTAATGGTATGATTTTTAAGCCTTCAAAGATCCTAAAAATATGATAGTAGATCAATTATGACACATACCATGGAGAGGAGCATGCCCCTGCAAAATATACTGGATTCAATAATCTGTTTCACTCTTATCAAGTGAAACAACAGATTCACACTGTGACATGGGTTAATACACAAGGTACCAAGAGAAGCAGACCTAACAGTGGATCAACTTCACAACTTAAAAAAGAAACCTTCATGATATTACTCAATTTTTTATAAAAGAAAATAGAGCAAATGATGGTATTCTCTAACAGTGATTAAAAAGATCTAACTCTGGATCATAAACAAGCAAAGAATCAATGATGACAGTTACCCACCCAATTGAGCCTTGCATGGCATTTGCTCTGACACATGTAACAATAATACAGTCTTTCTCACGACCCTGGAAGGCATCCACGGTATCTACTTCTGCTGGCCTATTTACGAAGAGAGAAACATATTTGCTGAAAAAAGATAATTATTAAATATACATATTTATACAGTAGTATTTCTTACTTTTGTAGTGCTATCTTTTAAAACTGGAGTAGAATTCACATAACACAGAATTCACCATTTTAAAGCACACCATTTGGTGGTGTTGAGTCCATTCACTACAGTGTGCAGTCATCACCGCTATCTAATTTCATAGCATGTCCATCACCCAGGAGAGAAGCCCTGTGCCTATCAGCCATCAGTCTCTATCTCCCCCTCCCCAGGCCCTGGCAACCACTAATCTACTGTCTGTCTCTATGGACTTTTCTACATGGGAAATTTCATATAAATGGAATCATAAAATATGGGACCTTTTGTGTTGGGCTTCCTTCACCTAGCATAATGTTTTCAAGGTTCATCCGTGTCGTAGACTGGTAACAGTACTTCATTCCTTCCACGACTGACTATTCGCTTGTACAGATACACAATTTACTTCTTACCTAGGTACCATTTTGGGACATTTGGGTTGTTTCCACTTTTTGACTATCATGAATAATGCTGCTACGAACATTCATGTACAAGCTTTTGTGTGAACCCTTTCTCAATTCTTTCAGGTATGTACCTAGGAGTGGAATTGCTGGGTCACGTGGTAATTCTATGTTCAACTTTAGGAGGAACTGCCAAACTGTTTTCTGCAGTTTCTCATCAGCAATGTGTAAGTATTCTAATTTCTCCACATCCCTTCCAAAACTTGTTATTGTTTTTTTTTTTTTTTGTAATGATAGTCATCTTGGTGGGTGTGAAATGATATCTCCTCACTGTGGTTTTGATCTGCATTTCCCTCATGACAAATGATGTGGAGCAGCTTTTCATGTGCCTGTTGGATTTCTGTTTATCTTCTTTTGAGAAATGCTCTTCACATCCGTTGCCCGCTTAAAAAGTTAGATTATCATTTTATTAAGTTGTATGAGTTCTTTATATATGCTGGATATGACTTGTCAGATAAATATTTTGCAAGTATTTTCTCCCACTCTGTGTGTTGTCTTTTCACTCTTTTGATAGTGTGTCCTTTGAAACACGTAAGTTTTTAATTTTTATGAAGGCCGATTTACTTCTCCTTTGGTTACTGGCGCCTGGGTATCATATCTAAGAATCTGTTGCCTAATCTGAGGTCATATAAATTTACCTTTGTTTCCTTGTAAGTTTTATAGTTTTGTCTCTTAGACTCAGAGCACTCATTCATTTTGAGTTAATTACTCTATACAGTGTGAGACGGGGGTCTAAATTCATTCTTTTGCGGGTGGATATCCAGTTATTCCAGCACCATTTGTTGAAAAAGTATTATTTCCCCAATGAGTAGGCTTGGCACCCTTGTTGAGTATCAACTGGCCATGAATGTATGGACTGATTTCTGGAATCTCACTTCTATTCTATTGGTCTATATATGTCTACCCTTATGACAGTACCAGTGTTGATAGCTTTGTAGTAAATTTTGAAAGAGGGAAGTGTGAGCCCTCCAACACTGTTCTCTGTCAAGCTATTTAGGGTCTCTTGCACTTCCATGTGAATTTTAGAATAAGCTTGTCCATTTCTGTAAAAGAAGGTAGCTGGAATTTTGACAGAGGTAACAATGAATCTGTAGATCAACCTGGGGAATGGTGCCCTCTTAACAATATTAAGTCTTCCGATCCATGGACATGAAATGTCTTTACATTTATCTAGTACTTTAAATTCTTTCAACAACGTTTTGTCCTTCTGTGTATGAGCTCACACTTCTTTGGTTACATTTACTCCGAAGTATTTTGTTCTTTATGATGCTAGTGTAAATGGAATTTTAAGAAATTTTCCTTTTCAGACTTCTCTAGAGTGTAAAGAAATACAACTGATTTTTGTATACTGATCTTGTACCTTACAACTCTGCTGAACTTGTTTATAAGGACCAGTAGTTTGCATAGATTTTTTTTAGGTTTTTCTAGATGTAAGAGTATGCCATTTGTTTTTTTTTGTAGTTGTTGTTAGTTTTTTGTGTTTTTTTTTTTTTTTGGTTTTTGGATTTTTTGTGGCCACACAGCATGCAGGATCTTAGTTCCCTGACCAGGGATCAAACCCATGCCCCCTGCGGTGGAAGCATGGTGTCTTAACCACTGGACCACCAGGCAAGTCCCAGATTATGCCATTTGTTAAGAGACACTTTTACTTCTTCTTTTCCAATATGGATGCCATTTATTTCCTTTTCTTGCTTAATTGCTCTGCATAGAACTTCTAATACAGTGCTGCACAGAAGTAGTGCAAGTAGAGAGTGGCATCCTTCCTCATCATAGGGGGAAAGCTTTCAATCTTAGCATCAAGTATGATGTGTTAGCTGTGGGTTTTTCATAGATGCTCTTTATTAGGTTGAGGAAGTTCCCTTCTCTTCCTAGTTTGTTGAGTATCTTTATCATGAAAGGTTGCTGCATTCAGTCACATGTCTTTTCCACATTTATTCAGATGATCACCATCATGTGGGGTTTCCCCCTTTAATACGGTATATCACACTGACTGATTTTCATATGTTGAACCAACCTTGCATTCCTGAGATAAATTCCACTTGGCTGTGGTAAATAATCCTTTTAATATGCTGTTGAGTTCAGCTGCCATTATTTTGTTGAGAACTTCTGCATCCATATTCATAAAGGATATTGGTCCATAGTTTTCTTTTCTGGTGATGTCTCCATGGCTTTGGTATCAGGGTAATAATGGCCCCATAAAATGAGTTAGAAAGTGTTCCCTTCTATTTTTTGGAAGCATTTGCATAGGACTGGTGCTAATTCTTAATGTTGGACAGAATTCACCTGTGAAGCCTGATCCTCTGTTTTTCTCTGTTGGAAAGTGATTACTAACTCACTCTTTTTACATTTAATAGGTCTATCCAAAGTTTCTGGCTTTTCCTAGAGTCAATTTTGGTACTTTGTGTGTTTCTAGGTGCAGAAACTTTTGAGTTAATGGATTTCTAATATTTAATTTTTTTATTTTACTGTTGAGGCATAAAGGAGACAAAAACATGATCTTCACCCTATACATGAAGGCACTAAAAGGGTTAAATAATTTATTGTAAGTGAAAATGTGAATACATGATTCTCAGTAGAGTTAGAATTCAGATAACAAGTCATCCAACTAAAGGTAAAGGCCTGAAGAATTTCTCAGTCACTTCCATTGTCAAGTGTAACGGTGATGACATTTGAACTGGCAGGAGGCACTCCATCTGCAGGGGCTACACGTGTAACCACACTCCCTCCCAGCACAAGTCTATGGAGCCAGGGTCCTAGTCTCCTTGTTCTATACTACCAGGGTCTAAGACCACTCCCTAGAGTTAAGTTTCCTTTGCTTCTTTCCTTCTATCCCCTCTTTCTTCTTTTTAATTCAACAGAAAAACTCAAAATCTCTGTAAAAATAGAGATGCCTCACCCTTTTCTATCAAACTCTTTGTCCAAATCCTTCTGAATCATCGTCTTCTGAGCCTTGTAATGGGTTATTATGCCAATGTTTCGGAAAGTAACATCCCTTCTTCTGTCTTTCATAAGTTTAATTATTTCCATTACCAGTTTTATTTCTTGAACATTTACATATGAGCTAAATAAGATGAAAACAAAAAAATACAACACATCAAAACTAATAGCAGTCCAATTGCTAAGTTAAGTTCCACTTGGTTTTCCACTACAGTAAAGGGTACATAGGTAGGTTTCATCTTTATTCAGTCAGCAGTGATTCAAAGAGGCTGTTATAATGACCATTAATATTGTACATATGAATAAATATAAAAATAACTGCCCAGTGAAACACAAAGTTGTAGGAGAGAAAAGTGGTTCGAGTTACGTGATGTTAAGGCACCAGTTTCTTCACTTATTAAAACAGGGATAGCCACAGTGAGAACGAAAGTATTCATAATAATAATGAAGATATGACTAATGAATAGCTAACATTAAGGATTGACTATCTTCCCAACACTGAGAAAAGTGCTTCAGATGTACTACCTTCCTGCATTCCCCACCACAGGTCATGCAGATCATGCACCACATGACCGAGAGGATGGCAGCCACACGGACTAAATGTGACCCGGCTCCCAGAGATGAACAAACACGGGGCCCTACAGCAGGATCACGTCCTCTGTCCTTGCTGGCCTCATCCTGCACTCCCAACTCATCTCCTGAATTACAATGCGTTCCCTCATCACCATACCAAATGCAACATGTGTGCACACTGGGGGATGCCCTGCACGCGCAACTTTATTCCCGAGGCTACCTTATCTGTCTCACTTTAAAGCCTTAAATATTCACTATTCTAATTTCAAGACTTACTATACGGACAAGCCAGTCAGCTAGCTTTCTTTTCCATACCTGAAAGCTTTATTTGGTCACCTCTCAGGCCAACTCTCTTCCCGTGAACATCCATCTCCATAATACTTATGCGGTAAACTCTCAATCCCCTGCTCCATTCCAACAGACCCCACTACAACTTCCACAGTCCCTCTGGAATAGCAACCCCCCAGCCAACTGCTCCGTATTTCTAACTTCTTCACTGAGGGGCCCCTCCTTCCACCACTATTAACTAATATCTTATTCTCATGGAGGACACCACTTGCTTTGCAGCTCTCTCTTGACACAGAGGTGGAATTTCTATTTCTTCATACGTCATGATGCAGGGGTGGCATTTCTATCTGTGCTAACAAATGCAGCCTCCGGGCTCCTCCTCCTTTATTCTCTCACAAGAAGCCCCGGCTCCTCTGAGGTGCTTGCTAATTAGCAACCACTGCTCCTTTTGTGCTGTCATTCACAAACCACCTGATTCACAATCCAACATGCTGGAAGTATTGTCCACCCTCTGCCTCACACCTTGATTCAACTGTATCTGTACTTATCCGTCACAATACTTAACCCAACTGGAACCATTAATCACCACGGTGATGGCCTGGTTAATGTCTGTCTCGCCTGTTGGACCACAGCAGCCTTGCACTGGGGCCACGTCTGTTTTACTCACAGCTGGGATCTCAGCATGGATCTACTGAAGTGCTGACCGCATTTTAGGTAACATAACCCCCATTACCCAGTTAAGAAAAAAAAAAATCAAGACTGAAATATATAAAGACATCAGTAATTTATGATTGAAAAGGTGAAGTTATCAACCCAGCTAAAAGAAAATGATTGTGCACTGGCACTAGGCAGAGAGATTTATATGGAAAGTATTTTGAATTTAAATATGAACAGAAACAATACAAAAATTCTGGGACCATCAGTGGGGACTGAAGAAAAAGGAGAACTTACTCATTATCCCGCTTTTCTGAACCATCTTCAACATCAAACACGAGGTAGGGTTGAAATGGCCAGTCAGATGAACACCGAATGGTCTCTGTCATTCTACAAAAGAGCAGCCACCATTTAGAATGCAAGTCAAATTACAAGAGAAAATGTTTTAGAATTATTATTACTATTTGTTCTTTCTGTGGAAGAGAGCAAGGGAAAGTTAAGAGGACAAGAAGGACCTTCTTTTTAAATAAAATTAAATACTTGTAAATAACATATTTTAGTGAGAGGTAGCAGGTGAATTTCATTTCTATTCTAGTACTAGGGAGAATGACCCATGTAAATTAAAATATAACAATCATGATTGGAAAGTTACTCATAATACAGTAAGTGAAAAAAGCATGCTACAGTATACTATGTAGAGCATGGTGTGCTTTTTTCCTCCAAAAAAAGGAGAAAAAGTAAAAAAAAGATGTGCATAGTACAAGGACTGGAAGTAGATATAACAAAATGTTACCAGTGATTACTTCTGGGTAGTATCAATAGGGGTTGGGTTTATCCCTTTCTTTTCATTTATCTGCATTTGCTACAATCAATAGGACTTTTGTAATTAAAATTATTAAACCTTTGTGTTTTTAATAACAAGACCTAAAAGCACAACAAAAGAGCTATTCTTCCTAAGCAGCCAAACCTACAAATAAAACAGGTGAACATGCAATGAACAGAGCTCACCTATTTGTTTTCAAGTTCCTGTTATAAATGTAATTAGAAGGGAAGAGACATATGTCTGGGTGCATCCTGTACTGAATGGTGAGCTGTAAGACAGGCAGCCTGCCAATCACGTTGTGCTCCACGTTCTCTTCCAGAAGGTTGTAGAAGCGGGCCATCATCGACTGGTCATAGCCATACTCCTGGGCCTTCTGAAAGGAGGAAAACAAAACAATAATCTGCAAGAATTCATGTGTACTTTTCCCACTATTAAAAAAAAAATCACTGACCTCTCAAATGTACAAGGTATTACCAACAACCAAAGATTCAGAGAGAGAAGATATTTCCGACTCCAGCCCTAGAAAAGCCATGTAGCTTGACTACAAAAGTTAAGGTATTTTCCCCTTATTTAGAAAACCCACATACTGCTTATGAACGAGATGTGATCTTGTGAATGACCACAACTCTCGCTATTTTGGTGCTAACAGGGGTCACCTGAAAGAATCAATGATAAAAGCAGCAAAGAACTGTAACACAGATTTTAACAATTATTTCTGGGCTATGCTATCACAACTAGAAATAATGAATGCCATTGTAAATAAGCCTCTGAAAGACCACTTTCTTCATCCATCCATCATATACCAAGCAGCTAAAATTTGGGGTGCTGACAGTCTACAGTGAAGATCAAATGTCACAGAGCTTACATTCTAGTGGAGGACACAGGCAACTAAGTTGATTTCATAAATCCAAGAAAGGGTTACAAACCTGTGATCTGAAACACAGTGACTTAATTGACAAACGAAGAAAACTGTCTTAATGTTATCACGGTCGTGCCTTGGGATATACTTTTCAATGGTAGCATCATATCAAGATTCAAAAAGTATTACGTCTTAAATAATCTAGAAGCAAAAAATGTGCTCTGGAAAACCCACTAGGATGATGCAATCTTTATGAGGGACGTTGACAATATGAGCGTTGAAGATGTATGTGCAAAGTTTTAATAAACCTGTTTCACAAACTATCAGAGTGGAGAAAACAGGCGTTACTTCTTATTTATATTAGTTATATATGTGATTATTTACATATGTGATATTAAATAGGTTTCTATAATTAAAGAGAATATTTTTAGTAGACATTTGGCAATTTCATCTATACCCCCCAAAGTTTATCTATTCGTTAGCTAAAAAACCTCATTTATTTCACTCTGTGAAAAAAGAAAGAGGTTTATATGAGGTAACACATCTACTTCCAGAAAAAAAAACTGAGTCCATCCTACAAAATGATGGAGATTTTTATGTTTTGACATGAACATATATCCCTGATCTATTTACTGACTGGAAAAAAAGGTAATTTGGTACAGACTGATTCCTCCACCTTTAAACAAGGTCAAAACCTACATACAGGGCTTCCCTGGTGGCACAGTGGTTGAGAGTCTGCCTGCCAATGCAGGACCCAAGGGTTCGAGCCCTGGTCTGGGAAGATCCCACATGCCACGGAGCAGCTGGCCCCATGAGCCACAATTACTGAGCCTGCGCGTCTGGAGCCTGTGCTCCGCAACAAGAGAGGCCGCGATAGTGAAAGGCCCACACACCGTGATGTGGAGTGGCCCACACTTGCCACAACTAGAGAAAGCCCTCACACAGAAACGAAGATCCAACACAGCCATAAATTAAAAAAAAAAAAAACTACATACATATACACAAATTTATACATTCCCTATAGCCATCTGACATTCTGAATCTAGTAACTTATTTACTGTCTGTTACCCACTAGAATGTCAGCTTCATGAGGGCAAGGATTTTTTTTTTCTTTGTGGTATGCGGGCCTCTCACTGTTGTGGCCTCTCCCGCTGCGGAGCACAGGCTCTGGACACACAGCCTCAGCAGTCATGGCTCAGCCGCTCCGTGGCTTGTGGGATCTTCCCGGACTGGGACACGAACCCGGGTCCCCTGCATCGGCAGGCGGACTCTCAACCACTGTGCCACCAGGGAAGCCAGAGGCCAGGGATTTTTGTCAATTTTCGTCACTGTCATGACGCCAGAACTTAAAAACAGTGCTTGAATTAGCCTGGCACTCAATGAACACAGACTGAAAAAAAGTCAACACACATGCCCACAAACTGTTCAAATACTCACTAAACTGTTCATAGTACTTATCCGTAGGGTTAGAAAGGCATGCTGAGAAAATTAACTTTGTAATTATTTTCTGAATCTTCTCAATAAGCCTCTATTATTTTTGAAACAGTAAGAAAAGCCCGAATGGATTTTTCTCATTTCTGCTGTTCTTAATCAATCACCAAAGGAGACAGTGAAGTTGAGGCCTATCGACAACCCTTTTCACTAACCACGTGCTAAGGCCCTTCAGGAAGTTAAATCAGTAGGTTTCTGAAATACTGCCACTATTCAAAGAATGCAGGGCAGAGCTGGCTCCTCCTAGGTCTCCACAAGCAGAACCCCCCACAGCAGCTCTGTCCTATGGACAAGGTTTTCACTCAGGGACATGGGCGCTCCTAGGCTACTCCCTTGAACAGTCACGCACGAGTGTCCAGACGTCAAAGAACTGCACTATCATTTTGATGATTCCAAAGTCAAAAACAATACTAACCAAAAAAACCAGCTTTCTTTCCATAACGTAACAGAAATGCTGTGAAAATGGTCTGTTCTCTGGGACAGTTTATGCAGCCACTACTCTATATTTGTACAAATAATCTATGTATCAGTAAAATGCTCAAATTTCATTAAACTTCAAAACCGTCATCTAGACCTATGAAGATTACCCAAAACATCTGAATCCTGATTCTGCTGTGCATTTCTAGGAGCCATCTTTAGTGAGATTTAAGAAACGAAGTGAAGGGAACCACAACTTTGGTGCTCATCTTCCCACAAGCACAGCCCACAACCTCTTTCCTTTCACCACCTTCCCTTTCAGAGGATGTGAGGGACACCGGCATTTTCCTGTGCTATAGGATACAGAATCCTAAAATTGAAAACGTTACTGTAAGAATAATTTCTCTTTATACTGTTTTCCTCAAATTTGCACATATTGAAAGATAAATCAGGAGGTTGGATTCTATTCCCTGCTTTTAAAGTTTTTCTTTTATTATTGTTTTGGTGTTTATGTTACTAAAATAAATCAGATACAGCCCTTAGAACAGCTGCACACTGCCTTTCCCAAAGGAACAGCCCACTGCACATGGGACATCCTCCTCCTAAACTTCTGGTCTGTGACACTCACACTGCTCCTGTCACACACACATAAGCACATTATGAACAAAGGAACATTTCCGGAGACTTTCACTATGAAGGCTCTCAACAGTGGTTCTCTTTTCTCAGCCATTCCCTATTTATCCTTGCAAATAAGAGATGATGATCCAAGAAAGACCGCCCCACCGCCCAAAACAAAAAAAAAAACCCAAACAAGCCCCTTCCACTTTAAAGCAACACGAATGTGAAAAAACATACCATAGAAATGACTGTGGGAGGGAGCTGCTTAGATCTCCTACAAGGATGAGCTTGTTGCAACGATGTATGAGTGGAGTAAGAGTTTCAACTTCACAAGACTGTCCGGCCTTGGTAAGAGAGTACAGAATGGAGACATAATCAGAATTATCTCTATTATTTATTTATCCATATACAGTCTATCCAATTCACAAGTGTCCTAACCATTCAGAAACATACAGTTTCTCCTTCTGCACCAAAGATCAAAAATAAGAACTTCCTTTGGTTAGAAAACAAAACAACAAAAACATTCTAAACGCCGAAGCGGGGGAAAAAAACCCACACACGTTTTGAAGTCAGCCACCACTCAGGTGCCACTACCACCTGGGAAGCAGCCCATAAGCAAGAAGGGCCATGTCATGTCCCCAGTTTGTCTTCTTTGTCCCTGCTGGGTACATGGCTGGGGGGACTGTGTGTCTGTGTGCCCCACCCCCTCTCTCTTCCTTGCTCCTCAGTAGGCCACTTCAGTTGCAAGACTCAAGCTTCTTTTCAATTCAATGACATTTCCTTCAATTATTTCATCACTTCCATCTTTTCTATTCCTTCGTTTTGGTGAATACTGGATCTTGGATCTCCTGGATGGGTTCTCTGTACCTCATTTTCCATCTCTTTTGTCTTCTGGCTCTACATTCTGGCAAACAGTAGGTACCCAATAAATGTTTGCTCAATGAATGAAGTAGAAATAAAGATGTTAGCTGAAAATACGGTGGCTCAGAGCTGTCCAGAGTTATATTAAAAATGCTTCAAAAGGTCACCAGAGGGCTTCCCTGGTGGCGCAGTGGTTGAGAGTCCGCCTGCCGATGCAGGGGACACGGGCTCGTGCCCCGGTCCGGGAAGATCCCACATGCCGCGGAGCAGCTGGGCCCATGAGCCATGGCCGCTGAGCCTGTGCGTCCAGAGACTGTGCACCACAACGGGAGAGGCCACAACAGTGAGAGGGCCACGTACCGCAAAAAAAAAAAAAAACAAAAGGTAACCAGAGATATCCCAAGCAGGAGCTAGAATAATCCTTGGGAGGGATTTTATGAAGAACAATCAGGAATCTCTAAGACTACAGTCCCAATACTGAAAAAGCAATTTTCATCGTGGTGGGTCATTAGCAGCGTATTTCAACATAAGAGAATACATATGTAATGGCAGGTCAAAATCAGATGCAAAGACCACTTTGTCAACATCTCGGCAGCCACTCTTCATCTAAGACTTACTCTTTACTCCTAGCAAAGCTGTATGGCCGACTGCTTACTGACCTCATCAACAATGACACAACTAAAGGGGACACCCCCTTGCCCACGGAAAGCAGCCTCGAGCAGCAAACCACCACTCGTGCTCAGTGTGCAGCAGATGATGTGGGACTCTAAGATGATGATGTTCTGTGTCTTTTGTGGGCATCCTTGAACCTAAGAGAATAAAAGTTCATCAACATTCAGTTGTATATAAATTCTTAACTACACTTATTATGTGGCAGAATAATGTCTAGTAAATGTTAGGTAGGAACCTCAAGCCTAGAAAAGAGAAGAAACATTCAAGATAATCAGGAGCCACCAGAAAGAACACTTTGCAGTGGAGTCTAATCTCAGAACATGAGTTAATAATAAGCACATTAAGAAAAATTTATTCAGGTTTAATTTGGTCGAAGTGGATTACAATTCTTACAGCCTGACGTATGAGGGAAGGTATCAGAATAAGCAAAGATTAAGTAATTCTACTGAGTTGTGAAGCAATTATCTGAGTAAAACCAGGATCAGAACTAAGCCTGAACATACACTTTGCTGTTAGTTTTTAAGTATGTAATATTGTTCTTTTATAAGGGATAGTACCAACAAAAACGCCTGTGAAACTGACAAGCATTCTAGTTCCACAGTGAAATCCAACAACCTTGGTCCAGACTATAATGGAATAAACTGTGATGGAGACTAACAGTATGAATGACACCTCACAATGCATATCATTCAGTGTTCAAATTAATAAACTAGTACTCTCATCATAGATTCAGGTAGCCTATCTCCCCTCCTGAAAAAGCTGTCGTGAATCATCCCTGAACATGTGATAGATTCAACCATGGATGCCAAGGCATGTATGTGAAGAGAGGGTGGCAACTGTGGCCTTCTGGTGCTCACATGTTAACTGTCACATACCTCTCCTTTCAGCTATCTAATGAGTAAAACTGCCAAGTACAATTAATTTAATGGCCCACAGAACAATGTGATCAGCGGCAAAAACCATAATACTTGTAAACATGGACTTCATCCTTAAATGTGGGAAGATTAATTTTGGGCTCAGCTTAAAGTTTTATTAAAAAGCTTTCCACATAACTTTTGATTTAAATAAACAAACTGCTAGTGGAAATACACATTAAGTTCAATTATATTTATTTAGTCACACAGAGAAGTCAATAATACATTCAAGAGGAAAACCTCAGCTCAAATATACAAATACCATTACCGGTTGAGTATTACCCTCTCTTTCCCTGACTGCTAATTCATTTCATTAAGGGCTGCATACTGGTGATGGGGTACACACCTGGCTCATTCTAGCTTTGACCAATATAAATGTTAGTTGATATTTTTATATCCAAAGAAAACTGGGAAAAGTTATACATGTTATAGAAGGATTTTTTGTGATCAGAAACAAGTAAAAGGAGTGTATGCTTTCAGCCAAAAACTGAGAAAAAAGGTGCTTATATTTCTTGGGCCACATCCCAGCCACTGTCACTCTACCTGAATTCAGATGTGTATTTTTTTTCCTGTATCTTCAAATAGTTACTTATTTATTTATTTATTTGGCTACGCTGGGTCTTAGTTGTGGCATGTGGGATCTTCCCTGCAGCGTGTGGGATCTTTTAGTTGCAGCATGAGGGATCTTTTAGTTGTAGCATGCGGGCTCTTAGTTGCAGCACATGGGATCTAGTTCCCTGACCAGGAATTACACCCACACCCCCTGCAATGGAAGCAGAGTCCTAACCACTGGACAGCCAGGGAATTCCCCCAAATTTTTAAATGTAATTGAGAAAAGACCACAGGTTGTCTGAACTATTTCATAATTTTAAAAAAGAAAAAGTAATACCAGTAAAGTGCTACAGGTGAACTACTTACCTCTTTAATTTTAGAAGAAAGCTCCTGCCTTTCTTGTGAAACTTTGGCCATTTTTTCATCTAATTCTTGCCTCTGGAAAAAATCAGAATGCCATCATTAAAATTAAATTAAGCATTTTAAAATGCTTTCCAATGGACTGCCTCACATTTCAAAAGGGTGAGCCAGTACTTTACCAATGAAAAACTGATTCGCCCAGTGTGTTTTCTCTATACCAGTCTTTCTGTATTGCTGTGTGTCAGAGTTTAGCTAAGCTACTCCATGGTACTGATGCCCTGGCATCCATTTTGTTTGGCCAAGCAGCCTGCAGAGACCCCAAACTAACACTAGGCCCCTTCACACACATGCACGCCCTAGATGGAAGCCCGTGGAGTCACCGGCCCACCAGCCAACATAAGCTCTTGTGATCAACAGTCTCCTCTGCCATCCAGTGCCTTCCCCTTATATGCCCTTTAGATAAGAGACCCTCTAAGCTACTTACCAAAACCCTGCTCTTTCAGTTAAAATTGGCCAATCCAGCCCTAGCCTGGGAACCCCAAAGTACTCCACGCATGGACTCTGATAATGACATGTGCGCCAGGGCCTGCCTCTCTCTGTCTGCACTCTCCCTTGACCTGCCTGTCATGCCCCACGAGACATGCCTTATACCTTCCTCAAGACCTGTGAAAATAAACTTCTCTATTTCGCTTTCTCTTGTGGTCTGTTTTTAAACATCAGCTCATTGTCCAGCAACCCGACAACCAGCACCCCATGCTTCAATCAGTAGGTGCTAATTTGATAAATTCTTTTATTTTTTGTGGCCCCCCTGTGCAGCATGAGGGATGCTCATGAGGAACTAGGGTTCCCTGAGCAGGGATCAAACCTGAGCTCCCTTCAGTGTAAGTGCAGATTCTTAACCACTGGACCACCAGGGAAGTCCAATAAATTCTTAATAGTGTGTATGATTCAGTTCTGTTCAGAGTACTGCAGGTACGCTTTCTGCTTAAGCAGGCCAACCCTTGGGGCATCACTTACGTGTTATCTACTCTGCCTTCATGCTATTAACAGTGGCGTTCAGTGGCTAAAACAGACTGCACGTGGCCTGCAAAGTCTGAAATACTTACTATCTTGTTCTTTTAAAAAAAGGTTAACCCCTAATGTAAGGCATACCATCTCTGTGTACATTTTTGTACACAAATTATGCTATTCCACAATGAAAGAATGGCATCAAATACTCACCAACTAGTTTATCTATGAGCTTTTAAAAAACACTGATCAAGACATGTTTAGATACCTGTAGTTCCCTTCCACCTCGGCATAAAGCACGCTGGCGAGAAAGTTCATCTAGTTGATGATCTAGAAATTCCTTTCTTCTGTGAATCTCATGAATATGAGAAGGTAAGTCTTTTTCATTAAAAAAAAGATAAAAAGCTGTTGATTCTAACAAATACACACATATGCATACAAATGAGAAGGAAAACTAGCTTTCAAAACTAGACTACTTCTAGGGTCTCCAAATTACCTTTAATGCCCATGCCATTTTCTACCATACAAAAAGAAACAGAAATCAATTTATATATACCTTTATTCAGTACTTACTCATTCTGTGGTTAACTTGGCTCTCCAAACTGAATTTTAGGACCTCAGTATTAATACACTTTTCTGGACCTAGACGTACTAAATTTATATCTCCACAGTTTCCTGTTGATAGAAGTCACACTTAGAGGTTAATAAGAATGCTGTCAATTTCTGTACATAATAATTATTTCTAAGCAAATATATTAACAATCAGAGAAAGGAGCTAACATGAACTATTAATCAACCAAATACCTGGAACTGCGCTAGAGGTTCCACACACATTCTTTTAGATTTGCTTCATAAGAATCCTATAAGGCAAGGATTTATTTCCACCTAATAAAAGCTACTGAGGTTGCACAAGCAGTACACTGCAGAGTTGAGATTCTATTACACTAATGCTTCTCAAACTATGTTCTATACATCACTCCATGGTAAGATGTATTTGGGAAATGGCGAGTGAAAATAAAACAAATTTCTTGACCATAGGATATTTCGAAGATGAAGACTTTTCTCTATTAATGCAGGTCTGAATTCCCCAAACAGAATCTTACAGGACCATCAAATGCTTTTCTGCAGAATACTGAGAACCACGGTTTTGAAACACTGTTCCACATCACAATGCCACTCCAGGATCTAAGGGACACAAGATGCTGGAAATTCTGGAATATGGTAATTCCAAAAACTGTCAGCATCATTTAACTGGTTTATTAACCACATTTTAATTTTAGGTTAGCACATTTCAGATATTATTTAATCTAAAAGTCTCCCAATGCTTCACTGAACTACTAAACTATAGCAATCATGCAGCGTTTATTAGCACTTATCCCAATCTGACACATCACATACTTGATTGCTATCTCCTTCCACTGAATCCAAGTCCCATAAGAACCAGGTTTTGTTTTGGTCACAGCCTAGAAGCGCAGCTGGCACGTAAGTACAATAAACATACACTGAATGAATAAATGAACTCATTATACAACTGTTCACACATATTTTTGTTCCTAGTTCAGCTCATTCTTCTAAAATTTGAAGCCATCTTCTCTGACCAACATTTACTTGAAGGTGTCAAAATTGCTAACTTGTGTTTCTACCAGAAAGGTGGATGAGATTTATAGCCACTATAAGCATCTAAAAATGCTCTAGAAATTAAAACAGACATCCTTTAAATTGCAGGGTGAGCTCAGAAGGATGTAAGAGAAATTCCTAGGGGCCAAAAACAAAGAGAAAGGTGAAAAACAGAGGTGAAAGCCCCTGAGCTGCTGTGGCTTCCCTGGAGGGAACAGGGTGAGGGCTGGTCACTCTCTAGATGCTTAGGTGTTTGTTTTTTCATTTACATACAATCAAATGCAGAGATTTAAAAATCCTTAGTTCTACAGAGTTTGACAAATATCTACATCAGCAAAACTACCATTCCAATCAACATATAGAAATTGTATAATGGGGGCTTGGATTTTAACGTCCACTAGAAAGCAAGAGGGCATGCAAGTGGTGGAGGGATGAAAAAGACATGAATTTATATTGGCCTGGGCTTAGCTGGGAAAAAAAACTCTCTTCTAGGACTTTCCAACTATAGGCCCATGCCACATGTGGACTTAGAGCTTAAACACATAATACAGAGAATGACAAAGGTGACCCAACCAAAATACAGTTGAGATTTTAAAAATGAGAATACAGTGAACAATGTTATACCAATATATTTGAAAACCTAAGGTGAAGTGGAGATTTTTCTTGAATAATATGAATTAGCAAAACTCACTCAAATGTAGAAAACTTGAATAAACCAACAATTAAAGACATTCAGCACACAGAAACTTACCCATCTGTCAAAAAACAGACAAAAAACAAACAAACAAGAAGCCCCCCAAAAAACAACACTAAAAACAAATTAACCTTCAAATAACAGGTAATTCCCTGTCATATATGAAACATCCCAAATAAATGTCTGTATAATTCCTTTTTTTTTTTTTTTTTGTGGTTCACGGGACTCTTACTGCTCTGGCCTCTCCCGTTGTGGAGCACAGGCTCCAGACGCACCGGCTCAGCAGCCATGGCTTATGGGCCCAGCCTCTCTGTGGCACGTGGGATCCTCCCGGACCAGGGCACGAACACATGTCCTCTGCATCGGCAGGCAGACTCTCAACCACTATGGCACCAGGAAAGCCCTGAAAACTTCATTTTTAAAGTCTGTATAACTTCAATACTAAAACCAAAGATATGACAAAGAAAAATTATAGGCTGCCGTCAGTTAAAAAAATCAATAGCAATCCAGCAATGTGGTAAAAAAATAATAGTACACAACCAAGCAGACCTTATTCTAGGAATCAAAGATATTTTCAAATTAGTAAAGCATTGTAGGGAATTCCCTGGCAGTCCAGTGGTTAGGACTCGGCACTTTCACTGCCATGGGCCTGGTTTCAAACCCTGGTCGGGGAACTCAGATCCCTTAAGCCTCAGGGTATGGAAAGAAAGAAGAAAAGAAAGAAAGAAAGAAAAGAAAAGGGGCTTCCCTGGTTGCGCAGTGGTTGAGAGTCTGCCTGCCGATGCAGGGGACAGAGATTCGTGCCCCAGTCCGGGAAGATCCCATATGCCGTGGAGCGGCTAGGCCCGGGAGCCATGGCGTCCAGACCCTGTGCTCCGCAACGGGAGAGGCCACAACAGTGAGAGGCCAGCGTACCACACACACAAAAAAAAAAAGGAAAGGAAAAGAAAGGAAAGAAAAGAAAGAATTAAAGAAACAAAGAAAAGAAAAGCAGAATTCCCTGGTTAGGACTCTGTGCTTGCACTGCCATATGATGAGGGGGAGGGTTATATGAATGAAAAAATACTGCATGCAGTAAAATTCAACACCCATTAATTAAAAAACTATAATTAGGTGGGGACTTTTTTAACCTGATAAAAGCGTATATACCAAACCCCAGGAACAAACATCACACTTAATGGTGAGATGTCCAAGGTATTTCTGTAAAGGACACCCAGGACCACTGAACATAGTGAAAAGAAGCAAAAACGAAAGTACTGAATAAGAAGAAAAAAGCCGTCTTTACTGACAAGAGATGTCATTTTCTCTCTAACAAAAATATTAAAAATCCAACCTAGACACTACACTTGTGCCACCTTCGTCCCAGCCTTCTCGTGTTGTCAGCCCACACCTGAAAAAGGGCTTATTACCCTCCCTCAGGGAAAGGAAAGTGAAAACCACACGGGAACTGTTCTCGGTTGTATAATTTGATACAACTACTTTGGAGCAGAACCGGGCACTATCTAGAATCAGCACAAATCCTTCAACCCAGCATTCTCATTTCTAGGTATATATACACTAGACCAGTGTTTTTATAAACTCTTTTGACCGTGATCTATAGTATGAGGTACACTTCACATTGAAAGCCAGTACACTCATACCTCACCAATAAAACAGGTTTCACAAAACAATACTTTACCCCTCACTACCTACACTCTAATCTTTTCTGTTCTCTTCTGTTCTATCTTATCTTGTGTAAGTATGCTGGTTCTGATCTCCCTAAACTGATTTCACAATCCACTAACTGGTCACAAGCCACAGTGTGAAAGCACTGCCCTAGCAGCCTGTATGAATACTCAGGAGACGTGAGTAAGAACACAGTACTCCAGTGTACTCCCTTCAGCTGCTGTACAGTACAACACAATACAACTCAGTCACTGCAGTAAACGTTTTCATCCTGCACTGGAGAAACAGGCACAAGTACAGGAATTAAGTTTGAAATAACAAAAAAAAAAGGGAAAGAACTTACATTTCTATCAATGGATAACGAATGAACTGTGCACTCATAGATGAGACACCCTATAGCAGTTAACATGAATGACCGTATCCATATACAGCGATACATAAAGTCATAGTTCTCACAAACATAATGGTGAGTAGAAAAGTTGCCGTTCACAATGCATTTTCAGTTTTAAAAGCAAATGACCTCTAGATGTAGCTAATACATGTGCAATAAAAGGGGAAATATGTGTGATCCTTGCGAAGACAGACGACACATCCTGGCTGCTCCGCAGCTGGTGTGGCCACGGGACTAAGTTCTGGCCAAAAGGAAATAAGCAGAGGTGCTACTGGCAGCGTCTCAGAACTTTCCTTAAAGCACAGCTAGTATATCTGTCCCTTTTTCCTTGCACTTGCTAGATGGGAATACTGGTGCTGGAGCAGCTGTTTCTGACCATGAGGTGCACTAAGGAGTGGGGGGTCCCACGTAGTGCAGCAACAAGGTAGAAAGACCCTAGGTCTCTGAACACTCGGAAGTAGAGTCATCACGCCAGTATCATCCCTCAGCTGCCCATCTCTGGGCTTCTGAGTAAGAAGGAAATAAACTTCTATCATAGTTAAGCCACTGTAGTTGGAGTGTCTATTATTTGCAACCCAATTGAATCTTAACTGATTTAGGTCACTGCCAGGTAACATCAAGGAAAATAAAATTTGCTTAGGGAAGACGAGATACATGTGCTTAGAAGAGCAGCCCGACCCAGAGCCATAACCACGCCACTCAGGATGGCTGGTGTGAGAGGAGGTGTTAAGGTTAAGTGCACAGAAATGACTTTACACATTCGCTCAAGCATTCCGAATCCTCGGTGGCAATGCTCTTCAATCTGTCAACTGTACTGAAAAGACTTGTCCCTGTGGTATACTTTACATCTCAACTCCTCAGCTTCTCCGCCTATAAAATGTAGATAGGTTATTTATTGCATGGCTCAGAGGATTACTCTGAGTACTGACACATAGTGAGCACTCGGTAACCATAAGTGATGACTGCTCTAGCTTTTGTGTCACTAAACATCTACTAAGTCCCAACTGAGTGCCAGGCACTGTTCCAGGCACGGGGGTTACTACAATGAACACATTTTTAAAAGCCCTTGCCTTGGTGGACCTCGTTATATTCTAGCTAGACTGAACCATCCACGGTTCTCTGGCTTCTGGTCCTTTTTATGTACAGTAAGTTCCACCAGAGTCCTCTCCCCACTTCACTTCCTCATTGCTCTTCCACGTTTCATCTTAGATATCATTTCCTCTAAAAGTCTTCCCTAACCCCTACACAACTGAATCAAGGGCTGCTCTAAGGTGTTTCAAACGGCACAGGGCCTGGCACAGAATAAATGCTCCAAAATATTCAGTAAACAAAGCAGTAAGTACACATGGGCCACAGCCTCAAGTAGAAAAAATGACCAGAACTGGCTTGCTCTTTGTCATTCAAAGTTACCACACTAAACACTGAAAACAAAAACAAATGAAAAGCCCACATAAGTATCATACCTAAAGGATTCTTCTTGTCTTTACACTTCTCGTTGAATTCAAGCATAATTTTTTTCGTAAGTTCATCAACAGCTGTATTGGAAGGTGCACACACAAGGACACGGTTTTGTTTGATTTTGGCATTGGAGTTCTCATCTGAATGCCCCCTCCTCTGGTTCGACAATTTGCAACAAATAAACAAACAAGAAAACAAACAATACTGATAAGCTCTATTGTGCAGTGTTATAGTTCTTCTCTACTGTCACATATATTTGAAAGTTCCCCTAATAACTAGTTAAAAGTAAATAAAAGCACCTACATCTTACACTGATGTTAAAAAATTAACCTGGCTGGGAATTCCCTGGCCAACGAGTGGTTAGGACGCAGTGCTCTTACTGCCAAGGGCCCA
The DNA here is from genome assembly GCF_964165515.1 of Mesoplodon bidens. NCBI lineage: Eukaryota > Metazoa > Chordata > Mammalia > Artiodactyla > Ziphiidae > Mesoplodon > Mesoplodon bidens. The sequence goes on along the minus strand of NW_027672190.1, from coordinate 852,925 downwards.
GGTTTGATCCCTGGTCGGGGATCTAAGATCCCACATGCCGCATGGTGTGCCCGAAAAAATAAATTACTCTGGCATAAAATCTAACTTCTCTGAGCCTTACCTTACTATCCACTTATTTTATTCAATGTTCAATCCAAAATGTAACCCAGGAATACATTCAAGATTGTCTCCTGGGATTAGCCGTGACCTATAATAAAGCCCGAAGACCACTATTCTAGCCCTTAGAATTAGTTTCACACAAGATAACATTTTCTGTTCCTTTTATTTCTTATAACCTTCTCTACCTCTGCTACCGCTTTATCTGATATAGTTCCACACAGTATCAAAAAGATACACAGAAGTGAAGGGAAAAACACACTTTAGTACTTATTTACACGGTAAAGTGAAACAACATACTCAATTAAGGGCACCGATGCCCTCGTGCACACTCTACCTCTGTCAGTAGGCGGTACAGGAGGCCCACAATGGTTTTTGATTTTCCTGTCCCGGGTGGTCCATGAATCAGACAGATCTTGGCAACTGCTGGGGAGTGTTTCACCATGGCATATGCAGTTTCTATCGCTTTCTTTTGGTCTTCATTGAAATCTTTTAGGTAGGCGATCTATACAAAAGACACTAGTGAGAACGAGCGGTTCTTCCTGGGATGGCACAGGAGAGCGAGAGAGTGGAAGACATCTGTTTGAACTGCTGCTGACCTTTGTCAGACAGAAGCTTTGGTGATGATCAGGCAAAACCCCAAAATGACCCTTAATCTAAGAACCACTTTCACTACTGGAAAGAGCTACTGATGAGTCTACAGGCCTCAGTCCACCTACAACCACAACAACTATATTTTTATTTGTGATTCTTATAAAGATGATCACAATAAACTGTTTTGTACTTTTCTTCTTTTTATTCCGTGGTTCTTCCCATTTTAGTCAATCCTCTCTTTAGACAGTAAAAACATTCCAAGACTTCCTTTCCTAACACAAGTGATACAGTCAAAACAACAGGGATTTGGGGTCAGATCTGAGTCTACACCTCAGATTCACTCAAACGCTAGGTCTCTAAACTCCTAACCTCTCTGGGCTTCAGGCTTTGACAATCATTAAATCTGGGATTCCTTAGAGGGTGGGAACTGACTGAGAAAATGCATATGAAAGTCCTAACACAAGACAGGGGTTCAAATAACATTCCTTTCCTTCCGCCTGTCTCTGTGTTAATTTCCTGGAACTTACACCCAACTCTTACAACAATGAGAAATATGTGTTCACACAAAAATCACAACTTCGTCGTCGCACTGACAACAGTACCAGTCAATGCTCCACTGATCATTCAAATGCAAAAGTCATTCCATTAAACCTCCTCTTACTCCTGTATTTAATTACCTAACAAACAGTTAAGTAGGATGTTCACCTCACATTTTAATGCTGCTCTGCAAGCATGTTTTCAATTCCCTTTTGGACTCTACCTTTTTTCCTGAGGTAAGCTGACTAACTTAACACAAAGAACTACTTTGCAATATTAAAGAAAACTAAGCACTAAAAACGTCACTGGGCACACATGGTGACTATGTCTTTGTTGTAGACAACAGGGAATGTGTGACAGATAAAAATAACATGCTTTAACATCTTGACATGAAATGTTCTGACTTTCCCTGTTATCAAATGACTGTCACTCACAATTCTCTCAGATGCTGTAGTTAGTAAATCTTTTGTACAGAAGTCCATGGGGTTTGGATTCAGAACGGCTCTGGCCAGTTGGTTCCGACCACTCAGCAAAGACATGGCTTTCAACTTCCTCTGTGTAGTCACCAGAGAGCTGATTACAAGACATTTCACGAATTCATTTAAATTGACGGGTAAATTATGTTGAGTCTGGATGGAAAGGGAACACTCAGATTTCCCATTACGCACTATTATCAAGAAGGAGAAAAAGCAATTTCAGTTACCAGTGAATAACAGTGTCCAGTTAAAAAGGTTATTCAGAACAAGGTGTTTTGTAACTTTTTTTTGTGTGTGGTATGCAGCCCTCTCTCAATGTTGTGGCCTCTCCCGTTGCAGAGCACAGGCTCCGGACACGCAGGCTCAGCGGCCATGGCTCACGGGCCTAGCCGCTCTGTGGCACGTGGGGTCTTCTCAGACCGGGGCACGAACCCATGTCCCCTGCATCGGCAGGCGGACTCTCAACCGCTGCGCCACCAGGGAAGCCCTGTAACATGTTTTTTATACATCATTTAAATAATTTTCTCAGTAAGTATCTACTGACTGCCTCCTAAGAACCAGGAAACATTTCTGTCCTCTGGAGGCTTATTTTTTAGAAGAAGGGGGCAGATAAGCAAATAAACATGTCAGGTGATGGTAAGTGCTAGGAAGAAAGCCGAGAAGGGGGATGAGGAAGTGATGAGGGTTGTGAGGGAGTGTTGTTGTAGACAGGAGAGTCAGGGGAGGTTTTCCTGATATGATATTTGAGCAGAGCCATGGCATTAAGTGAGTGAGCCATGCCCGTAACCGGGGAAAGTGGGTTACAGGAAGAGAATCAGCAACTGCAAAGACAATGGGGCAGCGAGGTGCCTGGATTATTTTCACAAAAGGGAGAAGGCCAGAATGGCTAGAAGGAAAAGCAGGGAGAAGCGAGCTAGAAGACCAAGACGGTAAATGCAGCTACACTTCAGAGGGCTCTGCAGTTAACCACTCTGAACATGACTCTGAGTCAGTTCAAGAGCACAGGACAGCTCCGCGCAGGTAAGTGACACACGCTAAGTCACACATTAAAAGAATCACTTATCGCGAATGAAGAATAAACTGCAATGGAAAAAGCACAAGAAGACAACTTAAGAGGCTAAAATCTAGGTAAAAGTGAATGGTCACGTGGGCCAGGAGGCAGCAGGAGAGGTGGCACTTGGATGTAGGATATATGGCTAAGGAAGATCCGACAGGACTTCCTGATGCATTAGATGGAGCATGCGAGGGAAAGCAGGACTCAAGGATGACTCTGAGGTTTTGGGCTGAGCAACTGGAAGAATGGGATGGAGGTCCCACATGCTGAGTTGGGAAAAAACGGAGCAACAGCAGGTGTCAGGCAGTAAATCAAGTGCTTCCTTTTGGAGTAGGTTTGAAATGTCTAATAATCTCCAAATGGAGACGTCAGGTAGTTGGATGCATGAGGAGTTCCGGGAAGGAGACAGAAACCATTGCTAAATCTTAGAAACAGAACTTTGGCAAATGTAACCACTTGTAAGAGTTGAAAGCACAGATGAAGCTAGATATCCCTGGTGCTCAATGCATCTTGCACAAAGAACTGAGCTCTGACCACACAATAGTGGACATGGCACACCAGTTAGGATGCGGCACGATGTTAAACTCTAAGAGCTTTGTTGCTATTTTTAAGATATGATACAAAAAGGGGAAGGAATAATGATCACATATTCTCTTCCCGTAACAGAGACTAAGAGAGCAGCAATGTCAAAAAGGCAGCTTGGCATATATCAAGCATGTGGACTTCGTAGTCAAACAAAATTAGGTTTCAATTCTGGACCGAGTGTTTTAATAGTAAGGATGCCTTTGGATATGTTACTTAACATCCCTGAACTCTGATTTCCCAATGAGCAGGGAACAAACCATTCTGCTTTGCAGGGCTCTGGGAAAAGATGATAAATGTGTACAGGAAGGACAGGGCACACTGGCTGGCACACAGTCAGTAGTCCTTAAATTCAAGCTAACATTATTTTTGTTATGCTACCTTAGGGAGAGAAGTCCCTACACCACAGTGGATGGGAGTGATGAAACAGTAAACCCCTCCAGTTGCCTTACAATTAGTTCTGTGTTTGGTCTGCTCATCAATAATTAGCCCCCAAACCAAGGCTGGAATGTGATTTAACAAACAGATGGTTTGCAAACTGTCTGTTTTATAACAAACACACTGACAGATGAAGGCATTTACTAGAAGGAGAAGACATTACAAAAGAAAGCTTTAAAATCCTAAGTCTAAAGCAATACGTGCTGGGCCTTTTCCAGCTGAGTCTAGAAAAACTAAAAGAGGACTCTGAATGGTAAGTAATCAACCTAGCAAATACAGTCTGGTAAACATAGAGCAAACATACATCTGGTAAATGGACAGCAAATAGAGGGCTGGTAAATGTATAGCAAATACATGGCTAGTAAAGCCTAATTTAGAGGGAGATGAAAAGATGAGCTGCTGACAGATTTCTCTTCCATGTCTCATTAGGTACTTACTGACTGAAGTGCGGCGGAACGTATGAACATAGCCACAGTAATGTTCACGGGGAACTTGCAGGCGATGTCTCTCTATATCCTTCTTCTCTCCATTTAGTCTTTCAGGAACCAAAAACACCAAATCATTTTCCTTTGGATGAAGCTGTTTAGCTAGTTCACATTCCTCAAGATAAACTATAACACAAGAAGAAGCCAGCATTTATTCTAACAGAATTATTTTACATGAGATTAAAGGATATTAAACGCTTGTACTAAATTCAAGCAAGTATACAGCACTAGCGGACTTTGTACATACTTCAAAATGATAGTCTAAGCTAGTCAGCATTGACAAATATTGATCACACAGCATTATAAAAGTCTTCTTAAAACCTGCTACAAAGCCAAAATAGATGAAGTCATAATATTCAAAAGTAGCTAATACATTTATTTTCCTTGAAGTTTACCTTAGTTTTTAATCAAGGAATTTTCACTTTTGTGCCCTGCTTTCAAAATCCCGAGAGAAAATCTGGAAACAGATCCATGTACACGTAAGAATTTTGAGCCTACTAGTGGCATTTCAAACAAGGGGGAAAGGACAGTAGTAAAATAAATGGGGCTGGGAAAACAGAGCAAGCTCTAAAATTAAAAAAAAGTTCAGTACCAACTGCCAAATCCAGCAGCAACATATTGAACCAAAGCACGAAGTACTAGGATTAAGTAGACTGAACTACTAAGTCAAAAAAGAATTTTAAAAATGCATCATGTAAGAAATGTCTATTTGAAGGCATCAGAGAGCAAATACAACAATGAAGAATCACTCTGTTGAGATCCAGAACAAGGTGGAGATCCGTAAGGGTCAGCCCAGTATTTTCCCTAGAAACATCTGAACTCCTCAGGGAGTGGCAGCCAGGAATTTGAGCAGTACCTGGGATAGCCTTGTACAAAAAAAGAGACAAAAACTGGAGTCCAGGGCCTGCATAGATAAAGTAGGCATCCTGGTAGCCCTCAAGCTTCAGGTAGGGACCATGAAGGACTACACCCAACAATGAAGGCAGCTTCAATTCACCCGAGTACTTCAGGAAAGCTCAATCCTTTAAGCTGATCCCACATTGCTAGTACTCCCAGAATCCTGGCAGAAGCAAAGAAAAATCCTCTCTGGAAGAGGACATCCTATCATCCTAGGCCCCTGATTATTTTTTAAATAGCTTTCCAAAGACAATGACCAACATATTAGAAATAAGCAAAGCACCAGGAGAGAATACATGAACTACTAGAATCAACAAACAAACAAAAAAGGGCTGCACAAGGCACTACACAGAGTACAGTCCTTGAATTGGTTCTAGGACTCCCGCAGGCACCAAAATCCTCAGATGCTCATGTCCCTTATGTAAAACGGCATAGTATTTGCATATAACCCACGCACATCCTCCAGTACACTTTAAATCATCTCTAGATTACTTATAATACCTAATACAATGCAAACGCTATGGACATAGTTGTAAATCCAACATAAGTGGTATGTAAATAGGTGCTGGTGCATAGCAAACATGTTTTTCTGGAATTTTTTTTCCCTGAATATTTTCAATCCACGCTTGAATCCGATGACGCAAATCCCGCAAATACAGAGGACCAACTGTATGTATAACACAGTTTAAAATATAGAGTTAAAATACGTAACAATAATAATATACAAAGTGGAACAGATAAACAGGGTTAAAGTTTTTTAAGATTTTGCCTTATCTATGGAGACACTTAAAGTATCGATGAAATCTGTAAACTTTGAATCATGTACGCTCTAAGTGTTCACCTAAACTACTAAATGGCAAAAGAGGTACAAGTTGACGTATAATTTCCAAACTAAAAGAAAAGAAAAAATGAATGGTTCAAAGGTCTCACATATATGTAAAGAGTACACTCTAGTTCTATCAGTTTTTTCTTTATATATTTTATTAGGTATTCAAAATGGTCCTATCTTCTGTTCACTGAACTTGCTATCATTGTGAAATACTCGCTTTTAATCTCAAATAATGCTCTTCTGCCGTAAAGTCTATTTAGTCTGGTATTAACAGAGCAAAACAAGTTTCTTTTAGTTGGGTTTGCATGAGTAGCTTTCTCCAATCTTCCTCTTCTAACCTTTCTGTATCCTTATGTTTACATGTATTACTTGTAAACAGCATATAACATGCCAATACTGATCTTGAAATAACTTTTTCTACCCAAAGATACTACGGCTAGTTAGAAAATTGAAAGCTCACATACAGGATAAAACATATAGATGGTATCGGTTACATCAGGTAGCAAGAAAGCTCTCAAAGACTAGCCTGTCTAAAGGGCTCAGGAGCCAACTTGAAGAAACCAATTACAAAGACTTGAAACAAGTGTATTTAAGGCCATGTGTTCATAACGAAAAAACATTTTTTTAAAGTTCACTGGTCAACCCAGCACTTGCAGAGAATTAAGTCATTATTTTGAAAACTGGTCAGGAGTCAAGTATCAATACTTATTCTACCCTTCTTTATAAAGTATACTACTGAGTAATCAAATAAAATGGAGCACTTTTTCTTTACAGAACTACAATAGCAAATAAATGAAGAAATGATCAAATAAAAATATCACCATTTTGTATCCTTTAGTAAAATAATTAATCTAGGCATTAAGGATCAACGGTTATAAGTATTACAAAAAGAGAAATTAGAGATCAAGCACCTCCTGATAAAGGAACACACCAACCTCAGCTATGAACTAGTTTTGCCAAAAATATTAGGTCCAATGAAACTGATCAAGCCTCTAGATCCAACTATCAATTTACAAAAAGTACAAAGGACTGAAAAACATACTAAACACCACCAGGGGGATGCTATCAGCAAGACACAGACACAGACCCTGTAATTCTACAGGGTCAACAACACAATTTCTTCAAAAAATAAATTACAAAGCGGGAGGGATCCATGAGACAATTGTAATTGAAGAAGACATATTAACAATGTCAGTGAGTGGACCTAACTTGGATCTTAATTCAAGCAGGCTGAAATAAATTGTTCTTTATGAGGAAACGGAAAACTTGAACACTGTCTAGCTATCTAATATTAAGAAATCATGGTTCATACTTTAGCAACAAAATAATGAATTATCAGCAAAAATACTATGAATTTTTAGGTCCATCTCTATTAGAGATAGTCACTTAAATAATTATGACACCAAAAGAAAAAAAATCTAACCAATGATGATCTGCAAAACCTCTCCCTAGAAAACTGTAAAACATTACTGAAAGTAAACCTAAATAACTGACAGTATGTATCGTATTCAAATCAGTATTAGAAAGATGTCAATTCTTAACAAATGTCCACATCTTTTTTTTCTCTAAAACTTACATGGTAATGCAAAGGGACAAGAATAGCCAACGTACTCTTAAGGCCAAACAAGGTAAGCAGACTTGCTCATTAATGTTTATAATAAAGCTTAATTAAGTAAAATTAAGCAATGTGATATGGGCAGAAAGGTAGGCAAATGATCCAACAAAGAAGAAAGGAGTCCAGAAAAAGGCGAGTGCATTAAATGGACATTAGATTTGTAACAAATATGACACTGCAGACCATGGAGAAAGGATAATCTTTTCAATAAACACTACTGGGGTAATTACATCTCCATTAGGGAAAAAAAAATGAAACATGGCCCCTACATCTTACTCGTGTACAAAATCCATTCCAGGTCGGCAAAACAGCGAAGCCTCTAGAAAAGGGATTGGCAAACTTTCTGTAAAGAGCCAGATTTTTCTTTGCAGGCTACACATGGTGTCTGTTGCATATTCATCATCATCTTTTCTTCAAAAGCTTAAAAAAATGTAAGAACCTTACTCTTGGGCAGTATAAAAACAGGATACAGGGTAGATCTGCAAGCTGTGGTTTGCTGACACCTGTTCTAGATGTTAAGATAATATATTTATGACCTGCAGCAGGGAAAGGTTTCTTAAACCTTTGGCACAGACCATTAACCATAAAAAATACACAGATGCATTTGTTATGTTAAAAAATAAAGTCTAAACAAGAATAAAATAAGAATTTTAAAGACATCACTAAGAGAGACATAATGCAAGCCAAAGTGGGAGGATGGTTTATATCCAGATTGCATAAAGAACTTGCTACAAATCAGTAAGGAAAAGACAACTAACAGAAAATGAACAAGAGTCTTTAATAGGTGCTTCCCTAGAGAGGTTACTTGAGCATCTACTAAATATATGAGAAGGTGCTCAATCTCACTGATAGCCAGGATATTACAAAATAAAACCACAAATGGCCATCAATACACACACACTACAATGGCTAAAATGAACAGCACAATCAACACAAATGTGTTGGCAGAGACATGGAGCAACGTGACTTCCATACGCTGGTGGGGTGTGTCATTCTGCACGACTAGCTTGGCATTATCTACTCATGTTAAGCTCATGCATAATACCCTGAGACTCTGAGACCCACTTCAGGAGACAGACTCCACAAAAATGCCCTCGCATAACACGAAGAGACACATGAATGACCATAATAGCATTATTCATAAAATGCTGTGTGTAGAAGAAGGCCTGAGGCTGCTATCATTAGAAAGGCCTGCTTACAAGGTTGGCCCCCTTGGAATCTGGGAACTTGGTTTTCCAGACAGCTCTCATCATTTGCTGATGACAATGGCTCACTGTACCTTACCTGTTTGCCAAATTTTTTCTCTACAGCTTATGTCAAACACCCACTTTACTTGTGAAAGTCATGAATGTGGGCTAGGCAGAGGGTGTTTTAGGCACTGGGTCTCTAAGCTTCCCTGGTAGATAATGTGTCACATGGGTTGTCGCAGCCCACTACTGGGAAAATTAAGTGTGTCCTGTGTGACTTCGCTGGGAAATGACTCTTGGAAACTTGCTCCTGGTTTCCTTTTTCCCTTTGCTGATTTTGCTTTGTATCCTTTTGCCATAGTAAGTCACAGCCATGAGCAGGAATATAATTCTTGTGAGTCCTCCTAGCGAATCACTGAACTTGGGCATGGACTTGGAGAGCCCTGACACACAGGCCTAAACTGCTGAAAAAATGTCCATTAACGGGAGTTCTCTGGCGATCCAGTGGTTAGGACTCGGCGCTTTCACTGCTGTGGCCCGGGTTCAATCCCTGGTCGGGGAACTAAGATCCCACAAGCTGCATGGCACTGACAAAAAAAACTTCTTTAAAATAATAATAACAAAAATGTCCATCAACAGTAAAATTGTGACACAGTCACATATTGAAATACCACCACAGCAATGAAAAAAATACCAAAGATGCACACAAAATTGATGAATTACGAAGACATGTTACGTGAAAGAAGTCAGACACAAGAGTAAATGCTATGTGATTCTATCATACCATCAAGATAAATGGATGATAAATCAGTGATTTAAATATTAGAAAGAAATATAAAACTACTACAAGAAAATATGGAAGTATTTATCTGATTTCTAAAACCAACTGAACAGTAAAGAAATAAATACGGTATTTTTGAACATGTGAAGATAAAAATTGTCTGCCTCAAAAACTGCATGTGAAACTGAACAGCAAATAATGAAATTGAAAAAAATTAACAATGCATACAAGTAAGAAAATAACCTCCCTAAGAGAAAAAAAAAGGACAAAAGGCATGAACAGACAATTATCCGCCCCCCCCAAGAATATAAAAGACCAATAAATATTTGAGGACAAAAACTACAACTTCAAATGAGATACATGTTCCATATAAAACTGGGGGATAAGTTTAAACTAGCAAATGAGAAGAGATACATTCTTACATTCTTATGTCAGAAGTGAAAATGGTATTCTTTTTGGTAGACAGAGGCAATATGAACCGAAAGTCTTAAAATGCACACACTGTTTGATCTAGCAAAGGGATTTATTCAGTGTAACAGTAAAAAATCATAAGTAATGTACATGTCTAACTAGAAATTACTGGTTAAAGAGAACTATGGAATACACTTACAATGGAATAACTACAAACACTGAACATGCTATTATTATTTATCTCTGAAAAGACATTTATAATAGACTAAATGAAAATAAGACAAATGTAAGCTTCACGAAGGTGGAATTTTATGTTTTCATCACAGCTACATACCTAGCATCTAGAATCATACACTATCAGGTAGTATAAAGTCAGTAAATATTTGCTGAATAAATACATGAAAAAAGTCACTTAGGTAAAATAACCCTACCCACCCACCCTTCACTCAGATGAATAGGAAGTCTAGCAGTAAGATATACAATACTATGTTCATAAGATGATCTCTGAATGATGGGAACTGTGAGTGATGTTTATTTTACTATTGGCTAATATTATCTGAATAATCTACAGTGAACATATAATACCTTCCCCCCCAAATATATGTACACGCTTTTTTTCTTAAGTGAATCTATGGAGTGGGATGGACTGCAAGGGGGAAGGAGACAGACGGAGAATTTATACTTTTTATTTTAAAGGGTTCTAAATGCTTGGTTTATTTATAACTAAGACATAACTGTGACACATGCTCCAGACAACTCATGAAGTGAGAGCAGAGACGGCAGAGAGATTTACTCAGAATCTGTACGCACGATCATGTCAACACCCCCTCCGCCCCCGCCAATCAAACTCCCTCACTCACCTTCTCTCTCCCTTGCCCAGCATCTAGGGACACTTTGGCCTGTGGTATTCTGCTAGCACAATGGTTAAAACCATGAATTTTATAACTGTCCCAGTAATTATCCTCATTAAGTAAAGACTTTAAACATACTCTTTGTAAGAGCTTACAAATTCACCTCAGGAAACCTATATCCCAGAAAATTCAAGCAATTATTATGTTCCCTCAAATAGCAATCTCCAATTATTATATGATAGAGCCCAAGTTACATAAAAAAGAACTTACCCACAAACTCCCAGTATTTTTTATAATCAGCAGGAAATTTTCGTAAATGCAACTGATGGAATTTCTCTTTGTTTGGAGAGCTGTTCCATTCCTGTGCCACCTACGCAAAGCAAAAAAAGCAACTTAAGAAAGCAAAAACATCTGAAAAGCCAATGTTAAACGGCAAAATTTTCCAAAGTAAGCAACCATAAAATCCAGAACCTAGAACTCCTGTGTGACACAAACATTAAAAATTAATTTGGGACTTCTGGTTTCCAGCTTGGCATGTAAGGAACTTAGAAGTCGCCACTCCATCCTAACAAGTAAAAAGAGACAAAAAGGTGGATACAGACAATCACAACTTGCCAGCGCAGAAAACTCTGAAGTAGAAACCTCCATGCCAGGAGGAAATCCTGAACTGGATGCGACAAACTGTTGGAGGCTCAGCATGACCTCTCTTAAAAACTCTAGGGGGACCCAGTCATAAAAGGGACTCCACACTTTGGTGAGTCTTACCTCTAGGAGCTCGAACAGGCCCTCACAGTGAACACTGGAGAAAATTCCCTGTGTGCTTCCAGCGGGGGTGGGGGGTTGGTGGGGACTGGGGTAAAGGAACCATTGTGTAATACACCAGAGCATTCTTGACCTTCTTAACAAGGCCTGATCTATGAGATGCTATTTTTCCGGAGTCAAAGTTGCTGGGATTTTATCAGAGCTTAAACTACTTGAGGGAAGAAAACCAGCTCCAGCCCATTCTAACCATCCTGTCTCACCCAAGGAGGTGGGGGGAAACTAAGAAGCATGTGGTGTAAAGTTCTTAGTCCAGAGGCAAAGGCTCACTAAAAGAGTGACACCTTATCATAGGACTATGGAATGGTCTTCCTTCCCCCATACCTCATTTCTATATCACTAAAGGCCTATTTACTGCTGTTCCTTTTACTTAGTAGATTACGTCTGCCTTGCAACAAAAAAATTACAAGGCATACTCAAAGGCAAAAAGCACAGTTTGCACAGAATAAAGAAGCACTAAAACCTGTCAGATATGGCAGGAATACTGGAATTATCAGACCAGGATTTTTTTTATACTATAGTTAATATACTAAGAGTTTAATGAAAAAAGGAGGCCATGAAATAATAGATGGGTAATGTAATGAATGAGATGGAAAGTAGAAAGAATCAAAAGGTAATGCCAGAGATCAAAAACACTGTAACAGAAATGAAGGATGCCTCTGATGGCCTCATTAGTACACTGGACATTGCTGAGGAAACAATCTCTGAGCTTGAGGCTACAGCAATAGAAGCTACCAAAGCTGAAAAGCAAGGAGAAAAAAATGGGTAAAAAAAACCACACCCCAGAATATCCAAGACTGTGAGATAATGACAAAAGATGCAGCATACACATAATGGAGATACGAGAAGAAGAGAGAGCGAAAAAGCAGCAGTATTTGAGGTATAATGACTCAAGAGTTTTCCAAAATTAACATCAGACACCAAACCACAGATCCAGGAAGCTCCAAGACCAAGCAGAATAAATGCCAGAAACTACACCTAGGCATATCATATTCAACCTTCAGGAATATGAAATATCAAAGATAAAGGAAAAATAATTCATGAAAGAAGCCTGTGGGAAAAAACACCTTATCTATAGAGGAGGAAGGATAAGAATTACATCTAACTTCTCCTCAGAAACCATGCAAGCAAGGAGAGAGTAGTGAAATATTTAGACTGTTGAAAGAAAAAATCCTACCAATCTAGAATTCGGAATGCTGAAAAATTATCCTTTAATAGTGAAGGAGAAGGGCTTCTCTGGTGGCACAGTGGTTAAGAATCTGCCTGCCAACACAGGGGACACAGGTTCGATCCCTGGTCCAGGAAGATCTCACATGCCACGGAGCAACTAAGCCCGTGAGCCACAACTACTGAGCCCGCATGCCACAACCACTGAAGCCCACATGCCTAGAGCCCGTGCTCCATAACAAGAGAAGCCACTGCAATGAGAAGCCCACACACTGCAAAGAGTAGCCCCTGCTCGCTGCAACTAGAGGAAGCCTGTGCACAGCAATGAAGACCCAATGCAGCCAAAAATAAATAAACTAAATTTATTTAAAAAAGAAAAAAATAACTCAACAGTAAGAAAACAGACAACCTGATGAAAAAGATGTGCAAAAGGCCTGGACAGACACCTCACCAAAGTAGATATACAGACCGTAAATTAGTATATGAAAAAATGCTCCATATCTTATGTCATCAAAGGAATGCAAATTAAAACAACAAGATACTATTACACACGTATTAGAATGGCCAAAATCTGGAGCACTGACAGGACCAAATGCTGACGGGGATGTGGAACAGTAGGAACTCTCATTTATTGCTCGTGGGAATGTAAAATGGCACCATCACCTTTTTTTTTTTTTTCTTTTTTTTTGCTGAGCCACGTGGCTTGTGGGATTTAGTTCCCTGACCGGGGATCGAACCTGTGCCCCCTGCAAGTGGAAGTGCAGAGTCCTAACCACTGTACCACCAGGAAATTCCCAAGATGGTACCACCAGTTTGGAAGACTGTTCGGTGGTTTCCTATGAAACTAAACATATTCTTACTGTAGGATCCAGCAATAGTGCCCTCACTATTTATCCAAATGAACTGAAAACTTACATTTATGTTAAAAACCTGCACATGGATATTTATAGCAGCTTTATTCATAACTGCCTAAACTTGGAAGCAACCAAGATGCCCTTCAGTGGGTGAACGGATAAACCAACTATGGTACAACCAGACAATGGAATATTATTTAGTGCTAAAAAGAAATGAGCTATGAAGCCATGAAAAGACACAGAAGGACCTGAAATGCACATTACTAAGTGAAAGAAGCCAATCTGGAAAGGCTACATACTGTGTGATTCCAACTATTTGACATGCTGGAGAAAGCAAACTATGGAGACAGTAAAAGGATGAGTGATTGCCAGGGTTGAGACTGTGGAGGGGTGAACAGGCAGAGCAGAGAGGATTTTTAGGGCAGTGAAAGTACTCTGATATTAGAGGACTGCTACATGTCATTATACGTTTGTCCAAACCCTTAGAATATACAAATCAAGAGTGAACCCTAATGAAAACTATGGACTCTGGGTGGTAATGACGTGTCAATGTAGGTTCATCAGTTGTACAAATGTACTACATTGGTAGGGGATGTTGATAATGGGGGATGCTATGCAGAGTTCCTCTAGCTCGCTGCAACTAGAGAAAGCCTGTGTGCATCAACCAAGACCCAACCCAGCCAAAAATGAATCACATAAATTTCTATATATATTTAAAAAAGATAAGTACTGAGTACTATCTCCAAAATTTACGCCCAATGAATTCACTTCTCTTTATTTCCATAGCTACCACCTAGATCAAGCTACCATCATCTTTCTCCTGGGCTATTATAATAGCCCCCGACAGGTCTACTGCATCTATGCTTACCTTTCTACAGTTATTCTCTAATGAGCAACTAAGAATGTTTTCTTTAAAACAAAAAAGTAAACTATTACATATTGCTACTCCCCCAGCCTAAACACCAACCAACTAAAAATCCTCCAACATCTTCTCACTGTACTGAGAATGAAACCCCAACCTGCACTTACAGGGTTGTATACCATCCAGCTCTTGACTGATTTCTGCAATCTTACTTCATTTCCCTTTACCTCTAAGTTACCTCACTCCAGTCACATCAGCCTAATCTCTTTGCTCACACATGCTCAGTTAGGCCTACTTCAAAGCATTATAGTCTTGACCCTCCCCCCTCCTCTGCACAAAACCCTCCTCTCCTGGCTCTCAGCCCGATCTCAAAAGCAGCCTCCCAATGTCGCTCATCATATCAACCTGTTTTGTTTCCTTCACAGAACAAATTATAACAGGAAATTAGCTAAAAATGGTGCACTCTCCCTATAAGGGGTGTGGGCACTAAGAATCACAGCTGGTACTCCAGAAGGGCCCCCTTTCTGCCTGCTCCTTGTCTACACAACCTAAAAAGCAGCTGCCAATTACACTCTGCATACACGTGCATGCACACACAGGTAACCGAAGGGGACTGCAGACAGAGCCAGCAAACCAAAACTTTAAGAAAATAGAGTATTTGCCAAAACTGACCAAAAAAATTGGTCCCTGTCAAAATAGTGCACATTTATCTAATATTTTTGTGTGTTAAACGTAAGGATTAAAAACTAATATATCCTCTATCAGTCACATCAGTACACAAAAGACTCATATTTCTTTTTTTCCCCCCACACACTGTATTTTATTTTTACAAGAGATAAATAAACTGACACCAAGCATTGCAAATGGATGACCACAACAAAAGCAACAATGATTGCAATTACCAAACACGAAACAGACTCATACTATGTCATAATATTGACATTCAGTCCAGGAATCCTCCACTGTAACAGCTCCTTTACTTTGTTGTGAAAATTGACTTGTATACTTTTTGCCTCTGAGTCCTGTGGGATTTTTTTTTTATTCAAGAGACTCATATTTCTAAAAGTTGAATTTGCTCGTTTGCCCTTTGGGGCAAGGGATAATTCTACGCAATGTCATTGCATTCCACCTGCAATAAGACATAAGAACTGGATAACCAAACACTGCGTTTCATGTCCTAAATAGGATACCAACCACATTTCTGTCAAAGGACTCTAAACACACTTCAGCATTCCATTAACAAACAATATTACGAAGTCAAATTACATCCAAATGAGGATAAGAAGCCTTGGCCCAAGACTGTGGTTGATGCCACAGTCTCTGGCTTATAAGAAAGAATAAACATTAAAAGTAATCAAGGTATCTGAGAATTCTCTGGCAGTTCAGTTGTTAGTGCTTTCACTGCTGAGGGCCCAGGTTCAATCCCTGGTCAGGCAACTAAGATCCCACAAGCCACACGTTACAGTGGGAAAAAAAAAAAGGAATCAAGGTATATTAATAATACCATTAATAAATGTTGGCCTATATAAACTACAAATGCTAAAACAATGCTGTTTCACTACATGGTTAAAGAAAAAGAACAAGATTGCAAAAATAAGAAAAAAAGAACAAGATAAAACTTCACGGTAAAGATGACAGATTGAACACAGGCATTTCCTTTCATTCCCCTGAAACCCCACTAAAACACCCAAGGGATTTTTCACAACAGGATTAATTCATTAGGATGAAGAGAACAGAAGACGAGGCAAGAGTATCAAAATCTGGGAAGCTGGTAAGCAGATGGATGAATGGTTAACTAACTCAGCAAGTCCAAGAAGCTGAACTCTAAGAAGGAAGTGTCTGACATACACCTCTAGGAGGAGGAGGGCTAAAGGGAGACTGCCCATCCCTGTTCCTAGCAAAAAGCTAGAGTGGTTTCACTTCTATAAAGTGTGACCGTCTCTGCCTGTGGGGCAGCAGATAGAGAGGGGATACTGTACTTAAAAAAAAAAAAATGTGGGGGGGGGCGTCCCTGGTGGTACAGTGGTTAGGCATCTGCCTGCCAATGCAGGGGCCACGGGTTCTATCCCTGGTCTGGGAAGATCCCACGTGCCGTGGAGCAACTAAGCCCATGCACTACAACTACTGAGCCTGCGCTCTGGAGTCTTTGAGCCACAACTACTGAAGCCCTCGCCACAACTAGGGAAAAGCCCACGTGCAGCAACGAAGACCCAACACAGCCAAAAATAAATAAAATAATTTTAAAAATAAAATAATTTTTAAACAGGGAATTAAGCAAATATTTAGATACTGAATGCCTGGACCTTTCCCTCTGCCCCCACCCTCACCCCACAGTCAGCTCCCCATCAAGCCTATGCTTTCCAGGCAATCGATCTGAAGATTCTTCTTGGGGAAATCTGACCTCACTAAGAGGGGAAAAGAAAAGACTAAAAACAGTGACATGAGGGTGGGGATGAGGCTTCCCAATAAAATGCCAAATGGTCAACAAGCCTATCCCTTTCACTCAGAGCTTCTAATCTGTTTTAAAATCTTACATGTAACAAAATATAGATTATAACTATACCCAAGCATGTAATCTTAATATAAAGAATGAAACTAATTTGGATTTCACCATGTGATGGTGTCCTTCAGATCACATTTGACTTCCACAGTGCAAATAATAAAGGACCATTTTAGTACAAGTATCTCTTTTCCTAAGCATCTCTTTTGACCTGTCATTATTTAAATGCATCCTCTTTTCTTATAGCATTAAAAAGTTGAGATATAGTTCACAATATAAAATTCACCACTTTAAAGTGTGCACACTACAGTGTGTTTTTAGTACATTCACTATTTTGTGTAACCATCACCATTATCTAATTCCAGAACATTCCCACCATCCCAAAACAAGCCTTATACCTATTAGCAGTCAGTCCTAATTCCCACACCCCTCCCTCACCCATCCCCTGGCGACTACTAATCCACTTTCTGTCTCTACGGATGTGCCTATTCTGGAAAATTCATATAAATGGAATTACACAATGTGTGGCCTTCTGTACCTGGCTTCTTTCACTTAGCATAATATTTTCCAGGCTCATCAAAGGACAGGTAAAAGTACATAGAACGGGTCATTCCTTTTAATAGTAGACTAATATTCCATTGTAGGCATATACCATGTTTTGTTTACCCATTCATCTCCTGATGGACATCTCGGCTGTTTACAACTTTTGGCTATTATGAACAATGCTCCAATCTGCTTGTTAGTATCCTGTTCTTAAATGTGAGTAAACCAACAAAAATCATTAGACATGTGAAGAAAGGAGTTAACATGAAAGGTCTGTAGACACTAAAATGAATAGGAAAAAAGCAACTGGGAAAACAGGGACAATGAAAGGAGAAGAAAACTTTCAACAAACTTTAAACTTATCATTAATTAACTTCAGGTAGTAAAAAATACTGTGCACATGAAGAAAGCACACAATCCTATAAAAAGGAATAATGAGAGGACAAGAGTACTGTGAAACTAAAAATATGCTCAAAAATTGTTTCAATAGACTTGGACGCTGAGAAAGTCTCCAAGGAAGGAGAATGACGATGACAACAACAAAGACAGAGATGGCAAAATAGAAAGAAATTTTAAGACATGCAAAGTTTCAAAATTTATCTCCTACACATTCTTTTCTCAGGAAGCTTGAAGGATGTGCCTTACTAAAATGAGAGGGTGACAAAAACAGACAACCCTGGGTACAGGAGACAAAGATCCAACACAGGAAAGAAGGAAATGCAAGCCCTAGGATGAGGATGGTGAGCATTTCAGGTTAACCATCCTAAACCAAGAAGATGAAATTTATCAACTATCTGATGTGCCTGATCATACTGAGAGGCCTAAACATCCAAGAGACAGCCTGAAGCTAAATTAGTAATACGTACATAGAAAATTAAGTAAACAATAAATCCAGAGAAAGCAAAGAGTCGGAAACGAAAAGTAGTTACAACTACCACATGACTTAGTCGCGGACACTTTTGTTTTTAATTCAAAGACCTTATTCTCTTTTGTTTAAATTAATTTATTTTTGCTGTGTTGGGTCTTCGTTTCTGTGCGAGGGCTTTCTCTAGTTGCGGCAAGCGGGGGCTACTCTTCATCGCAGTGCGTGGGCCTCTCACTATCGCAGCCTCTCTAGTTGGGGAGCACAGGCTCCAGACACGCAGGCTCAGTACTTGTGGCTCACGGGCATAGCTGCTCCACGGCACGTGGGATCCTCCCAGACCAGGGCTCGAACCTGTGACCCCTGCATTAGCAGGCAGATTCTCAACCACTGCGCCACCAGGGAAGCCCAGTGGACACCTTTTATATCGTCAAAATAATAACAAATACTGACCTAAAAATTACAAGACTACTCCATAGTGAGGATGGGAAAACAGGAGAGGTGTGTGTGAACACAGGGCTGGGAAGAGAGGGTACTTCCTGTAGTGGGTAATTACAGAAAATGTCTAGTACTGAAAAATTAACAAGTCAAAATAGTGGCATGTTATTTAGAAATATGGAAGTAAATAACAAAAGGATCCCTCAAGGATCAAAAATAATTACTTGGGGAGGTGAGAGTGGCTGATTTTTTTTTTTTAATAATGGGCCTTCCACAAGTATTTGACTATCTTAAACTTTGTGTATATACAAACGGAACTTGTGCTCATTCTGCTTTGAAAAGGTTCTAGCTACAGAAATGTCCTGAAGGAAGAAATCTTAAAGATAAACATATAAATACTTCTGAACTAAGGGAAAAATAAAATCACAAATGTGTCCTAAATTTAAGGGCTATGAATGGCCTCTAAGCAATTTAGTGTTTTCTGGAAAGGATAAACGTTCAAGAAAAAAGTAAGCTCCAAGATGAAGAAAATCTCTGTATATTCCCCAGCTTATTTAACTGTATACACTGTTCACTGAACTAACGATTTTGTAAGGTAAGAAAATCATTCTTGTAATACTATTTCACATTGTTCTTAAGGAGAGAGACTGAAGAGCCTTTATCAGTTAGTTGTTTCTAATGGTTCTGAAACACTAGTAAAATAATTCTTACGACAATGGCTGAAATTTAGGGCATAAATTGACACCAACTTGCCTCTTTGTGCAGTACATCTCCTTTGCCTTTAACAATTCTAAGCTGGATCTTTGCAGTCTCTCTGCCTGTGATATACTTCCTATGGCCAACTCCTTCTGCTCACTCTGGTCTCGGTGTGAATACCATCGCTCACAGAGGCCGTCTCACCTTTCAGTCTCAAGTGCCTGCTCCCTTTTGTTCTAGATCATTCTAGAGCACTCTAGAGCCTTTTGTCCCGATCTGAAATGATCATTCCCAGAAGGCAGAGGCCTTGTCTGTCGTGTTCACCACTTTACCCCCGCCAGGTCTGTGATAGTACTGGGCAAGTATCAGGCACCCGAGGATCTGCTGACTGAATACGTGGGTATTTACCTCAGTGCTCTTGGTTTTGAAGAGTCTTGTTGCACACTCACCTTTTGGGTTTTTGTTTTTTAACCAATTTGAAAAAAAGGAAAAATCGACCTGCTGTGAGAACACCAAAAACATCCTTCAAAGTGCAGGTGGATGTTTACACTAAAGAATTACTGTTTTTCTGAGGTTCAAATTTAACTGGGAATCCTATATTTTTCTTGGCAATCCCAGTCAGGCAGTAAGAAAGAGAGAAGAACCAGAATGGGATGTGTTGGGGTAGGGGGGCAGCTAAAGGCTGCTATGAGGCCTAAGAAGTTGGGAAGACAGATGAGAAATTTGGGATTTACTGCTTTGTGCTGACCAGTGTAACTTGCCCTTTGCTACCTCCTCAAGAAAACTTCAGTAAAGGTTTACACTACTTTTCAAAAAAATAAACGCAGATGAGAGACTATGTCCTCTGAGAAGTCTTCCCTTATTTTACACCGAAAAACGTTTCCTCCTCCTGTGCCACCTCTGGACTTGGTAAACTAGCACTCTGAATTGTGTCTGTAAGCTCCAGAAGGGCAGAGTTTAAGGGTTTCCTCTGTATCACCGGCATCTAGAACACTGTGGGGCACAATGTCTGTTCAACATGAAATCTACAAGCTACATCTAAATCAAAATGCGATCAGTTATTTTAGCCGTACTCAGCATGGTAAAGAAACGTAATTTCAAAGTCTGAAGGTATACGATTAGAACATATACTTACAGTTTCAAAAGTATTCAGGATCATCAAAGGGAAAAACACATTAAAATATTCTCTACCATCTTGAAATCTCACAGGCACAGGTCTTGTGATGGACTGACAAAGAGTTGAAGGGGGTCCGCACTGATCAAAGTCCACAAACATTGCGTATTTCCATTTTAAGACCTCTTTAACGAAGGTGTCAGAGATGGACTGTGCTGACAAGAAAATGTTTACCGGAGAGGAAGGTGAAAAAGATCTGTTTTCACAAAATGGAACTTTGTAGCCTTGCCTGTTGGAATTATTTGGAGTATGACACTGGAGAACGTTGCACAAACCCTTCATTTCAGCCACTGGCTTCTGAGACACCACAGAGACTGGCTGTGGTACTTTCAAAGCAGATTGTACCCCACTTGACTTATTTTGCAGAGTTGGTAAGAGCGCTGACGTATTTACCAAAGACTTGTAAAGACCAGCAATTCGTGAAGTACTACTGGAGGTAAATATCTTAGCAGTGGGAGGTCTCGAAGGTTTAGATGAAGAGAGAGGCAAGCCAGGTCTACGAAATGTATCTTCATCTGCTGCTTTAGCTTCAGAGTGTTTGGAACAGTATTCACCCTGGTTTTCCAGTGTTTCCACACAATCTTTGTATTTACATTTTGTGCTACTCCAAGATTCCAACTGAGGCCGACTCACAGAATCTTCTTCTACCTGGACTGTATCTCTTCCATGAACTACTTCAATGAGTTCATCATTCTCTTTCTCCATTTGTGAACATAAATCCATATCTTCTGGATCACATTGTGTTAAAAATATATTATCCTCCTCTATGTCACTGTTGCATTCAGGTTCTCCCTCCTTCAAAGCTGCCTCTGCTGCTTTTTTAATGACCTCTTCAGGTACATAAGCTGGACCATAACCCCAATCATCTGTGATATCCCCTACATGAGTCAAGCACGAATTCTCTTCATTCTCTTGAACTGAATTCTTGTTGTCTGGTCTCTGATCTTGCCGAACTGAAAACACTTCACATGGACTTTCAAACTCAAAAAAATGAGAATCCGATTCCTCAAACCGCAAAAGGGACCTTGTATTTTCTTCCTTTATTACATTCTGTTCCACATTTGTGTTAGCTATTGAAGTATGATGCTCTGGACATCCTTTCTCAATGCATGTCTTACCCTGTTTAATGTGTTTCTTAAAACCCACAATTCTTTCATCATCATCATCATCTTCATCAGATTCTGAAATAATAATGACGTGTCCAGAGCAGGTTTCCCTGACACTATTTTGGTTGGCTGTCAAACATCTTCTATCATCTTTAACTTTTCTTTGTAGCTGGGATAAACTTCTTTGGGTTGAACCTGATGGGAACTTAATAACACTGGCTTGAGCTATTAAAGATAATATGTGGAGGTCTCTGTCTATCTGAGAATCTGTTAAAGGGTCAGACTTAGGACTGATGCTAAGGACCTGTTCTCTTAAATCAGAAGAAAACTCAACAGTACTCTTGCTAATTCCCGTATCTCTTGATTCAAGTCCAGTCACAGGATCTTTAAAGGGAGGTGTTTTCTCCACAAAAATATCGGTCATTTCTGTGAATGAGACCAAATCTTTATTACCAACATGACATTCTAGTATTTGACAACTGATATCAGGGGTGGAGAAAATGCCCAACTCTTCTTCCTGTACTTGTTTCTTTTTCAGCAGTAAACTGTTTTCAGGTTTTTGTTGTCCATTTTTATCATCCAGAACACCACTAGGGCCTAAAGAGAGATTGTGTATGAAGCCATCTCCTTTCTGAGCTCCTGTATCTTTCTGTGAACAGAAACTTTCAATGCTAGATACAGTCAGGTTTTCCTCTAAAGTGGTACTTTTCCTGTCTTGCTTTTTCATTACATGCAATAACTTAGCACAGATTTCATCTTTATGTGCCTTAGTGTTTGCTTTTGAGGTTTTGCCAAGAGCATCATCCTTTAAAGAGAAATCCTCATCTGATGTGGACACTTTTTCCAGAGAGTCATTGCTAGAATCAGTCAACAAACCTGTTGATGTGATTATTCCTCTGTCAAATACCTTTTCTGGACCATTTCTTGAAGTACAATTCTGTGGGGTATATGAGGAATTCTCTTTTACAGACTTATGCTTCCCTGTACTTATTTTAACTTGGCCTCGAGCTCTTTCATTCACAAGCCTTTTACTACTCGGCTTCAAGCACAACTCAGCTGAGAGATGGTCTTTGAGTTTCAAATCTTTTAGATAAGTTTGCTCATTATCCTCTTCTATGGCATTATGTGCCTTGCTGAAAATACTCTCTTTCACTTGACATGCATCAGCTTTCATCGGTTCTTTAGAGAATGTTGGGCTGGAGTTTTCCAGACAGTGCCTTTGTTTTTTAGACTTCTTCCCTGTTTGTTCACTTTCTTCTTTATTGTAAGATGCAGGAGGTGTTTTACATGGAGGAGTCAGATCCACAGAAGTGCTACACTGAGGCACTTTGAATTTTATGTTTCTAATACTTTGCTTTAAACAAGTTTGTAACTCATGGGTTTCCTGACTAGTCAACTGCCAACCTAAAGATATATTTCCTCGTAGGTATAAGTTGACCTTATCCCAGAATCGCTTACAAAGAGTCTGCTGCCCAAGCTGATAGCCTTCTTTAAGGAGACTTCTGATCAGCTGCACACAAGCAAGTTGTACAGAGTTAGATGGCACTGAATGCAGTGACAGAGATATCATTGTTGTGCCTTTGGAGCAGTTTCCAGATGACTTCTCAGAACTCCGAGCAAACGCGGTGGTGGGAAGCTTGGCACATTTTACGATGGCTTCCACCCACTGCTGGGAACTAACCCACAGCAAATGCAAACACTTTTTATTTCTATGCACTTCAATCACTGACACCAAAATCAGAAGGAAAAACTCAGTGACTGTGTCACACACGGCGTCCGTCTGGTTGAGGACGTCTTTGACTTCAGAATGCAGATGATGAATAACCTCCACTATATAGGCCACACCCAGATCCTTAAGATCCATGAGGGACTGCACAAAGTGGATGAACCACAGAAACGTGCTGTTATGAACACGCATGTCTTGACCGATATCTGACTGAAGCACATTAGCTAATGTTTCCATTTCTTCATACATGTTAGGACAATAATCTGGGCAAATGGCTGATCTCCACCCTGAATCCTAACATGAAAGAGATACTGACATTCAGATAAACAAGCACCATTCATGACAGGTTTAACACAAAAGTTGCCAACAAGAAAATACACTGCTCAACTTTCCTTGTGTTGATGTACATATATGGACCCCCAAGAAATTGAAAACAGTCCAATTTTGAGGTGAAGCTTTCATGAAAAGGTTAAATTTACAAAACCTCCATGTACTCTGGACCTCTTTCCTTCAGTTGGTTTTGATTTCTAGTCATGTGATTTATCTCCCTCATGCCATAAATGTTCTACCCTTCCAAAATGTACTTAAAAATTAATCTCTCAAACTGTGCATGCTCTCATTACAGACCATTTTTCCTCATGAGCTACTGTTCAATCAGAAACTGTTTTATGCAACAGTTGACTCAGAATAGCTACATATCATAAAATCAGCAATGCAACTAACCACGTAAAACACTGACTATACAATATAAAGGCAATACAATATCATCTGAATTCTCAAAATGTTTTATACCTTTTTGGTCTTTTCAGGGTTATAATTGTATACCATCTGGCTGCAAGTCACCATATCATCTAAATATGACTCCGGTTCTGACTTGGTCCTTAAATATTAAGAACAAATAGAAATTACTGAAATGAAGGGTAAAAAGAAGAGAAAAATCCTACTGTTAAAGTCAATTATAGTAGACTTCCTCATACAGACTGTCGGAAATCCTGACACAGGAACTGAACGAACCTCACAGAGCTGTTCCGTATGTTCTGGATCTCTTTCCTGTAGCTCACATTGTTGATAATGGATTGAAATGCCTCAATAGGATCAATCAGTTGACCCCAGACCTTAGATCCAAGACGATCCAGAATCACCATGAAACAGTGTAACGCTGGCCAGAAAGGATCCACACTATCATCTGAAACACAATGGAGTAATTTGCCAAATTACAACACAATTAGAGAAAGGGACTAAAATATATTGAGAATTAAGCATTCTTTACCTGGGTAGCAACAAAACTGAAAGCAAAGCAGGAAGTAATTTAAAGTAAAGTGTTGTCAACTACAGGTTTTAGAAACCTGGCAAACTTTTAAATAATGTCTGCATTTTTTTTTAAAGCAATACACCTCTGTTAAGAAATCTTGTAGTGTGGAACAAACTGAGATAGTCCAGATAAACTCAACTTTCTCACCCTATTTGCCAACCTGAAAGAATCGTTCCTCCTCTGCTTCTTCCAGACCTTTATACTCCCATCCTTCAATAAATAACAGAGGTAAAGTAGAAAAAAAAAGGGAGAGAAAGAAAAACTTGGTATTTTCAGATCTAAACAAAGTCCATGATATGAGAAATCCTGAATTGTGTGTGTCATTCGGTTGGAATAAAGGACTGAACCCCTCATCCACTGGATAAGCAGAGATACATACTCTTTATCCATCCATTCTCAACATGGCTTTGTTGTTATCTCCATTCCATCCAACTGGCAGGAATTCCCATTACTCACACACTCTTATGCCCGGTCCTTCCCCTCTTCTCTACATGCAGGGGCAAAACACTGCCCTGCTCAAAGACCTTCACTTGCTCCTTAATGTCTTCTAAGGAAATTAGAAGCCCTCAGTCAAGCATCTGTAAGATCTTACTCTATTCTTTCTTTCCAGATTTATTTTTGACACTCACATAAAGATACACCACCTACAGAAAAAAACAGATAGCTGGCTTTTTCCAAGTGAGAACCAGAATGGCTTCACTGTTAGCACCACCTGTCATCTTCCGCAGTATTCTTAGGAGGCAAGTGCTCTAACTCACCCAATTACTCTCAGCCTTAGAACTTTCTGCTTTATTTCCCTCAGGGCTCTTAGAGTCTACTTTTTTTTTATCATAGTCGTTCGTGTAGAACTGCTCATATACTTTTTTATCCTCTACTGAAGCTGTCTTATGTCTAGGAAGCTCTCAAATAAGGAAGAAAGTCATTAGTTAGGTGAAGACAATTATGGAATGTTTCTTAAAGAGGGGACTTCCCTGGTGGTGAAGTGGTAAAGAATCCGCCTGCCACAACATAGGCAGAACACTCTATGACATAAAAGACCCTTTTTGACCCACCGCCTAGAGACATGGAAATAAAAACAAACAAATGGGACCTAATGAAACTTCAAAGCTTTTGCACAGCAATGGAGAATATAAACAAGATGAAAAGACAACCCTCAGAATGGGAGAAAATATTTGCAAATGAAGCAACAGACAAATGATTAATCTCCAAAATTTACAAGCAGCTCATGCAGCTCAATATCAAAAAAATAAACAACCCCATCCAAAAATGGGCAGAAGCCCTAAACAGACATTTCTCCAAAGAAGATATACAGTTTGCCAACAAACACATGAAAGGATGCTCAACACCACTAATCATTAGAGCAGTGCAAATCAAAACTACAATGAGGTGTCACCTCACACCAGTCAGAATGGCCATCATCAAAAAATCTACAAACAACAAATGCTGGCGACGGTGTGGAGAAAAGGGAGCCCTCTTGCACTATTGGTAGGAATGTAAATTGATACAGCCACTATGGAGAGCAGTATGGAGGTTCCTTAAGAAACTAAAAATAGAACTACCATACGACCCAGAAATTCCACTCCTGGGCATATACCCTGAGAAAACCATAATCCAAAAACAGTCATGTACCACAATGTTCACTGCAGCTTTATTTACAAGAGCCAGGACATGGAAGCAACCCAAGTGTCCATCGACAGATGAACAGATAAAGATGTGGCTATACATACAATGGAATATTACTCAGCCATAAAAAAGAAACGAAATCGAGTTATTTGTAGTGAGGTAGGTGGACCTAGAGTCTGTGGTACAGAGTGAAGTAAGTCAGAAAGAGAAAAACAAATACTGTACCCTAACACTTACATATGGAATCTAAAAAAAAAAGGTTCTGAAGAACCTAGGGGCAGGACAGGAATAAAGATGCAGACATAGAGAATGGACGTGAGGACACGGGGAGAGGGAAGGGTAAGCTGGGACGAAGTGAGAGAGTGGCATGGACTACCACATGTAAAATAGCTAGTGGGAAGAAGCCACAGAGCACAGGGAGATCCGCTTGGTGCTCTGTGACCACCTAGATGGGTGGGATGGGGGTGTGGAAGGGAGACGCAAGAGGGAGGGGACATGGGGATATATGTATATGTGTAGCTGATTCACTTTGTTATACAGCAGAAACTAGCACACCATTGTAAAGAAATTATACTCCAATAAAGATGTTAAAGAAGGAATCTGTAGACCCCACTCGCTGCAACTAGAGAAAGCCCATGCACAGCACCAAAGACACAACACAGCCAAAAATTAATTAATTAATTTTTTCAAAAGTAAGTTAACTTCCTTGGGCTTCAGGTTCTTCTTTTATGAAAGTAACGTGCTGAGTTAAACTCTGAAGGTCCTTTCCAATTAAAAATTCTGACTCTGTGACCAAAACCATAAAACGGTCATTCTTTCTTTCCTCCACATCATACACCCAAGTTCTTACCGTGACACTAGTATTTTCAAAGTGCACCATCATCACAATAGTCAGCAAATAAAGTTTATTACCATCTGATTGCCTCTCCATGGCGTGAAGTATTGATTGCATAAAATCATTCTGTTTGTTTGAGCCCAACAACAGTGAATCCATGGTTTGCTCCTCAAGAATGGTCAGCAACATGCAGATACCTGTAAGATCACGTATAGTTTTCTTGAATTGATTAAATAAAACTGTTCTAATGTCTTCTCCAGTTTAGTTGGCAAAAAGAATAACAAGGCAGTAAGATGAAACCAAACAGTATCCAGTGCCTCAGACATTGAAGTCTGAGATATTCATATACAACTCCTCCTCCTAAGAACAGAACTTTAGATTGAATAAAAAGGGAAAATGGCACGAACCTGGTTAGAAAACCATTTCCAAAATGACTACCACACAATTTGCATCTCATAATATCAAAGACCCCTTAAATTTTAAGATCACTATATTTCAAGTACCAGTCACTGCCAAATATACACATGACTGTAAGACTCTGAATCAATGAAGTAGGACAGAACTACTTTAAGTCAATATACAACTTGATGAAAACCAAAGTTAGTATCGCTTTCTCCCAGGAAATATTTTACAGATGGGAAAAGAGGTATTAAACCTCTGTTTCAAGAGATCAAAACCCTATTAAGTTCAGCTGCTGTGCTAATACGGTAACATCTAATACTGCCTTAAATAAAAGATCTATTTGCCATACTTGAAAATGTACCTCTTACACCGATGATTTCTAGGATAAGAAATGTTTAAAGACAAGATGTTGTAATAGTCAATTTAATGACAGAACAAGAATTGTGAACTATGAAATCCTTTATTTAGCAATTTTGATCAGATTACCAGAAGAGATCCCTTCCCTTGCAGGATAATCGTAAGAAATATTGGAAAATACTAATTATATGTGTGTAGGAACAATACTCACCTAACCAATAGTTTTTGTAGTTGGCAGTATCATACATGTGTGAAGGCAGAAGAATCAGTTTACCCTTCTCAAGGACAGAAGAAGTATCAATGTCTGGACTTTCGAAAAGCCCCAACTCAATAACTTTAAAAAGGCAAGTCAAAACCTCCTGTAAGTCATAATAATCATCTCTGTTCACTTTCCCCAAGTTTCTTGCTGTCAGGATAGCCCAACGTGAAACCTAAAAGTGTAACACATTCATTACTTCATTTAACACACAATTGTCTACAGAAAGAATACAGTTAAAATAAGATTCTCTACAGATTACAGAGGACACAAGATACATCAAATACTTTAAAAAAATCATTGCACCGTATATCTTAAACTTATACAGTGCTGTATGTCAATTATACCTCAATAAAACTGGAAGAAAAAAACTATCATATAGAATAAAGTACTTTAGGAAAAATACATGATTTTCAGACATTTAAAGGAAATAAACCAAAAGGTCCATGATGACAGAAAAAAAAAAAAGACGGAAGATACTAATTACAATTGAACTTTGAACAACACACAAGGGTTAGGGGCACCTACCCTCTGCGTAGTTGAATACACTAATATAATTCGAATATAACATAGTTGGCAGCCCTCCATATCCTGGTTCTGCATCATGGATTCAACTAACCTCGAACTGTGTAGTACTATACTACATGCTATTAAAAAGAATCTGTGTATAAGAGGACCCATGCAGTTCAAACCCCTGTTGCTCAAGGGTCAACTGGAATGCGACATGTGAACCTTACTTGATCCTGATTTGATCTAACCCTGATAAAGCATTTTTGAGAGAGTAACTTCCACTCAAATACTGACTAGAAATATATTATTATTATTATTATAAGTGTGTCGATGTAATTGTTCTTTTAAAAGAGCACTTACCTTTTTGATACACGAACTAAAGTATTTTATGGATGAAATGCTCTGATGTCTAAGATTTGTGGTAACTAAACAGGAGTAGAATATTGACCACATATTGATAACAGATGAAGCACAGTGATGGATATGTGGGGGTTCACTACACCAATCTATTTTTGTATGTTTGTAATGTTCCATAATAGAAAGTTAAAAAAGGAAAAATGAAAAGAGAAACCTCAGAAGAAATCAAAGGTCACCTCTACATGGCGATATAGCATAGGGAAGTGATTTTAAATTTATTCTGCACTACAAACTGAATTTAGTGATCACAACCAACCTTAAAAACTAAATAAAATTTTAAAAAAAAATCAGTGGGCGTCCTTCATAGTAACAGTAAGTACTGTTTTGTGAAATGTTTAGGTCACGTATGTCTATATGTGTGTGAACTCGATGAAGAATATTTTTACTTAGGTTATGGGCAGAAAAGTTTGCAAAACATAGAACTAGTGGACAAAAGAATGGGCTCTATGCCAACATAATTAAGTAATGGATTTTAAGCTATCGAAAAAAAATACAAAGGAATCAATGAGTCTATAACTTATGATAAACAGATGAATAAATGAAGAGCAGGGAAAATGGCTCTTGATTATAGTATAATCAATGTCAAGTGCTGACTGGTAAACGTGTAAAGTGCTGGGGTTGAAACTATTTTGCAATCTTAGAAAAACTGGCTCAGGGAAGAACCATCAGGTAATGCTAAATTTAGGAGAACATTTTGGTGAGGAGTAAGGTATTTATGTGATCTTAGAGTACTTAAGAAATAGACATTGTACAGTGAAGAAACTGGACAACACCTCAACTAGATGATCAAAATTAACATCACCATGAGAGGCCGGATGATATGGCATGCCGTATATCTGACAGCCTGAGAAGGACATAGCATCCTTCACTTATGTAGTATTCCAGTTGGAACGTATAACCGAAGCCTAACCATGTGCAAGCATCAGACAAACCCAAAATGAAAAGCATTCTATTTTTTGTAAATGGGAGGGAGGCAGAAATGACTATTCTTCAGAAATGTAATTGTCATAAAAGACAAAGATAGGCTGCGGAAATGTTACAGATTAAGAGAGACTAAAGTAACACAACTACATGTAAATCCTGATCCTGGTCTGGATACTGGAGTACAGGGGGAAAATGCTACAAAGTACACTGGATCACACGACACAACTGGAAAACAGACCTTACTGTGTCAATGTTAAAGTCACTGAAGTTTATAATATTGTGAGAATATACTTATTCTTAGGAAATATACACTGAAGTATTTAGGGGCAAAAGGCTATGATACATGCAACCTACTCTCAAATGGTCAGAAAACAAACAGCTTTGTAGTTAACTGAAAGCAAATGATAGAACAAATGGAGTGAAACATTAGTAATTGGTGAATACAGCTAAAGAATATACAGGTGTTTTCTACTTTTTTTTTATTTTTGAGAATTTTCTGAAAATTTTAAAGTATTTTCAAATAAAAACTTTAAAAAAAGCATTAGGGCTCTGGATCAGGCTGCCTATATACAAATCCCAGTCACCATACTAGCCTGTGTAACTGTGGTTAAGTCTCCTGACTCAGTTTCCTCACCTACAAAAACACATATATAATGAAGAATACAGTCATTCCTGGCCCTGCAGACCCAGTCACCCAGTCTGCAAGTGCTTGGCCCAGGTCCTGGTTGCTCAGCTGGACCTGCTTCCTCTACTGCTTTGCAGCTTTAAGAAAGCCAGTCCCTAGGGCCTCCCTGGTGGCGCAGTGGTTGAGAGTCCGCCTGCCGATGCAGGGGATACGGGTTCGTGCCCCGGTCTGGGAGGATCCCATATGCCGCGGAGCGGCTGGGCCCGTGAGCCATGGCCGATGGGCCTGCGCATCCGGAGCCTGTGCTCCGCAACGGGAGAGGCCACAACAGTGAGAGGCCCGCATACCGCAAAAAGAAAAAAAAAAAAAAAAAAAAAAGAAAGCCAGTCCCGGAGAGCAGCTGGCTGTACTTTCTGTCAGTCTTCTTTCACAGGCAGGAAAGCCCCACCCTTATTTTAAGCACAGGCCTCGACTCTGGTTCTACCCTTGCCTGGAGTAGACTTGTAATTCTTATTATCATGCACAAACTCAGTCCCCTGCTACCTACAGCTACCCAGGCCGACATACAGGTTTCCACCATGTATCACTTTGTATTTCTGTTCCATTACTGGTCCAAAGAAACATTTACCCTTTAAAAAGTGTGACTATACCTTTTAGAATTCCACTTTTTGAATTCTTTTCTATCATTGTTTGGGTTTGGCACAAAGGAGACAGAAATTCACCACCATTCTGACTGGAAACCCCATTACCGTGTTCTTTCTTCGCCACTTAAAAAAAAAGCCTCTTTACTATCCTTCTATTGGCAGAGCAACCCTTCGTGGCTATTGTCTTAACGTTGTAACTCAGTTCTAGAGGCCAATGTGCACAGGTCCTACTGCACACGCTGCCTCGCCACATGATGTTAAGTCCTCAAACTCGAGCAACCAGCTCAAAGTCAGGTTCCAAGCCTCTGGTGTTGCTCTCTGCTTCTGTCTACCTACTGTTCTGATTCTCATGTTCCTCTTCCTGTTTGGCACCTAAGAACTGAATCTCCTTGTTCTCCCCTCTACCCCATCACCTGTTAAAAATCTCATCTATTAGCAAAATAATTATTTCAAGTGTTTTAACTGGTATTTCCATGTGCTTGGAGCGGGGCAGGCAAGCAAGAAAAGCAAGAGAGAACTCTCCTTCTTCGTTAGTTCAGGTCAACACACTGAAAGTTCAGATTATTCCCTCATGTGTCTTTTAAACTGAAGCATCACCTGTCAGAACTGTTTCCCTACTCTTTTAACCCTCTTCTTTGAGCCCCCCAGCACCCCCTCCTGAACTACAGTAATGTTACAACAACAAGAGAATAACTTTGGCAAATATTTTAAACAAAGTACACATCAAAAACCTCTATTATAGTTATCTGTAATATAGGTGCAAAAATAAAATATCCCCTCTTCCACTGCCTAACACTCACACTCACCATTTCATTGGGATGGACCAAAAACAAATAGATCCCTGGATGTTTGTCAAAAACCTGAAAGGAGCAGTTAGCTTGTTCCATCCGGCAAAGTGCTTCAACGCATAATTCATCTAAATAGAAAAAATAAGGCAGTAAACATAAGACATAAATCTTATCAACGTATCAAGATTCCCTAAATTTGGCTCCTTCAGTTGCTCTGTAAGTAAATGAAAAGTTGCTCCTTTTTTTTTTAAACTGAGGCATAAAAATGCTGTAAATGTAGGAATGATATTTAGCTGCTGAAAGACCGGTAGGTTGATCATAGTGTGTGCCTATGAATTGCTCTGACTTTCCTAGTACAAACATCTTTTTTCACACTGGGCATAATTATCTCCAGAGAGCACCTTCTTAGAAGTATGGCTATAGGTCCAATTCTATTAGCATTTTACATTTTGATCCATGAGGACTTTATCTTGTACCACAGGGATAAAATCAGCTTTGCCCCACAAATGACTATTTTGTCCTACTCTCAGTTACTGAGTAATCCATTTTCTCCACTGGTTTGAAATGCTACCATCAGCAAAGAGTAAATTCCCCAAATATATTCGGTTTACTTCTGGAGTCTCTACACTGCTCCATGAGTCTATCTGTACCAGCACTATCTTAATCCCTGTTGCTTCATGGAAATTTCTTCATCACTCTTTCAAAAGTATACTGAATAGACTCATACGTTTACCATATCAGATGAATCAACTTTATTTTGTCAAGCTTCAAAGAATATTGTAGTGACAGTGGTTAGCTTTGGGAAGGAGGGACAATGACTGGAAAAGTAAGAGGAGAGCTTCTGGTGTGTTGATGATGATTTGTTTCTGACCTGGGTGCCAGCTACACAAGTATGCTTAGTTTATGAAAAATCAAGCTTATATAGTTTTCTGGATATGGTACTCTTTAATAAATGTTTGAAAAATGACTTGTTCGAATTTAAAAATCTAGTTATTTTGAATTTATTTAGAAAGAACTGATTTATCTAATAAATCTTTAGATATACTTTTCAATTTACTGAAAATACAGAGGATAGAGAAACAAGTCAAATAACATGACAAGGAAGAAATCAGAAAAGTCCAGGAAGCACATTATTCTTTAGGGCAACCATCTGGTCTCAGCAAGTCAAAGTTATGACAAAAAAAATCTATCTATCTATCTATCCATCTATCTATTTATCTAACTATATCTATACCTGTGCACACATACGTAAAAGTAAACTATTCTGGATTAAAAGAGATGTAAGAAATATGGAACCAAATGGAACCAAATGCACAGTCCCTGATTGGACTCTAATTTAAATAAATCATCCTAAAAACACATTTTGCAACTACTGGGAAAATCTGAATGTGGACTAGATACAGTAGTGGGTGCCTTAAAGGTACTGTTATTTCGTTAGATTTGACAGATCAGGAAAATGTCTTCAAGAGATTCATATTAAGAAATGCAAATATAAATGGCCAAAATCTAGGCAGACATAATATGCTATGCCATTGTGATTACTGAAAACTACTACAGACCAGTGGTTCTCAACCTGGCGATTTTGTCCCCCACTGGCCCTGACCCCCAACTCCCAAGGGACGTTTGGCAATATCTGGGGACAATTTTGCTTGTCACAACTAGGGTAATGGGGAGAGCAAGTCACTACCAGCATCTAGTGGAGAGAGGCCAGGGATGCTGCTAAACATCCTACAATAAACAGCATGTCCCTCAGGAACCAAGATTTATCCAGTCCAAAATGTCAACAGTTCCAAGTATGAAAAACCCTGCTACAGACAAATTCCAAGAATGAAAATTAATTGAATGGATAGAAGAATAAATATGTGATAAAGCAAATACAGCAAGATATCAGCAGCTGTACAATCTATGTGGTGTGTATATGGTATTCACTGTGTAATTCACTTTTCTAGGTTTGGAAATGCTCAAAATAAAACGTTTGGAAAAAAATGTATCCTAAGTATATGTTTAAGAAACAGATTTTCAATATAGATAAACCCAAATTCTTACAATTCTTAAAATATAAAAATGATACAACTGTGAAACACCCAAGATACTCACTAACACGCTCATGTAAAAGCAAATAAGGATATTTCAGTATTTCAAGAAGAGCAACTCGAAGCTTATTTTCAAAGTCTTGGCCAGTAAGGTCAAACAGCTGTGCCTCTCCATTGTTGTCTACTATATATAACTCGTCATCGTCTCCAATTTCTCCCTTCATGGCCTTTTCAAAGTGATTTATGAGACGTGAGGTTTCTAATTCCCATAAAACCTACAGGAAAAGAAAAACGGGCAGTGTGCTTTATATCTTATTAGCAACAAAATATACTGGATATGATGATCCTTCTAGAAAGCCTTTTCCTAAGCATAAAAATTCAGAAGTTTAAAGAAGTACCAGGGTTTCCCTGGTGGCACAGCAGTTGAGAGTCTGCTTGCCGATGCAGGGGAAACGGGTTCGTGCCCCTGTCCGGGAAGATGCCACATGCCGCAAAGCTGCAGGGCCCGTGAGCCGTGGCTGCTGAGCCTGCGCGTCCGGAGCCTATGCTCAGCAACGGGAGAGGCCACAACAGTGAGAGGCCTGCGTACCAAAAAAAAAAAAAAAAAAAAAAAAAAAAAAAACGACTCAACCTCTTATATTAGATTTAAAGAAAACAGTCACTGAACATAAAAGTGGCTTTTATGATACATGAACATGAGTACATAGAGCATGAGATGTTTACAACATTGCTCTTGCAGAGTTTTGTTATCAACAGCACTGTCAACTATACTCTATTGAAAAGGAAATGAGAAGTTGGAGCTTCTTTACACAAGCTGGGCCTTCTCTGACTTCCCTCCTACGTTCCAGCCATAGGTAATTACCTTGAAACATCAGCTTTAGCATAAAGGCATTGGTTAGGTTCATCGCTAGGCAACTTTGTAAACGTAAAGTTTTCCTCAAAAGGTTCATAACTTATCATCCCCCTCCTCTCTTCTATATTATTATACGTAACTCTATGGTCTGTATTCCATTTCTCATCAGATAAATATAATAAACCAATATTCAAAGCCACATATTTAAAATTATATGTTTCACTTTGGTTCCTGTGAATGAAAAAAATGTTTGTCTTTATTGATTTATAGCACTTAACATTAAAAAATGAAAAGAGGGGAAAAAAAGAACTATTAGCCAA
This sequence comes from Mesoplodon bidens, assembly GCF_964165515.1. Taxonomy (NCBI): domain Eukaryota; kingdom Metazoa; phylum Chordata; class Mammalia; order Artiodactyla; family Ziphiidae; genus Mesoplodon; species Mesoplodon bidens. The sequence goes on along the minus strand of NW_027672190.1, from coordinate 817,446 downwards.
TAAAAGAATAACCCAAGCCATTCAGATACCTGGCTGTTAAGAAAGTCAAACACAACGACATTAAAACATGAACCCAAAAAAAACCCATACGTCACTTCATTTCATGAAACTGTTTCACATCAAAATGTCTAAAAGTGGAGGATTATAAAATTCTGCTTTAGATTTCAATTCAATTCCATCAATCAATAAGCATTTATTCAGCACCTACTATCTACCAGGCTATGAGTTACATACTACACGTATATTAGCATTCACAGTTTAAATCACGTTTTCAGTTCCCTGAATGCTTCCAACAGAGTTTAAATTTATTCTCTTCCTAGTTATCAAGCTCTGAAAAATACTGCCCAATTAATGTAAAGTACCTTATGTAAGAATGGCAATTCATCCCTTGCTTTGTGGTATTCCGCCACACATTCTAAGCAGTAGCAGAGGTCTTCATCAGCTGTTTGAAATTCACTGGAGTGGGTCTTGGATGCATAGCGTTGCAGGAAGTCAATGGTGGAAATACCACCTGGTGTACACCAACAACATGTGCTCATTCTGTACCTGTATCCAGAAAAGAAGACATGGAAAGACTAAAGAAAAAAAAAAAAAACACAACACTTCAGGCCTATTCTGGTGGAGAATGGGTACATTTCCTACTAATGATCATGTCTTCAACTTACAATGTGCCTCGACCACATCCAGAACATTCTGCTGGCCAGCTTATCAATCACTGGCTAAACTCAATCTGGGCTTACTCGTAAAAACTTTACCTGTGACACATGAAAAATAATGAAAAATAATGAAATGAAAGCAGTTAGTAATAAACATCATAAGGCAACATACAGCTGTGTTATAAAGCCGGCTCAAAACTATACAGTACTGATGGGAAATTATACACAGAGACATAGAATTATCAATGTTTTCAAAGTACAGATTTTGGAGTGTTCTAATCATGTACTGGAGTCAAGTAAAAAGCTCAGGAAACCTTTCACATTCCCTGAGGCCCTGCTCCAGAAATCCCTGAAAACCTTAGAAATCCCCAAATATTAGTCCATACCAATAAGAAAAACTCATATAGAGAAGAATTTTCTCTTGGTTTGGAAGTATATATACACATGAATTTGCACATGTGTGTATGAACTGCTGCCCATAACTCACTGCTCGTCAAGGCAGTATAAACTGTAATGGCTGCAAATATAATAGCTACAAACCTATTCCTACTAAGTTTGAAACGTACAGTTTTCAACTGTCTCCAATTTGGGGTTTTATACTACCATCAGAGCCTCCACCATCCAAACTCAAGTAAAAAGGGTTAAATGAAATTAATTTCAGAGATTGGTTCAAGATGGCGGAGTACAGGATGTGCATCACTCCCTCTTGCGAGAGCACCGGAACCACAACTAACTGCTGAACAATCATCAACCGGAAGACACTAGAACTCACCAAAAAAGATACCCCACATCCAAAGACAAAGGAGAAGCTGCAATGACGAGGGGCGCAATCACAATAAAATCAAATACCATAATTGCTGGGCTGGTGACTCACAAACTGGAGAACACTTATACCACAAAGTCCACCCACTAGAGTGAAGGTTCTGAGCCCAATGTCAGGCTTCACAACCTGGGGGTCCGGCAACGGGAGGAAGAATTCCTGAAGAATCAGACTTTGAAGGCTAGCAGGATTTGATTGCAGGAATTTGACAGGACTGGGGGAAACAGAGACTCCACTCTTGCAGGGCACACACAAAGTAGTGTGAGCACTGGGACCCAGGGGAAGGAGCAGTGACCCCATAGGAGAGTGAACCAGACCTGCCTGCTAGTGTTGGAGCGTCTCCTGCAGAGGCAGGAGGGGAGGTGGCTGTGCCTCACCGTGGGGACAAGGACGCTGGTGGCAGAAGTTCTGGGAAGTACTCCTCGGTGGGAGCCCTTCCAGAGTCCGCCATTAGCCCCACCAAAGAGCCAGGTAGGCTCCAGTGCTAGGTTGCCTAAGGCCAAACAACCAGCAGGGAGGGAATGCAACCCCACCCATCAGCAGATAAGCAGATTAAAGTTTGACTGAGCCCTGCCCACCAGAGCAACACCCAGCTCTACCCACCACCTGTCCCTCCCATCAGGAAGCCTGCACAAGCCTCTTAGGTAGCCTCAGCCACCAGAGGGCAGACAGCAGAAGCAAGGAGAACTACAATTCTGCAGCCTGGGGAAGGAAAACCCTATTCACAGAAAGACAGACAAAATGAAAAGGCAGAGAGTGCTTTGTACCAGATGAAGGAACAAAATAAAACCCCAGAAAAACAACTAAATGAAGTGCAGATAGGCAACCTTCCAGAAAAAAGAATTCAGGAAAATGACAGTGAAGATGACCCAGGACCTTGGAAAAATAATGGAGGCAAAGATCGAGAAGATGCAAGAAAGGTTTAACAAAGCCCTACACGAATTAAAGAAAAAACACCTAGAAGAATTAAAGAACAAACAGAGATGAACAATACAATAACTGAAATGAAAAATACACTAGAAGGAATCAACAGCAGAGTAACTGAGTCAGAAGAACGGATAGGTGATCTGGAAGACAGAACGGTAGAATTCACCTGCTGTGGAACAGAATAAAGAAAAAAAGAATGAAAAGAAATGATGACAGCCTAAGAGACCTCTGGGACAACATTAAATGCAACACCATTCACATTATAGGGGTCCCAGAAGGAGAAGAGAGAGAGAAAGGACCCAAGGAAATATTTGAAGAGATGATGGACGAAAACTTCCCTAACATGGGAAAGGAAATAGCCACCCAAGTCCAGGAAGCGCAGAGAATCCCAGGCAGGATAAACCCAAGGACAAACACGCCAAGACACACAGTACTCTAATTGACAAAAAATTAAAGACAAAGAAACATTACTGAAAACAACAAGGGAAAAACGACACGTAACATACAAGGGAAGTCCCATAAGGTTAACAGCTGATTTCTCAGCAGAAACTCTACAAGCCAGAAGGGAGTGGCACGATATATTTAAAGTGATGAAAGGGAAGAACCTACAACCAAGATTACTCTACCTGGCAAGGAGCTCATTCACATTCAACGGAGAAATCAAAAGCTTTACATACAAGCAAAAGCAAAGAGAATTCAGCACCACCAAACCAGCTCTACAACAAATGCTAAAGAAACTTCTCTAAGTGGGAAACACAAAAGAAAACGACCTACAAAAACAAACCCATACCCATTAAGAAAATGGTAATAGGAACATACATATCAATAATTACCTTGAACATGAATGGATTAAATGCTCCAACCAAAAGACACAGGCTCGCTGAATGCATACAAAAACAAGACCCATATATATGCTGCCGACTAGAGACCCACTTCAGACCTAGGAACAGTTACAGACTGAAAGTGAGGGGATGGAAAAAGATATTCCAGGCAAATGGAAATCAAAAGAAAGCTGGAGTACCAATACTCATATCAGATAAAATAGACTTTAAAATAAAGAATGTTACAAGAGACAAGGAAGGATGCTACACAATGATCAAGGGATCAACCCAAGAAGAAGATATAATAACTATAAATATATATGCACCCAAAATAGGAGCACCTCAATATGTAAGGCAACTGCTAACAGCTATAAAAGCGGAAATCAACAGTAACACAATAATAGTGGGGGACTTTTTTTAATGTTAATTTATTTATTTTTGGCTGTGTTGGGTCTTCGTTGCTGCGTGCTGGCTTTCTCCAGCTGCAGCAAGCAGAGGCCACTCTTTGTTGTGGCGTGTGGGCTTCTGATTGCGGTGGCCTCTCTCGTGGAGTACGGGCTCTAGGTGCGTGGGCCTCAGCAGTTGTGGCATGCGGTCTCAGTAGTTGTGGCTCTCAGGCTCTAGAGCACAGGCTCAGTAGTTGTGGCCTGCAGGCTCTGTAGCGCAGGCTCAGTAGTTGTGGCGCACAGGCCCAGTTGCTCCGCAGCATGTGGGATCTTCCAGGACCAGGGCTCGAACCCGTGTCCCCTGCACTGGCAGGCAGACTCTCAACCACTGAGCCACCAGGGAAGCCCGGAACAGAAACAACGTGCACAAAACACAAAAGGATGGGGGCATGTCAAAGGGACATAATAGACACCAACCTGAAGAGCTCCCAGCGGCCAAAGCTGAAACAATCTGAGTAACAAAATAATGTAATATTGGATTATAACCCACAGTATAAATATACATGAATCCATACTGATACAAATGAATGAATAAACAAATGTGGGGGAAGGAACAAACTTTCCTTATGGAAGAATTGCAAATAATATATACAGATACTCCCCGTTCCAGGAAGTGGAGCTTAATCCCACCCTACCTTGAGCGAGGGCTGGACTTGGTGAAACACTTCCAAATAAGAAAGGATGCAAAGTGAAAATCACACTTATGGTGGAGACACCTGGCAAACACAACCTCAAACCAAGTGATCAAGGTTAACATCACCAGTGGTTAAGTCATGTTGGTAACCCCTGACACAAAGTGATGAGGCAGGAACTTCAACTCTGCAGTATGCTTCCCCAAACCCACAACCCCAGTCTATTCATGCGAAAAACATCAGACAAACTCAATGTATTAGCCAAACAGCTATTAGCCAGTCTTTGACAAAAATGGAGAAAACCACACCCAAGGGAAATCAAACCAAATGTTCTATCATATGGAAACATTTTATTGGTAATTGGGCCAGGAAATTACCCAACAAAACCGGTCTTGAAAACTTGACCTTCATTATCTAATGAATGTATATCAGCCTGATGGGAAAAAAGTTACAAACCCAACTGTAAACCCAATGAAGTTCATTGCCTAACTGGATGATCCTAATCCATGCATTCTCATCAGGAGTGACATCATCCTCAAGGAGATGAAAACTGGTTAGTGGAACACATCCTACTCTTTTTACATATAAAGCACAGGTATATGGACATTACGTAAAGAAGTATATAATATATATTGGTGGGATTAAAATTCATGGCAAATTCATAGGAAAGAAATGTCTTAAACGTTTCCTTTCAGAGAGGGAGAAGGGACAATAAAAGGTTAAGAAACATGACCCAAGTCATTGAATACTTGGGTACAGAAACTTGACAATGTTACATTTTTGAATGCATTACCACCCAAAAATTCAGAGTGCATAATAAGCTCTGCTAATGGGAAACTGATCACATCTTGACAGTATTTATAGTTTCTGTACAATCAAAAACATGGATTTGTCTTGTGAACTGATTTTTAAAATTTATTAAATATTAACTGTATACTTTCTTCAGGCTTCTGAAAAGAATTCAGGGCAGCTTTCAACATTAAAGTATAAAGAAAAAGACATTTTCGAAGGCAATTTAGAAAGGGAGAGAAATCAAAACTTATGTAGAAGAAATTTAATTTCAGTAAGGCCTAATTTAGGAGCTTCCTGAAAAGTAGAGCAGAAAAATAGTAAGAGTTACACAGTCCTTGTGTGAAAAATTAAAAAAAGTAATATGCTAGTTCGGCTGGAGAGACCTGCCCTTTCCTAACACTAATTCTAATTCAATTACATTTTTTAAGGGTGCTGCAAACTAGGGAATATGAAGTAACAGAATAGACACTATGTTTCTGCAGAATATAAATTTCACTCAAAGAACTTCTCATACTTGAAAAACCAGTAATATAATACCAGGAAGTTAAAAGTCTGCAGAAGCTGTGTTTTTCCAGTGATGTAATCTAATTCAACAAGTTTCACCCTTCTAGACAATGCAAGGACAGAAAATGAAACTCAGGGAAGATTTCTCAAACATCAGTTGTTTCAAGCTTGACTTGAGCAGGAAACAAGACTGCAGTCAACTGCAACTTTGAAAAAATCAAGGTACTGAAGTACAAATAAAATGTTGTATACATTTTTTTTTTTTTTTTTTTTTTTTGCGGTACACGTGCCTCTCACTGCGGTGGCCTCTCTCGTCGCAGAGCACAGGCTCCGGACGTGCAGGCTCAGCGGCCATGGCTCACCGGCCTAGCCGCTCCGTGCAGCATGTGGGATCTTCCAGGACTGGGGCACGAACCAGTGTCCCCTGCGTCGGCAGGTGGACTCTCAACCACTGCGCCACTGGGGAAGCCCAAAATGTTGTATACTTTAAAATAATTATTAACAGAGAAGTTAGTTACCAAAATAAACTTTCTAGTAAAAAAAAAAATTATGGAGGCTGCTTTTTATTTCACTCACTCAGAGAGCTGGCTTACTTCCACATTCCAGAAAGCAAACTAAATGTTCTCAATGTAGATAGGAGTTACTGCCATATAACAGGTAAGTGCCATGGAATTTAGAAAACAGAGAGAACAGTGCTACAGCAAATCAACAATAGAAACATGTTTCCATAGTTCTCTCAAAGGCCATAAGTGGGTGTGGTTATGTTCCTAAAACTAAAATCATCATTGGCCTGATAGCTAAGCCCAAAAAAATCTGAACAGGGTATACTGAAATTTTTCTTTTAAGGGAAAACTGCTGGTAGATGACTATGAATCTTGCAAATTTTTGTACAATTCAGTTCTTCTGGAGGACAGTTTTGTTAAGTTCATCAGTGTTTTTACTGCTTGGAATCATTACTGAACCACAAATGGGGGAGTCCAGGGAATCCTCAAGCTGCATGACAGAAGTAAGAGCGGCTCCTGTGCATCAGAGAGACAGTATTTTTGCCAATAACATAGGATGCTTCACCAGAGGTATAACTGTAATTTTCTATTGACTTATCCAGGGGATATCATTTATCAATAATAGCTGGCCAGAAACTTCAAATAACAATCACTTTCTTCTATCCTTCCTAGCTAAACTTTTTGAAAATTTATTTATTTTAAACTTCTTCACAATTGCTTTTATTTATTTTTTTCCTCAGCCACGCTGAGCGGCTCGAGGGATCTTAGTTTAGATCCCTGACAAGGGATTGAACCCGGGCCACGGCTGTGAAAGCGCCGAGTCCTAACCACTGGACCACCAGGGAACTCCCCTTGAAAAAATAATTTAGATTCACTTCTTTAGCTCCTTTGCACTCTGGCTTCTACCTTATGTTTCACTGAATGTTTTCACAAAAGTCCCTAATAATCTCTTTAATACCAAATCCAGTAGGTTCTTTAATGGACTCCTCTAAAGCATATGAAACTGCTAAGCATGTATTCCTTAGCTACGACAACACACCATTCTTCTCTCACTTCCTCTACCCAGCCCCCATAATCATCTGTTCCTTTTCCCCCTGCTTCATATCAACATTTCCAAAGGTTTGTCCTCAGGACTCTAACCCTTCATTCAATATCCTCTTTGTGGGTGACAATTCAACCTATTTCTTCAACTACTATTTATAATGAAGCTTCCCCAAAGACTGAGAACGTAGGTAAAACTCAATGCCATGTTTGTGTTTCAGCTACTCAATAAATGATAGCCTAGCCTAGAATTCCACAAAGATATACAGCTGCCCTTCAGTTTCTGCAGGGGATTGGTTCCAGGAGTACCCCCCATGCACACCAAAATCTGCAGATGCTCAAGTCCCTTCCATAAAATAGTGGAGTACAGGGAACACAGTTGGCCCTCTATATCCACACATGGGAAACCCAAAGATATGGAAGGCTGACCGTACTCAATATCCAACTGTACAGTGAATCTATACTCACTTGACAGTTGCCTCAAAGTAAACAGGACCAGAACAGAACAAAGTCCTTCCCGTCAATGTGTTATCTGTCCTGTATTCTCTGTATCCACGGTATTACCATGACTTCACTTTTTAAACCAGTAACCTGTGAATTCTCCTATGCTATCCTCCCTTAGCCCCCATCTCTACAAGTTCTATAGAGTCTACCACCTTGATTACCTCTGTACTTTACTCTCAGTGAGACTGCCATTTCCTTAGTTCAATACATTTTCATTATTTGTCTGGATTACAGAAGAAACCTAAATGATCTGCCTCTTGTTTGATCCACCATCAATTCTTCCTCCAAAGTGCTGCCAAAGGCCAAAGCCAAAACCAGACTCTAAAAGCACAAATGACTCCTCTACCTTTGGCCGATAAAATTAAAATTTCTGACCTCACCACACAAGGCTCTCCATGACCTGGCTTCAGCATCATCTCTTGACATTCCCCCTCACTTGCACTTCCTAAAATGCTTCCTGGTGTTTGGCATTACCTGCCTTTATGGAAGCTCTTCCATCTGCCTTGGACACCTACTCTTCATACCTTTGCCTGCTTCTTAACCCTGGATGTGCCTCAGACTCACCAAAGGAACTTGGCAAAAAAAATTAGCAAAGGCACATGGTGAGATACCACTGAGAAAATTCAGATGCGTTCTAAAGAAGACTCCACCAGTACGTCTGATAAAAAGCCAGATTTGGGGGACATCCCTGGTGGTCCAGGGGGTAAGACTCTGCACTCCCAATGCAGTGGGCCGGGGTTCGAGCCCTGGTCTGGGAACTAGATCCCACATGCATGCCGCCACTGAGAGTTCGCAAGCCACAACTAAGACCCAGCACAGCCAAAATAAATAAATAAGTAAATATTTCGGGGGCGGGGGTGGGAGGAGCCAGATTTGAGAACTACCTCTGAGCATCATCATGCCTGGAGGCTTGTCTGACTCATTCCCTCCCTTCCAATCTGTCTTTGATGACTTTTTTCTCTATCCCCTCAGGACTTTGTACATGGTCTCTATCACTGCATTTACCATGTTAGGCTGAGCTGTTTACTTATCTGTCTCCCACCTACAAGCTCCATCCTCAGCAATTCTGCGTGTGTTAGGGGGCAAGGATCCGTTCTGTATTTTTTTTTCTTTTGTCTTACTTCTCAGTGCTTGGCACATATTAAGTGCCTGAAAAAAAAAGTCTTAAATGTCTATTTAACAAATAACTGCCGACACTTCCCTGGTGGCACACTGGTTAAGACTCCGCGCTGCCAATGCAGGGGGCCCAGGTTCGATCCCTGGGTCTGGGAACTATATCCAACATGCATGCCACAACTAAGATTTCGCATGCCACAACTAAGGAGCCCGCCTGCTGCAACTAAGACCCAATGCAACCAAATAAATAATAAAACATGTAAACATTTAAAATTAAAAAAAAACAAATAATTACCTGGGGTAATGGCCTACAGCGAAGCCATCCTTTCAGTCGAGATTCCTGGGTTTATTTGAGAATGGGTGAGGATCTGCATTCATATATAACCAGACTCTGGCCCCCAACATTTCTGAAAAAGCAAAACAAAACAAAACTGAGGAAGTGGTTTTTAGACTCGCTCTCTCACCTGGGCTTCACATCAATCCTTATAAAGAACCACCAATATTACCATTTGATGACAGGGCTCAAGCTCCCAGAGGTTAGACAACATGCCTGTGGATCTAACAAGGAATGAAGAAACAGTGCAACTGCCATTCTGACTCCACAGGGGGAGTGGCTCCACGGGGGACCTCGTCCCCACGCTGGGGACAGCGAGGCACTTTGTCATTAAGTCCCGCAATTAGCAGGTGAGTTCAGCCCTACGATCGTCAGTAGCTAACACCTCTGCCGCTTTGACTGACCAGCCAAGGGTTCTTCTTCCTTCGAGCCTCGGGCCCGATTCCTTCTGGGCCACACAGGTCTTGGCACATCGTCGCTCCTGGAAGGTGGGGAGGACGGCAAAGGGCCCTCTGGCTGGCTGTCAGCGCTCCATCGCCTTCAGGTGGGGCAGGGAGGGCTCAGGTGGCCACTCGGGAGGGGCACACTCTCCAAAGGCACGAACCCCAGCAGGAGAAAGCAGGGGGCGCCGAGCGGACAGAGACTTTCTGTAGTGAGACACCCCACTCACTCCCACAGAAACTACGCAGCGCCCAGACTCAGAAGAGCTCACACGGGACGGCACTGCAGACGACGCGAAGGGAGAGGACCGGAGGGCGCCCCAATGGGCGCCGCAACTGTCCTGAGGGACGCGGCCGAGCTCACGCCGCCCCTACCCCACCCGCCCGGGCCTCACACGCTGCGACGGTTACACCGTGCGCACTCCCACGCTCACCGGGCCAGCAGCCGTGAGTTCAACGCTCTCCTCACCCGTCTCGGCCTCCCCCCGGCCGCTAACCAGCCTCCGCCTCCGTGCCTCAACTCAACAGTCCGCCGAGAACGGAAGTGCGGGCCTGCGATCAGTCGCCAACATCCGTAACCGACCACCCAACCGAAGAAGCCCCGAGCGCAGGACCCGCCCTCTGCGTGGCGTCGGCCGTCCGCAGGCCCCGCCCCGGCCGCCGCTTTCTTGTTTTGGTGCCCCGAGGGGCGGGGCTTGGGAAGAGACACACCCGGGCTCCGCCTGGAGGCCGGGAAGCCCGGCGTGGCGTCACTTCCGGGCTCCCAGGGCCGCCCAATCAGGAGCGTCCGTGAGGGGCGGGGTCTGGGGGAAAGCTTGAGGCCGAGGTTCCACCACGGCCTTGACCCGGATTTCTCCGGTAGCGGCCGCCCACCGATGCGCCCACCCCGGGCGACCTGGACGCTTACCCTGCTGTCTTTTCTGCCCAGTCCTTTTTCTTCCCTTTTAGACGCCTCAGGAGTTTCAGCAGGGGTGTTACGGGTTGCGAAGGAATTGTTTTTCTCTTTCGATTTCCTTTAGAGACCTAAAATATAATATGTAATCAACACGTACTTTGGGGGAAGTATATACTTTGTATCATAGAAAAGGGATACATTAAGTATTGGAAAGAGGAAAAACAGTACAGAATATAACAGTAAAACCCCCTGGGAAGCCTACCCATTTTTTGTTTTTTCTTTTAACGCTTACTGCTGACTTCGACGATGAGGCGTCACCACTAGCTTATACTCTAATAGAGGAGACAGAAAAACAAATAATTACTAGTTCTGATCAAGGCTCTAAAGGAAAGCAGAGGCTGAGTTAGGCCCGATCCAGACCGGTCAGCCAGCGATGATCTTACTGAGCAGAAAACCCTAACCAAAGAATGAGAAGGGGTGAGCCAGGGAAGAAGTGGGCAGGGTCCTGCTGAAGAACATTCCAGAAAGAGGGCGTGGCTTATCGGAAAGCCCCGATGCCTGTTATGGAAATTTAACAATCCCAGCGGGAGGCAAAGACTGTTATTCTCGTTTCTAGATTTTTCTCTGTCAGGCGGACTGTGTTGGCCAAATTCAAATCCAGTGTTTAAATACGAAAGTTACAAAACTGTGCGGAACTATATTGCACTATAAATTGGGTAGGTATCCTTTTTAAAATAATATTAATACTTTTGTAAAATAGGGATCTGGCTGGCTATTAAAAAAAAAAAAACTTTTTCTGAAAGAGAAGATGGAAAAAAAATCACCGGAATCTCTATTTCCCTGAGATAACCATTTTAATGTGTATCCTTGAAGAATGTATTACATACGTTTTTATTAAAGTAGCCATGAAAGGATATTTATAAAATGCTAAGCTACTCACCACAGTGTAAGAAACGGAATATTACCGTGAATCCTGAACAGAGGGGCTCCTCCATTTTACAGGGTAGCTTGGGCTAGGGACACACAGAAATGTTTTAACTTCTTATAAAATCAGAAAAACAAGTGGAATATTACGTTGAAGAAAATCTTTTAATATTTACCATTTATTTGTCTTTATACCAATACAGTCATAAAATATAAATTTTGGTATTTTTAAGGAGGAGAGTGCCCCTGAAGGCAAAAAGTGCCTAGGGCCACTGAAGCCATAATTTCATCCTGCTTTGGAGCCCGCTGTGGGTCTTTCCTTATAATATTACCACGTTTGTCTTTAATCTGTAAATATTTGAAGCTTAGCGTGTTTTTGAGCTTTATCAAATTAGACTGAATGCATTTTTCCGTGAATTGCTTTTTATACTCAGAGATTCATTGACCCAAGGTATGCTCAGGAGTTGTAGAGCCCAAAGTTTACACAACTTGAGGGGTGTCTTTAATATTTATTTGAAATGAATAGCACAAATTACAAATTTTTTAAATGGACAAACCCCACAAATACTAAAAATTCAGAAAAAAAAATATTTAAGCTGCAAACACAACTCTATAAAAGTTATATATTTGGGCTTCATACACTTTTATCTCAGCAATGAGGTTGAAGATCATTTTCTATACAAGGAACACAAATGTAATTCAGTCTCTTTTCTAGTAAGATTGATGAAATTTTACTGTGTTTATGAACATTTCAAATTAATACTTCGTTTGATAATATGCACATTTTAGGATTGTCAAGTTTAAAAAATTTGGATCAAGCCTTTTTTCACAGATAAGCTGTAAGAATTCAGAACACATAAAGTTTCTGGTGTAATGATTGAACCTAAGTACTTGGAATTGATAACACATTACTACTAGGTTGTCATAGATTTTCTCATTTTTAGATACAGATTGTGAGTTTTATATGTCAGTATTTTATGTCAAAATTTCAGTACTTTTTCCAGTTTGATCATTTGACTCATTACTCATCATTATTTGGATCATCAACATTCCAAGAACATGTTACACATTATTTCTATTTGAAATGGATCTGTTCTTAATGAATTACTAACATATTTGTTATATTATAATTTCTATTGACTTCATCATCATTAACCTTCATTGTAGCCTCTTAGTCCATTATTCTGTCAACTTTATATAATTTATATATAATTATACACAATAAGTACACATTTTAGGTGTATGGTTGAGAGATTTTAACAACTCCATAATTTCATGTAACCATCTCTAATCATGATATAAAACATTTTCTTCCTGCCAGAAAAGTGCCCTTGGGACACTTGGCAGAAAATCTTCTCCCCATTCACCCAATGGAAACATTGATTTGACTTCTATCAACATATCTATCATCATAGATTAATTTAGACTATTCTAGAACTCTATCAATGGAATTATACACTATGTATTCTTTTGACCATCTGCTTTTGTTCAACAGGAAGTGTATGAAGTCCACAGATGTTACTGTATGTATCAGCAATTCATTTTTATTGCAGAGAAGGGTGTCATTCAATGAATACAACACGATTGGGTTTTTTTCTTTTAGTCATCTACTGATGAATATTGGGTGGTTTCAAGTTTTCCACTGTTAATAGATAAAGCCGTTGTGAACACTACTGTACAAGTCTTTTTATGCTCATATGTTTTCATTTAACATGTATAAATATGCAGGAGTGGAATTGCTGGATTACAGGGTAGGTGTGTCTTTAACATTACAAGAATTTACAAGCCATTTCCAAAGTGATTTGACCATCTTCAATTACCATAAACAAAGTATAAGACTGCCATTTGCTCCACATCCTTGTCAATACTATCCCTATTGTAAGTATTTTAAATTTCAGTCATCCCAATGGGTTAAAATGGTGCCTCATTTGTATTTCCCTAATGAATAATGATGTAGAACATCTTTTCTTTTCTTTTCTTTTGTGGAATGCGGGCCTCTCACTGTTGCGGCCTCTCCTGTTGCGGAGCACAGGCTCCAGACGCACAGGCTCAGCGGCCATGGCTCACGGGCCCAGCTGTTCCGCAGCATGTGGGATCTTCAAGGACTGGGGCACGAACCCGTGTCTCCTGAATCGGCAGAAGGACTCTCAACCACTGCGCCACTGGGGAAGCCCTAGAAAATCTATTCATGTGCAGATTGAGAATTATTGTATCTTCTTTGTGAACTGACTGAGCTTTCAGGCAGAGCACAGAGGATTTTTAGGGCAGTGAAAGTACTCTGATATTAAAGGACTGATACATGTCAGTATACATTTGTCCAAATCCATAGAATGTACATATCAAGAGTGAACCCTAATGAAAACTATGGACTCTGGGTGATAATGACGTGTCACCGCAGGTTCCTCAGTTGTAACAAATGTACTACACTGGTAGGGAATATTGGTAATGGGGGATACTATGCATACGGCAGGGGGCAGCAGCGGGTATATCAGAAATCTCTGTAGCTTGCTCTGAATTTTGCTGTGAACCTAAAACTGCTCTGAGAAACTAAAGTCCTTTTTAACCTTATGGTCAAACAGCTCAGACGTTTGAATGGAAATAGCAGGTAGGTAGATTAATATTTTAGCCTGGAGTTTGGGGGAGAATCTGACCTATAACTACACATTTGGGAGCCATCAGCACATAGATGTTATTTCGAGGCACCGGGAGAATGTGAAGAGTCCAAAAAGTCTCGAGGAACATGAGCATTTAGAAGTTGGGGGCAGTTGGGGGAGTGTAGCAGAAAGTGGTAATTGATTCTACCTGTATAGAATCAAAGATAGCTAATACTGGGCTTCCCTGGTGGCGCAGTGGTTGGGGGTCCGCTTGCCAGTGCAGGGGGTGTGGGTCCGTGCCCCCGTCCGGGAGGATCCCGCATGCCACGGAGCACCTGGGCCCGTGGGCCATGGCCGCTGGGCCTGCGCGTCCGCAGCCTGTGCTCTGCGGCGGGAGGGTCCGCAGCGTTGAGGGGCCCACGTACCGCAAAAATAAAAATAAAAATAAAAAAGATAGCTAACACCATGGCTTGTTTGTATGGTGATAACAATGCAGAATAGAGATGACAATTGGGAACAATTGTCCACAGGGGTATTTACCCTTTCAGCCATTTAAGGCAGGTTGAGCTAAATCCGAGCCCCAGACATGAGCCCAGATGGGTTGAAGACCATCCTATTTTTTGTGGCTACAGTGATGGCTCAGAGTTGGGCACAAGCTCTAATTTGGGCACTGGAAACGAAACCCAGGACTTAAGCAAGAGCTATTGTTCTCTTCTCTGAATGGCATCCTCTATTTAAGTAATAATAAGGATGCTATAACATGGGGCTCTATGAAGGCACCCCTCAGGACCAAGGGGCCCCTTGTGTGGATTGAAGATGAAGTGGACTCTGGAGAAGGGAGAGCTGAGAATCAGCAAGAAAACACATTTTGGGGACTCCGAGTAGCTGGATCCATCCTCTCCCTCTGGATTTTCAGTCTGAGAGTCCCCAGATTCCTTTGAGCTATCTGAGTCTCATTTTCTGGCACTTGCAAGTCAAGACTTCTAACCTATAAACTCACAATCCCACTCCCCGGAGAGAACCACTGTCAACACTTTGGGTTTAATTCCTCCGTTACTCTGTAATGCATCTCTATTTACACATTTTTTTTTCTTTTTTGGCTGCACCACGCGGCATGTGGGATATTAGTTCCCCCAACAGGGATCGAACCTGTGCCCCCTGAATTGGAAGCAAGGTGTCTTAACCACTGGACCACCAGGAAGTCCCTATTTTTTTTTACTGTTACAAAATTAAGAAGATAATATGTACACTTCTGAATGAAAAACAGTATATATTTTAGTTGATGATACTGTTTACCTTGTATGTTAAAAAAATCTATCACTATCATTATTTTTTTTTAATTTATCTATTTATTCATGGCTGTGTTGTGTCTTTGTTGTCATGTGTGGGCTTTCTCTAGCTGCTGCGAGCAGAGGCTGCTCTTTGTTGTGGTGCGTGGGCTTCTCATTGCAGTGCCTTCTCTTGTTGTGAAGCACGGGCTCTAGGAGCGTGGGCTTCGGTAGTTGTGACACACAGGCTCAGTAGTTGTGGCCTGCGGGCTCTAGAGTGCAGGCTCAGTAGTTGTGGTGCATGGGCTTAGTTGCTCTGTGGCATGTGGGATCTTACCAGACCGGGGATTGAACCCATGTCCCCTGCATTGGCAGGCAGATTCTTAACCACTGCATCACCCGGGAAGTCCCTCATTATCATTCTTTAATTACTGCCTAATATTCCATTCTAGGAATACACCATCATATATAGTAAATTTCTTATGAAAGAACATTCATTTTTCTAGTTTCCATATTATAAATGTGCCATTCTTTTACACTAGTTCTGTTATTTCTTTAGGTCCTAGAAGTGAAATTGCTGGACCTCAGAATATGTACATTCTTAAGGCTTTGATGTATTCTACCGGATTGTCCTCCAAAAGGAACATGTAATTTATATTCCCATCAGCCTGAAGATTGGTATGTTTGACAGATAGAAGGAGGTGACTAAAGGCAAGATGCTTATTAAAAAGAAAATATTCATTTGTTCTGGGACTTCCCTGGTGGCGCAGTGGTTAAGAGTCCGCCTGCCAATGCAGGGGACATGGGTTCACCTCCTGGTCCAGGAAGATCCCACATGCTGCGGAGCAGCTAAGCCTGTGCACCACAACTAATGAGCCCATGGGCCACAACTACTGAAGCCCACATACCTATAGCCCGTGCTCCACAACAAGAGAAGCAACCAGAGTGAGAAGCCCGTGCACTGCAATGAAGAGTAGCCCCTGCTCTCCGCAACCAGAGAAAGCCTCTGCAGCAACGGAGACCCAACACAGCCAAAAATAAAGTAATTAATTAACTTTTAAAAAGAAAATACTCATTTGTGCCCTGAATATTTATCGAGTGTCTATTATTTGCACAACACCATGATAGGTGCTGTGGATATACTGGTGAATGAGGACTCCTAAACTTGTTTCTCTCTATTCTTCCTTCTCTGATGACGGCAAGCTTGGAAACATGTCTAGCTTTGTGGATGAATTAACCAACATCACACAGCATGATGCTACACTCAGGAGACAAGGGTGCTGCACCTTGGCCCAGAGGGTGGCCTCACTGTATGGGATATTGCTCACCCACACCTTCCTTTCTATGTTCTCCCCTGTACAGATGAGGCTAGAAGCCTGGGCACTTTATTCCCCTTGCCAGCAAGGGAAGTCTAACAGAGGCAGTTTTTCCAGAAGCAATGGAAGAGACTGCTGGATTCTTTGTTTTTTCCAGTTAAACACCAGAAGAATTCTGTGACTGGCTTTGAGAGGGCATCTTGTATGAAAAATACTTATCTTTAAACACTAGAATCACACTCGGGAAGATGAGATACGCACACCATGACAGGCACATGGGAACCGAAACCAGCTTCCAGGAACACAAACGTCCCTGTACCACTTACCTAATACGCACACACACTAAAATATACATCTAAACAACTGAAACACAGAAAAAAATGGCATGCATTATTAAAATTGTTAACATTCTCTGTTTTGCTGAATGCACGTATAGTTGAATCCACACCATGAAAATGTTCATTGGGGAATTCCCTGGCGGTCCAGGGGTTAGGACTCTGCGTTTTCACTGCCGAGGGCCTGGGTTCAATCCCCGGTGGGGAACTAAGATCCCATAAGCTATGTGGCACAGCCATAAAAAAAAAAAAACAAAAAGAAAATGTTCCTTGGACATGACTACCCTCTGCTGCCATTAGAGGGACTTGGGATCCTGTTGTTGTATGAAAACCATTAGTTGTAAGTATTTTCAATATGATAATTTTCAATATAATAGCACAGAAAATATTAAATCAACTCATGTACTCGCCTTTCTTTTCACATTCAGACAAACTTGAATATGAAATGTGAATCAATTTTTAATGTTCCACAGTATGTTATTATTTTCATACCCTTCCTTTGGCTGTTGCACCTTCTTCAGTAAAATCAATAGTGGAAATAGCATTATTGACACGTACATAAACACAACCAGACCTAGAAAAATGGACAAGAGAGTATCAGCCGCTTAACATTGTTCATCTCCGTCTTCTCCCTCACTGTCATCGTCACAACAAAAGATGTCTCGAAACAGGAAGACTGGCTTGGGGGTTGCCAGAGTCTGGATCTCAGTCCCGTTTTTCTCCATCTTCTTCTCTAATTTTTCTTGAAGCAACGGTAGACTAGTCTCATGAAGGTAGTCTATAATCTCTAAAGAAAAGAAACTGAATCTTGAGATGATCTGACAAAGCCTCTTCCCAAGGTCAAAGGACGGATGGCACAGATGATGACAATGCATTGTTACTGGCACTACTGTGTGCAAGACCTGGCTCTAACTGCTTTATTCATAGTCACTCATTCAATCCTCTCAAAAATGCTATGAGGTAGGCACTATTGTTCACCCGTGTTTCAAATGAGGCATAAAGACATGAAGCTCATCCAAAGTCATAGAGTCAGGAGGGCGAAGCCAGGATTCAAACCCAGGAAGTGCTGTCCGCTGAAAGCAAGGAGCATTTTGTCACACACTGCAGGGTGCAGTGTTACCTGAACCAGTGGTTCCCAAACAATGATGCTGGGCAGGCCACTGGCGACTCATCTGTGAGCTTGTTAGAGAAAAATCTAGCCTCTGGACCCAGACTAGAGACTAGGATCGACTGGGTCTGGGATGAGACCCAGGTATGTATCTTTTTTCCCAAGTTCCCCACCTGACTCCGATAGTCCAGGTTTGGGAATTACATATGTAAACCACCTACAAATGGCTGCAGAGAAGAAACTGTACCTCCAGTTTTTTGTGGATCAGTGTGTGTGCAGGCATGTGGTGTAAGCATGTGTGCTGTGCAATCCAGAAGCACTCGCAGCTCCTCACCCAGTGCTTGCTAAACGCCCGGCCGCCTGGTGACCACACTTCTCAAGCTCATTATCTCATTTAGTACTTTTGAAAGTCCTGTCAGGTAGGGGTTATAATTTGCCAATTTTTACCATTTTCCATTTGAAGAATCTGAGGTTCCCAAAAGTCACTACCCAAGGTCACACTACCAGCGTGTGTCCCCATATGCTGCGTTTTTAACTATTCAGATATCGAAAATACTGACCTGGAAAAGTCTTCTTCTGCCAAAACGGAACACAGGAAGCTTTCAGCTTATAAAATTTACTTTGGACGTAAGATGGAGGAACACCCCTTTAGAAAGGAAAAGGTGTCAAAAAGTTAGTGGCAGTTTAAAAATTAATCATTTCAGTCCTGTGTACTAAGTGCATTGATTGAGGGGTGGTCTACAGACCTAAGCAGCTTTCTTAATCCTCATGTCTACACATGTGAGAAAAATAAGACACGTATGAAAAGCTATTGTTCATCTGGTTAAACACACACACACAAAAGGAAGAAAAACAGAAGTACAACAACACGGATTCTGTCTAAACTAGAATAATCTAAACTACCAGTTGAGAAGACAAGGTGTAACACTAGCTCACAGGGGCTGATGCTAACATTGTCTTCAGCCCCACCCTGAGGGCTCTCCGCAGAGCAACAAATAACCCTCACGACCACTCTGTGTGGGGCCTCCTATGCTTATCCCTCGTTTTGGAGATGGGGAACCCAAGAGAAGATGCCCAAGATCTTACAGTGAATAGGGGGGAAGGGCTGGGACTTCAATTGGGTCCACTCCAAATTCTACTTTTTTCTTTCTTTTTTTTTGATATCAGTGTTTTTTAATGGAAGTATAGTTAATTTATAACGTTGTGTTACTTTCAAGGGTACAGCAGAAAGATTCAGTTGTACATATATATATATATATATATATATATATAATTTTTTCAGATTTTTTTTTCCATTATAGATTATTACAAGATATTGAGTATAGTTCCCTGTGCTATACAGTAGGTCCTTATTGTTTATGTATTTTACATACTGTAGTGTGTATATGTTAATCCAAGCCTCCTAAGTTATCCCCCTACCTCCCGCCCGCTAACCCTTTGGTAACCATAAGTCTGTTCTCTATGTCTGTGAGTCTATTTGTGTTTTGTAAGTAAGTTCATTTGTATCAGTTTTTTAAAGATTCCACATATAATTGATATCCTATGCTATTTGTCTTTCTCTGTGTGGCTTATTTCACTTAGTATGATCATCTCTAGGTCCATCCGTGTTGCTGCCAATGGCAACATTTCACAAATCCTACACTCTTAACCACTACCTTCAGGCTAACTATATATTTGTCACAATGCAAAGGCAGGGGTCTGGATTTTTTACTTTACAAAGCTAAATAAAGTGGATGCTTACGATATTCTGGTGAGTCAAATCCACTTTTCATTTACAATAAGTAGGACAGAAACAACCACATCTTAAATATTTTTTTAAAGTGAAAATCACTAACTTCACTTCCTGGGCACTCACTTCCTAAGCCACAAAAGCGTGGCATATTTGTTTCAGTAATTAATTAATCTAGTTGTTATATGATTAGTGGGAATAACTGGATCTGCTAGGTATGTGGAAGTACAAGATGGCTGGGCTCTCTCTGCCTCCTCATGGCAGCAGCTGCCCGCCGCGTGTGCATGGCATGACACGCACTGTCTCCTTGCTGTCGTCGTCATCACGGTGCTGTTACAAAGCTGCACAGATGAGGAAACCGTTACGCAGAGGCAAGTGAGGGAATGACCTGCCCAAGGCTGGCTAAATTATGAGCAGAGTCCCAGGACTTGACGCCCGGTCCACCTGACTGCAAAGCCCAAGATCTAGGGCATCTATGCCTTCCCTCTTCCCACAGCGCCCCACACCCAGGTTGTTCTGCAGATCAAAGCTCAGGCTTCAAGAAGTAACAATAACTGACCTGGACATTTTCAAACGAAGTAGGTGTTACATCTCATTAGGTGGAGATGCTTTCTTTAAAATCCTGCCTAAACAATTCACAAGGGAGGCTTAAAGAACCTGAAGAGACCGAACTTCTAATTTAATTATTTTCACTGTTTTAATTCGTTATTAAAACTTTGAGGATGTACTATTTCCAATGGTATTTGACTGGATGCCATGATGTCTGTTTTACAGTTTTGAGATTTCTAAACCTTAACCAGAACAATCAATATTTAAGTATATAATTCTACTTAAAATCATTAAAAACCCATTTTAATTTAAGAAATGTGATTTGTGGCAATGTCACAAGATACACAAACATTTATTGGAAAAGTCAGATTTTTCAAAAGGGGTTTGATATTACAAAGGGAGGGACCTGTCGACATGAATACTTCTTAGGATGGGAGTTGGTGGGGTACACAGCAGGACAGCCTTCCTTCAAAGCCCCTAACACCCTCCCCTCTCAGGGACCCACACCCAAGAGCTGGTGCCCCACCCCTGAGACGAGCTAGAAGAGGAAAGGGTTTGGAACCATGGGCATGTGTCTGTGACTCCCAACAGGGCCTGCCACGAAAAGATTCCAATTCTCCAAGTTAAAAAAAAAGGACTGATTGTTCTTTGTCCATAATCCCAAGGTGTAAATAACTAACCAGCAGAACCAGTTTACACCCTTCCTAATGGATCAGTGACAACCTCACGCCAGCAGCCACGTTTCTGAAAGGCAGCCAGGTTGTGGCAGCCCTGTTCCCCTCAGCACCCTTCCCGAACTAAAGGCCAGACAGTCCCTCAACATCCCCACCTCCCAAAGCCCACCAACCCCTGAGCCCTGTGATGCTCAACAGTTTGCATTGCTTAGAGGGACTGTGCTTTGCCAGCCAGCTCTCTGTTGCTTGGCCAGCAGTGAACTCAGGTCTTCAGAGTGATGGCCTCTCCTCCAGTGGCACGAACTGATTGAAAATGCAAGGACCATAGCAATGAAGACAGACAGTGACAACCGATGAAATCTCACTCCTCGGAGGAGAAATGCAAAGGAACAGCACACCGAAACCACTGAGGCAAATCCGAAGAGGAACAGGAGCTTGATGTGGTCTCAAAATATCTCCCCGTGGCCGTTTCTTTTCACCAAGAGAAAAACTTACTTTTCTACAGTGGGGCAGTGTGGCAGAGGCCGCCAGAGCCAGGGGATCAAAATCAGAACCACATGCCTCATGATGGGATGTGACCTGGTGACACAAACACAGCCTCCCCCGTGACTGATTCCCGTGTAAAATACAAAACCCGAATCTAACAGTGAGGAAGCGTCTGACAAACTCCCCAGCTGAGGCAAGTTCTCCACAATGACTAGCCTGTATTTTCCCACAATTTCAACATCGTAGAAGACAAAGGCATTAACAGATACACACTACTGTATATAGAATAGATAAACAACAAGGACCTAGTGTATAGCACAGGGGACTATATTCAATGTCTTGTAATAACCTATAATGGAGGGACTTCCCTGGTGGTGCAGTGGCTAAGAATCTGCCTGCCACTGCAGGGGACATGGGTTCGAGCCCTGGTCCAGGAAGATCCCACATGCCGCAGAGCAACTAAGCCTGTGCACCACAACTACTGAGCCTGTGCTCTAGAGCCCACGAGCCACAACTACTGAGCCCACGCGCCTAGAACCCGTGCTCCTCAACAAGAGAAGCCACCGTAATGAAAAGCCCGCGAGCCGCAATGAAGAGTAGCCCCTGCTCGCCCCAACTAGAGAAAGCCCACGCGCAGCAATCAAGACCCATCACAGCCAAAATTAAATAAATAAGATAATAAATAAATTTAAAAAAATCTATAACAGAAATCATTTTGCTGTACACCTGAAACACTGTAAATCAACTATACTCCAATAATTAAAAAAAAAGAAAAGAAAAGGCAGAACAACTCTGCTGTTTAGAAGACTCTAAGGAGACAGATCCTGGACTGGATCTTAAATCAGGGGGAAAGTGTTATAAAGGACAGGACTGGGACGCTGGGTGAAATTTGCATGGGGGCTGTGTTTTAGACAATAGTAGTGCATCAGTGTCAGGTGCCCTCAGTACGATCACTGTGCTGATGCAGAATAACAGCCTTGCTGAAGACATGGCGTCCACCACTAACACTGAAACGGTTAAGGGAAAGAATTCTATTCCCTTGTAGAAGGGAGCGGGAAAGGGAGGGATGATAAAGTCAATGTGGCAAATGGTAAAAGGCTAATTATGGGCAAAGGGACCATGGGTTCTTCATCCCAGTCATAGCTGGTGTGCTCCATGAAGCTTTTAAGAGACTCTGCACACATTTCATTCACTCTTCTCAGGTGTCTTGGGGTGGCGGTGGTGGTTGGAGCAGAGGGAGGACAGGTCTGATTTACCTGGTCTGGTACGTAGACAGGGTGTTCCCAATACATATATACACAAATACAATTTATAGATGAGTTCCATAAGCAGCAGGAATTTCAGTCCTGTTCTTCAAATCTGAGAGGCATTTATTAGAACTCCTCTCTGATTTTTTCATTAGATTAATATTAAACAAATGGCCTTACCCTATGGTGCTAGCAAGATCTTCCCAGTCTATTTCATTAACATCTTCCACATTTATTTCATTCAACCTATGAGAAAAAATAAAAATTAAGTTTTCAAGCCAAAAATCAACAGGATCCACATCTTCATGGGCTCACAGAATATTAAGAGCTGGAAGGCCTCAGCGTGTTCACCCCTGCTCCAGCTCCCCTGTTACACAGGCCCAGTGTCACTGGCATGCTAACCCAAGGTCAGCCCAAGGTCTTGGGGTGAGCTACAGACCAAAAAATCACCCTTCCTCCTCCTGAGCCCTTTGCATCTCCCACCAAGCCTAGTAAAAAACACAACTTCACAAGGAACTATATTAAATATGCTGTGATAAACCATAATAGAAAAGAATGAAATATGAAAAAGAATATATATATGTATAACTGAGTCACTTTGCTGTATAGCAAAGGTTAAACACAACATTGTAAATCAACTATACTTCAATTAAAAAAAAAAGAAAACACAGGGACTTCCCTGGTGGCAGAGTGGTTAAGACTCCACACTCCCAATGCAGGGCACACGGGTTTGATCCCTGGTCAGGGAACTAGATCCCACATGTATGCCACAACTAAGAGTCTGCATGCCACAACTAATGAACCTGCCTGCTGCAACTAAGACACGGCACAACCAAATAAATAAATACAATATTAAAAACCAACCAACCAAACAAACAAAAACACAACTTCACCATTCAATGTAGACACACAAGAGTAGTATACATGTGTACTCAGCACTTACTAAGTGACAAACACTGGGTTAAGACCTTGATACCCACTAATCCATTTACCCTCAACACCACCTGATGAAGCTAGGGGATTATGTCCTTTCCACAGGCCAGGAATCAGGGTTGAGAGCTCGGGTCATTGGCTCAAGGTTTCATGATTCATAGGGGGTACCCACATTGGAACCCAGGCCTGCCTGACGTGAGATGCCCTCCTTGGCTCTGCTAGTCTCTGCTGTCTCTGGTAGAGGAGAAAAACCCCAGCCAGGCCAGCGTGGAGAACGAGGAAGCCCACCAATGAAGGAGAAGCAGGCTTCCTGACAGAGCGCAAGAATAATGAAGCTGGACAGGGCGGCCAGAATCCAAAGGTTTCTTCTGCTCTTTGCTGTTCCTCATTGGACATGAGGCCAGGTCCACTAGACTCGCAGTCTTTGTAAAACAGTTCTGTGTCTCCCTGTCGATCAGGGGAGGGAGGACTCTGCACGGACCAGGAACTCAAAGACAAAACTAAAGACCAAGCAGCAGTGACGCCAACTAATGCATGCTAGAGAGCAGTAGGGCTCGGCCTGAAGTATTTACCTCCATTTTCCAATGGACAGAAGTAAGCAATGTCTATGTGAAAGCCTTAAAGACTCAAAGAGCTATGTTTATTGAGTGCATGCTACGTTTTGCATGCATTTTCATTTCTTCGGCCAATAACACTAAGAGGCAGGTACTGTTATTATCATCCTCATTTAAGATGAACAAACCAAGAACTAGAAAGGCAGGAAACACATCCAAGGTCATGCACATAGAAAGAGCTGGAACAGGAATATGAACCGTGGTAATCTTACTGCAGATTCTGCTGTTTAACAATTACTCTTTGGCTAGAGAGGAAAACGGGTAAAATATCGTCACTTTCTATTTCTGTACCTTTCAATGAGGTTGATCTTGGCCTGTAGGGCATTAAGTCCCCGGTATACGTCCCGACCATTTGTCCTCTTCTTGGTTAGAATTTCCATCCTACATTGAAAGAAAGAAAAACAGTTTATTTTCGGGGTAAAGTTTCCATTAAAATGTCCTTTGTTTTCCTCATTTAAATTGTCCTTATTCAGAACCACTTTATAACTTTTGCAACTCATCACAGCTAAGATTTACCACCATCAAGAATATACCTTTTTAAAAGTTTTTTAAAGTGGGAGAGGGTAAATAAAGAGATAGAAAGTTGATGGTTATTGAAAATGAGTGATGGATACAAGGAGTTCTAAGTTGGTGTGTGTTACACAATTTCCATAATAAACAGTATAATAAAAGGGAGGAAAAAAAAAGAATAAGCCTGCTTGCAGGTGCTAAAGGATGCTGTGTAGACTCAATTTATTTTTGCTTGTTTATCAAACAGAGAGATATTGCTCTTATTACCATTATAGCTGCTGAAACACCAAACTACACAGATTTACTAAAGTGATCAATGACTCCATGATTCCTCTAAGGCCCCAAGTTCAAGGCTGAGGGAAAGGGTTCCCTGAAGTTCCTAATGAGAGAAGCAGCCCAATTAAAAATATTTAAAAAGTGCTTCTCTTGAAGAGTGAAATCTGTCACAATCTGATGGACAGATCATGAGCTGTGACATTTACTTTCTTGAGCAGGGAGGTACATGAGGCACACACAGAGAAACTGACAGTTTTTACGAATAGCCGCCCATGTTCACTGGTTTGAAATGTACCCGCTGATGCCATTTCAATGTTTCATGAAGTAAACCTATGCTCAGCATTCAAGTTTCCTACTTTTTTCTTCAAATTAAAAAAGAACCCTTGCATGTTATTTAATTATGCTGATTCTGAAGCACGGCTCCCCTTCATCATTTCCTTTTTAAGACACTGACATATCATCTTCCAACCGAGGCTTTATAACCCACTCCTTTTTTAAAAGTAATTAATTAATAATTTATTTATTTTTGGCTGTGTTGGGTCTTCATTGCTGAACGTGGGTTTTCTTTAGTTGTGGCGAGCAGGGGCTACTCTTCATTGCGGTGCATGGGCTTCTCATTGCAGTGGCCTCTCTTGTCGCAGAGCACGGGCTCTAGGCAGGTGGGCTTCAGTAGTTGTGGCACACAGGCTCAGTAGTTATGGCTCACAGGCTCTAGAGTGCAGGCTCAGTAGTTGTGGCACACGGGCTTAGTTGCTCCACGGCATGTGGGATCTTACCAGGCCAGGGATCGAACCCGTGTCCCCTCCATTGGCAGGCGGATTCTTAACCACTGCACCACCAGGGAAGCCCCCACTCCTTTTTTTTTTTTTTTTTTTTTTCGGTACGCAGGCCTCTCACTGTTGTGGCCTCTCCCGTTGCAGAGCACAGGTTCTGGATGCACAGGCTCAGCAGCCATGGCTCACAGGCCTAGCCGCTCCGCGGCATGTGGGATCTTCCTGGACCAGGGCACGAACCCATGTCCCCTGCATCGGCAGGCAAACTCTCAACCACTGCACCACCAGAGAAGTCCCCACTCCTTTTTTTAAGCCTAAGATATAGGGGTAGAAAGGGCTCTGGTTCCTCCATATTACACACTTCCCCCCCAAAACATTATCTGTCCTTATTTCCTGAGGGTAGTCTTCTAGTAAGATAAATATTCTACAGCAGAACGGTAAGGTATATAAACAATACTCAGTATAATCTAGCAGTTTGCTTTTAACGTACAACATGCCCACTCTGGATTTCATTCTTCTTTAATGGTCAAGATGACGGAGCCCCCTTTATGCAGGATGATGGAGCCCCGTTTACACAGGAGACCTGGGTCGTGGGCTGTAGAACCACTGCTTCAAGCTGTCATGTTGCAGCTGAAAGTTAGCTCGGAATCCCTCCAGGGCTGGGAAAAGCTACGTTGGGCAAAGAACATGCAGCAACATCTGGACCGAAACTACTTCTTCATGATGGATGTACCTAAAGATGTTCTAGGATGAAAGAGTATGACTGCCCTGCTTTGGATGAAGACAGAGGAACTGCTGAATTAGAAAGCAAAAGTAAAAAGGTGGAGGTATTACTGATCACTACACTTGTGATTTCCCTCCTAAATATCCAGACGTTAATTTTGTATTTCTTTCATGCTATAAATAGGTAACAATCTTGTTTTATGAAGAAAGGGACAGAGTGAAGAAATCAGAAGTCAATATTCAATATTAAAAAGATTCAAGTTCTGTTTACAAAACAGAAACAGACTCACAGATACAGAAAACAAACTTATGGTTACCAAAGGGGAAAGGGGGCAGGAATAAATTTGAAATTGCAGATTAGCAGATACAAACTACTATATATAAAATAGATAAACAACAAGGTCCTGCTGTACAGCACAGGAAACTGTATTCACTATCTTGTAATAAGTTACATTGGAAAAGAATCAAAAAAAATAATATATATGCACAACTGAATCACTTAGTACACCAGAAACTAACACAACATTGTAAATCAACTCTACTTCAATTAAATAAATAAATAAATAGAATAAAAAGGTCCAAGTTCTTTATGAAGAAGCCACACAATGAATCAGGGGTGGTTAAATGCTAACTTAAATCAGCTTTCGATATTGAAGTGGTTGGAGCAGCGGATTAGAGAGGATCATTCTTGACCTACTGTAAGGCTTTCCACGTGTTAGTTACAGATATTCTTAGTAACCTCAGCAGTCCACCCCTCTCCGGAAGTTGCTGAGAGAGGGGCAGGGAATGCTTCTTGTTGAAATTTATGTAAGAAGCCTCAAACTTACCACTTACTTTGACACTGCATCCAATTCCTGGTTTCCACTTTTGCCTCCACTTCTACCCAGGATATGCCTTTGTACAGTTTTTCCCAAACAACTGACAGGCGACCTTCAGGATTCTCTTGGAGTTTAGAATCCATCTCGTTTAGCTCCTGGGGAGACATTTCCTTTAGAATCACTTCTTCAACAGCCTTGATTAGTTTCTGGGTGTCCGTCTTGCTCCAAGCACCATGATTTCTTTCTGTTGACATAAAAGGATGGTCTTGAAGTTGCTCATCTATTTGCTTTCAAACACAATATTAACAACAAAATGATGATGAGGGGTATCTGTCATTTGACATCTCTCCAAACCCACAGAAGCTACAACACCAAGAGTGAACCCTAATGTGGACTGTGGACTCTGGGGGGTTAAGATGTGTCAAGGTAGCTTCACGGATTGTAACAAATGGACCACTCTGCTGGGGGTTGTTGAGAATGGGGGTGTGCCGTGCATGTGTAGGGCAGGAGATAAGTAGGAAGTCTTTGTACCTTCCTCTCACTTTACCTGTGAACCCAAAACTGCTCTAGAAAAATAGTCTTTTTTTTCCCTTAATTTATTTATTTTCTTTATTTTTTTGGCTGTGTTGGGTCTTAGTTGCGGCACATGAGATCTTTGTTGAAGCACGTGGGATCTTTTGTTGCAGCGCAGGCTCTTTGTTATGGTGCACGGACTTCTCTCTAGTTGTGGCGTGTGAATTTTCTCCCTCTAGTTGTGGTGCATGGCCCCTGTAGTTTGTGGCATATGGGCTACAGGGTGCGTGAGCTCAGCAGCTGTGGAACACGGGCTTAGCTGCCCTGCGGTATGTGGGATCTTAGTTCCCCGACCAGCGTCCCCTGCATCTGAAGGAGGATTCTTTACCACTGGACCACCAGGGAAGTCCCAAAATAAAGCCTTTATAAACAAAAAGGTAAATCAGACACTTTTCAGAAGACAATGGGCAACATCTCAATTACACAAACATAAAACTATCAGTTATGCACTTCCCTGGTGGTGCAGTGGTTAAGAATCCGCCTGCCAGTTCAGGGGACACAGGTTCGAGCCCTGGTCCAGGAGGTTCCCACATGCCGGGGAGCAACTAAGCCCACGCGCCTCAACTATTAAGTCTGTGCTCTAGAGTCCGCATGTCAGAACTACTGAGCCCTTATGCCACAACTACTGAAGCCTGCGCACCTAGAGCCCGTGCTCTGCAACAAGAGAAGCCACGGCAATGAGAAGTCCGTACGCCACAACAAAGAGTAACTCCCGCTCGCCACAACTAGAACAAGCTCGCGCGCAGCAATGAAGCCCCAACGCAGCCAAACAAAACAAAACAAAACCAAAAAAACTATCAGTTACATGCAAATCAAAATGAAACTACAAAAGTGGCCATAGATTCCTTTTAAGGACCAATCACACTCACACACACATACACACACACACACACATACACAACCAACTGCAAAGAAAACAAATCCTTTCTTAATGCAATCTTTTTTTTTATCTTCGAGAAAGCTGTTCTTCCTGTTTCTAAGAGTAATACCTACTGCAAGAAATTGTGAGGTTCCCAAACATTTAGTGGAAAGAGAATAACCAAACGACTTTCATGTTATATAAATAACTCTCCCCAAGAGTTTCTGGAGTGAAATTAACAGCTACAATGGCGTCACCACAGTACTTGATGAAGGCACCTGTGAATTTCTTTTTTTCTTTCTTTTTTTAACATATTGCACTCATTAAGCTATTTTTTTAATTAAAAAAAATATTTGGCTGTGTTCGGCCTTAGCTGCAGCACGTAGGACCTTCGTTGTGGCACACAGGTTTCTCTCTAGATGCAGAGAGTGGGCTTAGTTGCTCTGCAGCATGTGGGATCCTAGTTCCCTGACCAGGGATCAAACTCATGCCCTCTGAAGTGGAAAAGTGGATTCTTAACCACTGCACCACCAGGGAAGTCCCAGCACCTGTAAATTCCTAAAGCCAGTCCTTGGTGCAGGGCATCAAAAGCTTCTATGATTCGCTCTTCTTGTCTACATGCTCACAGTCATGCTAAGGAAGAGGCCTCAAGCTGGAAGGCTACAGATATCTTCGATCTGGCCTACAGAATGTTATTGTTACTATTTCCCCAATAACAATTTGGATGAATATTTAAAAATCAAGAGAATCCCAAGAGGGTTTTCCCTGGTAGGGCAGTGGTTAAGAATCCGCCTGTCAACGCAGGGGACACGGGCTCAATCCCTGGTCTGGGAAGATCCCACATGCCATGGAGCAACTAAGCCCATGCACCACAACTTCTGAGCCTGCACTCTAGAGCCCACGAGCCACAACTACTGAGCCCATGTGCCACATCTACTGAGCTTGCGCTCTAGAGTCTGTGCGCCACAACTACTGAAGCCAGCGCGCCTAGAGCCCATGCTCCACAGCAAGAGAAGCCACCACACTGAGAAGCCCGCACACTGCAACAAAGAGTAGCCCCTGCTCACCGCAACTAGAGAAAGCCCGCTCACAGCAACGAAGACCCAACACAGCCATAAATAAATAAATAAATAAATAAATAAATAAATAAATAAATAAATAAATAAATAAATTTATTTTAAAAAAGAGAGTCCCAAGAAAAAAAAGATCTTGATTTCACACACACGTGCAAATCCAGATGTTTGCTTTACTTCTTGGAAACTGGCAGAATTGGCTGTGCTGAGTCTTCGCGTGGCACCGGTGGCCAGAGTTGGTGGCACAAAAGGCGTGGTCTCCACCACCTCAGAGTTTACCACGTGCGGACATGCAGACGCCTTGCTGGGACCCGCTGCACGGCTCTGCCTGCAGGGCCGGAGCATGTGAGCCTCTGGGCTGAAGCTAACACCCACTAAGGACTGTCTTCTGAAAGCAACTGGGGACTTTTTAAGGTGAAGAATATAACCAAGGAAGCTTTTTATGAAAGAAGAGAACAGACAAGAGACGACTGACACTGGCTTTGGGAAACGTCCCTGACTAACAGGCCCTCCCTTTGATGGTTTCCCTGGTCACCTGGGGGAAAGGACCTTGGTGGCCCAGGTTCTCCTGCCCACCGGCTGAGTGGGTTTCAGTTTACCTGGCAGTTGGAGTCACACTGAAAGCTACTGACATAACGTGTGGCAGAAATCAGTCTGGTGAATAAAGGCTGCATCAATATGCATGAAGAAATAAATGAATCAGTAAGAGAATGGCTGAAAGAGTGATGACTCTCTCAGAAGACAGGCCTGCAGTGATGCCTGGGCCCTGGGCCACTGTGGGCTGATTTGTTCACCAAAGTGGGCTCTAGAGACCACGACTTACAACTGCTGATCTGGGAGAACTTCAGGGCCACAGAGAGGCTACTTCCAGACATCATCTCGCCAATCTTTCTCCAGTCGTTTCCATGGAGGGACTGGTATATCTTTAGCTTCTCGGTATCTCCTTTGCTATACCTTAGAGGAAGGGAAAACAGATCACAGCTAAGCGTTAACCACAAGCTTAAAACCACTATTCTCACTGCAGCACGCTGTGACGCTGGGAGAAGCCGTATAGGGCGGGCTGTCAGGAAACCTGCTCAGCGCAGTCCTACCAAGGTCCTGAGCCCAGATACTTCCTGTCTCGGCATCGCAACCATGAGCACCCTGTAAGTCAGTCACCGCAGTCCCTGGCTCACTTACACAGAGGCCAGGGCAAATAATCTGATCATGCTATTCCCCAGCCAAATCCATAAAGGCTTCACACAATAAAACCCAAACTTCTGACTGTGCCTGCAAAGCTCGGTGCTCCCTAAGTTCAACCCTATTGGCCTTATCGGCCTTTCTCACCTCGAAGCCTCTGGACCTGGGGTGGGAATGGCCTCCCTCCACCGCTGGAAAGCTCCTGCAAGCTCTTCAGAAGCAGCTTAAATGGTGCATCTTCAGAGAGGGCTTCCCTGACCACCTGGTTGGAGGTGTCCTGCTGTCCTCTCCCACAGGACACTCTGCTGCTCTCTCACTGCCCCCGTCACCACTGGCAACTGTACGCTCGTGGCTTCCCTGGTTTATCTGACCCTTCGTCTAGGCCACCACTGGCCAATGGAAATATGAGCCACAGATGTCATTTAGAATTTTCTAGTGGTCAGGTGAAAATTAATTTTATTAATTTTTTTAAAGATAATTTATTGGCTCAGGCAATTGAAAAGTCCAGATACAAGTGGGCCCTAGGGTGAGCTTAATCCAGGAGCTCAGTCAAATCACCAAGGACCACTTTCCACCATTCCACTCTGCCTTCCATGTGTTTGGGGGTTTTATTTAGCGGCAGCATGCGGCATGTGGGATCTTAGTTCCCCAACCAAGGATCAAACCCACACCCCCTGCAGTGGAAGCACGGAGTCTTAACCACTGGACAACCAAGGAAGTCCCTAATTTTATTTAGTTTTAATGAAT
The DNA here is from genome assembly GCF_964165515.1 of Mesoplodon bidens. NCBI lineage: Eukaryota > Metazoa > Chordata > Mammalia > Artiodactyla > Ziphiidae > Mesoplodon > Mesoplodon bidens. The sequence continues at coordinate 785,707 of NW_027672190.1, read as the reverse complement.
TAATAACATATCTTATTTAACTCAATATACTAAAAATGCAGCCATTTCAACATGTAATCAGAACCTAAAAGTATGAATGAGATACTTTACACTCTCTTCTCCACACCAAGCCTTCTAAGTCCATTGTATACTTCACTCTTCAGTGCATCTCAGCTTGGACTAACCACAGTTCAAGTGCTCCATGGCCACATGAGGCTGGTGGTCACATGGATGGACAGCACAGCTCTGGAGGGGAAGTCCTCGGAGGGTGGGGACCCTGTCAGTTTTCTACACTTTGGAACCCGGTAATGCTTGACAGACAACAGGTGCTCAATAAAGATGAGACAGGGACTTCCCTGGTGGCGCGGTGGTTAAGAACCTGCCTGCAAATGCAGGGGACATGGGTTCGATCCCTGGTCTGGGAAATCCCACATGCTGTGGAGCAACTAAGCCTGTGCACCACAACTACTGAGCCTGGGAGCCACAACTACTGAAGCCCGTGCGCCTAGAGCCCATGCTCCACAACAAGAGAAGCCACCGCCATGACAAGCCCACAAACTGCAACGAAGAGTAGGTCCTGCTCGCCACCACTAGAAAAAGCCCGTGTGCAACAACAAAGACCGAACACAGACAAAAATAAAAGATGTGACAGATGCCTTAGCACAAATCGGTCACAGTTTAAGGAAGTTAAGAGGCAGCAATCCCACATAAAAGCAAATACATTAAAAGAAAAGAACTAAAGTGCACTATAATATATGCAGATTTTGAGATTAAACATCTTAAATGTTTAAGGGAAAAAAAGCCATCATTATGACATTTTATAATTCCTTTTTGGTGGGAAGGAAGAGGGGTCAGAAGTGGTAGTTTATGTTATTACTAATGCAACACAAAAGCAGCCCTAATAAAATACTAACCATTTCTAATGAGGATGATCCACAACTACCGGGGGACAGTAAGATCCTAGCATTCTCAGAAATGGATCTAAAATGCAGAGCATGGTGAACAGAGATGTGAAATCCTTCACCATTAAGAATCAAGCTTTTTAGCAGTTTCCTTTATAAGGCAAGCAGGGTCTTCCTGAGATTTAAACAAGACTTAAAAGTACCCTTGAAGCAACAAAAAAGAGGACATGAGAGAAAAACAGAGTGTACGAAAATGAGGAAACAGGTGTACTGACCTCCATGGCCCCTTGGAGCCTTACAATTCTTTGATTTTTGACTTTCTATGGTTTTTTCACTTAAGAGTTCCTTAAGTTGGAAACATACTTTAAGGGTAAATGGTCAGCACAACACAAGTAATATGGTACCAGTGAATGAACTTTATTATCAGAATGACAGACCTTCATTATTTGAAAAATGCCATTTCCCACAGTGATGTAACAGGTAGAAAAACAGGTTACCTCATTCATTTACCAAAAGCATCATTTTGGTCCCACTTAAAATGTCACCCTTAGTGAATTTCCTTAAAGTACATGGCGGGGGCTTGGGAAAAAGAGAGGGCAGGTTTCAGTCTGTGTGGAGGCGCCTTTCCTCTACTTCCGGTTTATTTCTTTTGGTAAAAATTTTTAAAAAGAAGCCGAGGTCATATCAATGTTACGTTCTGATAGTACCTATGTCCTGATTCAAGATCACGGCGCTCAGTAGGACCCAACTGGCCGTGACAGATTCACTCCATCTGCCTCCTGGAAGTGAGATCAGTAGTTGAGCCCTAGGTGGCTGTCTGGGCCCTCAAGGGTAGGAGCTGATGCTTTCTTCCTCATCCCTTTGTCCTTAAGCAGAGTGCTTACCCACCACTGACGCTCAGTCTACATTTGATTTATTTGGAATGTTGGAAACAGAACATAATTGGGTATTTTATTTAGGAAAAAAGGGAGGACAGAAAGGCTACCGCCACATGAAGCTCTGCATTGATGTTACCGAATCACACTTAAATGACCTCACACAAATGCTCACCCCCACCTTCAAATATTTACTGAAAACCCAAAGCACTGGGCTCAGTGCTGAAGGGCACACATCACACTGAGAAGGAAAGTCTGGGTTCGCAAGGAGCTTACAACTTAGGAGACTGCCGAGAAAACTGCACAGGTGACGCTAAGAGGCAGCGCGTGGAGAATGCTACAATTGACAGCATAAAGTAAAAGCCAGGGATTTAGAAAGGGGAAGATGACAGAAGATTTATTCAAGAGGTGGAAACTGAAAGGGACTTTGGAGACATACACCTGACGGCACATCTGGTTTCACACACGAAACTCTTCACGATTTTGTTGTGTACGTTTTGATTTACAGTATCAGCAAAGACTAGAGAAATGCTCTGCTCAAGTTTTTTCTTACCTGCCTTGGTAATTGTTGACATCAAACATCTTCTTTGCTCGACAGTATATGAGTTTCCAGGGCCAGGCAATGCCCTTACCTAAAGTCGGAAGAGAGGTGGTCAGAGGGACAACCGGAGCGTGGCATGAAACACAGTCGCAATTATAAAAGAAACCCAGAAGGGCCCCTTTTTACAGCACACGCTATCCTAGACCCCAGGTGGAGGGTGTGGTTTCCTATGTCCTGCAGAAAGCCGTCTTGGGGAGCAGATATACAAAATCCCCAGTTTCCGTGGCCATCTCTGGAAACTAGATGCTTAGTATGTAGGGGCTCTAGTTTCTGTTCTGCTAAATTCACGGAAAAGACCCTTATTAGGCAAAGAGCTTTTACCGTAATCTGGAGGTGGAGGACACACTCCAGCAGCTCCCCATAAGATAAACAAAAAAACTTTGCAATTGAATAAGCTTCTTCCTGCTTTGCCACTCTAAAGATGAAAGGATCCCCCAGCAGGGGCTCACTGTTCTGTTTTCCTTTGTGCATTTCACCTTAGAAATTATCCTCTTTAAATTCAAGAGAGATTTTTTTTTCCAGTCCAAACCTACATTGCTTCGTGACCTTCTAACTTCCCCAGGATACCTCCAAGAGGAGGGTTCCAGCTCAAAGCGCAAAAATGGCTCTACTTAAAAAAAACGTCTGAGACTCTGGTGTATACCAGAGTACTTTGTGCAGTGTATGCAAAAAATACACAATAGAGGTCAAGAAGAGAAACCAAAACCGTAATTGTTACCAAGTAGGAAAGCTGGAAGCTGATCATCTAATTTGTTAGAAAATCTGTAAAAGCACTATCCTTGGGAGACGTGAACACATTCCAAATCCCTGAACGTATAGGCTGGCAATAAAAATACTATTAACGTAGCAGCGGCTAACATGCACTGCATGTACTGGACGGGCCAGGCATTGTGTTCAATACTCACCATGGTTATCTGTGCAAGGCTGGAAGGCTGCAGATGGTCAAAGAGGCCACAGTTCTAAACTTACCAACGTGCAATCTAAACGAGTATTTTCTTTTTAAGTCGGTGATTAGAGATTTCTCCTCTGGGTATCTGTCTGTGTACAGCAGCATGTCTGCATTCTCGATTCCTGTCAGAGACAGAAATTCTCGCACATTTTTCTCTAACTGCTTATTTTCCTTCACGGAAATCTTGCCAAATTTAATAGCGACACCTAGGATTTGGGGAAGGAGAAAAAGGTACACAACTGTCAACAATGAATGAAAGCGAACCACCGTTTTGTCTTTAGCAATCACAACAGCACCCGTCAGCTCCTCCCCACCTATCGGGGAGCAGCCCCTGCTTGTGCCCTTGACATTGGCTCTCCTGCAGAGTTCGGCCAAAGCCACACTGTCCTCCCAAAGTCTTCCCTGGCCATCCTACTCCAATGTGACCTTTCTTGTGTCATCAATTCCTTTTTACACAGTTATTTAAGAAATAAATTAACAGTAATAGATATTCATTAAAAATTCAAACAGTGTTGAAATAAAAGTTTAAAAGAAGCGCCCCCCCCACACTTCACTATCCTCTGCCCCTCCTCCCCCCAAGGCAGTGCTGGGAACTGGCTGGCACAAACATGAACATGTATATTCTCTACGAATATATGTTGGGGGGAGGTGGGGACAATGTCACTGAAATTTACGTTCTATTCCTCGTCATAACTCAAAGCACTCAAGTCTCATTATTATTGACTGCATTACACAGTACATTTTCCTAATCTTAAACTTATTTTAAAAATCTTTTATCACTTGCAGTACACAACCTTACATTTGTAGTTCATTCTGAAACCCAATAAGCTTTCTGGGAGGTTCTTGTAACACAGTGAAATCAAGAAGGAGACCAAGCTGGGTGTTGCCTGAAGCCATGCCCACTACAACCAGCTCACCCTCAAATTAATATCCTTGAAATTACACCTCATCAAAGCTGATGATGTTGATATGCGTGTTTTAATTTGATTTCACTTGTGCCCCCCTCCCAGTGTCTCAACCACTTAACCTCCTCCCCCTCTTCTTCCGGGCTTGATCTTCTAGTCTGTGGATCACCTGGATCCATTAGTCCCGTTTTTCCTCGCCTCCCCTACCAGTAGTTGGGCACAGAGGAGGAAAACTAGTGCACTTCAGTTTGGTAATTTTACAGTGCAGATAATGATTCTGGAAGGAGATAAAGCTGAAAGTAGCTAAGGGATGCTCTTTGTGAATCTATAAATATGAACCACTCACAAAAGAAAGTCAGGGCTAGTTACGCATATAGAAAAGTTCAACAAATATTCAAGTCCCACAAGCTTACCCTGGGCTCTAAATTCTTTAAAGCGTCCCAAGTCATCCCGATATATTCACTTAATTGTAGTGGCAGCCCTCTCCTTGATATCAGGGAGGAACTCCTGGAGCTGCCTCACAGTGGAATCCAAATCCACGTCTGAATTATCTGAATCTCTCGAATCTTCAGATAAATATTTCGTTTCAGGATCTATAGCCGACTCCAAATTGCTTTCTTCTTCATTTGTGGGTTCTAATCTAAGGAGAAAAAGTGGATTGATTAACACTGACAGGTCACGTGCCCTAATGGCTTTCAGATTCTTTCCTTACAGTGACTCTCCCTTTGACTAAGACAGCATTAAAGCTGGAAGGGATCTTGGAGTTGATTCCGTCTGTGATGTCTGAACTCTTTAATGTAGCTTTACTAACTTGGATACACCTCAGAGGCTGCCTGGAAGGTAAACATGTCGCCTTAAGCCCTATTTCCACCAGGCATTGCTTATGTTACTATTTCTCAACTGTATTGTTTCAGATATTGACTTCCTCATAAGCTCAGCCCTCTTCTACACCCATGGATACTCAAGACACCTCCCCCCCACCAATGAGTTGTTTTATAATAATGGTTACTAATTAGTTAAGTCAATATTCAGGGTTTACATCGTTACAATTGCTTCCTTGAAGTTAACAATGGCCACATATTTTCCCCTTGGCAGTATAAAGAAAACATACTCTTCTATGTATCTATCACTAATTCATTCCCACAGACTTTCTGCCAGATGTGCAAAGGTGTTCTTAGCCAAGGGCATCAGCTAACCACCCAGACAGGAAACTGAAACAAAACAAAAACAAAAACAAAACTGTACGCATTTGTCTGCGCAAAGGGTCAACAGCTTTCACAGGTCCACAGCCCCATACAAGTTAAGAACCACAGGCCGAGAACATTCCTGCATCATTATCAGTGATCTAAAAATGTCCCCAAAGAGAGGGCACAGAGGATGATGTGAGTTGGGCCCTCTGCCATTTAACTTCTATGTGAAACTATTTTAAGCCAGGACAATCTAGCAAATGTAAGAACATCACAGAGTAGAAAAGGGGAGAAAACCTGTCCCAACTCCCAGGAACTGAAATAAAGTGCTTCAAAAAAATTCCTGCATCTATTCATCGGCCAGTATACTTAAATGATAATTATATAAAGAACGATATCTAAGTTTCTTTTATTAGGGAGAACCCTAAGTCAAGTTTTTTTTCCTGTTCTGTAGCATTCTAAGTTCTCTGATCCTTTCTCCTCTCTCTGTACATATAGACAAGGTAATTGTGGGGTCTTAAAATTCTTTTTAAACTTATACATAGAATTTCAGGGCTGGAATAATTCTTAGTGAAAACAGACTGTAACTGCCTTATTTTGTACATGAAGAACGCAAGGTACCTGCCAAGTTACTCAGTTAAATGTGCACAACATCCTATACATTCGATGGTCTATCTCTTTATGATTTCTGCCACTTCCTATGGCCGTGCTGAACAAAGAGGTAACGGGCAGACTTCACACCCAAGACGCACACCATCAGAAGGCTCTACACCCACACGTTACCTCTGCACCTATTCCGAACAGGCCTGGGGTTTCTCCTCTTGTGGCCTGGGTTTCACACTTTCTTCAATCAAGGTACCAGTACCTTCCACTGAATCAAAGCGCGTGTCCTCAGAGCTCGTCCTGAGCACTGAAAACTCACCAGCAGGTGCCACGGCAGTATCAACAGAAGATCTTCTCTTCCTTTTCTTAGACTTTTTCTTAAGGCCACTGGACTCCTGATTGCCCCCTGCAGTCCCGACCGCACCAATCACTTGAGATCCCTCTGAGTATATGTTCTCAGCGCTCTCAGGCGCAGGCAAGGCCTCGAATTCCTGGTCACTTGGACGCTTCCTCTTTCTTGTCTTAGACTTGCTTTGATCTGCAGACACTGGTAGTTGTGCGATTTCACCTTCTTGGCCCATGGGAGGCTGGGGTTCCTGCTCTTGGGATTCTGATCTGGGCAGGGTGATGCTTGCACCCAGACTCTCCTGGACAGCATCACAGGACGTGACTTTCCTCCGATGTTTTTTTATGCTTTTTCCCCCGAACTTTATCATGCAGTTCTGATTCATTTTCACGTGACTTAGTAACTAAATGTGCTTCAGGCCCTTTTGTTGACTTTTGCCGCTTGCTTACATCAATGTAAATGACATCGACATGCTTTCTAAAATTCTTGGGTGTGTTCACAATGTTTTCTTTTTTTTAAAAATTCTGTCTCAATTATCCTTTATTGGTAGTTTACCTTGAATTACTCTGGTAACCTATTGAGGTTTTTTTTTTTTTTTTCCTCCAATTTGCGCTGTCTCGGCGCACGTACGTGTCACCAGCTCTTTTTTTTTTTTTAATTTATGGCTGTGTTGGGTTGGGTCTTCGTTTCCGTGAGAGGGCTTTCTCCAGTTGTGGCAAGTGGGGGCCACTCCTGATCGCGGTGCGCGGGCCTCTCACTATCGCGGCCTCTCCCGTTGCGGAGCACAGGCTCCAGACGCGCAGGCTCAGCAATTGCGGCTCACAGGGCCAGCCGCTCCGCGGCATGTGGGATCCTCCCAGACCAGGGCTCGAACCCATGTGTCCGGCATTGGCAGGCGGACACTCAACCACTGCGCCACCAGGGAAGCCCCCACAATGTTTTCTTTATCCACCAGGATGTACACAATACCTGTTTCCTTATAGACTCCCAAAGCACCTTTTCTTCTCTTTTTATTCTTTTTCGGTATAGAAGTGGTCTTTTCAGGCTCATCACACATTTCTGATTGTTTCAAAGCAGAAGAAACAAGATGCTGGGCATCCTTTCTCTTTTTTTTTACCCTTAGTTATGTCAGCCGGTTCCTTTGCCAGGGAGGAGTCTCTGAATCTTTCATGGGGATGCCTCCCATGTCTCTCCTTATGTACAGAATGCTTGATCTTTTTCTAGACGAAAACTGGAGTGTGGGTTTCCAATCTGCTTGATCCTCCTTCCATTTTACTCCTATAGGGAAACAGAACCACATGGTTTCTTTTCGCAGAGCATTTTAAACATTAGCCTCAGGAGGAAAAAATAAATCACACAAAAACGAAACTGCAGGACAAATGGCAAGCCTGGAGTCATGATTATAAGTTTTCCATTATTCTAAATGTGTAGCAAGCTCACTGTAATTCACTTGTCTGGTTCCATTGCCTTTATGATATGGAAAAAATATAGTTAATTGAGAACAGTGCTCTGCCATGATCGGGCCCTTGTTCCCCCACGGCCTCATCTTCTACCTCTCCTCTCAAACTCTGTTGCTCCAGCTACATGGGACTATTTTTTTTTTCGGTTCCCCAAACATGCTCCACTCCTTTCCCTGGCTTGAGGTCTTATAAATCACGACTCCCTCACTCTGGGCCGCTCTCCGCTGTCTCCTACCCCTCCCTGCCTCCTTTCATCCTTCAGAGCTTGGCTTGAGCATCGCTTCTTCCAGAAAGCTTTAAAAGAATATAAACATTATGATACCATGCATCCTGAGTTAAGACAATATAAATGTTATGATGCCGTGTATATTGAGTTAAGAGAATACATACATTATGATGCCATGTATATTACATTCAAAACACAAAATCGTTTCATGTATCTTTTCTGAATGGATACATATGTAGTAAAACTATGAATAGAGCATGGGGAATGTAACTGGTAAATTCAGGGATTAGGGACAAGTAGAGAGCCAGTTACTCTTATATCTTCAATCTTTCATTTCTTAACTGGAGTAACGAGTACAGGGGTATTTGTTATATTTTTGTCTACTCTTATTTGTCTACTCTTTTAAAGAGAACTGAAATAGTTCACTTTCTAAAAAGCAAGGGGCAGAACAAGAATACAGACTCCTTTCACTGAAAAATAAGCATTAAGGACTTCCCTGGTGGCGCAGTGGTTAAGAATCCACCTGCCAGTGCAGGGGACACGGTTTCGAGCCCTAGTCCAGGAAGATGCCACATGCCACAGAGCAACTAAGCCCTTGCACTACAACTACTGAGCCTCTGCTTTAGAGCCCATGCTCCACAACAAAGAGTAGCCCTCCGCTCGCTGCAACTAGAGAAAGCCTGCGGGCAGCAACGTCGACCCCACACAGCCATAAATGGATCAATAAATTTATTTTTAAAAAATACAAGCGTAAAAACAAGCAACTGAAGGATGTAAACATACTGTTTCAAGTATTTACCAAAAAGAGAGAAGGAGAGAGAAAAGAAAGAAACCTTTCCTGACCCTTTGAGCTTGGTCCATTCCCCAAATGCTATACTTTCATAGCAAACTATTTTTCTTTTGTAGCATTTAGCCCAGCTGTGGTTCAGAGCGGGAACATCAAGTATCCACTGACCTCAAACTAGTAGATCGCATCTTTGAGAAAGAGGCTGAATGGGCCTTGTTAGTGTCCAACAAAATGTCCAAGTTCTGCAATAAGTTGGAATGAAGTTTAATAAGGCTCCAATGTCAATTCTTATACAGAGCACGTGCATCCTGGAGTTTAAGTACAGGAATAGAAATGTACTTCACAAAAGACATGGTTAAAAATATAATTTTACAAACACAGCTTACAACTCTCCTTGCTCCGTATTGCTTCTGGGTTTCAATTTTTAAGATTTTATTTCTCTGCGACTAAAAGTAATACTAAAGGTAATACGTTTACATGGTTCAAACATCAAAATAATCTGTCCTTATTTTCCCTCCTTTCTCACAGAGAAGGCAGCATCTGTATATTCTGATCTGCATTTTGCTATTTTCACTTAACAACAGATCCTGGAGACCTCTCTGTGTCAGTGGTCTTTCAAGTCTGAATGCTTAAGCACCTTTTCTACCAGAAGGTACCTACTTTCTCCTCGGTAGTCAAGAAGCTATAAGAATTGTCTAGCTGGAAGGATGGGGAATAACAAACATATGGACTGATACCTATAAGCCAAAACTACCAGCCTCAGGATCTCACCTCCAACGGAGGCAACAGGAGCTTTGGTTAAGGCCTTCCTCCCTGGTGTCACCCAGAGATGCACAGAAACCCCTTCTTAACCCACTTCTTTGCAGCTTCCATCTCCAAGACACGCCCCCTGAGACTGCTCCAGTTAGAGTGCCTATGACCTTAGAGCCACTAAATTCAAGAGATACTTTCCTGGCCCATCTTTCAGGATCTCTCTCTCTCTCTCTCTCTCTCTCTCTCTCTCTCTTTGGCTGCACCACGTGGCTTGGCGGAATCTTAGTTCCCTGACCAGGGATCGAACCCGTGCCCCCTGCAGTGGAAGCACAGAGTCCTAACCAATGGACCACCAGGGAATTCCCTCAGGATCTCTCAATAACAATGAACAGAGCAGATAATTCCTTTTAGTATTTTTACCTTCCATTAGTTTCTTTCTTTCTTTTTGTAAATACCTTCTATGCTTCTCCTTCTGGTCTCTTGAACTCAGCACCACGTTTTAAATATATAGTCACGTCCCACTAAAACCTTCTTATGGCTTCTCCATTATTCTTTGTAAGTTTATTTATTTTATTTTATTTATTTTTGGCTGTGCTGGGGCTTCGTTGCTGTCTGTGGGCTTTCTCTAGTTGCCGCGAGCGGGGGCTACTCTTCATTGTGGTGTGCAGGCTTCTCATTGCCATGGCTTCTCCTGTGGCAGAGCACGGGCTCTAGGAGCGCAGGCTTCAGTAGTTGTGGCGCACAGGCTTAGCTGTTCTGAGGCATGTGGGATCTTCCCGGGCCAGGGCTCGGACCCGTGTCCCCTACACCGGCAGGTGGATTCTTAACCATTGCACCACCAGGGAAGTCCCTCCATTATTCTTAAAATAAAGTTCCAAATCCTTACAGACCTACCATGCCCTTCATGAGCTAGTCTAGTCCATGCCTACCCCTCCACCGCTCATTTCTCCCTGGGTTTCAGACATCCTGTCTTCTTTCGGTTCCCAGAATACACCGTGATCCTTCTCGTTATCAGGGACTTTACAAAAGCACCTCATTTCCCCAGGAATGCCTTTCCTCCGTTACCTTTCTGCGCTATAACTGGTCTAAGTTTGAAACTCACTTTCTCTCATCACTTCTGGGTCCCGCCTTCTCGTTACAATGTTTCTCAACAATCAAGCTGCTTGCCTACTGCACTTCGCTCCATTGGGACAGAACCGGCCTCTTAAGGGCTGGGATCTTCTCGTCCGTCTGGCTCCCAAATGATTCCCCGGCATTCGATATGTATGGATATACATTTATTCACACTTATTCGGAACATACCACTTCCCGCCTTTCAGGGACGTGCCCAAGCCTGGTCCCGATCCCCTCCCCACTTTGGGGTGCCCTGGAGACGCTGCTCTGCCCCGAGGTGGGCGTTCCGGGGCTGAGAGGGAGGAACGAACGAGAGGTTCCCGAGTGGAGGGGCCTGGAGCGGCTGCGGAGAAAACAGGCGCCACCCTCATCCCTGGGGACCTGGGCCAAAGGCAGGCCTCCGGGGAGGTGAAGACAGCAGCCACACACCTCTCGGCTCAGACACGCCAACTGGGAAAAAAGCCGGAGCAACTATAAGGCGCTTTCACTTACCTTCCGAACGCGTGGCCACCTGCCTTCCAATCCGGAAGTGCTGGTGTGGCGAAAGCGGAAGTGGGTGTGTCACTTCCGGCCCGCCCCCTTCGGCATCGCCCTGCCGTAGCAGCTCGCTGGCTGTGGGGCTGTGACTCGCGTCGTTTTCTGCCCAATTTGCTCCCGGGCTTGTTGCGAGTGGGGTGGGACAGGGTAGAGCGGGATCCTAAAACTAAGAAAGTGGGACAGAGCCCTTCCGCCGACTTGCTTATTCGTGCATGCATGCCATTTATTCAACAGTTTTTTTTGCTGAGGTCCGTCTGCAGTCTAGGAGTGAACAAGATGCTGAGGGCTAACCTGAGGAAGACAGAAAACAAACTAATCAACCAAGATAATTTCAGATTATCCTCTAAGGAAAATAGATCAGAGTAATGTGATAGGGAGCGACTAGGGACAGTGAGAGCTAGGTTAGATAGTAAGGAAGGCCCTTGGACGAGTGACAGTTGAGTTCTAAATGAAAAGGGTGAAAAAAATCGATGGAAGAGTGTTCCAGGCTGGGAGCAAATCCAGGGGCCCTGAACTTGGTTGCTGCAGGAACTGAAAGAAGGCCAGGGTAGCGGGAGCACCGTGAGTGACGGGGACAGAGGTAAGGGGTGAAGTCAGGGGATGGCAGGGGGTCAGTGGTGTGGAGTCTAATGCATATTGAACTTAGGTGGAGGTTAGAGGTAGAAGAAACCTTGTAGATCTATTCCGATTCTCCCATTTCCACTGAGTCCTGAAGAAACTTAGCTTATGATTAAAAGTAAAGCTTTAAGCAGGCCATCAAGTCGAGGCCAGTATACATGCCACCCAAACTTTTAGTCTTACTGCATAGTGAAGACAATCACACCAGCAAAGAGATTTCTCATGGAATCCTATAACAACCCCCTGTTTTAGGAAATCGTTATTAGGTAATATCAGCCTTACTTTGTGGATGAGAAAACTAGGGCTTCATGTAACTTGTCACCGGGGAACTTATGTGGCCCCAGCTAGGATTCAAACCTGTGATCTTCCTACTACTGCAGTATCCTGCGCCTTGCTGCACCACCTGACTTCCTCTGTGTGAGCTGCCAAGCAGCTTTGATTAAAAAGTGCACAACACGCACTTATGTGAAAGTCTGAAAGTGAAGCAGACTAGAGAAACCATAAAGCGTACATCATACACCTGTCACCACCCAAGGGCCTCTTCAGGCCTTGGATGGACAGTCGGAAGTCTGTCTGATTTGCTCTGGAAAGGCAGTGCTGGTGTTGTCCACTGTTGCTGTGCAAGGCCGTGCAGTGAAGGTTTGTTGCCTGTGCAACTTCTCTGTGGTGAACCCTTTACCCAGAGCCTTGTGGATATCTGCACATTTAATGAAGATGATAATGATGGGTGAATGACGGCACTAAAGGCTGGAACTAGAAGGCAGACTAGGGATCATCCAGGCTAGTGGTTCCCAAAACACTGCACCAATCACTCGGGAAGCTCTTAAAAAGTGCAGATTTCCCACTTTGCATACAGACTGCATACCAGGCACCATTATTGTGACATTGAAATCCATAGACATAATAGCATTGTAGTTCTGTGTGAGACTGTCCTTGTTCTTGGCAGGTACATGTATTTAGGGTCAGATATGATGCTGTCTGCAGATCTTTTCAAAATGGTTTAGCAGTGTGTGTGTGTGCATGTTCACACACACACACAGAAAGTAAACGTGGCAAATACTAAGGACCAGTCAATCTAGGTGAAGTCTATATGGGTTTTCCTTGTACTCCTCTTTCAAAGTTTCCATAGCTTTGAACTTAAAAAAAAAAAATCCAAAGGGGAAGAAGGATTAAAATACAGATTCTCAGATCCCATTTCCAGATATTCTGATTCAGTGAATCTGTATTTCTCAACTTCCTTTTTTTCTGTTGCACAAAGTTGGGTACCATTGATTTCATTCAACTCTAGCCTTTCCCCCCCTACACATTTCACAGAAGAAAATACCGAGGACCCAAAAGGTGACTAATTTGAGATCACACAGTGGTTTAGCTGTAACATCAGGCTTGGCATGCGGATTTCTATTTCATTCTGAAACACGTAATGCTCCGCCCCGGGCTGTGTGTGTGTGTGTGTGTGTGTGTGTCGCTGGGAGAAGTGGGAAGGGGCGGCGAGAGGGGTCGTGGTGAGTGGGGGGGTGTATGTGTCTTTGACTTGGAAGTCAAGTGTAGCTGGCCTTCTAGAACTCCGTCGCTTTTAACACAGCCCAGTGGTGATTCTTGGGTTTTTCTCAGGTCTACTTAAGAAAACTCAAAACACGTCCACTTAGGTGGCCGCCAAAAAGTTTCCTGAAAGTAAATCGACCAGCCCTGTTCCAGTGCCATTGGTCCCCTGTCACCATGGAAACGGACGGTTCCATTCTTCCTCAAGGGGTGGTCGTGATTTTCTCTCCTTTTCGAATCCACAGCGCAGAGCCCAGAAGGCGCTCTCAGGAGCCAGAGGGGCTTTTGTAGGTCTTAGTGCTCCTTGCAACGAGGGGGCGGCGCGAGGTGGGTGTGCCTCGCTCCGGAGGGAGCCCGGCGTCTGGTGTCCACCCCGGCGTCCGGGTGGTATGTCCCGGGACCGGCGGAGGGCCCCTCCGAGTTCCGCACCAGCCCCCCACCTGGGAAGGCCGCTCGATCCAGCCGGCTGGTCGACTCGCCACGATCCCCAGGATGCCAGAGGCCAGGACCTCCTGCCACGACCTCACGCGACGGAAGAAGAAGCAGCCGGTGCGCCACACCGTCAGCCAGATCTGCCTGCCCCCGCGGCGGCCCCTGACCGTGGCCGACATCCAACCGGCCATGGAGAATGAGAGGCTGGGGGTCGTGCGGGATTCCATGTTTCAGAACCCGCTCGCTCATCGTCAAGGTGAGCCGCCCCCACGCCCTTCACCCTCTTGCACTCGTCCCCTCACTGGGCACCTACGCGGCCGGGGGTTTCCACCCATCCTGCCCCAGCCCCACCGCCCCGCTCCAAGCCTGGCACTGGGAGCTCCAGCTGTGGTCCAGACAGACCTGGACCCCCAGGCGGTCATGGGCAGGCCGCATCACCTCGCTGAGCCTCAGTTTCCTCATCCTCAAAGTGGGAGGATAATGGCACTCATTAAAGGGAGTGACTGGGAAGATTGTATAAGGTAATCCCTGCGAGATCCCTGACACGTGGTAAGTGCTCCACGTTGGCGGCTATTTGCATATGTATTCACGCAGGGTGAACCCCCAGGGTGACAGACAGGTAGCAGCACCCTTACCACCAGCTTCCTTACCACCAGCCAGCCCTCGCAGGGTGCAGGCCGCCTGTCCCGATTCCCCTGCATGCCTGGGCTGCTGTTATGTAGCCAGTGTTCTGTACGTCCCTTGGAAGCATCACATCACACGCTAATTTCCACCCAATCATACTCTTAACCAGAATTACGACCCTAAGAGACAAAAAGCGCGAATCTCTGCCCCAGGGGTCCCACAGACACAAACGAGCGAGGGAGCCGCCGTTTCCAACTAGGTCGCCGCCTCTTTGATCGCACGCTCCCTTACATTAGTCACGTTTCGGGAATGGTGATCACCCAACGCTGGCGTGGCATCTACGCCCCTTTCCGGGGCCTCAGGGAAGGTCAAGTTGAAGTTTGGCGCTTGGGAAGCTGGTCATGGAGCAATTTTACCTTGCGCCACTGGAGGGCAGTGTGCCTTTAAAAATGTGCGCAGTTCCCCAGATTCCGGGGGTGGACGGCGCAGGTGACAACCGTGGATTCAGTAACAATTATTTATCTGAACGCCAGGAGCTGTTTAGAGCCCAGAGGTTTTGGTTGTTGTTAGTTTTTTGTTTGTTTCGTACAGGGAACCTGGGCTTTCTTAACATCGTGGTAGAATTAGCTGAGTTAACTGGCTCCTGTGAAAACATGGATTCTCTGCTCTTGCCCTACCCAAACTGTTTCCTGGACCAGCAGCTGGGAGAAGCTGGCTTATCACACTAGGCACCCTTCCATCTAACACCTCCCCTTCCTAGGCCTCCCAAAGTGGAGCAAAATCCTTCACTTATTTATAGGTGAGAAGAGCCACTCTCAGAGGACAGATGGCACAGACAGATGGGGTTCACCACTCTGGGATCAAGGGGAGAATCAATTTCCTCACCTCTGATCATTGCTTTTACTCAAGCAGTTACTGGGGGACCAACGCCTTCCTAGTTAAATACAAAATGGACAGTGTAATGGAGTTATTCTCCATGGTGAATTAAGTGTGATGCACACCCCAAGCTATAACATAGCCATAGAGACACATACATACATATAGGTATATGCATAGATATATACACATTGTATATACACATATGTATGCACACATACACACATGTGTATGTACAATATACATGTGTTTAACATGTATAACATACATCTCTAAGTAAACATTTCCCCTCCCATTTTTCCTTTTGCTCGTGCTGCATATCAAGAAAGACAGTATTTGTCCTCTGGATGGCACTAGCTGAACAGCTTCCAGATGAATTCAGTCCTAATTCCTGAACTTGAACTTTGGGTTGGAAAACGTGTGGGAGACACTGACCCACCACCGAGGGTTCTGTCTTCAGAGCATGTGACACAGAGCAGGGCTGCCCCGTCAGCGGTGACTCGGCTCAAGCAGCAGGGGGTGCCCTGGTGATCGTGCCCAGCTTGTCTCCTGTCAGGAAAGCAGGTGTTTCCTTTTTTCTTTTCTCCCTCCAGTTCTTGATGGGCCGTAAGGTAGTTTCAGTAGTAGTGAAGATTATGTCCACATTTCAATACTGACCACCACCACCAGATTTTTCTACTAAAATCTGGCCTAAGTAAAAGCTGCAGAAACATTGAGAGCAAGGAGTAACCTTGATTATTACCTTCTTCAGACCCCTCCTTACACTGGCGACGCTGAGGAGGTCTGTGGTGGGTTCTTTGTGCCAGGTTCTGGCAGAGCCAGGGGTATAAGCTTCGTTCACTGGCTCCCAGCCCAGCTTTACTTTTACCACTCCAAAAAGCTTCCTCTATTTTAAAGGAAATTTAAATTATGAAAAAAAACTTTGAGGTTTTCAGCTCTCAAGAAAAGAAGATTGAAAATATCCAAGATGGTGGAGCCTTTAAAAAAATCTTTTTAAACAATAATGTATTGCTGAAATTTCTGTTGAGGCATGGCTTGTGGATTTCTTGACTGTGGCATGTCAGTTTCACAATCCCAGATTTTCAAACCCTTGTTTCTGTGCGAGTTCTCATTGTGTGCAGCAGAGGTGGGAGTGCCCTCTGCCTGGGGTGTCTGCAGGAGAATGATTGGAACTGAAGTATATTTTGGTTTTGTCTCCGTCTGAATCTGAACGTTGCATCTGTATTGGGGGAACATAGCACCTGAGAAAGAGTCATTGACTCCCCCATGTTGGGAGGTTGGTGCTCAGATTGTTTTCTCCAGTGAATAGGATTGCAATTTTCTTTTTCATTTAAAATGCAGACACACTGCCTGAACGAACACAACACTGCTGTTTCACTCCCATGGAATTTACCGGGACGTACACACATCAGTTATTCAAGAACATGTCTGCCAGATGTCACCATAACCAAGTGAAAAGTGAAAACCTCAGACATCCAAGCAGATATTTTATCAGCAAGAGCTCAACAACTCTTTGCCTCATTTAAAACCAAGCCAGCTGGCTATTGAGTGGGGCTGATTGAAACAACTGCATGTTTTAATGTGGCCACAAGAAGATGCAGGTGTTTTCCATTAGAAAGGGCATCTATTCTATTGTATAAAGTGACGTGTGGTTAGCCAGTTTTCCTTCAAATGTGACTCTCTGGGAAGAATAAAATTAAATAGAGAAAGAGCCAGGCTTCTCCCTGCCTGATTCTCATTTCCCCAGAACTCTGTGACTCAACAGAGGATTCTGCGACAATCGCCTTCAAGGCTCCTTTACAGAACCTGTTAGGGTGCACCGTGCCTGCCATCAGAACTCGACTGATATCCTGTCAATACAATTGTGGGGAGAGACTGTTTGGTTTGCTCCACTGACAGCCTTGAATCTTCTGTTGCCCTGGAGAGGCAGGCTAGGTACAGGGGTGGAATTTATTGAATTGAGCATCCTTAGAGTGTGAAAATGATCACGGCACCCGATGTTTTTCATAATTTCTCACCGACTCTGTTTTTCGGTGGGGCTTTGTGTCACAAACAAGAAGCGTGTACATTTGTAGATAGAGCTATAGAATCACGTCATTCTGGGGTTGGAAGGAAGCTTACAGCCATCTAGTCCAATTCCTTTTTTGAGGCTATTAAGACCCAGAGAGGGGAAGAGACTCACCCAAGGCACTACCCTGACCTGGTCACAGAAGTGGGGTGAGATTTATGTCACCTGACTTCCAGACCCATGCTCTTTGGCCGCGATACACAATTAGTTAATGAATGACAAGCCAGATTGGTTATATCTCTACATCAGGCAGTCAAAAAAATGTTCATTGCTGAATCCGGTTCCATTATTGTTTCACTCAACATTCCTTCCAGAGTGAACTCTGCTAATTTCTTGGGATTTGTTGACAGCCAAGAAATATTTATTGAATGTTTACTGAGTACTCTGCACCAACCTAAGCTCTCTTGGGGGCATAGAACCAAGTTCAGAACTTAGCTCTTTCCCATAAGGAATTAATTATCTAGCTGGGGAGACAGAATATCTATCTATATCATTATATATATGTATTTCATATGTATGACATATATATTGCTTTGCATAGCCCCTGCATCAAAGAAAGCTCTCAGGAAACATTAGCTCTTACTCTTGTGCATGCGCGTGCACACACACACACACACACACACAGAGATAAGACAAACAATGTCATGGGTCACCCCCCTGTAAGTTTCAAGTTTCTGCACTACCCAGAAAGGTTCAGATTTGTGGGGAGGAAACCCTGAGCACGACTCAGGAGGCTTTATAAAGGAACAGTCCTGAAACTGGACCTTGAAGGGTGAAAATGTAGACTCTGATCAGGAATGGAGATTGGGAGAAACTCAGCCCTCTGGGGCCAGATGACTCGCCCCTCCTTAGATCCTAAGGTTTCATAGACTGTCACCCCAACCCGAGTTCTATTTCCTAAGACTCAGCACCGCTGGTGGGATTCTTATCATCGTCTTCACGGGGAAGAATTTATTTAGAGCCAGTGTGTCCAAATTGGATGCTCTACAAAATTAGGCAACCACACTCAACCACACTAAGAGCCTAACATCTCTAATAAATATTGAGGCTGGTGAACATTGGCACATAGGTAGAGACAAATGCAAAGAAGGTGGGCAGACAAACACACAGTCGGGCAAACAATCCATCGTAGGTCAGTTTTTTTTTTTTTGGCTGTACGTGGGCCTCTCACCATTGTGGCCTCTCCCGTTGCGGAGCACAGGCTCCGGACACGCAGGCTCAGTGGCCATGGCTCACGGGCCTAGCTGCTCTGTGGCACGTGGGATCTTCCCAGACCGGGGCATGAACCCGCGTCACCTCCATCGGTAGGCAGGCGGACACTCAACCACTGCGCCACCAGGGAAGCCTCCGTTGGTCAGTATTTTTATCATGTTTGAATGAAATGGGAAAACGTTATATTCCGCTATGTATTGCAGAGAATATGCCTTTGATTGCTCAAATCCTTTTATGTTCAATTTACAATGTAACTGGAGAAGGTAAAACACAAGGAAGGGGGGCTGAAACTGAGCTACCCACCTTAATGACCCAGTCTTGGCAGGCTGGTGGGCAGTTTTCATTTTTCTAGGGAAAGCTATGTGGTTGTCGATCCCTGCAACTCTTTCTCTCTCGGTCCATTTTTTTTCTTTTTTCTTCTTTTTAAATGAAAGCTTCCAGCTTCCTGGCGCCCAGGCACATCCTTCGGTGAGCAAGGGTGAGCAAGCAGGGGCTGCAGCAGTGCCCAGCCCTGTGGTCGGTTCAGAAAGGAGACCTGCTCCCTACCAGGCTTTTTACCACTGGCCAGGGTGGGGGGGTGGGAAAGATCTGCTGGAGGAGGGGCCCACCTTCCTCTTTGTTTCTCTAAAAAAGGGGGGCTTTGGCTTTGCAACGTTAATGAAGACCTCAGAATGTGGGTTCCTGGGGGATGAGCTCAGCCCCCTTTTGAACACTCCTCACAGATCAGTGGTGGGAAGGCCGTTCCTCCAGGAAGAATTCTGAGTCCTGGATGAACAAGTCGGCAGTGGCTTCCAGACCTTCCAGAATCTTCCAGGCTCAAGTGCTGCTCATAGTAGAATTTAGGCCCCTTTTCCTGTATTTGAAAGACAAAGTTTTCTTGCTTTATGACTGGGCCTGCGGACAAAAGTTCAACCCCCTAGTTCTTTCTCTTTTAAAAGAAAATATTTATTTATTTATTTTTGGCTGCGTTGGGTCTGTGTTGCCGCGTGCAGGCTTTCTCTAGTTGTGGCGAGCCAGGGCTACTCTTTGTTGCTGCACACGCGCTTCTCATTGTGGTGGCTTCTTTTGTTGCAGAATACGGGCATGCCGTGTTATAGTCATGCTGGCTTCCACAGTTGTGGCACACGGGCTCTAGAATGCAGGCTCAGTAGTTGTGGCATGCGGGCTCAGTAGTTGTGACTCACAGGCTCTAGAGCACAGCCTCAGTAGTTGTGGAGCACAGGCTTAGTTGCTCCACGGCATGTGGGGTTTCCCTGGAGCAGGGCTCAAACCCGTGTGTCCCCTGCATTGGCAGGTGGACTGCTAACCACTGCACCATCAGGGAAGTCCTTGATATTATCTTTAAAGCGATGAGGAGTTTCGTGGGAAGGGTGTCATGACAGAATTTGTGTTTACAAGACACTCTGGCCACAGTGTGGAAGACAGAGTCAAGGGGACTGGAGTAGAGAGGAGGAGCCATTTGGGAGGCAGTTGGAGTAGTGCAGGTGGGAGGTGATGGCTATTTGGTGTACGGTATATTGGTGGAGAGAGGGGGCAGTGAAAGTATTTGAGAGCCACGGGGATGGGTTGACAAGGAAGAGAGGACGAGGGGTCAAGGATAAGCTTTGGTTTCTAATTATGCAGCTGGATGCATAATGGCCCATTTACGAGTCAGGGAACAAAGAACCAACAAGAAAATCATGGCTTTAATTTTGGACTTACTGACTTTGACATATTATTGACAAACAGGCAAGGAGAGAAGTGGCTTGAGATACACATTCCTGTGTCACCTTCATTGAGGTGGTAATGACGGTGCTGAGGGAGAAAGCGGAGGGTGGCAAGAGGAGAGGGGCTAGCCTTGAGCTTAGTGATTCTCGAAAGCTTAAAGGCCTTGTAGAGGAGGGTGAACCTGCAAAGGAGGCGGAGGGGCAGGAGGAAAACCAGGACGACGCTGTATATCACGAAAGGGAAGAGAGCGCTTTCAGATGAAGGGACTGTTCAAGAGCATCAGATGCCGTTGAGCAGCCAAGCGAGGCGTGACTGAAAACTGCTCATTGTGTTGAGCAGCGTGAAGGTCATTGGTAATGTGAGAGAGCTGCTTTGTGGAGTGGAGGGATTGGAAGGCAGATGGTGGAGGAGGGTAAGAATAAGTGGGCAGTGGGGCTTCCCTTCTGGCACAGTGGTTAAGAATCCGCCTGCCAATGCAGGGCACACGGGTTCGAGCCCTGGTCCGGGAAGATCCCACATGCCGCAGAGCAATTAAGCCCGTGTGCCACAACTACTGAGCCTGCGCTCTAGAGCCCACGAGCCACCACTACTGAAGCCCATGTGCCACAACTACTGAGTCCACGTGCCTAGAACCCGTGCTCCAGAAGAAGAGCCCGTGCTCCTCAACAAGAGCCCGTGCTCCGCAATGAGAGGCCCACTCACCGCAATGAAGTGTAGTCCCTGCTCGCCGAAACTAGAGAAAGCCCACGCACAATAACAAAGACCCAACACATCCAAAAATAAATAAAATAAATGAATTTATATAAAAAAAGAGTAAGTGGGCAGTGACCATGTAAAGACAGAAGGATGGATAACTCCTTTGGGAATTTTGGCTGTGAAGGGCAGGGGAGAGACAGCAATGGGTAGAAGAAGGAGGACTGAATAAAGTGATTTAGTTTTGCTGTTGTTTTAATGGGAAAGACTTGAGCATGGTTCAGAGTCAATGGAGAGCCTCCAGTCAGCACTGAATGCACAGAAGAGAGGGGATACTGTATTGTTTAGACCCAGGGAAGGGCAGAATGGAAGTGTTCCTAATAGAGGTGGACAGAACAGCCTTTGACAGGAGGAGAAACACCACATCTGGCCCTTCGGGGGAGGGCGTGGATAAGACATGTGCCTATGGAGGAAGTTTTGTACTTGGTGTCAGGAGGGCGGGGGAGTGTAAGTGGATGACTTGAGATGTTATCAGTAACTTATAAAACAAGAGTGCCTAGTGAGAGTGAGGTTTGAGGGCAGCACTGAGATTTGGAGAGGCCTGAAGGAGCTTTGAAATAGTCATTGTGAATCATGAGAGCGAGAAAACTGTTGGAGACTACTAAGGGGATCCCAGGCAATTTGGGAGTAGGTCATCATGAGTTTAGAGTTAAGCCACAAAAGCTGTTTTGTGATTTTCTCCAGTTACACTTGATTACCACCTAAAATATGGGGTCAGCCACTTCAGTTTGCTAGGGCTGCTGTAACACAGTACCACAGATTGAGTGGCTTAAACAATAGAAATTTGTTTTCTCTCATTCTGGAGGCTGGAAGTCCAAGATCAAGGTGTCAGTGGGGTCGGTTCCTTCTGAGTTCTGTGAGGGAGGGAGGTGTTCCAGGCCTCTCCCCTTGGCTTCTAGATGGCTGACTTCTCCCTGTGTCTACACGTCTTCCCTCTGTATGTGTCTGTGACAAATTTCCTGTTCTTACAAGGACACCCGTCATATTGGATTAGGGCCCACCCTAGTCATCTAATTGTAACCTAATCACCTCTGTAAAGACACTATCTCCATATATGGTTCCATTCTGTGGTACCAGGGGTGTAGGATTTAGCATATGAATTTCTCTGCAGGGGGGGTTCAATTCAGCCCATAATATACACACGTACACTCAAGTTTTCAGCTAAGAATATAAAAAGTAAAATTGTACCGGTGTTAATAAAGGGAAGGAAGCTGAGAAAGGGAGTCAGTTTATGAGGGAAAGGTGAAAGGAAAGAAGGGAATCAACTGTTTATGTCCAGGATGAGATGTCCAAATGACCTATTTGTTGACTGGCTACTAATACTGCAAATTTGGAAGAAGATAATGCCATGGGAAACACACCACACTTACAATGATAGAATAGCCAGGAAACTCTATCCTGAACTTTATGGTGACATGATTTATCATGGTCTCCAGTCTTTATTGTATGAGGAAGATCAGAGAGAGACGCAGACAGAGACAGACTGACACACACCAACAGCAGTGTGGCCACACTTAGAACCCAATGGGCCAATTTTTACCCCATGCCGCTTCACTTTACCTTCGGTTTTACTTCTCTTTCAGTAGGCCTGGGATACAAATGAAGAATATCTCTTCAAAGCGATGGTGTCTTTCTCCATGAGAAGAGTTCCCAACAGAGAAGCAACTGAGTAAGTAAGCAATGAAAAGTCTAAATTGACTGTTTGCAGCATTATTTGAGACAGGACGTTGATTGAAAACTCAATCTTGAAAATAATGTATACCTCAAATTTTTAGGGACACACTTTTTAATTTAACATTAAAAAGAACCTTTATAATCTAGCTCACCTTATAGTTTATATCATGTTCTAACAATGATCTTCATTCAATAGGCACTATGAAGATAAATACAAAAATTTGTAGTTACATGTCATAAGCTTTCTACATTTATATATATGTGTGTGTGTGTGTATTATATATATATATATATATATATATATATATATATATATATATATATATATATGTATTATATATATATATATATATATTAATATATATATATTTTTTTTCTTGACGATAGATAGATAGATAGATAGATAAAGATAGAAAGAAAAGAGTTCGCTTCTCATTGTATTGGTCTGCTCTGGCTGCCATAACCAAATACCACAGACTGGGAGGCTTACACAACAGAAATTTATCACAACAGAAATTTATTTCTCACAGTTCTGGAGGCTGGGAACTTGAAGATTAAGATGCTGACAAGGTAGGTTTCATTCTGGGGCCTCTTCTTTCAGCTTGTAGGCAACACCAAATCTTTGTATGCTCACATGATCTCTCCTTTGTTGAGGGGGAAGTGACAGGGGAGAGAGTGAGCATTCTGGTGCCTTTCTGGATGAGGGTGCTAATCCTCTCTATCATGGCTCCACCATTATGACCTCATTTAACTGTAATTATCTCCTTATAGGCCCTATCTCTAAATATTAATACATTCACATTTGGGGTTAAGACTTCAACATGTGAACTTGGGGGCAAGGGGATAAGTGCACAGCACTCCTTTTGAAAATAACTTACATATGTATTGGTTCATCGCACTGTTGGTATCTGTCACAGCACCTTGTTTATTTTCTTCAGAGCCTTAGTCCAACTTTTAATAGTTTTACATTTGAATCTGTTCTTCCGAAGGAATCTTCCCTATTTGTGATGTTTCCGTCCATCTCCATTTGTGATTAGGGTAACACTCCTGGTTTCTCTCTACTCCCTTACTTCACTCTTCCCTTGAGAGGTGAAATGACTGATTTGATTGGTGGGCTGGAAGGATAAACGGGGCATTGGTTCCCTTCTCATGAGGAGCCGGCCTGCCCTCTGCACACATTTTTCTGTGCTGCTCCCCACACTAAGTACAGAATCAAGCCCTGCCTGGGCAAGCTCACACACCCACATGGTTGTCCGTGCTGTCTGTAGCTGTAGACTGTTTAGATTGGTAGGGGCCAGATCCTAAGGTGTTAAATATCTTGCATATTACACCAGAATATCGTGATACCTGCCTCGGTTCAGCTCTGCCTGGGTCAGTGTAGATGAATTTATCTCATCGCAGGATATTTTTAAAATTAGGAAGGAAACTTGCCCGCTGATAAAAGTCATATCCTCCAACGCAGCCTTTTATTGTGGTCTCCTGTCTGCTTCATTCTTTTGTCTTAATTTTATTGAGAACTTGACAAAGAGGGTTTCTATTTATTGTGTTCTTCAGACTCAAAATGTATCATGCGTGGACTGTGAATATAACGGATAAAAGAGAAGAGTAACATTTGGGGGAGCAATATAAACATATGATATGTGGATTTGTGTGTACACAAACACACACATATATACACAGCACATGTATGTATTTTAAGATACGTAACATGCTCACATGATTCAAAAAATTAAAAGAAGGAGGTGTAAGGTAAAAAAACAAATGATGCCCTACGTGAACTTTACTCCTGTTTTATAGATTTTTAGAAAAGATATATTTGCCTTTATCTTATGCTTTAAACAGAAGCATTCTTTCCAAAACAATTTATAATAACCTTTTAAAAATAAAAAAATGAGAAAGTTGCCTTCCAAGAAATGAAAAAGGGAAAATAATAGGAGAAGAGGGAACCCATGTACACCATTGGTGGGGACGTAAATTGTACAGCCTGTGTGGAAAACAGTATGGAGGTTTCTCAGAAAACTAAACATAGAACTACCATATGACCCCGCAATTCCATTCCTGGGTATATATCAGAAAAAAAGAAAATCCCTCACTCAAAAAGATACATGCACCCCAATGTACACAGCGGTGTTATTTACAATAGCCAAGACACGGAAGCCACCTAAGTGTCTATCAACAGAAGGATGGATAAAGATTATGTGGTGTACACACACACACACACACACACACACACACACACAGAGACACACATACACATACAAATACAATGGAATACTACTCAACCGAAAAAAAAAAGAATGAAAACTTGCCATTTGCAATAATGTGGATGGACTTGGGAGGCTATTACGCTTAGTGAAATAATAAGACAAGTACTGTATGTTATCACTTATATGTGGAATCTAAAAAGTAAAGTAGTGAGTATAAGAAAAAGAAACACACTCAGATATAGAGAACAACCCAGTGGTTCCCACTGGGGAGAGGGAAGGGGGAGGGGCAAGATAGGGTTAGGGGGTTAAGAGGTACAAGCTACTATATATAAAATAAGTAAGCTACAAGGATATATCATACAGCAGAGAGAATAGAGCCAGTATTTTATAATAGCTATAAATGGAGTTATAGCCTTTAAAACTGTAAATCACTGTGTTGTACACCTGCAACTTATATATTATTGTACATAAACCTATACCTCAATTTTAAAAGATGCAAAAAAAAGAGAAGAATATAAGGAAGAAAGCCTCTGGTCATCTCACAATGCTAGACCCTCAGCTAGTCTCTTTTTATCTTATTGTCATGTTTGATCAACAGATTTTATACATTGCTGTGTTCATTGTATTATTACTTCCTCTTAGTACCTAAATTACACCTTGCAACTGACTGTGTTATATCACATTTCCATCCTTAGTAAAAGTTAATTTAAATATGTAACATTACAGATTAGTTTTGAGGAATTGACTTTGGGAATTTCATTTTTCGGAACCCAGACATTGTAGGAGTCTGTGCATATGTAATCCGGTTTATTTGCACAAGTGTTTTAATTGGAACTGGGTGCATAGGCTATATAGAGGCTTTTGTTGCCAGTGTCAGTTGAAAAATTGAAAAGTGCAAACCTAGATTGGGGTCAACAAATTGTTTTCCTGCGAACGCTCAGGCAGCTAGAGTCCCAGCAGCACTGCGCTCAGGGGGCTGGGGGCTGAGGGCTGAGGGCTGCCTCATGAATCAGGATGTGTTTAAGATGCAGTACACGTGCTGCCCCCCAATAGTGGCTGCTTCTTTACATGAGCAGGTTTCCTCTATGGGAAAGGGCACCACAGGATGCAAGATGAATTGGAAACAGCTTCCCAGACAGGCTGGCTCTCCCGAGTGTGGTGGGTAATAGAAAGACACCACTAGCTTGGCAAATGGATCAGATTTTAAACGTGCTTTTCAGAGGTCTTTTGGTGCCAGTGTGAGGCAGAGTGGATTCTACAGGGTGGGAAGAATGCCTGTTAGGATGGCTTTAGACATTCAAATCTTGAACATTGGCCGTTTTTTTACATCTATTTTTTCCTATCCTGTCACTGCTTATTCTATGGATACTGCAGAAAACTCAGACCTACTGAGATGCGCTGGGTGGAAGATGTAAAGAGTAACTCACCAAAGATAGTCAAATAATGAACAGAGTAATGAAGACTCTCCGTCCCACCTTTCACCCAGTCCTAACTATGGTATCTCCTATCGAGCATGATGACGTCCAGTGACACAGGGCTCAGTGTCTCCTCTGCATATTTGGGAACCTACCGCCAGCCTACCCTTGACCCAATATAAGCTGGATTGACTCTGCAAGAGGGTGTTGTTTCTAAAGCGAGGTCCTGGCCACATCCATGAAGGACTTGCAGGAGAGCTGAACGGGTGCAGTCACCATGACCCCAAGCGGTTAGTGGAAGAGAATGTCGATGGTCCGAGAAGCAGAGGGCGAGGCCCTGCAGAGAGGGTGTGGTGTGTCCACGGCCTTCCCCACAGGACAGGGGCGGGGATGGGTCCCAGTGTGGGTGCACCACGCAGCAGGCTGGGAGCTGACAGCTGGGTCCATATGATGAGTTAGCGCCCAGGCCACACTAGTGGACCCCTTGCGTGTTCTCCTGCCCACCTCAGGTCAGGCAGCGCTGCTAGTAGAGAGAGGAGCCGTCTGTGAGAGGAGAGAGGGGCACATCACTCCCCAGCTTGCAGACGTTCCCAGGGCCACTTCCAGCTGATGCCACCAGAGTAGAAGCACCTGGAGCGCGAGCCACCGTGATGGTGTCCCCAGCCACTGAGACTATCCCGTGGGTGGAACAGAAACTGGCGCCTAGCTCTTAGCATGAAGCATTTTGATGAAGGGCATGGTGCACTGTGATGACAGGGTTCTTGGAGAATTGAAATGAAAAGGGGCATGGGACATTGTGATTACAGGGTCATGGTGCATTGTGATGACAAGGGCATGGAGCATTGTCATGACAAGGGCCATGGTGAAGTTTGATGACAAGGTCGTGAAGTATTGTGATGACAAGCGCATTGAGCTTTCTTTGACAGTGGACATGGAGCATTGCGATGACAAGTGCATGGAGAATTGTGATAACAAGAGTCTGTAACATTGTGGTGAAAAGTGTCATGGTGCATTGTGATGACAAGGACGTGGAGAATTGTGATGACAATACGCATGGAGAATTGTGATGACCAGGGCATGGAGCATTGTGATGGCAAGACCGAGGAGCATTGTGATGAGAAGACCATGGATAATTTTGCTGACGAGCGTCATGGAGCACTGTAATGACAAGGGACATGAAACATTGTGATGACAGGTGTCATGGAGCATTGTGATGACAGGGTCATGGAGCATTGTGATGACAAGTGTATTGTGCATTGTGATGACAAAGATCATGGAGCATTGTGATGACAAGTTCATGTAGCATTTTGCTGACAAAGAAATGGAGCATTGTGATGACAAGGGTCACGGGGCACTGTGATGACAAGCGTCATGGAGCATTGTGATTTCAGGGGTCATGGAGCAATGGGATGACAAGGTCATGGAGCATTGTGATGAGAAGGCCATGGAACATCTGATGACATGTGTCAGGGAGATTTGTGATGAAAAGTGCATGGAGCATTGTGATTACAGGGGGCATGGAGCATTGTGATGAAAAAGGCATGGATCATTGTGATGAAAAAGGCATGGAGCCTTGTCATGACAGCGTTCAAGGAGCATACTACGACAAGTGTTAGGGAGCATTGTGATGACAAGTGTATTGAGCATTGTGATGACAAATGCCATGGAGCATTGCATTGTTCTGAGAAGACCATGGATAATTTTGGTGGCAAGCATCATTGTGCATTGTTATGACAAGTGTTCTGGGACATTGTGATCTAAAGGGTTTGGAGCATTGTGATGACAGAGGTCATGGAGCATTTTGATTTCATTGTGATGACAATAGCATGAAGCATTATGATGATGGGCATGGTGCATTTTGATGACTGGGTTCATGGAGCATTCAAATGAAGAGGGGCATGGAGCATTGTGATTAAATTGGTCTTGGAGAATTGTGATGACAAGAGCAGGGAGCATTGTAATGAGAAGGCCATGGAGCATTCTGATGACTTGCGTCATGGAGCTTTGTGATGACAAGGGCAGGGAGCATTGTGATTACAGGGGTCTTGGAGCATTGTGATGACAAGGCCGAGGAACACTGTAATGGCAAGGGTCATGGAGCATTGTTATGACAGTGGTAATGGAGACTTGTGATGACAAGGGAATGGAGCATTGGTCTGAAAAGTTTCATGTCTTACTGGGATGAGAGTGGGCAAGGAACACTTTGATGACAAGGGCACAGAACACTGTGATACATGGGTCATGGAGGATTGTAAGGAAAAGGGCATGGAGCATTGTGATGAGAAGGGCATCGAGCATTGTGATGACAAGCGTCATAGAGTTTTGGGATAACAAGGGCATTGAGCAATGTGATGAGAGTGTTCACGGAGCAATATCATGACAATGGCATGGAGCATTTTGATGCCAAGTGTAATGGAGCTTTGTGATGACAAATGTTATGGAGCATTTTGATGAAAAGGGCGTGGTGCATTGTGATGAGAAGGGCAGGGAGCATGGTGATGACATGATCATGGAGCCACTTGATGAAAAGGGACATGGGACATTTTGTTGACAGAGTTTAGGGAACATTGTGATGTAAGGGGTCAAGGATCCTTGTGAAGAAAAGGGTCAGAGAGCATTTTGATGACAGGGGTTATGGAACATTTTGATGTTAGGGGTCATGGAGCATTGTGATGATAAGGCCATGTAACATTGTGATGACAGGCGTCATGGAACGTTGTGACGACATGGGTGAGGGTGTACTGTGATGACTACTGATGGAACATTGTGAGATCAGTGGTGACAGAGCATTTTGATGAGAAGTGCATGGAGCATTGTGATGACAAGGTTTATAGAGCATTGTGATGACAAGGTTGTGGAGCATTGTGATGACAAGTGCATGGCACATTGTGATGACATGGGTCATGGAGCATTGTGCTGCCAAAGGCATGGAACACTGTGATGACAAGTGCCAGAGAGCATTGTGATGAAAAGTTCATGGAGCATTGTGGTGACAAATGTAACAGAGCCTCCTGATGATGAGGGCATGGACCATTGTGATGACAAATTTTATGAAGCATAGTGAAGACTGGAGTCAAGGAGCATTGTGATGACAGGGGTCATGGTGCATTGTGATGACAAGGGAAAGGAGCATTGTGATGACAGTGGCCTGAAGCATTGGTGTGACAAATTTCAATGAATATTGTGGTGACAGTGGGCATGGCGTATTGTGATGATAAGGGCATGGAGCCTTGTGATGACAAGGTCACGGATTATTGTGAAGACAGATGTCAGGTAGCACTGTGATGATATATGTCATGGTCCATTGTGATGACTATTGCATGGAACATTGTGAGGCCAGGTGTCATGGGCGATTGTGATGACAAGGTCTTGGATCATTGTGATGACAAGGGCATGGAGCATTGTCATGACAAGTGCCACCAAGAATGTCGATGACAAGGTCGTGAAGCATTGTGATGACAAGCGCGTGGAGCTTGCTATGACAGGTGTCATGGAGCATTGCGATGACAAATGCATGGAGAATTGTGATGACAAGAACATGTAACATTGTGATGAGAGGTGTCATGGTGCATTGTGATGCCAAGGGACATGTAGCATTGTGATGACCAGCGAATGGAACATTGTGAGGGCAAGACCTTGGAACATTGTGATGAGAAGACCATGGATAATTGTGATGATGAGCGTCATGGAACACTGTAATGACAAGGGTCATGGAGCATTCTGATGAAAAGCTTGTGGAGTATTGTCATGACAAGGGCCTGGAGCATTGTGATGACAAGTTCATGGAGTATTGTGAAGACAGGTGTCAAGGAGCATTGTGATGACGTGTGTCATGGACCATTGTGGTGATAATGGCAGGGAGCATTGTGATGACAAGTGTCATGGAGGATTGTGATGACAAATGTAATGGAGTATTGTGATGACAAGGGCTTGGAGCATTGTGATGCCAAGGGTCATGGAGCATTGTGATGACAAGTGCATGGAGAATTGTGATGACAAGGACCTGGAGAATCCTGATGAAAAGGGACATGGAGCACTGTTATTACCATGGCATGGAGCATTGTGATGGCAAGACCGTGGAGCATTGTGATGAGAACACCATGGATAATTGTGATGACGAGCATCACGGAGCACTGTAATGACAAGGGACATGGAGCATTATGATGACAGGTGTCATGAGCATTTGGATGACAGGGGTCATGGAGCATTGTGATGACAAGTTTCATGGAGCATTCTGATGACAAGCTTGTGAACTATTGTGATGACAATGTCATGGAGCATTGTGATGAAAAGGGCATGGAACATTGTGATGAAAATGGCATGGATCGTTTTCATGACACGGTTCAAGGAGCATTTTGACGATAAGTGTCATGGATCATTGTGATGACAAGTTTATTGAGCATTGTGATGACGAATGTCATGGAGCATTGTGATGACAAGGGCATGGAGTATTGTGATGACAGGCATCATGGAGAGTTGTGATGACAAGTGTTATGGAACATTATGATCACAAGGGTTTGGAGCATTGTGATGACAGAGGTCATGGATCATTTTGATTTCAAGGAGCGTGGAGCAGTGTGATGACAGGAGCATGAAGCAATGTGATCCCAAGGTTCATGGAGGATTGTGAATGCAAGCGCATGGAGCATTGTGATGACAAGATCATGTAGCATTTTGCTGACAAAAGCATGGAACATTGGGATGACAACAGTCATGGAGCACTGTGATGACAAGCGTCATGGAGCATTGTGATTACAGGGGTCATGGAGCATTGTGATGACAAGGTCATGGAGCATTGTGATGAGAAGGCCATGGAACATTCTCATGACATGCGTCATGGAGCTTTGTGATGACAAGTGCATGGAGTACTGTGATTACAGGGTCTTGGAGCATTGTGATGACAAGGTTCGTGGAGCCTTGTGATGTAAAGGCCATGGAACATAGTGATGTGAGGGGGTATGGAGCCTTGTTATGACAGGGGTAATGGAGCATTGTGATGACAAGGACATGGAGCATTGTGATGACAAGCTTGTGGAGTATTGTGATGACAATGTCATGGAGCATTGTGATGAAAATGGCATGGAGGCTTTTCATGACAGAGTTCACCGAGCATTCTGAGGACAAGTGTCTGGGAGCATTGTGATGACAAGTGTATTGTGCATTGTGATGACAAAGATCATGGAGCATTGTGATGACAAGTTCATGTAGCATTTTGCTGACAAAGAAATGGAGCATTGTGATGACAGGGGTCACGGGGCACTGTGATGACAAGCGTCACGGAGCATTGTGATTTCAGGGGTCATGGAGCAATGGGATGACAAGGGCATGGAGCATTGTGATGAGAAGGCCATGGAACAACTAATGACATGCGTCAGGGAGCTTTGTGATGACAAGTGCATGGAGCATTGTGATTACAGGGGGCATGGAGCATTGTGATGAAAAAGGCATGGATCATTGTGATGAAAAAGGCATGGAGCCTTGTCCGACAGCGTTCAAGGAGCATACTACGACAAGTGTTATGGAGCATTGTGATGACAAGTGTATTGAGCATTGTGATGACAAATGCCATGGAGCATTTTTCTGAGAAGACCATGGATAATTTTGATGGCAAGCATCATTGTGCATTGTTATGACAAGTGTTCTGGGACATTGTGATCAAAAGGGTTTGGAGCATTGTGATGACAGAGGTCATGGAGCATTTTGATTTCACTGTGATGACAATAGCATGAAGCATTATGATGATGGGCGTGGTGCATTTTGATGACAGGGTTCATGGAGCATTCAGATGAAGAGGGGCATGGAGCATTGTGATTAAATTGGTCTTGGAGAATTGTGATGACAAGAGCAGGGAGCATTGTAATGAGAAGGCCATGGAGCATTCTGATGACTTGCGTCATGTAGCTTTTTGAGGACAAGGGCATGGATTATTGTGATTACAGGGGTTTTGGAGCATTGTGATGACAAGGCCGTGGAACACTCTAATGGCAAGGGTCATGGAGCATTGTTATGACAGGGGTAATGGAGCCTTGCGATGATAAGGGAATGGAGCATTGGTCTGAAAAGTTTCATGTCTTACTGGGATGAGAGTGGGCAAGGAGCATTGTGATGACAAGGGCACAGAACAGTGTGATACAAGGGTCATGGTGGATTGTAATGAAAAGGGCATGGAGCATTGTGATGAGAAGGGCATCGAGCATTGTGATGACAAGCTTCATAGAGCTTTGTGGTGACAAGGGCATTGAGCAATGTGATGAGAGTGTTCACGGAGCAATGTCATGACAATGGCATGGAGCATTTTGATGGCAAGTGTCATGGAGCTTTGTGATGACAAATGTTATGGAGCATTTTGATGAAAAGGCCGTGGTGCATTGTGATGAGAAGGGCAGGGAGCATGGTGATGACATGATCATGGAGCCACTTGATGAAAAGGGACATGGGACATTTTGTTGACAGAGTTTAGGGAACATTGTGATGTAAGGGGTCAAGGATCCTTGTGAAGAAAAGGGTCAGAGAGCATTTTGATGACAGGGGTTATGGAACATTTTGATGTTAGGGGTCATGGAGCATTGTGATGATAAGGCCATGTAACATTGTGATGACAGGCGTCATGGAACGTTGTGACGACATGGGTGAGGGTGTACTGTGATGACTACTGATGGAACATTGTGAGATCAGTGGTGACAGAGCATTTTGATGAGAAGTGCATGGAGCATTGTGATGACAAGGTTTATAGAGCATTGTGATGACAAGGTTGTGGAGCATTGTGATGACAAGTGCATGGCACATTGTGATGACATGGGTCATGGAGCATTGTGCTGCCAAAGGCATGGAACACTGTGATGACAAGTGCCAGAGAGCATTGTGATGAAAAGTTCATGGAGCATTGTGGTGACAAATGTAACAGAGCCTCCTGATGATGAGGGCATGGACCATTGTGATGACAAATTTTATGAAGCATTGTGCTGACTGGAGTCAAGGAGCATTGTGATGACAGGGGTCATGGTGCATTGTGATGACAAGGCAATGGAGCATTGTGATGACAGGGGCATGAAGCATTGGTGTGACAAATTTCAAGGATTATTGTGATGACAGTGGGCATGGCGTATTTTGATGATAAGGTCATGGAGCATTGTGATGACAAGGTCACGGATTATTGTGAAGACAGATGTCAGTTAGCATTGTGATGATATATGTCATGGTCCATTTTGATGAGAATTGCATGGAACATTGTGAGGCCAGGTGTCATGGGGGAATGTGATGACAAGGTCTTGGATCATTGTGATGACAAGGGCATGCAGCATTGTCATGACACGTGCCACTGAGAATTTTGATGACAAGGTCATGAAGCAGTGTGATGACAAGCACGTGGAGCTTGCTATGACAGGTGTCATGGAGCACTGCTATGACAAATGCATGGAGAATTTTGATGGCAAGAACATGTAACATTGTGACGAGAGGTGTCATGGTGCATTGTGACGCCAAGGGACATGTAGCATTGTGACGACCAGCGAATGGAGCATAGTGATGGCAAGACCTTGGAACATTGCGATGAGAAGACCATGGATAAATGTCATGATGAGCGTCATGGAGCACTGTAATGACAAGGGTCATGGAGCATTCTGATGAAAAGCTTGTGGAGTATTGTCATGACAAGGGCCTGGAGCATTGTGATGACAAGTTCATGGAGTATTGTGAAGACAGGTGTCAAGGAGCATTGTGATGACATACGTCATGGTCCATTGTGATGATAATGGCAGGGAGCATTGTGATGACAAGTGTCATGGAGGATTGTGATGACAAATATAATGTAGTATTGTGATGACAAGGGCTTTGAGCATGGTGATGCCAAGGGTCATGGAGCATTGTGATGACAAGTGCATGGAGAATTGTGATGACAAGGACGTGGAGAATCGTGATGAACAGGGACATGGAGCATTGTTATGACCAGGGCATGGAGCATTGTGATGGCAAGACCGTGGAGCATTGTGATGAGAACACCATGGATAATTGTGATGACGAGAATCTCGGAGCACTGTAATGACAAGGGACATGGAGCATTATGATGATAGGTGTCATGAGCATTTGGATGACAGGGGTCATGGAGCATTTTGATGACAAGTTTCTTGGAGCATTCTGATGACAAGCTTGTGAACTATTGTGATGACAATGTCATGGAGCATTGTGATGAAAAGGGCATGGAAAATTGTGATGAGAAAGGCATGGATCCTTTTCATGACACGTTTCAAGGAGCATTTTGACGATAAGTGTCATGGCTCATTGTGATGACAAGAGTATTGAGCATTGTGATGACAAATGTCATGGAGCATTGTGATGACAAGGACATGGATTATTGTGATGACAGGCATCATGGAGAGTTGTGATGACAAGTGTTATGGAACATTATGATCACAAGGGTTTGGAGCATTGTGATGACAGGGGTCATGGATCATTTTGATTTCAAAGAGCGTGAAGCAATGTGATCCCAGGGTTCATGGAGGATTGGAATGGCAAGCGCATGGAGCATTGTGATGACAGGGTCATGTAGCATTTTGCTGACAAAAGCCTGGAACATTGTGATGACAACAGTCATGGATCACTGTGATGACAAGCGTCATGGAGCATTGTGATTACAGGGGTCATGGAGCATTGGGATCACAAGGGCATGAATCATTGTGATGACAAGGTTCATGGAGCATTTTGATGACAAGAGTCCTGGATCATTATTGTGTCATGGGTCATGGGGCGTTGTGATGAGAGTTGTCATGGTGCATTGTGATGACATGGGAAAGGAGCATTATGATGACAAGCTCCTGGAGCATTGTGTTGAGAAGACCATGGAACCTTGTGGTGACAAGTGTCATGGAGCATTCTGATGAAAAGTGCCATGGAGCCTTGTGATTACAGGGGTATTGGAGCATTTTGATGACAGGGGCATGGAGCATTGTGATGAGAAGGCCATGGAGCATTCTGATGACATGCGTCATGGAACACTGTGATGACAAGGGCATGGAGTATTGTGATTAAAGGGGTCTTGGAGCATTGTGATGAAAAAGGCATGGATCATTGTGATGAAAAAGGCGTCGAGCCTCATCATGACAGGTTTCAAGGAGCATACTGACGACAAGTGTCAGGGAGCATTGTGATAACAAGTGCATTGAGCTTTGTGCTGACAAAGTTCATGGAGCATTGTGATGAGAAGACCATGGATAATTGTGATGACGAGCGTCATGGGGCATTGTGATGACAAGGGTTATGGAACTTTATGATCACAAGGGTTTGGAGCATTGTGATGACAGAGGTCATGGATCATTTTGATTTCAAGGAGCGTGGAGCCTTTTGATGACAGGAGCATGAAGCAATGTGATCCCAAGGTTCATGGAGGATTGTGATGACAAGCGCATGGAGCATTGTGCTGACAAGTTCATGTAGCATTTTGCTGACAAAAGCCTGGAACATTGTGATGACAAGAGTCATGGAGCACTGTGATGACAAGCGTCATGGAGCATTGTGATTACAGGGGTCATGGAGCATTGGGATCACAAGGGCATGAATCATTGTGATGACAAGGTTCATGGAGCATTTTGATGACAAGAATCCTGGATCATGGTTGTGTCATGGGTCATGGAGCGTTGTGATGACAGTGGTCATGGTGCATTTTGATGACATGGGAATGGAGCATTATGATGACAAGCTCCTGGAGCTTTGGGTTGAAAAGACCATGGAAACTTGTGATGACAAGTGTCATGGAGCATTCTGATGAAAAGGGCCATGGAGCCTTGTGATTACAGGGGTATTGGAGCATTTTGATGAGAAGGCCATGTAGCATTCTGATGACATGCGTCATGGAATATTGTGATGACAAGAGCATGGAGTATTGTGATTACAGGGTTCTTGGAGCATTGTGATGAAAAAGGCATGGATCATTGTGATGAAAAAGGCGTCGAGCCTCGTCATGACACGGTTCAAGGAGCATACTGACGACAAGTGTCAGGGAGCGTTGTGATAACAAGTGCATTGAGCATTGTGCTGACAAAGTTCATGGAGCATTCTGAGGAGAAGACCATGGATAAATGTGATGACGAGGGTCATGGGGCATTGCGATGACAATTGTTATG
Organism: Mesoplodon bidens; assembly: GCF_964165515.1. Classification (NCBI taxonomy): domain Eukaryota; kingdom Metazoa; phylum Chordata; class Mammalia; order Artiodactyla; family Ziphiidae; genus Mesoplodon; species Mesoplodon bidens. Next base: position 749,244 of record NW_027672190.1, on the reverse strand, counting down.
GAATATTGTGATCACAAGGGTTTGGAGCATTGTGATGACAGAGGGTATGGAGCATTTTGATTTCATTGTGATGACAATAGCATGAAGCATTATGATGATGGGCATCGTGCATTGTGTTGACAGTGTTCATGGAGAATTGAGGTGAAAAGGGGCATGGAACATTGTGATTACAGGGGTCTTGGTGCATTGTGATGACAAGGGCATGGAACATTGTGATGAGAAGGCCGTGGAGCATTCTCATGACATGGATCATGGAGCTTTGTGTTGACAAGTGCATGGAGCATTGTGATTACAGGGTCTTGGAGCATTGTGATGACAAGGTTCGTGGAGCCTTGTGATGAAAAGGCCATGGAACATAGTGATGCGAGGGGACATGGAGCCTTGTTATGACAGTGGTAATGGAGCATTGTGATGACAAGGGCATGGAGCACTGGTCTGAAATGTTTCATGATTTATTGGGATGAGAGTGGGCATGGAGGATTTTGATGACAAGGACACGGAACACTGTGATACATGGGTCAAGGAGGATTGTAATGACAAGGGCATGGAGCATTGTGATGAGAAGAGCATCGAGCATTGTGATGACAAGCGTCATGGAGCTTTTTGATGACAAGGGCATGGAGCAATGTGTTGAGAGTGTTCATGGAACATTGGGATGGCAATGGCATTGAGCATTGTGATGACAAAGGTCGTGGAGCATTTGGTTGACAAGGGTGTAGTGCATTGTGATGAGAAGGGCAGGGAGCATTGCAATGACAGTGTCATGGTGCAATTTGTTGAAAAGGGCCATGGAACATTTTGATGAAAGTGTTTATGGAAACTTGTGATGTCAGGTGTCATGGAGCATTGTGTTGAAAAGAGTCATGGAGCATCTTGATGACAGGGGTTATGGAATATTGTGATGTCACGGGTCATGGAGCATTGTGATGATAAGGACAGGTAGCATTGTGATGACAGTGGTCATGGAACATTGTGATGACAGGGGTGGGGGTGTATTGTGATGACTAGTAATGAAACATTGTGATATCAGTGGTGAGATCATTTTGATGAGAAGTTCATGGAGCATGGTGATGACAAGGTTTATGGAGCATTGTGATGACAAGGTTGTGGATCATTGTGATGACAAGCACATGACACATTGTGGTGACATGTGTCATGGAACATTGTGCTGACAAGTGCATGGAGCATTGTGATGACAAGGGTCATGGAGCATTGTGATGACAAAGGCATTGAGCATTGTGATGACCAGGTTCGCAGAGCATTGTGATGAAATTTTCATGGAACATTGGGGTGACAAGGGTCACAGAGTCTTGTGATGCCGAGGGCATTGACCACTGTGATGCAAAAGGTCGTGAAGCTTTGTGTTGACTTGAGTCACGGAGCATTGTGATGACAGGTGTCATGGGGCATTGTGATGAAAAGACTATGGAGCAATGTGATGACTGCTGCATGGAGCATTGGTCTGACATGTTTCATAGATTATTGCAATGATAGTGGGCATTGCGCATTGTGATGACAAGGGCATGGAGCATTGTGATGACCGGATCATTGATTTTTGTGCAGAGAGGAGTCACGGAGAATTGTGATGACAACTGTATTGAGTATTGTGATGACAAAGGTCATGAAGCATTGTGATGACAAGGGCATGGAGCATCGTGATGACAGGGCCATGGAGCATTGGTCTGATAAGTTTCATGGATTATTGTGATGACAGTGGGCATGGTGCTTTGGGACTACAAGGGCATGGATTACTGTGAAGACAGGTGTCAGTTACCATTGTGATGACATATTTCCTGGTCCATTGTGATGACAATTGCATGGAGCATTGTGATGTCAGGTGTCATGGAGGATTGTGATGACAAGGGCTTGGAGCATTGTGATGACCAGGGCATGGAGCATTGTGATGGCAAGACCGTGGAGAATGGTGATGAGAATACCATGGATAATTGTGATGACGAGCGTTATGGAGCACTCTAATGACAAGGGGCAAGGTGCATTGTGATGACAGGTGTCATGGAGTCTTGTGATGACAGGAGTCATAGAGCATTGTGATGATAAGGGTCATCGAGCATTCTGATGACAAGCTTGTGGAGTATTGTGATGACAATGGCTTGGAGCATTGTGATGCAAAGTTCATGAGGCATTGTGATGATAAAGGCACAGAGCCTTTTCATGACAGGTATCATGGAGCATTCTGATGAAAAGGGTCAAGGAGTAGTGTGATGACAAGTGTATTGAACATTGTGATGATAAAGGTTAAGGAGCATTGTGATGCCAAGGGCATGTATCATTGTGATGAAAAAGGCATGGAGCTTTGTCATGACAGGGATCAAGGAGCATACTAACGACAAGTGTCAGGGAGCATTGTGATGACAAATGTATTGAGTATTGTGATGACAAAGGTCATGGAGCATTGTGATGAGAAAACCTTGGATAATTGTGATGACAAGCGTCATGGGGCATTGTGATGACAATTGTTATGGAGCATTGTGATCACAAGGTTTTGGAGCATTGTGATGACCCAGGGCCTGGAGCATTTTGATTTCAAGTAGCATGGAGAATTGTGATGAAAAGGGCATGAAGCAATGAGATCCTAAGTTTCATGGAGGATTGTGATGACAAGCTCATGGAGCATTGTGATGACATGGTCATGTAGCATTTTTCTGACAAAGGCATGGAGCGTTGTGATGACAAGGGTCATGGAACACTGTGATGACAAGCGTCATGGAGCACTGTGATTACAGGGGTCCTGGAACATTGGGATGACAAGCGCATGGAACATTGTGATGACAAGTGTCATGGAGCATTTTGATGAGAAGAGTCCAGGATCATTGTGTTGTCAGGGGTCATGGAGCGTTGTGATGGCAAGGTCATGGAGCACTGTAATGACAGTTGTCATGGAGCATTGTGATGACAAGGGTCATGGAGCATTCTGATGACAAGCTTGTGGAGAATTGTGATGACAAGAGAATGCAGCGTGGTGAAGAAAAGGGCACGGATCATTGTGATTAAAATGGCATGGAGCCTTGTCATTACAGGGTTCAAGGAGCATTCTGATGAGAAGTGTCAGGGAGCATTGTGATGACAAGTGTATTGAGCATTGTGATGACAAAGGTCATGGAGCATTGTGATGATAATGGCGTGGAGTATTGTGATGACAGGCATCATGTAGTGTTGTGATGACAAGTGTTATGGAACATAGTGATTACAAAAGTATGGTGCATTGTAAGGACAGAGGCCATGGATCATTTTGATTTCAAGGAACAAGGAGCATTGTGATGACAAGGGCATGAAGCAATGTGATCCCAATGTTCATGGAGGATTTTGATGACAATGGTAATGGAGAATTGTGATGACAAGCACATGGAGCATTGTGATGACAAGGTCACGTAGCATGTTGCTGACAAAGGCATGGAGCATTGTGATGAAAAGGGTCACGGAGCACTGTGATGACAAGCGTCACGGAGCATTGTGATTACCTGGGTCATGGAGCATTGGGATGACAACGCATGGAGCATTGTGATGAGAAGGCCATGGAACAGTCTGATGACATGGGTCATGGGGTTTGTGATGACAAGGGCATGGAGAATTTTGATTACAGGCGTCTTGGAGCATTGTGATGGAAAGGGCATGTATCATTGTGATGAAAAAGGCATGGAGCCTTTTCGGGGCAGGTTTCAAGGAGCATACTGACGACAAGTGTCAGGGAGCATTGTGATGACAAGTGTATTAAGAATTGTGATGACAAAGGTCATGGAGCATTGTGATGAGAAGACCATGGATAATTGTGATGACGAGCATCATGGGGCGTTGTGATCACAAGTGTTATGAAAAATTGTGATCACAAGGGTTTGGAGCATTGTGATGACAGAGGTCATGGAGCATTTTGATTTCATTGTCATGACAATAGCATGAAGCATTATGATGATGGGCATGGTGCATTGTGATGACAGGGTTCATGGAGCATTGAGATGACAAGGCCGTGGAACACTGTTATGGCAGTTGTCATGGAGCATTGTTATGACAGGGGTAATGGAGCATTGTGATGACAAGGGCATGGAACATTGATCTGAAATGTTTCATGGATTATTGTGATGAGAGTGGGCATGGAGTATTGTGATGACAAGGGCAAGGAACACTGTGATAAATGGGTCATGGAGGATTGTAATGACAAGGGCATGGAATATTGTGATGAGAAGAACATCGAGCATTGTGATGACAAGCGTCATTGAGCTTTGTGATGACAAGGGCATGGAGCAATGTGCTGAGAGTTTTCATGGAGCAATGTGATGACAATGGCATGGAGCATTGTGATGACAAGGGTCATGGAGCTTTGTGATGACATATGTCATGGAGCATTTTGATGAAAAGGGCGTGGTTCTTTGTGATGAGAAGTGCAGGGAGAATTGTGATGACAGGGTCATGGAACAATTTGATGAATATGAAGATGGAACATTTTTGTGACAGTGGTTATGGAACATTGTGATGTCAGGGGTTATGAAACATTGTGATGAAAAGGGTCATGGTGCGTTGTGATGACAAGTGCATTACAGGGGTCTTGGAGCATTTTGTTGAAAAGGGCATGGAACATTTTGATGAATAAGGCATGGAGCCTTTAATGACAGGTTTCAAGGAGCATACTAACAGCAAGTATTAGGGAGCATTGTGATGACAAGGGCCATTGAGAATTTTGATGACAATGTCATGAAGCATTTTGATGACAAGCACATGAAGCTTGCTATGACAGCGGTCATGGAGCATTGCGATGACAAGTGCATGGTGAATTGTGATGACAAGAGCATGTAACTTTGTGATGAGAAGTGTCATGGAGCATTGTGATGACAAGGACATAGAGAATTGTGATGGCAAGTGACGTGGAGCATTGTGATGACCAGGTCATGGAGCATTGTGATGGCAAGGCCGTGGAGCATGGTGATGAGAAGACCATGGATAATTGTGTTGACGAGCGTCATGGAGCACTGTAATGACAGGGGACATGGAGCATTGTGATGACAAGGTTCATGGAGCATTCTGAAGACAAGCTATGGAGTATTGTGATGACAATGGCTTGGAGCATTTTGATGAAAAGGGCATGGAACATTGTGATGAATAATGCATGGAGCCTTATCATGACAGGGTTCATGTAGCATACTGAGGACATGGGTCAGGGAGCATGGTGATGACAAGTGTATTGAGCATTGTGATGACAATGGTCATGGATCACTGTGATGACAATGGCTTGGAGAATTTTGATGACAGGTATCATGGAGCGTTGTGATGACAAGTGTTATGGAACCATGTCATGGCAAGGGTTTAGAGCATTGTGATGACAGAAGTCATGGATCATTTTGATTTCCAGGAGCAAGGAGCTTTGTGATGAAAAGGGCATGAAGCAATGTGATCCCAAAGTTCATGGAGGATTTTGACGAAAAGTGCATGGAGCATTGTGATGACAAGTTCAGGTAGCATTTTGAAAACAAAAGGCATGGAGCATTGTGATGACAAGAGCCATGGAAAACTGTGATGACAATCGTCACGGAGCATTGTGATTATAGGCCTCATGGAGCATCGGGTTGAGAAGGGCATGGATCATTATGATGACCAGGGTCATGGAGCATTTTGATGACAAGAGTCCCTGATCATTGTGTTGTCAGTGGTTATGGAGCGTTGTGATGACTGTGGTCATGGAGCATTGTTATGACAGTGTCATGGAGCATTGTGATGAGAAGGTCATGGAGCATTGGGCTGAAAATATTCATGGAGTATTTTGATGACAGGGGTCATGGAGCATTGTGATGACAAGGGAAGGGAGCCCTGTGATGACAAGGTCCTGGAGCATTGTGATGAGAACACCATGGAGCCTTGTGATGACAAATCTCATGAAGCATTCTGATGAAAAGTGGTCTTGAGCATTGTGATTAAAGGGGTCTTGGAGCATTATGATGACAAGGCCATGGAGCATTGTGATGAGAAGGCCATGGATCATTCTGATGACATGCATCTTGGATCTTTGTTATGACAAGGGAATGGAGCATTGTGATTTCAGGGATTTTGGAGCATTGTGATGAAAAGGGCTTTGATAATTGTGATGAAAATGGCATGGAGCCTTTTCATGACAGGGTTCAAGGAGCATGCTGACGGCAAGTGTTAGGGAGCATTGTGATGACAAGTGTATTGAGCATTGTAATGACAAAGGTCATGGAGCATTGTGATGAGAGGGCCATGGATAATTGTGATGATGAGCGTCATGGGGCTTTGTGATGACAAGGGTTATGGAACATTGTGATCACAAGGGTTTGGAGCATTGTGATGACTGAAGTCATGGAGCATTTTGATTTCATTGTGATGACAATATCATGAAGCATTATGATGATGGGCATGGTGAATTGTGATAACAGGGTTCGTGGAGCATTGAGATGAAAAGGGGCATGTAGCATTGTGATTACAGGGGTCCTGGAGCATTGTGATGACATGGGCATGGAGCATTGTGAAGAGAATGCCATGGAGCCTTATGATGACATGTGCCATGGAGCTTTGTTATGACAAGGGCATGGAACATTGTGATTACAGGGGTCTTGGATCATTGTGATGACAAGGGTCATGGAGCCTTGTGAGGACAAGGCCGTAAAACATTGTGATGGCAGGGGTCATGGAGCATTGTTTTGACAGCGGTAATGGAGCATTGTGATGAGAAGGGCATGGAGCATTCGTCTGAAAATTTTCATGGATTATTGTGATGAGAGTGAGCATGGAGCATTGTGATGACAAGGGCACGGAACACTGTGACACATGGGTCATGGAGGATTGTAATGACAAGGGCATGGAGCATTTTGATGAGAAAAGCATCAAGCATATTGATGAAAAGTGTCATGGAGCTTTGTGATGACAAGTGCATGGAACAATATGATGAGAGGCTTCATGGAGCATTCTGATGACAATTCCATGGAACATTGTGATGCCAAGGGTCAAGAAGCTTTGTGATGAAAAATGTCATGGAGTATTTTGATGACAAGGGTGTGGTGCATTGTGATGAGAAGGACAGGGAGAATTGTGATGACAGAATTATTGAGCAATTTGATGAAATGGGTAATGGCTCATTTTGATGACAGTGGATATGGAACATTGTTGTGTCAGGGGTCATGGATCATTGTGATGCAAAGGGTCACGGAGCATTTTGATGAGAGGGGCTATGGAACATTGTGTTCTCAGGTGTCCTGGAGCATTGGGAGGATAAGGGTATGTAGCAATGTGATGACGGGGTCATCGAACATTGTGACGACAGGGATGAGGGAGTATTGAGATCACTACTGATGGAACATTGTGATATCCGTGGTGAGAGAGCATTTTGATCAGAAGTGCATGGAGCATTTTGATGACGGTTTATGGAGCATTGTGACAACATGGTTGTTGAGCATTGTGATGATAATTCATGGCATATTGTTATGACATGGGTCATGGATCATTGTGCTTACAAGCGCAAGGAGCATTGTGATGACAAGGGTCATGGAGCATTGGGCTGACAAAGGCATGGGGCATTGTGATGACAAGTGTCAGAGAGAATTGGGCTGAAAAGTTCAGGGAGCATTATGGTGACAAAGGTCACAGAACCTTGTGATGACGAGGGCATGGACCATTGTGATGACAATGGTTTTGAAACATTGTGCTGACTGGAGTCATGGTGCATTGTGATGAAATGGGTCATGAAGCATTTTGATGACAAGGGCATGGAACATTGTTATGACAGGGGCATGGAGCATTGGTCTGTCAAGTTTCATGGATTATAGTGATGACAGTGGGCATGGCACTTTCTGATGACAAGGGCATGGAGCATTGTGATGACAAGGTCATGGAGTATTGTGAAGACAGGTGTAAGGGAGCATTGTGATGACATATGTCATGGTCCATTTTGATGACAGTGGCATGGAGCATTGTGATGCCAAGTGTCATAGAGGATTGTGATGACAAAGGTAATGGAGCATTGTGATGACAAGGTCTTGGAGCATTGTGATGAGAAGACCATGGAGCATTCTGATGACACGCTCATGGAACTTTGTGATGACAAGAACATGGAGCATTGTGATTACAGGGGTGTTGGAGCATTTTGATGGCAAGGGTCACGGAGCCTTGTGATGACAAGGCCGTGGAATTTTGAGATGGCAGGAATCATGGAACATTGTTATTATAGGGGTAATGGAGCATTGTGATGACCTGGCCATGGAGCATTGGTCTGAAAATTGTCATGGATTATTGTGATTAGAGTGGACCTGTAGAATTGTGATGACAAGGGCACGGAACACTGTGATACATGGGTCATGAAGGATTGTAATGACAAGGGCATGGATCATTGTGATGAGAAGGGATTCGAGCATTGTGATGACAAGCGTCAGGGAGCTTTGTGATGACAAGCGCATGGAGCAATATGATGAGTGGTTTCATGGAGTTTTGTGATGACAATGGCATGGAGAATTGAGGTGCTAACTGTCATGGAGCTTTGTGATGACAAATGTTGGAGCATTTTTTTTTTTGCAGTATGTGGGCCTCTCACTGTTGTGGCCTCTCCCGTTGCAGAGCACATGCTCCGGATGTGCAGGCTCAGCGGCCATGGCTCACGGGCCCAGCTGCTCCGCGGCATGTGTGGTCTTCCCGGACCGGGGCACGAACCCGTGTCCCCTGCATCGTCAGGCGGACTCTCAACCACTGCGCCACCTGGGAAGCCCTGGAGCATTTTGATGACAAGGGCGTGGTGCATTTTGATGAGAAGGGCAGGGAGCATTGTGATGACCGGGTCATGGAACATTGAGATGCAAAGTGTACTGGAGCATTTTGATGACAGGGGTTATGGAACATTGTGATGTCAGGAGTCATGGAGCATTTTGAAGATAAGGTCATGTAGCATTGCGTTGACAGGGGTCATGGAACATGTGATGACAGGGTGAGGCCGTATTGTGATGACTAGTGACGGAACACTCTTTTATCAGTGGTGAGAGAGGATTTTGATGAGAAGTGCTTGAAGCATTGTGATGACAAGGTTTATGGAGCATTGTGATGACAATGTTGTACAGCATTATGATGACAAAAACATGGCACATTGTGATGACATGGGTCATGGAACATTGTGCTGACAATTGCATAGACCATTGTGATGACAAGGGTCATGGAGCATTTTGCTGACAATGACATGGAGCATTGTGATGACAAAGTCAGAGAACCCTGTGATGAGAAGTTCATGGAGCATTGTGTTGACAAATGTCACAGAGCCTTGTGATGATGAGGGCATGGACAATTATGATGACAAATGTCATGAAGCTTTGTGATGACTGGAGTCACGCAGAATTTTCATAAAAGAGGTCATGGAGCATTGTGATAACACGGGTCATGGAGCATTCTGATGACAAGCTTGTGGAGTATTGTGATGCCAATAGCATGGAGCATTGTGATGAAAAATGCATGGAGCCTTTTCATGAAAAATTTCATGGATTATTCAGATGACAGGTGTCATGGAGCACTGTGATGACTGGGGTCATGGAGCATTGTGATGACAAGGGTCATGGAGTATTGTGATTACTAGGGCATGGAGTATTGTGATAACACACATCATGGAGCATTGTGATGAATAGTATTATGGAACATTGTGATCACAAGACTTTGGAGCACTGTGATGACAGAGGTCATGGATCATTTTGATTTCAAGGAGCAAGGAATATTGTGATGACAAGGGTATGAAGCAATGTGATCCCAAGGTTCATGGAGGATTGTGATGACAAGCGCATGGAGCATTGTGATGACAAGTTCATGTAGCATTTTGCTGACAAAGGCATGGAGCATTGTGATGACAAGTGTCATGGAGGACTGTGATGAGAAGCGTCATGGAACATTGTGATTACAGGGGTCATGGGGCATTGGGATGACAAGGGCATGGACCATTGTGATGACAAGGGTCATGGAGCATTTTGATGACAAGAGTCCCGGATTATTGTGTTGTCAGGGGTCATGGAGCTTTGTGATGACAGTGGTCATGCAGCATTTTGATGACAGGTGTTATGGAGCATTGTGATGACAAGGTCATGGAGCATTGGGTACAAAATATTCATGGAGCATTGTGATGACAAGGGAATGGAGCATTTTGATGACAATGTCCTGGAGCATTGTGATGAGAAGACCATTGAGCCTTGTGATGACATGTCTCATGGAGTACTTTGATGAAAAGGGGCATAGAGCATTGTGATGACAAGGGCATGGGGCATTGTGTTTAGAATGCCATGGATCATTCTGATAACATGCGTCATGGAGCTTTGTAATGACAAGAGTATGGAGTATTGTGATTACAGGTTTCAAGGAGCATAATGATGACAAGTATCAGGGAGCATTGTGATGACAACTCTATTGAGCATTGTGATGACAAAGGTCATGGAGCATTGTGATGAGAAGACCATGGATAATTTTGATGATGAGCGTCATGGGGCGTTGTGATGACAGTGTTTTCGAACATTGTGATCACAAGGGTTGGGAACATTGTGATGAAAAGGTCATGGAGTATTGTGAAGACAGGTGTCAGGGAGCATTGTGATGACATATGTCATGGACCATTGTGATGACAGTTGCATGGATCATTGTGATGCTATGTGTCATGGAGGATTGTGATGACAAAGGTAATTGAGCATTGTGATGACAAGGTCTTGGAGCATTGTGATAACAAGGGAATGTAGCATTGTGATGAGAAGGCTATGGAGCATTCTGATAACATGCGTCATGGAGCTTTGTGATGACAAGCACATGGAGCATTGTGATTACATGGGTCTTGGAGCATTGTAATGACATGGTTCATGGAGCCTTGTGATGACAAGGCCGTGGAGCATTGTGATGGCATGGGTCATGGAGCATTGTTATGACAGGGGTAATGGAGCATTGTGATGACAAGGGCTTGGAGCAATTTGATGACAAGGACATGGAGCATTGTGATGACAATGACATGGAGCATTGTGATGAGAAGGACATGAAGCATTCTGCTGACATGCGTCATGGAGCTTTGTGATGACAAGCGCATGGAGCATTCTGATTACAAGGGTCTTGGAGCATTGTGATGACATAGATCATGGAGCCTTGTGATGACAGGGCCGTGGAACATTGTGATTGCAGGGGTCATGGAGCATTGTTATGATAGGGGTAATGGAGCATTGTGATTACCTGGGCATGCAACGTTGGTCTGAAAATTTTCATGGATTATTGGGATGAGAGTTGGCCTGGAGCATTGTGATGACAAGGACACGGAACACTGTGATACATGGGTCATGCAGGATTGTAATGACAAGGGCATGGATCATTGTGATGAGAAGGGCATCAAGCATTGTTATGACAAGCGTCATGGAGCTTTGTGATGACAAGGCCTTGGAGCAATGTGATGCCAAGTTTCATCTAGAATTTTGATGACAAATGGAGGAGCATTTTTATGACAAGTGTGTGGTTAATTGTGAAGAGAAGGGCAGGGAACATTGTGATGACAGGGTCATGGAGCAATTTGATGAAAAGTGTCATGGAATATGTTGATGACAGGGGTTATGGAACATTGTGATGTCAGCGGTCATGGAGCATTTTGATGCTAAGGTCATGTAGCATTGCGATGACAGGGGTCATGGAACATTGTCATGACAGGGATGAGGGAGTATTGTGATGACTAGTGATGCAACACTCTGATATCAGTGGTGAGTGAGCATTTTGATGAGAAGTGCATGGAGCATTGTGATGACAAGTTTTAAGGAGCATTGTGATGACAAGGCTTATGGAGCATTGTGATGACAAGGTTGTTCAGCATTATGATGACAAGCACATGGCACATGTTGATGACATGTGTCATGGAGCATTGTGCTAACAAGTGCATAAACCATTGTGATGACAAGGGTCATGGAGCATTGTGCTGACAAAGGCATGGAACATTGTGATGACAAGGGTCAGAGAGCATTGTGATGATAAATTCATGGAGCATTGTGGTGAGAAAAGTCACAAAGCCTTGTGATGACGAGGGCATGGACAATTGAGATGACAAATGTCATGAAGCATTGTGATGACTGGAGTCAAGGATAATTTTCATAAAAGCGGTCATGGAGCATTGTGATGACAAGGGCATGGAGCATTGTGGGGAGGGGGGCATGGACAATTGGCCTGACCATTTTCATGGATTATTGTGATGACAGTGGTCATGGCACATTGTGATGACAAGGGCATGGAGCACTGTGATAACAAGGTCATGGAGTATTGTGTAGAGAGGTGTCAGGGAGCATTGTGATGACATATATCATGGACCATTGTGATGACAATGGCGTGGAGCATTGTGATGCCAAGTGTCATGGAGGATTGTGATGACAAAGGTAATGGAGAATTCTGATTACAAGGGCATGGAGCATTGTGATGACAAGGGCCATTGAAAATTTTAATTACAACTTCGGGAAGCATTGGGATGACAAAGTGCATGTAGCTTGCTATGACAGGGGTCATGGAGCATTACGATGACAAGTGCATGGAAAATTGTGATGACAAGAGCCTATAACATTGTGATGAGGAGTGTCATGGAGCATTGTGATGAAAAGAACGTGGAGAATTGTGATGACAAGGGACCTGGAACATTGTGATGACCAGGGCATGGAGCATTGTGATGGCAGGACCGTGGAGCATTGTGATGAGAAGACCATGGATAATTGTGATGAGGAGCGTCATGGAGCACTGTAATGACAAGGGGCATTGAGCATTGTGAGGACAGGTGTCATGGAGCATTGTGATGACAGGGGTCATCAAGCATTCTGATCACAAGCTTGTGGAGTAATGTGATGACAATAGTATGGAGAATTGTGATGACAAGGGCATGGAGCACTGTGATGACAAGGTCATGGAATTTTGTGAAAACAGTTGTCAGGGAGCATTTTGATGAAATATGTCATGGTCCATTGTGATGAAAATGGCATGGAGCATTGTGATTCCAAGTGTCATGGAGGATTGTGATGACAGAGGTAATGGAGCATTGTGATGACAAGGGTTTGGAGCATTGTGATGACAAGGGTCATTGAGCATTGTGATGAAAACGGCATGGAGCATTGTGATGAAAAGGCATGGAGCTATTTCATGACAGATTTCAAGGAGACTTCTGACAAGTGTCAGGGAGCATGGTGATGACAAGTGTATCGAGCATTGTGATGACAAAGATCATAGAGCATTGTGATGACAGGGGCCTGGGATATTGTGATGACATGCATCATGGAGCGTTGTGATGACAAGTGTCATGGAGCATTGTGATGACAATGGAATGCAGCATTGTCTTGAGAACGCCATGGAGCCTTCTGATGATATGTGTCATAGATCATTGTGATGACATATGTCCGGTTCATTGTGATGACAATGGCATGGAGCATTGTGATGCCAAGTGTCATGGAGGATTGTGATGACAAACGTAATGGAGCATTGTGATGACAAGGGATTGGATAATTTTGATGACAAGGGTCATCAAGCATTGTGATGACAATGGCATGGAGCACTGTGATGAAAAAGGAATGGAGCTATTTCATGACAGAGTTCAATGAGACTTCTGACAATTGTCAGGAGGCATTTTGATGATAAGTGTATTGAGCATTGTGATGACACAGGTCATGGACCATTGTGATGACAAGAGCATGGAATATTGTGATGACAGGCATCATGGAGCGCTGTGATGACAAGGGTAGAGCATTGTGATGACAATGACATTGAGCATAGTGTTGAACATGCCATTGAGCATTCTGATGACATGTGACATGGAGATTTGTGATGACAAGGGCATGGAGCATTGTAATTACATGGGTCTGGGAACCTGGTGATGAAAAGGGCATGGATCATTGTGATGACAATGACATGGAGCATTGTGATGAGAAGGACATGTAGCATTCTGCTGACATGCATCATGGATCTTTGTAATGACAATGCATGAAGCATTGTGATTACAGGGGTCTTGGAGCATTGTGATGACATAGGTCATTGAGCCTTGTGATGACAAGGCCGTGGAACATTGTGATTGCAGGGGTCATGGAGCATTGTTATGACAGGGGTAATGGAGCATTGTGATGACCAGGGCCTGCAGCATTGGTTTGAAAATTTTCATGGATTATTGTGATGAGAGTTGGCCTGGAGAATTGTGATGACAAGGGAATGGAGCATTGTGATGACAATGTCTTGGAGCATCGTGATGAGAAAACCATTGATCCTTGTGATGACAAATCTCATGGAGCTCTTTCATGAAAAGGGGCATGGAGCATTGCAATTACAGGGTTTTGGAGCATTGTGATGACAAGGGCATGTAACATTGTGTTGAGAATGCCATGCATCATTCTGATGACATGCGTCATGGAGCTTTGTGATGACAAGGGCATAGATCATTGTGATGAAAAAGGCATGGAGCCTTGTCATGATTGCTCTCAAGGAGCTTAATGGTGACAAGTATCAGGGACCATTGTGATGACAACCCTATTGAGCATTGTGATGACAAAAGTCATGGAGCATTGTGATGAGAAGACCATGGATAATTGTGATGATGAGCGTCATGGGGTGTTGTGATGACAACGGTTTTGGAACATTGAGATCACAAGGGTTTGGAGCATTGTGATGACAAGGTCATGGAGTATTGTGAAGACAGGTGTCAGGGAGCATTGTGATGACATAAGTCATGGACAATTGTGATGACAGTGGCATGGAGGACTGTGATGACAAAGGTAATGGAGCATTGTGATGACAAGGTCTTGGAGCATTGTGATGACAAGAGCATGGAGCATTTTGATGAGAAAGACATGGAGCATTCTGATGGCATGCATTATGGTGCATTGTGATGACAAGCACATGGATCATTGTGATTACAGGGTTCTTGGAGCATTTTGATGATATGGGTCATCGAGCCTTGTAATGACAAAGCCGTGGAACATTGTGATGGCAGGGTTCATGGAGCATTGTTATGAAAGGTGTAATGGAGCCTTGTGATGACCTGGGCATGCAGCACTTGTCTGAAAATTTTCATTAATTATTGTGAAGAGAGTGGGCCTGGAGTATTGTGATGACAAAGGCAAGGAACACTGTGATACATGGGTAATGGAGGATTGTAATGACAAGGGCATGGATCAGTGTGATGAGAAGGGCATCGAACATTTTGATGACAAGAGTCATGGAGCATTGTGATGACAATGGCATGGAGCATTGTGATGCCAAGTGTCATGGAGCTTTGTGAATGCAAATGTTGGAGCATTTTGATGACAAGGGCAAGGTGCATTGTGATGAGAAGGGCAGGGAGCATTGTGATGACAAGGTTTATGGAGCCTTGTGATGACAAGGTTGTTCAGCATAATGATGACAAACACATGGCAGGTTTTGATGACATGGGTCATGGAGCATGGTGCTGACAAGTGCATAGACCACTGTGATGATAAGGGTCATGGATCATTGAGCTGACAAAGTCATGGGGCATTGTTATGACAACGATCAGAGAGCATTGAGATGAGAAGTACGTGGAGCATTGTGGTGACAGAAGTCACAGAGCCTTGTGATGACGAGGGCATGGACAATTGTGATGGCAAATGTCATGAAGCATTGTGATGACTGGAGTCAAGGAGAATTTTCATAAAAGAGGTCATGGAGCATTGTGATGACAAGGGCTTGGAGCATTGTGATGTCAAGGGCATAAAGCATTGTGATGGCAGGGGCATGGAGCATTGGGCTGAAAAATTTTATGGATTATGGTGATGACAGTGCGCATGGCGCTTTGTGATGACTAGGGCATGGAGCACTGTGATGACAGTGTCATGAAGTATTGAGTAGAGAGTTGTCAGGGATAATTGTGATGACATATATCATGGTCCATTGTGATGACAATGGCATGGAGCATTGTGATGACAAGGGTCATGGAGGAATGTGATGATAAAGGTAATGGAGCATTGTGATGACAAGGGCGTGGAGCATTGTGATGACAAGGGCATGGAGCATTGTGATGACAGGGTCATGGAGCATTGGTCTCAGAAGTTTCATGGATTTTTGTGATGACAGAGGGCATGATGCATTGTGATGGCAAGAGCATGGAGCATTGTGATGACAAGGGCCATTGAATATTTTAATGACAACGTCGTGAAGCATTGTGATGACAAAGTGCATGGCGCTTGCTATGACAGGGGTCATGGAGAAACAGGATGAAAATGGCATGGAAAATTGTGATGACAAGAGTCTGTATCATTGAGATGAGAAGAGTCATGGAGCACTGTGATAACAAGGACGTGGAGAATTCTGATGACAAGGTACATTGAGCAATGTGATGACCAGAGGATGGAGCATTTTGATTGCAAGACCGTGGAGCATTGTAAGGAGAAGGCCACGGATAATTGTGATGACGAGCGTCATGGAGCACTGTAATGACAAGGGGCATGGAGCATTGTGAGGACAGGGGTCATGGAGCATTGTGATGCCAAGTGTCATGGAGCATTCTGATGACAAGTTTGTGGAGTATTGTGATGGCCATGGCATGGAGCATTGTGATGACATGGGCCTGGAGCCCTGTGATGACAAGGTCATGGAGTATTGTGAAGACAGTTGTCAGGGAGCATTGTGATGACTTATGTCATGGTCCATTGTGATGACAATGGCATGGAGCATTGTGATGCCAAGTGTCATGAGGGATTGTGATGACAAAGGTTATGGAACATTGTGATGAGAAGGGCTTGGAGCATTTTGATGACAAGGGCCTTTGAAAATTTTAATGACAACTTCGTGTAGCATTGTGATGACAAAGCCCATGGAGCTTGCTATGACAGGTGTCATCGAGCATTGCGATGACAAGTGCATGGAGAATTGTGATGACAAGAGCATGTAACAGTGTAATGAGAAGTGTCATGGAGCATTGTGATGACAAGGGAATGGAGCATTGTGATGACAAGGGAATGGAGCATCGTGATGAGAAGACCATTGTGCCTTGTGATGACAAGTTTCATGGAGCTCTTTGATGAAAAGGGGCATGGAACATTGTGATTAGAGGGGTTGTAGCATTGTGATGACAAGGGCATGGAGCATTGTGTTGAGAATGCCATGGATCATTCCGATGACATGCGTCATGGAGCGTTGTGAGGACAAGGGCATGGAGCATTGTGATTACAGGGTTCTTGGAGCATTGAGATGAAAAGGGCATGGATCATTGTGATGAAAAAGGCATGGAGCCTTGTCATGACTGGTTTCAAGGAGCTTAATGACGACAAGTATCAGGGAGTATTGTGATGACAACTCTATTGAGCATTGTGATGAAAAAAGTCATGGAGCATTGTGATGAGAAGACCATGGATAATTGTGATGATGATCGTCATGGGGCGCTGTGATGACAAGGTTTATGGAACATTGTGATCACAAGAGTTTGGAGCATTGTGATCACAAGGTCATGGAGTATTGTGAAGACAGGTGTCAGGGAGCATTGTGATGACATATGTCATGGTCCATTGTGATGAGAGTGGCATGGAGCATTGTGATGCCAAGTGTCATGGAGGATTGTGATGACAAAGGTAATGGAGCATTGTGATGACTAGGTCTTGGAGCATTGTGATGACAAAGGCATGGAGCATTGTGATGAGAAAGACATGGAGCATTCTGATGACATGCATCATGGTGCATTGTGATGACAAGCACATGGAGCATTATGATTACAGGGGTCATGGAGCATTTTGACGATATGGGTCATTGAGCCTTTTAATGACAAGGCCGTGGAACATTGTGATGGCAGGGGTCATAGAACATTGTTATGACAGGGGTAATGGAGCATTGTGATTACCTGGGCATGCAGCCCTGGTCTGAAAATTTTCATTGATTATTGTGAAGAGAGTGGGCCTGGAGTATTGTGATGACAAAGGCACGGAACACTGTGATACATGGGTAGTGGAGGATTGTAATGACAAGGGCATGAATCAGTGTGATGAGAAGGGCATCGAGCATTGTGATGACAAGCGTCATGGAGCATTGTGATGACAATCCCATGGACCATTGTGATGCCAAGTGTCATGGAGCTTTGTGATTGCAAATGTCGGAGCATTTTGATGACAAGGGCATGGTGCATTGTGATGAGAAGGGCAGGGAGCATTGTGATGACAAGGTTTATGGAACCTTGTGATGACAAGGTTGTTCAGCATAATGATGACAAACACATGGCACGTTTTGATGACATGGGTCATGGAGCATTGTTTTGACAAGTGCATAGACCATTGTGATGAGAAGGGTCATGGATCATTGAGCTGACAAAGTCATGGAGCATTGTTATGACAAGGATCAGAGAGCATTGAGATGAGAAGTACATGGAGCATTGTGGTGACAAAAGTTACAGAGCCTTGTGATGACGAGGACATGGAACATTGTGATGGCAAATGTCATGAAGCATTGTGATGACTGGAGTCAAGGGGAATTTTCATAAAAGAGGTCATGGAGCATTGTGATGACAAGGGCATGGAGTATTGTGATGACAGGGGCATGGAGCATTTGTCTGACAATTTTCATGGATTATTGTGATGACAGTGGGCATGGCGCATTGTGATGACACGGGCATGGAGCACTGTGATAACAAGGTCATGGAGTATTGTGTAGAGAGGTGTCAGGGAGAATTGTGAGGACATATATTATGGTCCATTGTGATGACAATGGCATGGAGCATTTTGATGCCAAGTGACATGGAGGATTGTGATGACAAAGGTAATGGAGCATTGTGATGACAAGGGCTTCAGCATAGTGATGTCTAGGGCATAGAGCATTGTGATGACAGGGGCATGGAGCATTGGCCTGAAAAGTTTCATGGATTATTGTGATGAGAGTGGGCATGGCACAGTGTGATGACTAGGGAATGGAGCACTGTGATGACAAGGTAATGAAGTATTGAGTAGAGAGTTGTCAGGGAGAATTGTGATGACATATATCACGGTCCATTGTGATGACAATGGCATGGAGCATTGTGATGCAAAGGGTCATGGAGGATTGTGATGACAAAGGTAATGGAGCATTGTGATGACAAGGGCTTGGAGCATTGTGATGACAGGGGCATGGAGCATGGTAATGAGAGGGTCATGGAGCATTGGTCTGACAAGTTTCGTGGATTATTGTGATGACAGTGGGCATGGCGCATTGTGATGGAAAGGGCATGGAGCATAGTGATGACAAGGTCATGGACTATTGTGAAGACAGTTGTCAGGGAGCATTGTGATGACAAAGGTAATGGAGCATTGTGTTGACAACGCTTGGAGTATTGTGATGACAAGAGTCATGGAGGAATGTGATTACAAGGGCATGGAACATTGTGATGACAAGGGCCATTAAAAATTTTAATGACAACGTCGTGAAGCATTGTGATGACAAAGCGCATGGAGCTTGCTATGACATGGATCATGGAGCATTAGGATGACAAGGGCATGGAAAATTGTGATGACCAGAGCCTGTATCATTGTGATGAGAAGTGTCATGGAGCATTGTGATGACAAGGTCATGGTGTTTTGTGAAGACAGTTGTCAGGGAGCATTTTGATGACATATGTCACAGTCCATTGTGATGACAATGGCATGGAGCATTGTGATGCCAAGGGTCATGGAGGATTGTGATGACAAAGATAGTTGAGCATTGTGATGATAAGGGCTTGGAGCATTGTGATGACAAGGGTCATGCAGCATTGTGATGACAATGGCATGGAGCATTGTGATGATAAATGCATGGAGCATTGGGATGAAAAAGGCATGGAGATATTTTTTGACAGAATTAAAGGAGACTTCGGACAAGTGTCAGGGAGCACTGTGATGACAAGTTTATTAAGCACTGCGATGACAATTTTCATGAAGCATTGCGATGATAAGGGCATGGAATATTACGATGACAGGCATCATGGAGCGTTGTGATGACAAGGGTCATGGAACATTGTGATGACAATGGTCTTGGAGCATTGTGATGACAAGGGCATGGGATATTGTGATGACAGGCATCATGCAGCGTTGTGATGACAAGGGTCATGGAACATTGTGATGACAATGGCATGGAGCACTGTGTTGTGAATTCCCTGGAGCATTCTGATGACATGTGTCATGGAACATTGTAATGACATATATCCGGTCCATTGTGAAGACAATGGCATTGAGCATTGTGATGCCAAGTGTCATGAAGGTTTATGATGACAAATGTAATGGAGCATTGTGATGACAATGGTAATGGAGCATTGTGATGACAAGGGCATGGAATATTGTGATGGCAGGCATCAGGCGGCGTTGTGATGACAAGGGTCATGGAACATTGTGATGACAATGGCATGGAGCATTGTGTTGGGAATGCCCTGGAGCATTCTGATAACATGCATCATGGAGCCTTGTGATGGCATATGTCGGGTCAATTGTGATGGCAATGGCATGGAGCATTGTGATGCCAAGTGTCATGGAGGAATGTGATGACAAAAGTAATGGAGCATTGTGATGACAAGGTCTTGGAGCATTATGATCACAAGGGCATGGAGCCTTGTAATGACAGGGTCATGGAGCATTGGTCTGACAAGTTTCATGGATTATTGTGATGACAGTGGGCATGGCACATTATGATGGCAAGGGCATTGAGCATTATGTTGACAGGGTCATGGACTATAGTGAAGACAGTTGTCAGGGAGCATTTTGATGACATATGTCATGGTCCATTGTGATGACAATGTCATAGAGCATTGTGATGCCAAGTGTCATGGAGAATTGTGATGCCAAAGGTAATGGTGCATTGTGATGACAAGGGCTTGGAGCATTGTGATGAAAAGGATCATGGAGCATTGTGATGACAAGGGCATGGAGCATTGTGATGAGAAGACCATGGGTAATTGTGATGACGAGCGTCATGGAGCACTGTAATGACAAGGGGCATGGAGCATCGTGAGGACAGTTCTCATGGAGCCTTGTGATGATAGGGGTCATGGCGCATTTTGATGAGAAGTGTCATGGAGCATTCGGATGACAAGCTTGTGGAATATTGTGATGACAAGCACATGGAGCATTGTGATGACAATGTCATGGAGTTTTGTGAAGACAGTTGTCAGGGAGCATTGTGATGACATATGTCATGTCCATGGGGATGACAATGGCATGGAGCATTGTGATGCCAAGTGTCATGGAGGATTGTGATGACAAAGGTAATGGAGCATTGTGATGACAAGGAATTGGAGCATTGTGATGACAAGGGTCATGGAGCATTGTGATGACAATGGCATGGAGCATTGTGATGATAAGGGAATGGAGCATTGTGGTGAAAAAGGCATGGAGCTATTTTATAACAGAGTTCAAGGAGCATTCTGACAGGTGTCAGGGAGCATTGGGATGACAGGTGTTTTGTGCATTGTGATGACACATGTCATAGAGCATTGTGATGACAAGGGCATGGAATATTGTGATGACAGGCATCATGGAGCGTTGTGATGACAAGGGTCATGGAGCATTGTGATGACAATGGCATGGAGCATTGTGATGAAAAAGCCATGCAGCTATTTCACAACAGACTTCAAGGAGCCTTATGACAAGTGTCAGCGATCATTGTGATGACAAGTGTATTGAGCATTGTGATGACAAACGTCATGGAGCATTGTGATGACAAGGGCATGGAATATTGTGATGACAGGCATCATGGAGCCCTGTGATGACCAGTGTCATGGAACATTTTGATCACAACGGTTTGGAGCATTGTGATGACAGAAGTCATGGATCATTTTGATTTCAAGGAGCATGGAGCATTGTGATGACAAGGGTAGAAAGCAATGTGATCCCAATTTTCATGGAGGATTGTGGTCACAATGGGAATGGAGTATTGTGATGACAAGCGCATGGAGCATTGTGATGAAAGGTCATGTAGCATTTTGCTGACAAAGGCATGGAGCATTGGGATGAAAAGTGTCATAGAGCACTGTGATGACAAGCGTCATGGAGCATTGTGATTACAGTGGTCATGGAGCATTGGGATGACAAGGGCATGGATTATTGTGATGGCAAGGGTAATGGAGCATTTTGATGACAGGCGTCATGGAGCATTGTGATGACAGGTGTCATGGAGCATTGTGATGAGAAGGTCATGGAGCATTGGGCTGAAAATGTTCATGGAGTATTGTGATGACAGGGTCATGGAGCATTGTTATGACAAGTGAATGGATCCTTGTGATGACAAGTTCCTGAATCATTGTGATGAGACAATGGAGCCTTGTGATGACAAGTCTCATGGAGCATTCTGATGAAAAGGATTATGGAGCATTGTGATTACAGGGCTCATGGAAGAATTTGATGAAAACGGCATGGATCATTGTGATGAAAAATACATACAGCCTTATCATGAACGGGTTCAAGGAGCATAGTGACGAGAAGTGTCGGGGAGCATTGTGATGACAAGTATATTGAACATTGTGATGACAAAGTTCATGGAGCATTGTGATGAGAAGAACAAGGATAATTGTTATGACGAGTGTCATGGGGCTTTGTGATGACAAGTGTTATGGAACATTGTAATCACAAGGGTTTGGAGCATTTTGATGACAAAGGTCATGGAGCATTGTGATTTCATTTTGATGACAAGAGCATGAAGCATTATGATGATGGGCATGGTGCCTTGTGATGACAGGGTTCATGGAGCATTGAGATGAAAAGGGTCATGAAGCATTTTGATGACAGTGGTCATGGAGCACTCTGATGATAAGGTCATGTAGCATTGCGATGACAGGGGTCATGGAACATTGTGATGACAGGTGTGAGCGAGTATAGTGATGACTAGTGATGGAACACTCTGATATCAGTGGTGAGAGAGCATTTTAATGAGAAGTGCATGGAGCATTGTGGTGACAAAAGTCACAGAGCCTTGTGATGACGAGGGCATGGACAATTGTGATGACAAATGTCATGAAGCATTGTGATGACTGGAGTCACGGAGAATTTTCATAAAAGAGGTCATGGAGCATTCTGATAAGAAGGGCATGGAGCATTGTGATGACAAGGGCGTGGAGCATTGTTATGACAAGGTCATGGACTTTTGTGAAGACAGTTGTCAGGGAACATTGTCATGACATATGTCATGGTCCACAGTGATGACAATGGCATGGAGCATTGTGATGCCAAGAGTCATGGAAGATTGTGATGACAATGACATGGAGCATTGTGATGATAAGGGCATGGAGCATTGTGGTGAAAAAAGAATGGAGCTTTTCCATGAGAGAGTTCAAGGAGACTTCTGACAAGTGTCAGGGAGCATTGTGATGACAAGTGTATTGAGCATTGTAATGACAATAATCATGGAGCATTGTGATGACAAGGGCATGGAATATACTGATGACAATGGCATGGAGCATTTTGTTCAGAATCCCCTGGAACATTCTGATGTCATGTGTCATGGAGCATTATGATGACATATATCTGGTCCATTGTGATGACAATGGCTTGGAACATTGTGATGACAAGTGTCATGGAGGATTATGATGACAAAGTTAATGGAGCATTGTGATGACAATGGCTTGGAACATTGTGAGGACAAGGGCATAGAGCATTGTGATGACAGGGTCATGGAGCATTCTGATGACAAGCATGTGGAGTATAGTGATGACAATGGCATGGAGCATTGTGATGACAAGAGCTTGGAGCATTGTGATGACAAGGTTATGTAGTTTTGTGAAGAGAGTTGTCAGGGAGCATTGTGATGACATATGTCATGGTCCATTGGGATGACAATGGCATGGAGCATTGTGATGCCAATTGTCATGGACGATTGTGATGACATAGGTAATGGAGCATTGTGATGACAAGGGCTTGGAGCATTGTGATGACAAGGGTCATGGAGCATTTTGATGACAATGGCATGGAGCATTGTGATGATAAGGGCATGGAGCATTGTGATGAAAAATGCATGAAGCTATTTTTTGACAGAGTAGAAGGAACCTTCTGACAAGTGTCAGGGAGCATTGTGATGACAAGTGAATTGAGCATTACGATGACAATGTTCATGCAGCCTTGTGATGACAAGGGCATGGAATATAGTGATGTCAAGGGAATGGAGCATTGTGTTGAGAGTGCCCTGGAGCATTCTGATGATATGTCTCATGGAGCATTGTGATGACATATGTCCAGTCCATTGTGAAGACAATGGCATGGAGCATTGTGATGCCAAGTGTCATGGAGGATTATGATGACAAAGGTAATGGAGCATTGTGATGCCAAGGGTCATGGAGCATTGTGATGACAATGGCATGGAGCATTGTGATGAAAAGGGAATGGAGCATTGTGATGAAAAATGCATGAAGCTATTTTTTGACAGAGTAGAAGGAAACTTCTGACAAGTGTCAGGGAGCATTGTGATGACAAGTGAATTGAGCATTACGATGACAATGTTCATGCAGCCTTGTGATGACAAGGGCATGGAATATAGTGATGTCAAGGGAATGGAGCATTGTGTTGAGAGTGCCCTGGAGCATTCTGATGATATGTCTCATGGAGCATTGTGATGACATATGTCCAGTCCATTGTGAAGACAATGGCATGGAGCATTGTGATGCCAAGTGTCATGGAGGATTATGATGACAAAGGTAATGGAGCATTGTGATGCCAAGGGTCATGGAGCATTGTGATGACAATGGCATGGAGCATTGTGATGATAAGGGAATGGAGCATTGTGATGAAAAATGCATGAAGCTATTTTTTGACAGAGTAGAAGGAAACTTCTGACAAGTGTCAGGGAGCATTGTGATGACAAGTGAATTGAGCATTACGATGACAATGTTCATGCAGCCTTGTGATGACAAGGGCATGGAATATAGTGATGTCAAGGGAATGGAGCATTGTGTTGAGAGTGCCCTGGAGCATTCTGATGATATGTCTCATGGAGCATTGTGATGACATATGTCCAGTCCATTGTGAAGACAATGGCATGGAGCATTGTGATGCCAAGTGTCATGGAGGATTATGATGACAAAGGTAATGGAGCATTGTGATGACAATGGTCATGGAGCATTGTGGTGACAAGGGCATGGAATATTGTAATGACAGGCATCATGGAGCGTTGTGCATGGAAAATTGTGATGACATTGGCATGGCGCATTGTGTTGAGAATGGCATGTAGCATTGTGTTGAGAATGCCCTGGAACATTCTGATGACATGCGTGATGGAGCATTGTGATGCCATATGTCCGGTCCATTGTGATGACAATGGCATGGAGCATTGTGATGCCAAGTGTTATGGAGGATTATGATGACAAAAGTAATGGAGCAGTGTGATGACAACGGCTTGGAGCATTGTGATGTCAAGGGCATAGAGCATTGTGATGACAGGGGCATGGAGCATTGGCCTGACAAGTTTCATGTATTATTTTGATGACAGTGGGCATGGTGCATTGTGATGACAAAGGCATGGAGCACTCTTATGACAAGGTCATGGAGTATTGTGTATAGAGGTGTCAGGGAGCATCATGATGACATATTTCATGGTCCATTGTGATGACAATGGCATGGAGCATTGTGATGCCAAGTGTCATGGAGGATTGTGATGACAAAAGTAATGGAGCATTGTGATGACAAGGGCTTGGAGCATTGTGATGACAAGGGCATGGAGCATTGTGATGACAGGGTCATGGAGCATTGGTCTGACAAATTTCATGTATTAATGTGATGACAGTGGGAATGGCGCATTGTTATGGCAAGGGCATTGAGCATTATGTTGACAAGGTCATGGACTATAGTGAAGACAGTTGTCAGGGAGCATTTTGATGACATATGTCATGGTCCATTGTGATGACAAGGGCTTGGAGCATTGTGATGACAAGGGACATGGAGCTTTGTGTTGACAAGGGCATGGAGCATTGTGATGAGAAGACCATGGATAATTGTGATGTCGAGCATCATGAAGCACTGTAATGACAAGGGGCATGGACTATCGTGAGGACAGGTGTCATGGATCATTGTGATGATAGGGGTCATGGCGCATTTTGAAGACAAGAGTCACAGAGCATTCGGATGACAAGCTTGTGGAATATTGTGATGACAAGCACATGGAGCATTGTGATGACAAGGTCATGGAGTTTGGTGAAGACAGTTGTCAGGGAGCATTGTGATGACATATGTCATGGTCCATTGTGATGACAATGACATGGAACATTGTGGTGCCAAGTGTTATGTAGGATTGTGATGACAAAGGTAATGGAGCATTGTGATGACAAGGGATTACAGCATTGTGATGACAAGGGTCTTGGAGCATTGTGATGACAATGGCATGGAGCATATAGATGATAAGGGAATGGAGCATTGTGATGAAAAAGGCATGGAGCTATTTTATGACAGAGTTTAAGGAGCTTTCTGACAAGTGACAGGGAGCATTGGGATGACAAGTGTTTTCAGCATTGTGATGACACATGTCATAGAGCATTGTGATGACAAGGGCATGGAATATTGTGATGACAGGCATCATGGAGCGTTGTGATGCCAATGGCATGGAGCATTGTGATGAAAAAGCCATGCAGCTATTTCACGACAGACTTCAAGGAGCCTTCTGACAAGTGTCAGCGATCATTGTGATGACAAGTGTATTGAGCATTGTGATGACAAACATCATGGAGAATTGTGATGACTAGGGCATGGAATACTGTGATGACAGGCATCATGGAGCCCTGTGATGACCAGTGTTATGGAACATTGTGATCACAACGGTTTGGAGCATTGTGATGACAGAAATCATGGATCATTTTGATTTCAAGGAGCATGGAGCATTGTGATGACAAGGGTAGAAAGCAATGTGATTCCAATTTTCATGGAGGATTGTGATCACAATGGGAATGGAGTATTGTGATGACAAGCGCATGGAGCATTGTGATGACAAGGTCATGTAGCATTTTGCTGACAAAGGCATGCAGCATTGGGATGACAAATGTCATGGAGCACTGTGATGACAAGCGTCATGGAGCATTGTGATTACAGTGGTCCTGGAACATTGGGATGACAAGGGCATGGATTATTGTGATGGCAAGGGTAATGGAGCATTTGGATGACAGGCGTCATGGAGCATTGTGATGACAGGTGTCATGGAGCATTGTGATGAGAAGGTCATGGAGCATTGGGCTGAAAATGTTCATGGAGTATTGTGATGACAGGGTCATGGAGCATGTTTATGACAAGTAAATGGAGCCTTGTGATGACAAGTTCCTGGAGCATTGTGATGAGAAGACCATGGAGCCTTGTGATGACAAGTCTCATGGAGCATTCTGATGAAAAGGGTCATGGAGCATTGTGATTACAGGGGTCATGGGGCAAATTGATGAAAACGGCATGGATTATTGTGATGAAAAAGACATAGAGCCTTATCATGAACGGGATCAAGGAGCATAGTGACGAGAAGTGTCGGGGAGCATTGTGATGACAAGTATATTGAACATTGTGGTGACAAAGTTCATGGAGCATTGTGATGAGAAGAACATGGATAAATGTTATGACGAGTGTCATGGGGCTTTGCGATGACAAGTGTTATGAAACATTGTGATTCCAAGGGTTTGGAGCATTTAGATGACAGAGGTCATGGAGCATTTTGATTTCATTGTGATGACAATAGCATGAAGCATTATGATGATGGGCATGGTGCATTGTGATGACAGGGTTCATGGAGCATTGAGATGAAAAGGGTCATGGAGCATTTTGATGACAGTGGTTATGGAACATTCTGATTTCAGGGGTCATGGAGCATTTTGATGATAAGGTCTTGTAGCATTGCGCTGACAGGGGTCATGGAACATTGTGATAGACACGGGTGAGGGAGTATAGTGATGACTAGTGATGGAACACTCTGATATCAGTGGTGAGAGAGCATTTTGATGAGAAGTGCATGGAACATTGTGGTGACAAAAGTCACAGAGTCTTGTGATGACGAGGACATGGACAATTGTGATGACAAATGTCATGAAGCATTGTGATGACTGGAGTAAGAGAGAATTTTCATAAAAGAGGTCATGGTGCGTTGTGATGACAAGGGCATGGAGCATTGTGATGACAAGGGCATGGAGCATTGTGATGACAAGTTCAAGGAGTTTTGTGAAGACAGTTGTCAGGGAGCATTGTGATGACATATGTCATGGTCCATTGTGATGACAATGGCATGAAGCATTGTGATGCCAAGAGTCATGGAGGATTCTGATAGCAAAGGTAATGGAGCATTGTGATGTCAAGGGATTTGAGCATTCTGATGACAAGGGTCATGGAACATTGTGATGAGAATTGCATGGAGCATTGTGATGATAAGAGCATGGAGCATTGTGATGAAAAAGGCATGAGCTTTTTCATGAGAGAGTTCAAGGAGACTTCTGAGAAGTGTCAGGGAGCATTGTGATGACAAGTGTATTGAGCATTGTGATGACAATGGTCAAGGAGCATTGTGATGACAAGCGTCATGGAGCATTGTGATGACAATGGCATGGAGCATTTTGTTGAGAATCCCCTGGAGCATTCTGATGTCATGCGTCATGGAGCTTTGTGATGACATATGCCCGATCCATTGTGATGACAATGGAATGGAGCATTGTGATGCCAAGTGTCATGGAGCATTATGATGACAAAGGTAATGGAGCATTGTGATGACAAGGGCTTGGAGCATTGTGATGACAAGGTCATAGAGCATTGTGATGACAAGGGCATGGAGCATTGGCCTGACAAGTTTCATGGATTATTGTGATGACAGTGTGCATGGCAAACTGTCATGACAAGGGCATGGAACACTGTGATGACAAGGTCATGGATTATTGTGTAGGCAGGTGTCAGGGAGCATCGTGATGACATATATCATGGTCCATTTTGATGACAATGGCATGGAGCCTTGTGATGCGAAGGGTCATGGAGGATAGTGATGACAATGGTAATAGAGCATTGTGATGACAAGGGCTTGGAGCATTGTGATGAAAAGGGTATGGAGCATTGTGATGACAGGGTCATGGAGCATTGGTCTGAGAAGTTTCATGGATTATTGTGATGACAGAGGGCATGATGCATTGTGATGGCAAGAGCATGGAGCATTGTGATGACAAGGGCCATTGAATATTTTAATGACAACGTCGTGAAGCATTGTGATGAAAAAGTGCGTGGCGCTAGCTATGACAGGTGTCATGGAGAAACAGGATGAAAAGGGCATGGAAAATTGTGATGACAAGAGTCTGTATCATTGAGATGAAAAGAGTCATGGAGCATTGTGATAACAAGGACGTGGAGAATTCTGATGACAAGGTACATGGAGCAATGTGATGACCAGTGCATGGAGCATTTTGATTGCAAGACCCTGGAGCATTGTGATGAGAAGACCACGGATAATTGTGATGACGAGCGTCATGGAGCACTGTAATGACAAGGGGCATGGAGCATTGTGATGACACGGGTCATGGAACATTGTGATGCCAAGGGTCATGGAGCATTCTGATGACAAGTTTGTGGAGTATTGTGATGACCATGGCATGGAGCATTGTGATGACATGGGCCTGGAGCTCTGTGATGACAAGGTCATGGAGTATTGTGAAGACAGTTGTCAGGGAGCATTGTGATGACTTATGTCATGGTCCATTTTGATGACAATGGCATGGAGCATTGTGATGCCAAGTGTCATGAGGGATTGTGATGACAAAGGTTATGGAACATTGTGATGAGAAGGGCTTGGAGCATTTTGATGACAAGGGCCATTGAAAATTTTAATGACAACTTCGTGTAGCATTGTGATGACAAAGCCCTTGGAGCTTGCTATGACAGGTGTCATCGAGCATTGCGATGACAAGTGCATGGAGAATTGTGATGACAAGAGCATGTAACAGTGTAATGAAAAGTGTCATGGAGCATTGTGATGACAAGGGAATGGAGCATTGTGATGACAATATCCTGGAGCATCGTGATGAGAAGACCATTGTGCATTGTGATGACAAGTTTCATGGAGCTCTTTGATGAAAAGGGGCATGGAGCATTGTGATTAGAGGGGTTGTAGCATTGTGATGACAGGGCATGGAGCATTGTGTTGAGAATGCCATGGATCATTCTGATGACATGCGTCATGGAGCATTGTGATGACAAGGGCATGGAGCATTGTGATTACAGGGTTCTTGGAGCATTGAGATGAAAAAGGCATGGATCATTGTGATGAAAAAGGCATGGAGTGGGGCTTCCCTGGTGGCACAGTGGTTGAGAGTCCGCCTGCCGATGCACGGGACACGGGTTCGTGCCCCGGTCCGGGAGGATCCCACATGCCTCAGAGCAGCTGGGCCCGTGAGCCATGGCCGCTGAACCTGCGCGTCCAGAGCCTGTGCTCCACAATGGGAGAGGCCACAGCAGTGAGAGGTTCGCGTACCACAAAAAAAAAAAAAAAAAAAAAAGGCATGGAGCCTTGTCATGACTGGTTTCAAGGGGCTTAATCACGACAAGTATCAGGGAGCATTGTGATGACAACTCTATTGAGCATTGTGATGAAAAAAGTCATGGAGCATTGTGATGAGAAGACCATGGATAATTGTTATGATGATCGTCATGCGGCGTTGTGATGACAAGTGTTATGGAACATTGTGATCACAAGAGTTTGGAGCATTGTGTTCACAAGGTCATGGAGTATTGTGAAGACAGGTGTCAGGGAGCATTGTGATGACATATGTCATGGTCCATTGTGATGACAGTGGCATGGAGCATTGTGATGCCAAGTGTCATGGAGGATTGTGATGACAAAGGTAATGGAGCATTGTGATGACAAGGTCTTGGAGCATTGTGATGACAAGGGCATGGAGCATTGTGATGAGAAAGACATGGAGCATTCTGATGACATGCGTCATGGTGCATTGTGATGACAAGCTCATGGAGCATTGTGATTACAGGGGTCTTCGAGCATTTTGATGATATGGGTCATTGAGCCTTGTAATGACAAGGCCGTGGATCATTGTGATGGCAGGGGTCATGGAGCATTGTTATGACTGGGGTAATGGAACATTGTGATGACCTAGGCATGCAGCACTGGTCTGAAAATTTTCATTGATTATTGTGAAGAGAGTGGGCCTGGAGTATTGTGATGACAAAGGCAGGGAACACTGTGATACATGGGTCATGGAGGATTGTAATGACAAGGGCATGGATCAGTGTGATGAGAAGGGCATCGTGCATTGTGATTACAAGCATCATGGAGCATTGTGATGACAATGTCTTGGAGCATTGTGATGCCAAGTGTCATGGAGCTTTGTGATTGCAAATGTTGGAGCATTTTGATGACAAGGGCATGGTGCATTGTGATGAGAAGGGCAGGGAGCATTGTGATGACAAGGTTTATGGAGCCTTGTGATGACAAGGTTGTTCAGCATTATGATGACAAACACAATGCACATTTTGATGACATGGGTCATGGAGCATTGTGCTGACAAGTGCATAGACCATTGTGATGACAAGGGTCATAGATCATTGAGCTGACAAAGTCATGGAGCATTGGTATGACGAGGATCAGAGAGCATTGTGATGAGAAATACATGGAGCATTGTGGTGACAAAAGTCACAGAGCCTTGTGATGACGAGGGCATGGAACATTGTGATGGCAAATGTCATGAAGCATTGTGATGACTGGAGTCAAGGAGAATTTTCATAAAAGAGGTCATGGAACATTGTGATGACAAGGGCATGGAGTATTGTGATGACAGGGGCATGGAGCATTTCTCTGACAATTTTCATGGATTATTGTGATGACAGTGGGCATGGCGCATTGTGATGACAAGGGCATGGAGCATTGTGATGACAAGGTCATGGAGTATTGTGTAGAGAGGTGTCAGGGAGAATTGTGAGGACATGTATCATGGTCCATTGTGATGACAACGGCATGGAGCATTTTGATGCCAAATGACATGAAGGACTGTGATGACAAAGGAAATGGAGCATTGTGATGACAAGGGCTTCGAGCATTGTGATGTGAAGGGCTTAGAGCATTGTGATGACAGGGGCATGTAGCATTGGCCTGAACAGTTTCATGGATTACTGTGATGAGAGTGGGCATGGCACATTGTGATGACTAGGGCATGGAGCACTGTGATGACAAGGTAATGAAGTATTGAGTAGAGAGTTGTCAGGGAGAATTGTGATGAAATATATCATGGTCCTTTGTGATGACAATGACATGGAGCATTGTGATGCAAAGGGTCATGGAGGATTGTGATGACAAAGGTAATGGAGCATTGTGATGACAAGGGCTTGGAGCATTGTGATGACAAGTATATTGAACATTGTGGTGACAAAGTTCGTAGAGCATTGTGATGAGAAGAATATGGAAAATTGTTATGACGAGTGTCATGGGGCTTTGTGATGACAAGTGTTATGGAACATTGTGATCACAAAGGTTTGGAGAATTTTGATGACAGAGGTCATGAAGCATTTTGATTTCATTGTGATGACAATAATATGAAGCATTATGATGCTGGGCATGGTGCATTGTGATGACAGGGTTCATGGGGCATTGAGATGAAAAGGGTCATGGAGCATTTTGATGACAGGGGTTATGGAACATTCTGATGTCAGGGGTCATGGAGCATTTTGATGATAAGGTCATGTAGCATTGCGATGACAGGGGTCATGGAACATTGTGATGTCATGGGTGAGGGAGTAGAGTGATGACTATTGATGGAACACTCTGATATCAGTGGTGAGAGAGCATTTTGATGAGAAGTGCATGAAGCGTTGTGGTGACAAAAGTCACAGAGTCTTGTGATGACGAGAGCATGGACAATTGTGATGACAAATGTCATGAGGCATTGTGATGACTAGAGTCATGGAGAATTTTCATAAAAGAGGTCATGGAGCATTGTGATGCCAAGGTTCATGGAGCATTGTGATGACAAGCTTGTGGAGTATTGTGATGACAAGGGCAAGGAACATTGTGATGACAAGGGCGTGGAGCATTGTTATGACAAGGTCATGGACTTTTGTGAAGACAGTTGTCAGGGAGCATTGTGATGACATATGTCATGGTCCATGTGATGACAATGGCATGGAGCATTGTGATGCCAAGAGTCATGGAGGATTTTGATGACAAAGGTAATGGAGCATTGTCATGTCAAGGGATTGGAGCATTCTGTTGACAAGAGTCATGGAGCATTGTGATGACAATGGCATGGAGCATTGTGATGACAAGGGCATGGAGTATTGTGATGAAGAAGGCATGGAGCTTTTTCATGAGAGAGTTCTAGGAGACTTCTGACAAGTGTCAGGGAGCATTGTGATGACAAGTTTATTGAGCATTGTGATGACAATGGTCATGGAGCATTGTTTTGACAGGTGTCATGGAGCATTGTGATGACAATGGCAAGGAGCATTTTGTTGAGAATCCCCTGGAGCATTCTGATGTCATTCGTCATGGAACATTGTGATGACATATGTCGGATCCATTGTGATGACAATGGCATGGAGCATTGTGATGCCAAATGTCATGGAGCATTATGATGACAAAGGTAATGGAGCATTGTGATGACACGGGCTTGGAGCATTGTGATGACAAGGGCATAGAGCATTGTGATGACAAGGGCATGGAACTTTGGCTTGACAAGTTTCCTGGATTATTTTGATGACAGTGCGCATGGCAAACTGTGATAACAAGTGCATGGAACACTGTGATGACAAGGTCATAGAGTATTGTGTAGACAGGTGTCAGGGAGCATCGTGATGATATATATCATGGCCCATTGTGATGACAATGGCATGGAGCATTGTGATGCCAAGTGTCATGAAGGATAGTGATGACAAAGGTAATGGAGCATTGTGATGACAAGAGCTTGGAGCATTGTGAGGACAAGGGCATGGAGCATTGTGATGACAGGGTCATGGAGCATTGGTCTGACAAGTTTCATGGATTATTGTGATGACAGTGGGCATGGCGCATTGTGATGGCAAGGGCGTGGAGCATTTTGATGACAAAGTCATGGACTATTGTGAAGACAGATGTCAGGGAGCATTGTGATGACAAAGTAATGGAGCATTGTGATGACAAGGGCTTGGAGCATTGTGATGACCAGAGTCATGGAGGAATGTGATTACAAGGGCATGGAGCATTGTGATGACAAGGGCCATTGAAAATTTTAATGACAACGTCCTAAAGCTTTGTGATGATAAAGCACTTGGAGCTTGCTATGACAGGGATCATGGAGCATTAGGATGACAAGGGCATGGAAAATTGTGATGACAAAGTCTGTATCTTTGTGATGAGAAGTGTCATGGAGCATTGTGATAACAAGGGTCATGGATTATTGTGATGACAGGGGCTTGGAGCATTGTGATGACAAAGTTCATGGAGCATTGTGATGACAATGGCATGGAGCATTGTGATGATAAGGGCATGGAGCATTGTGATGAAAAAGGCATGGAGCTATTTTTTGACAGAGTTCAAGGAGCCTTCTGACAAGTGTCATGGAGCATTGTGATGTCAAGTGTATTGAGCATTGCGATAACAAAGTTCATGCAGCATTGCGATGACAAGGGCATGGGATATTGCGATGACAGGCATCATGGAGTGTTGAGATGACAAGGTTCATTGAACATTGTGATGATAATGGCATGGAGCACAGTGCTGAGAAGGCCGTGGAGCATTCTGATGACATGTGTCATGGAGCATTGTGATGACATATGTCCGGTCCATTGTGAAGACAATGGCATGGAGCATTGTGATGCCGAGTGTCATGGAGGATTATGATGACAAAGGTAATTGAGCATTGTGATGACAATGGTCATGGAGCATTGTGATGACAAGGGCATGGAATATTGTGATGACAGGCATCATGGAGCGTTGTGATGACAAGGGTCATGTAACATTGTGATGACAATGGCTTTGAGCATTGTGTTGAGAATGCCATGGAACATTCTGATGACATGTGTCATGGAGCATTGTGATGCCAAGTGTCATGGAGGATTATGATGACAAAGGTAATGGAGCAGTGTGATGACAACGGCTTGGAGCATTGTGATGACAAGAGCATAGAGCATTGTGATGACAGGGGCATGGAGGTTTGGCCAGACAAGTTTCATGGATTATTTTGATGACAGTGGGCATGGTGCATTTTGATGACATGGGCATGGAGATCTCTTATGAAAAGGTCATGGATTATTGTGTAGAGAGGTGTCAGGGAGCATCATGATGACCTATATCATGGTCTATTGTGATGACAATGGCATGGAGCATTGTGAAGCCAGGTGTCATGGAGGATTGTGATGACAAATGTAATGTAGCATTGTGATGACAAGGGCTTGGAGCATTGTGATGCCAAGGGCATGTAGCATTGTGATGACAGGGTCATGGAGCATAGGTCTGAAAAGTTTCATGTATTATTGTGATGACAGTGGGGATTGCACATTGTGATGGCAAGGGCATTGAGCAGTATGTTGACAAGGTCATGGACTATTGTGGAGACAGTTGTTAGGGAACATTTTGATGACATATATCATGGTCCATTGTGATGACAATGGCATGGAGCATTGTGATGCCAAGTGTCATGGAGGATTGTGATGCCAAACGTAATGGAGCAATGTGATGACAAGGGCTTGGAGCATTCTGATGTAAATGGCATTGATCATTATGTTGACAAGGTCATGGGCTATAGTGAAGAGAGTTGTCAGGGAGCATTTTGATGACATATGTCATGGTCCCTTGTGATGACAATTGCATGGAGCATTGTGATGCCAAGTGTCATGGAGGATTGTGATGTTAAAGGTATTGGAGCATTGTTATGACAAAGGCTTGGAGCATTGTGATGAAAAGGGTCATGGAGCATTGTGATGACAAGGGCATGGAACATTGTGATGAGAAGACCATGGATAATTGTGATGACGAGCGTCATGGAGCACTCTAATGACAAGGGGCATGGAGCACCGTGAGGACAGGTGTCTTGGAGAATTGTGTTGATAGGGGTCATGGCGCATTTTGATGACAAGTGTCAGGGAGCATTCTGATGACAAGTTTGTGGAGTATTGTGATGACAAGCATATGGAGCATTGTGATGACAAGGTCATGGAGTTTTTTGAAGAGAGTTGTCAGGGAGCATTGTGATGCCATATTTCAAGGTGCATTTTAATGACAATGCATGGAACATTCTGGTGCTAAGTGTCATGGAGGATTGTGAAGACAAAGGTAATGGAGCATTGTGATGACAAGGGATTGGAGCATTGTGATGACAAGGGTCATGGAGCATTGTGATGACAATGGCATGGAGCATTTTGATGATAAGGGAATGGAGCATTGTGATGAAAACAGCATGGAGCTATTTTATGACAGAGTTCAAGGAGCCTTCT
Organism: Mesoplodon bidens; assembly: GCF_964165515.1. Taxonomy (NCBI): domain Eukaryota; kingdom Metazoa; phylum Chordata; class Mammalia; order Artiodactyla; family Ziphiidae; genus Mesoplodon; species Mesoplodon bidens. The sequence continues at coordinate 712,957 of NW_027672190.1, read as the reverse complement.
GACAAGTGTCAGGGAGCACTGGGATGACAAGTGTTTTGAGCATGGTGATGACACATGTCATAGAGCATTGTGATGACAAGGGCATGGAATATTGTGACGACAGGCATCAAGGATCGTTGTGATGACAAGGGTCATGGAGCATTGTGATGACAATGGCATGGAGCATTGTGATGAAAAAGCCATGCAGCTATTTCACGACAGACCTCAAGGAGCCTTCTGACAAGTGTCAGCGATCATTGTGATGACAAGTGTATTGAGCATTGTGATGACAAAAGTCATGGAGCATTGTGATGACAAGGTCATGGAATATTGTGATGACAGGCATCATGGAGCCCCGTGTTGACCCGTGTTATGGAACATTGTGATCACAACAGTTTGGAGCATTGTGATGACAGAAGTCATGGATCCTTTTGATTTCAAGGAGCATGGAGCATTGTGATGACAAGGGTAGAAAGCAATGTGATCCCAAGTTTCATGGAGGATTGTGGTCACAATGGGAATGGAGTATTGTGATGACAAGCGCATGGAGCATTGTGATGACAAGGTCATGTAACATTTTGCAGACACAGGCGTGGAGCATTGGGATGACAAGCGTCATGGAGCACTGTGATGACAAGCATCATGGAGCATTGTGATTACAGTGATCATGGAGCATTGGGATGACAAGGGCATGGATTATTGTGATGGCAAGGGTAATGGAGCATTTTGATGACAGGCGTCATGGAGCATTGTGATGAGAAGGTCATGGAGCATTGGGCTGAAAATGTTCATGGAGTATTGTGATGACAGGTCATGGGGCATTGTTATGACAAGTGAATGGAGCCTTGTGATGACAAGTTCCTGGAGCATTGTGATGAGAAATCCATGGAGCCTTGTGATGACAAGTCTCATGGAGAATTCTGATGAAAAGGGTCATGGAGCATTGTGAATACAGTGGTCATGGAGCAATTTGATGAAAACGGTATGGATCATTGTGATGAAAAAGACATAGAGCCTTATCATGAACGGGTTCCAGGAGCATAGTGACGAGAAGTGTCGGGGAGCATTGTGATGACAAGTGTATTGAACATTGTGGTGACAAAGTTCATGGAGCATTGTGATGAGAAAACATGGAAAATTGTTATGACGAGTGTCATGGGGCTTTGTGATGACAAGTGTTATGGAACATTGTGATCACAAAGGTTTGGAGCATTTTGATGACAGAGGTATTGGAGCATTTTGATTTCAATGTGATGACAATAGCATGAAGCATTATGATGATGGGCATGGTGCATTGTGATGACAGGGTTCATGGAGCATTGTGATGAAAAGGGACATGGAGCATTTTGATGACAGGGGTTATGGAACATTGTGATGTCAGTGGTCATGGAGCATTTTGATGATAAGGTCATGTAGCATTGCGATGACAGGGGTCATGGAACATTGTGATGACAATTGGTGAGTGAGTATAGTGATGACTAGTGATGGAACACTCTGATATCAGTGGTGAGAGAGCATTTTGATGAGAAGTGCATGGATCATTGTGGTGACAAAAGTCACAGAGTCTTTAGATGACGAGGGCATGGACAATTGTGATGACAAATGTCATGAAGCATTGTGATGACGGGAGTCAAGGAGAATTTTCATAAAAGGGGTCATGGAGCATTGTGATGACAAGGGCATGGAGCATTGTGAACACAAGGGCGTGGAGCATTGTTATGACAAGGTCATGGAGTTTTGTGAAGATAGTTGTCAGGGAGCATTGTGATGACATATGTCATGGTCCATTGTGATGACAATGGCATGTAGTATTGTGATGTCAACAGTCATGGAGATTGTGATGACAAATGTAATGGAGCATTGTGATGTCAAGGGATTGGAGCATTCTGATGACAACGGTCATGGAGCATTGTGATGACAATGGCATGGAGCATTTAGATGATAAGGGAATGGAGCATTGTGGTGAAAAAGGCATGGAGCTATTTTATAACAGAGTTCAAGAGCCTTCTGACAAGTGTCAGGGAGCATTGGGATGACAAGTGTTTTGCGCATTGTGATGACACATGTCAAAGAGCATTGTGATGACAAGGGCATGGAATATTGTGATGACAGACATCATAGACCATTGGGATGACTAGGGAATGGATCATTGTGATGAGAAGTGTCATAGAGCATTTGGTGACAAGAGTCCCGGATCATTGTGTTGTCAGGGGTCATCAAGCATTGTGATGACAGTGGTCATGGAGCATTGTTATGACAGGGGTCATGGAGCATTGTGATTAGTAGGTCATGGAGCATTGTGATGAGAAGACCATGGAGCCTGGTGATGAAAATTCTCATGGAGCATTCTGATGAAAAGGGTCCTGGAGCACTGTGATTACAGGGTTCTTGGAGCATTGTGATGACAAGGGCATGGAGCATTGTGATGAGAAGTCAATGGAGCATTCTGATTACATATATCATGGAGCTTTGTGATGACAAGGGCATGGAGCATTGTGATTACAGGGTTCTTGGAGCATTGTGATGAAATGGGCATTGATCATTGTGATGAAAAAGGCATGGAGCCTTGTCATGACAGGGTTCAAGGAGCATACTCACGAGAAGTGTCAGGGAGCATTGAGATGACAAAGTTAATGGAGCATTGTAATGAGAAGTCCATGGAATTTTGTGATGACGAGGGCCATTGGGCGTTGTGATGACAAGTGTTATGGAACATTGTGATCAAAATGGTTTGGATCATTGTGATGACAGAGGTCATGGAGCATTTTGATTTCATTGTGATGACAATAGCATGAAGCATTATGATGATGGGCATGGTGCATTGTGATGACAGGGTTGATGGAGCATTGAGATGAAAAGGGGCATGGAACATTTTGACTACAGGAGACTAGGAGCAGTGTAATGACAAGGGCATGGAGCATTGTGATGAGAAGGCCATGGAGCATTCTGATGACATGCGTTATGGAGCTTCGAGATGACAAAGGCATGGACCATTGTGATTACAGTGGTCGTGGAACATTGTGATTGCAAGGGTCATGGAGCCTTGTGATGACAAGGCCGTGGAATATAGTGATGGCTGGTGTCATGGAGCATTTTTATGACATGGATCTTGGAGCATTGTGATGACAAGGTCACGGAACACTGTGATACATGGATCATGGAAAATTCTAATGACGAGAGCATGGAGCATTGTGATGAGAATGGCATGAAGCAATGTGATGAGAGGTTTCACGGAGCAATTTGATAACAATGGCATGGAGCATTGTGATCCAAAGGGACATGGAGCATTGTGATGACAAAAGTCATGGAGCACTTTCATGAGAAGTGTGTAGTGCATTTTGATGAGAAAGGCTGGGTGCATTGTGATGACAGGCTCATGGAGCAATTTGATGACAAGGGTCATGGATCATTTTGATGACAGGCGTTATGGAACATTGTGATGTCAGGGTTCATGGAGCATTGTGATGATAAGTGCGTGTAGCAATGTGATGATAGGTGTCATGGAACATTGTGATGATAAGGGTGAGGGAGTATTATGATGACTAGTGATGGAACATTGTGATATCAGTGGTGAGAGAGCATTTTGATGAGAAGTGCATGGAGAATTGTGATGACAAGGTTGTGGAGCATTGTGATGACAAGCGCATGGCGCACTGCGATGACATGTGTCATGGATCATTGTGCTGACAAGCGCATGGAGCATTGTGATGACAAGGGTCATGGAGCATTGTGCTGACAAAGGCATGGAGCATTGTTATGACAACGGTCACAGAGCATTGTGATGAAAAGCTAATGGAGCACTGTGGTGACAAAGATCACAGAACCTTGTGATGATGAGGGCATGGACCATTGTGATGACAGAGGTCATGAATCATTGTAATGACTGGAGTCACTGAGAATTGTGATGACAGGGGTCGTGGATCATTGTGATGACAAGGGTATGGAGCATTGTGATGACAGGGGCACGGAGCATTGGTCTGTAATCAAAATGCTCCATGCCCTTGTCATCACAAAGCTCCATGACGCATGTCATCAGAATTGTCCATGGCCTTCTCATCACAATGCTTCATTCCCTTGTCATCACAATGCTCCAATACCCATGTAATCACAATGCTCCATGCCCCATTTAATCTCAATGCCCCATGAACCCTGTCATGACAATGCACCATGCCCTTCATCATAATGCTTCATGCTATTGTCATCACAATGAAATCAAAATGCTCCTAGACCTCTGTCATCACAATGTTCCAAACCTTGTGATCACAATGTTCGATAACTTTTGTCATCACAAATCCCCATGACGCTCGTCATCACAATTATCCATGGTCTTCTTCTCACAGTGCTCCATGACCACTGTCTTCACAATGCTCAATACACTTGTCATCACAATGCTCCCTGACACTTGTCATCAGTATGCTCCTTGAACCCTGTCATGACAAGGATCCATGCATTGTTCACCACAATGATCCATGCCCTTTTCATCACAATGCTCCAAGAACCCTGTAGTCACAATGCTCCATTCTCTTGTCATCACAATGCTACATGACCCCTGTCATTACAAAACTCCATGAACATTTTCAGCCCAATGCTTCATGATCTTCTCATCACAATGCTCCATGACCCTTGTCATCAAAATGCTCCATGACCACTGTCATCACAACGCTCCATGACCCATGACTACACAATGATCCGGGACTCTTGTCATAAAAATATTCCATGACACTTGTCATCACAATGATCCATGCACTTGTCATCCCTATGCTCCATGACCAATGTAATCACAATGCTCCATGACACTTTTCATCACAGTGCTCCATGACCCTTGTCATCACACTGCTCCTAGCCTTTTTTAGAAAATGCTACATGACCATGTCATCACAATGCTCCATGCGCTTTTCATCACAATCCTAAATTACCATTGTCATCACAAAACTCTATGACCCTTGTCATCACAATGCTCCATAGCCCCATCATCACAATACTCCATGATAATTGTCCTCACAATGCTCCATGCCCTTTGTCATTACAGTGCTCCATGACACTCGTCATCACAATTATCCATGGTCTTCTCATCACAATGCTCCACGGTCCTGCCATCACAATGCTCCATGCCCTGCTCATCACAATGCTCCATGTCCCTTGTCATCACAATTCTGCACGTCCTTGTCATCACAATGCTCCTTGACACATCTCATCACAATGCTATATGTTCTTGTCATCACAATTCTCCATGCACTTGTCATTGCAATCCTCCATGACCCCTGTCATGGCAAGCTCCATGCGCTTCTCATCACAATGCTTCACGATCTTGTCATCAAAATTTTCAATGACCCTTGTCATCAAAATGCCCCAAGCCCTTGTCATAACAATGATCCATTACCTTTTTTTTTTTTTCTCTGTGGTACACAGGCCTCTCACTGTTGTGGCCTCTCCCATTGCAGAGCACAGGCTTCGGACGCTCAGGCTCAGCGGCCATGGCTCACGGGAACAGCCGCTCCGCGGCATGTGGGATCTTTCCACATTGGGGCCTGAACCCGTGTCCCCTGAATCGGCAGGCGGACTCTCAACCACTGCACCACTAGGGAAGCCCAATGCTCCATTACCTTTGTCATCACAATCCTCCATGACACTTGGCATCACAATGCTCCATGCAATTGTTATCACAATGAACAATGACATATGTCATCACAATGTTCCCTGACAACTGTCTTCACAATACTCCATAACCTTGTCATCACAATGCTCCATGCCCTTGTCATCACAATGAGCCATGCCCACTGTCATCACAATAATCCATGAAAATTGTCAGACCAATGCTCCATGCCCCTGTCATCACAATACTCCATGACCCCTGTCATCACATTGTTCCGTGACTCCAGTCATCAAAATGTTTCATGACCTTTGTCATCACACCTCACAATGGTCCATGCCCTCGTCATCACAAGGCTCTGTGACTTTTGTCACCACAATGCTCCATAAACTTTTCATCACAATGCTCTGTGACCCTTGTCATCACAATGCTACATGCCATTGTCAGCACAATGTTCCATGACCCTTGCCATCACAATGCTCCATGACACTTCTCATCACAATGTTACATGCTCTTGTAATCAGAATTCTCCATGCACTTGTCAACGCAATGCTCCATGACCCGTGTCATAGCAAGTTCCATGCACTTGTCATCACAACGCTTCATGAATTTGTCATCAAAATTCTCAATGGCCCATATCATCACCATTCTCCATGCACTTGACATCACAATGCTCCATGACACTTGTCATCACAATGCTCCATTACACTTGTCATCACAATCCACCATGACACTTGGCATCACAATGCTCCATTTCATTGTCATCACAATGGACCATGACAATTGTCATCACATTGCTCCGTGACATCTGTCTTCACAATACCCCATGGCCTTGTCTTCACAATGCTCCATGCCCTTGTCATCACAATTCACCATACCCACTGTCATCACAATAATCCATGAAACATGTCAGACCAATTCTTCATGTCTCTGTCATCACAATGCTCCATGCCCTTATCATCACAAGGCTCCATGACACCTGTCATCACAATGCTCTGTGACACCTGTCATCACAATGTTTCGTGACCTTTCTCATCACAATGGTCCATGCCCTCGACATCACAAGGCTCTGTGACCTTTGTCACCACAATGATCCATGAAATTTTCATCACAATACTCTGTGACAAATGTCATCACAATACCCCATGCCTTTGTCAGCACAATGCTCCATGACCCTTGTCAGCACAATGCTCCATGTGCTTGTCAGCACAATGCTGAATGACACATGTCATCACAATATGCCATGCGCTTCTCATCACACTGCTCAACAAACTTGTCATCACAATGCTCCATAAACATTGTAATCACAATTCTCCAAGCACTTCTCATCAAAATGCTCTCTCACCTCTGATATCACAATGTTCCATCACTAGTCATCACAATACTACCTCACCCATGTCATCACAATTTCCCATGGCCCCTGTCATCACAATGCTACATGCCTTGATCATCACAATGCTCCATGATGCCTGACATCAAAATGCTCCATAAAACCTGTCATCAAAATGCTCCATGACCCTTTTCATCACAATGCTCCATGACCCTTGACATCACAATATTCCATAACCCCTGTCATCAAAATGTTCCATGACACTTTTCATCAAATTTCTCCATGACCCAGTCATCACAATGCTCTCTGCCCTTCTCATCACATTGCACCACGCCCTTGTCATCAAAATGCTCCATGACATTTGTCATCACAAAACTCCATGACCTTTGGCATCACAATGCTCCACGCCATTGTCATCACAATGCTCCATGAACACTCTCATCACATTGCTCCATGAACGTGTCATCTCAAAGCTCCATGACGCTTGTCACCACAATGCTTGATGCCCTTCTCATCAATATGCTCCATGCCATTGTCACTAAAATCCAACATGACCCATGTATCACAGTGTTCCGAGCCCTTGTCATCACATTGCTCCATACCCACTCTCATCACAGTAATACATGAAACATTATAGACAATGCTCCATGTCCTTGTCATCACAATGGTCCATTACCACTGTCATAACAATGGTCCATGACCCCTGCCATCAAAATATTCCACCACCTTTTCATCACAATGCTCCATGCCCTTGTCATCACAATGCTCCAAGACCCCTGTAATCACAATGCTCCATGCCCCTTTTCATCAGAATGCTCCATGAAAATTGTCATCTGAAGGCTCCATGGACTTCTCATCACAATGCTCCAGGGTCTTGTCATCTCAATGCTCTATTCCCTTGTCATCACAATACTCCCTGACCCCTGTCATCACAAGACTCCATGAACATTTTCAGCCCAATGCTCCATGACCTTCTCATCACAATGCTCCATGACCCCTGTCATCACAGTGCTCCATGACTTTTGTCATCACAATGTTCAATACAGTTGTCATCATAATGCTCCCTGACACTTCTCATCAGAATGCTCCTTGAAACCTGTCATGAAAAGGCTCCATGCCTATTTCATCACAATGCTCCATTCCCTTGTAATCACAATGCTCCATTACCCCAGTAATCACAATGCTTCATACCGCTTTTCATCTCAATGCTCCAAATCCCCAGTCATCACAATGCTCCATGCTCTTGTCATCACAAATCTCCATGACACATGTCCTCAGAATGCTATTTGGCCTTCTCATCACAATGCTCCATGCCCTTGTCATCACAATGCTCCAAGACCGCTGTCATAACAATGCTCCATGACATTTTTCATCTCAGTGCTCCATGAACCCTATCATCACAATGCACCATGCCCTTCTTCATAATGCTTCATGCTATTGTCATCACAATGAAATCAAAATGCTCCATGACCTCTGTCATCACAATGCTCCAAACCCTTGTGATCACAATCTTCCATATACTTGTCTTCACAAAGCCCCATGACGCTCGTCATCACAATTATCCATGGTCTTCTCATCACAATGATCCATGACCTTTGTCATCACAAAGCTCAATACACTTTTCATCACAATGCTCCCTGACATTTGTCATCAGTATGCCCCTTGAACCCTGTCATGACAAGGCTCCATGCCTTTGTTATCACAATGATCCATGCCCTTTTCATCAAAATGCTCCAACACCCCTGTAATCACAATGCTTCATGCCTTTGTCATTCACAAATCTCAAAGACGCATGTCATCAGAATGCTCCATAGCCTTCTCATCACAATGCTTCATCCCCTTGTCATCACAATGCTCCAAGACCCCTGTAATTACAATGGTCCGTGCCCCTTTTCCTCTCAATGCTCCATGAACCCTGTCGTCACAATGCACCTTGCCCGTCATCATAATGCTTCATGCTATTGTCATCACAATGAAATCAAAATGCTCCATGACCTCTGTCATCACAATGCTCCAAACACTTGTGATCACAATGATCCATATCACTTGTTATCACAACGCCCCATGATGCTCGTCATCACAATTATACATGGTCTTCTCATCACAATGCTCCATGACCTTCGTCATCACAATGCTCAATACACTTGTCATCACAATGCTCCCTGACACTTGTCGTCAGTATGCTCCTTGAACATTGTCATGACAAGGCCCCATGCATTTTTCATCACAATGGTCCATGCCCTTTTCATCACAAGTCTCCAAGAACCTTGTAATCACAATGCTCCATGCAATTGTCGTCACAAAGCTCCAAGACCCCTGTAATCCCAATGCTCCATGCCTCTTTTCATTAGAATGTTCCATGACACTTGTCAACACAAAGTTCCATGGTCTTCTCATCACAATGCTCCATTCCCTTCTCATCACAATGTTCCATTCCCTTGCCATCACAGTGCTCCATGACACCTGTCATCACAATACTCCATGAACATTTTCAGTCCAATGCTCCATGACCTTCTCATCACAATGCTCCATGACCCCTCTCATCACAATGCTCCATGAGCACTGACATCACAACGCTCCATGCCCCCTGAAAACACAATGATCCGGGACTCTTGTCATCAAAATTCTCCATGACACATGTCATCCCAATGATCCATTCCCTATCATCCCAATGCTCCATGAATCTTGTAATCACAATGCTCCATGCCATTGTCATCACAATGTTCCATGAACCCGCTCATCACATTGCTCGATGTCCTTGTCATCACAAAGTTGCATGACACTTTTCATCAAAATGCTCGATGCCCTTCTCATCACAATGCTGCATGCCCTTGTCATTACAATCCTCCATGACCCATGTATCACAGTGTTCCGGGCCCATGTCTTCACAATGCTCCATGCCCACTCATCACAGTAATCCATGAAATATTTCACACCAATGCTCCATGGCCTTTTCATCACAATGCTCCTTTATCACTGTCATAACAATGCTCCATGACCCCAGTCATCACAATGTTCCCCGGCCTTGTCATCAGAAGGCTCCATGACCATTGTTATCACAATGTTCCAAGACCCCTGTAATAACAATTCTTCATGCCCTTGTCATTCACAAATCTCCATGACGCATGTGATCAGAATGTTCCATGGCTTTCTCATCACAACACTCCATCCCCTTGTCATCACAATGCTCCAAGACCCCTGTAATCACAATGCTCCATGCCCCTTTTCATCAGAATATTCCATGACACTTGTCTACACAAAGCTCCATGGACTTCTCATCACAATGTTCCATTCCTTTCTAATAACAATGCTCCATTTCCTTGCCATCACAATGCTCCATGACCCCTGTCATCACAATACTCCATGAATATTTTCAGCCCAATGCTCCATGACCTTCCCATCACAATGCTCCATGAGCACTGTCATCACAACGCTCCATGACCCCTGACAACACAATGATCCGGGACTCTTGTCATCAAAAGGCTCCATGAAACTTGTCATCCCAATGATCCATGCCCTTGTCATCACAATGCTCCATGAACATTGTAATCAAAATGCTCCTTGACGCATGTCATTACAATGCTCCATGACACTTGTCATCACAATGTTCGATGACTTTGTCAGCAAAATGCTACATGACCTTGTCATCACAATGCTACATGTGCTTGTCATCACAATCCTCCATGAACCTTGGGATCCTATTGCCTCATACCTTTGTCATCACAATGCTCCATTTCTCTTGAAATCAAAATGATCCATGACCTCTGTCATCACAATGCTCCAATCCCTTGTGATCACAATGTTCCATAACACTTGCCATCACAATTTTCCATGATGCCTGTCACCACAATACTCCATGCCCTTGTCATCACAATGCTGCATGACATTTTTCATCACAATGCTGAATACACTTGTCATCACAATGCACCCTGACACTTGTCTTGAGAATGCTCCTTGAGCCCTGTCATGAAAAGTATCCATGCCTTTTTCATCACAATGATCCATGCCCTTTTCATCACAATGCTCCATGCCATTGTCATCACAATACTCCAAAGGCTTGTCAGCAGAAAGTTCCATGACCTTTTTCATCACAATGCTCCATGAAACTTGTCATCACAAAGCTCCATGACACATTTTCTCACAATGCTGTCCCTTGTCATTACAGTACTCCAAGACACTCGTCATCAAAATTATCCATGGTCTTCTCATCAAAATGCTCCACGGTCTTGCCATCACAATGCTCCATTCCCTGGTTGTCACAACGCTCCATGACGCATGTCACCAGAATGCTCCGTGGCCTTCTCATCACCATGTTTCATGTTCTTTTCATCAACATTCTCCAAAATCCCTGTTATCACAATGCTACATGCTCCTTTTCATCTCAATGCTCCACGAAAACTGTCATCACAATGCACCATGCCCATCATCTTAATGCTTCAGGCTATTTTCTTCAAAATGAAATCAAAATGCTCCATGACCTCTCTCATCAGAATGTTCCAAACGTTTGTGATCTCAATGTTCCATAACACTTGTCATGACAATGCCCCATGACGCTAATCATCACAATTATTCATTGTCTTCTCATCACTATGCTCCATGATCTTTGTCATCACAATGCTCAATACACTTGTCATCACAATGATCCCTGACACTTGTCGTCAGTATGCTCCTTGAACACTGTCATGACAAGCCTCCATGCCCTTTTCATCACAATGCTCCAGGAACCCTGTAATCACAATGCTCCATGTCCTTGTCATCACAAAGCTCCATGATACATGTCATCAGAAAGCTCCATGGCCTTCTCATCACAATGCTCCATACATTTGTCATCAGAGTGCTCCCAGACCCCTGTAATCAATATTCTCCATGCCCCTTTTCATAAGAATGTTCCATGAGACTTTTCATCACAAGGCTCCATGGTCTTCTCATCACAATGCTTCAGGAACTTGTCTGCACAATGCTGCATTCCCTTGCCATCACAATACACCATGACCACTGTCATCACAATACTCCAGGAACAGTTTCAGCCCAATGATCCATGACTTTCTCTTCATCATGCTCAATGACCCCTGTCATCACAATGCTCCATGACCACTGTCATCACAACGCTCCATGACCCCTGACAACACAATGATCTGGGAATCTTGTCATCAAAATTCTCCATGACCTTGTCATCACAATGATCCATGACCTGGTCATCCCAAAGTTCCATGAACCCTGTAAGCACAATGATCCTTGATGCATATTATCACAGTGATCCATGACCCTTGTCATCACAATGCTCCATGCCTGTGTCAGCAAAATACTACATGACCTTGTCATCACAATGCTCCATGCGCTTGTTATCACAGTCCTCCATGAACCTTGGGATCTCATTTCTTCCTGCTCTTGTCATCACAATGCTCATGCTCCTTGAACTCAAAATGATCCATGATCTCTGTCATCACAATGCCCCAAACACGTGTGATCACAATGATCCTTAATACTTGTCATCACAGAATGTCCTCTAAGATTTGCACAAAATGAAATATTAATCAGCCAACAGCACTGACTGAACTAAACATGTCTTTTAAAGTATGTTTTGATGTAATAAATAAACTGAAGTGCCTATATCTTACAAACTTCTCATCACAATAAAAAAATATATAATACAATGCACGGTGACAGATGTTAACTAGATTTACTGAGGTGATCATTTCACAATACGCACAAATATCAAATCATTATGTCGTATACCCGCAACTAATATAATGTGGTCTGTCAATCATACCTCAATAAAAATAAATAAATAAATAAATAAATAAATAGATAAATAAATAAATGCCTGAAATGGCATTAGCACAGCTAAACAGCAAACCTACACTTTCAAGATTTGTAAATATAGATGGGTCTGATGGAATCCTTTGTATTCACTGGAATAACAATTTTGTCCAACTGTTTCACAAAGCTGTAATATTTATACATATACAATTACTCCTGTCAGCAAAAACTAAAAGGGTAGAAATGTCCCCTCCCATTCCTTGAGGGTGGGAAGCCCTGGTCTGAAGGTAACTGTCTAAGAACTGGCTCCACTGCCACTTCTCATCAGTGGCGCCAGACAGGGCCAACTAGGGTGGGAAGAATCGGGCTCTTGTTTCTGGAAATCAAAGGACTAAATAGGAGCTGTGCTGCTGTTTAACAGGCACGAGACCGTTCATCCCCTTACGGTGGATACAAGAGCATGTTGTTCGTTCTTAGATCACAAGGCTTATCCCTGACTAATTAGGCAGAGGAAGACATCCACTCCGTGCCCTACATCATTTTACTCAGAAAGAGAACACTATGCCTGAGTTACTCTTCTGCCTCTCCTGCTAAAATTATTCTACAAAACCAATATTGGAGTAAACTAGGCAATTAGATTTCTCAGTTCACCTGGAAAATAGACTGAAGTTTAAACTTAATCATATTTTCCTGAGATAATACTACTTCCAACATTTAAAAATTCCTATGAAAGGATTTTAGAAAATCTGGCCTAAACCTTCTTGTAAAAACTTGAAAACACCTGTTTACCATCTTCAGTCAAAGTCCCAAGAAACCTTCGAGTAATCTGATCTAATGAAACCAGAACTTTCTACCACTTAAACTTGTCCTTCCCTCTTCCATTGTACTTTGACGAAAATCCAGGGAAGAGCAAGAAAACCACTTGATATCAAGATTTGTAAGTAATGCTTTCAAAGGAACTGTCTTGTTTCTGTCACATTTCATCCGTCTTCCATGACCCCCAGGGCCGGCTTCTTGCGTGTGGGCCCGTGCTGTGTGGGACCTGGATTTACCCATCATTTAAATCTCAGGGCCTACCTAGCAGCCTACACAGCAGGCTTCCAACACAGGTTACTTAATTCTCTGGCCCCCATCCAGCAGTGCAGCCCACAGGCGGCCTCAGGAGAGCGCCATGAAGAAGAGGCTTCTGCTTCTCACACCACTGCCTTGGGCGCTCTGTCAGCTCTTTCTCTCCCTCACTCCCTGACAGCACCGCGAGGAGGCGCGATGGAGCTTGCCTGTCATTTCTGGCCCTTAAAGAGCTCGGGCCAGTCTGATCGAAACCTAGACGCACTGTCTTCCCGCCCTTAACACACAGCTTCCCTCCCCCGGCCGTGCTGGCCTCAGCGGCGTGCTCTGTTCCTTGACTCTCCTGGCTCCACCCCTCCTGCGCTTCGCCCCTTACCTCCCCGCAGTCCTGCTCACTGGGGGATGGAAAAGGGAGGTGGGAGAGGGCGGGGATCCGACAGGAGAGAAAAAGGCAAGCTTCATTTTCCCAAGCCAGGCTCCTTGTGCTGCCCGCTGGCCGCTGGTGGCTCCTGTCGGGGCGGGTCCTCGCGTTCTCCACCCAGAGTGCACCCGGGGGGGCTCAGGAGACAGGTCTGGGGGCCTGCGCACTGCCCCTGCCCCTGAAAAGGACGACACAGTCTGGCCGAAGGCTTCCATCTCGCCCCTCCCTGCCCGCTCTGCCGCCTTCCTTCGGCCCTTCACTTGGCTCTCGGGCCCCACAGGCAGCGACTCGTGCAGCTCCCTCCGGAGGCCTCTGCTTGTCCCCGGGCAGCCATCCGAGTGCAGGCTGTTGGAAAAGCCGCCCTCTCTCACCCAGCCACGGAGCCTCAAGCCAGCCTTTGCCCTCAGACCTCTCCAGCTAAGAGCTAGGCGCCAGTTTCTGTTCCACCCACGGGATAGTCTCAGTGGCTGGGGACACCATCACGGTGGCTCGCGCTCCAGGTGCTGCTACTCTGGTGGCATCAGCTGGAAGTGGCCCTGGGAACGTCTGCAAGCTGGGGAGTGATGTGCCCCTCTCTCCTCTCACAGACGGCTCCTCTCTCTACTAGCAGCGCTGCCTGACCTGAGGTGGGCAGGAGAACACGCAAGGGGTCCACTAGTGTGGCCTGGGCGCTAACTCATCATATGGACCCAGATTTCAGCTCCCAGCCGGCTGCGTGGTGCACCCACACTGGGGCCCATCCCCGCCCCTGTCCTGTGGGGAAGGCCGTGGACACACCACACCCTCTCTGCAGGGCCTCGCCCTCTGCTTCTCGGACCATCGACATTCTCTTCCACTAACCGCTTGGGGTCATGGTGACTGCACCCGTTCAGCTCTCCTGCAAGTCCTTCATGGATGTGGCCAGGACCTCGCTTTAGAAACAACACCCTCTTGCAGAGTCAATCCAGCTTATATTGGGTCAAGGGTAGGCTGGCGGTAGGTTCCCAAATATGCAGAGGAGACACTGAGCCCTGTGTCACTGGACGTCATCACGCTCGATAGGAGATACCATAGTTAGGACTGGGTGAAAGGTGGGACGGAGAGTCTTCATTACTCTGTTCATTATTTGACTATCTTTGGTGAGTTACTCTTTACATCTTCCACCCAGCGCATCTCAGTAGGTCTGAGTTTTCTGCAGTATCCATAGAATAAGCAGTGACAGGATGGGAAAAAATAGATGTAAAAAACGGCCAATGTTCAAGATTTGAATGTCTAAAGCCATCCTAACAGGCATTCTTCCCACTCTGTAGAATCCACTCTGCCTCACACTGGCACCAAAAGACCTCTGAAAAGCATGTTTAAAATCTGATCCATTTGCCAAGCTAGTGGTGTCTTTCTATTACCCACCACACTCGGGAGAGCCAGCCTGTCTGGGAAGCTGTTTCCAATTCATCTTGCATCCTGTGGTGCCCTTTCCCATAGAGGAAACCTGCTCATGTAAAGAAGCAGCCACTATTGGGGGGCAGCACGTGTACTGCATCTTAAACACATCCTCATTCATGAGGCAGCCCCCAGCCCCCTGAGCACAGTGCTGCTGGGACTCCAGCTGCCTGAGCGTTCGCAGGAAAACAATTTGTTGACCCCAATCTAGGTTTGCACTTTTCAATTTTTCAACTGACACTGGCAACAAAAGCCTCTATATAGCCTATGCACCCAGTTCCAATTAAAACACCTTTGCAAATAAACCAGATTACATATGCAAAGACTCCTACAATGTCTGGGTTCCGAAAAATAAAATTCCCGAAGTCAATTCCTCAAAACTAATCTGAAATGTTACATATTTAAATTAACTTTTACTAAGGATGGAAATGTGATATAACACAGTCAGTTACAAGGTGTAATTTAGGTACTAAGAGGAAGTAATAATACAATGAACACAGCAATGTATAAAATCTGTTGATCAAACATGACAATAAGATAAAAAGAGACTAGCTGAGGGGCTAGCATTGTGAGATGACCAGAGGCTTTTTTCCTTATATTCTTCTCTTTTTTTTTCATCTTTTAAAATTGAGGTATAGGTTTATGTACAATATTATATAAGTTGCAGGTGTACACCACAGTGATTTACAGTTTTAAAGGCTATAACTCCATTTATAGCTATTATAAAATACTGGCTCTATTATCTCTGCTGTATGATATATCTTTGTAGCTTACTTATTTTATATATAGTAGCTTGTACCTCTTAACCCCCTAACCCTATCTTGCCCCTCCCCCTTCCCTCTCCCCAGTGGGAACCACTGGGTTGTTCTCTATATCTGAGTGTGTTTCTTTTTCTTATACTCACTACTTTACTTTTTAGATTCCACATATAAGTGATAACATACAGTACTTGTCTTATTATTTCACTAAGCGTAATAGCCTCCCAAGTTCATCCACATTGTTGCAAATGGCAAGTTTTCATTCGTTTTTTTTTCGGTTGAGTAGAATTCCATTGTATTTGTATGTGTATGTGTGTCTCTGTGAGTGTGTGTGTGTGTGTTTGTGTGTACACCACATAATCTTTATCCATCCTTCTGTTGATAGACACTTAGGTGGCTTCCGTGTCTTGGCTATTGTAAATAACACCGCTGTGT
This sequence comes from Mesoplodon bidens, assembly GCF_964165515.1. Lineage (NCBI taxonomy): Eukaryota > Metazoa > Chordata > Mammalia > Artiodactyla > Ziphiidae > Mesoplodon > Mesoplodon bidens. Next base: position 696,197 of record NW_027672190.1, on the reverse strand, counting down.
ACTTTGGGGTGCATGTATCTTTTTGAGTGAGGGATTTTCTTTTTTTCTGATATATACCCAGGAATGGAATTGCGGGGTCATATGGTAGTTCTATGTTTAGTTTTCTGAAAAACCTCCATACTGTTTTCCACACAGGCTGTACAATTTACGTCCCCACCAATGGTGTACATGGGTTCCCTCTTCTCCTTATATTTTCCCTTTCTCATTTCTTGGAAGGCAACCTTCTCATTTTTTATTTTTAAAAGGTTATTATAAATTGTTTTGGAAAGAATGCTTCTGTTTAAAGCATAAGATAAAGGCAAATATATCTTTTCTAAAAATCTATAAAACAGGAGTAAAGTTCACGTAGGGCATCATTTGTTTTTTTACCTTACACCTCCTTCTTTTAATTTTTTGAATCATGTGAGCATGTTACGTATCTTAAAATACATACATGTGCTGTGTATATATGTGTGTGTTTGTGTACACACAAATCCACATATCATATGTTTATATTGCTCCCCCAAATGTTACTCTTCTCTTTTATCCCTTATATTCACAGTCCATGCATGATACATTTTGAGTCTGAGGAAGACAATAAATAGAAACCCTCTTTGTCAAGTTCTCAATAAAATTAAGACAAAGAATGAAGCAGACAGGAGACCACAATAAAAGGCTGCGTGGGAGGATATGACTTTTATCGGGGGGCAAGTTTCCTTCTTAATTTTAAAAATATCCTGTGATGAGATAAATTCATCTACACTGACCCAAGCAGAGCTGAACCGAGGCAGGTATCACGATATTCTGGTGTAATATGCAAGATATTTAACACCTTAGGATCTGGCCCCTACCAATCTAAACAGTCTACAGCTACAGACAGCACGGACAACCATGTGGGTGTGTGAGCTTGCCCAGGCAGGGCTTGATTCTGTACTTAGTGTGGGGAGCAGCACAGAAAAATGTGTGCAGAGGGCAGGCCGGCTCCTCAAGAGAAGGGAACCCATGCCCCGTTTATCCTTCCAGCCCACCAATCAAATCAGTCATTTCACCTCTCAAGGGAAGAGTGAAGTAAGGGAGTAGAGAGAAACCAGGAGTGTTACCCTAATCACAAATGGAGATGGACGGAAACATCACAAATAGGGAAGATTCCTTCGGAAGAACAGATTCAAATGTAAAACTATTAAAAGTTGGACTAAGGCTCTGAAGAAAATAAACAAGGTGCTGTGACAGATACCAACAGTGCGATGAACCAATACATATGTAAGTTATTTTCAAAAGGAGTGCTGTGCACTTATCCCCTTGCCCCCAAGTTCACATGTTGAAGTCTTAACCCCAAATGTGAATGTATTAATATTTAGAGATAGGGCCTATAAGGAGATAATTACAGTTAAATGAGGTCATAATGGTGGAGCCATGATAGAGAGGATTAGCACCCTCATCCAGAAAGGCACCAGAATGCTCACTCTCTCCCCTGTCACTTCCCCCTCAACAAAGGAGAGATCATGTGAGCATACAAAGATTTGGTGTTGCCTACAAGCTGAAAGAAGAGGCCCCAGAATGAAACCTACCTTGTCAGCATCTTAATCTTCAAGTTCCCAGCCTCCAGAACTGTGAGAAATAAATTTCTGTTGTGATAAATTTCTGTTGTGTAAGCCTCCCAGTCTGTGGTATTTGGTTATGGCAGCCAGAGCAGACCAATACAATGAGAAGCGAACTCTTTTCTTTCTATCTTTATCTATCTATCTATCTATCTATCGTCAAGAAAAAAAATATATATATATTAATATATATATATATATAATACATATATATATATATATATATATATATATATATATATAATACACACACACACACATATATATAAATGTAGAAAGCTTATGACATGTAACTACAAATTTTTGTATTTATCTTCATAGTGCCTATTGAATGAAGATCATTGTTAGAACATGATATAAACTATAAGGTGAGCTAGATTATAAAGGTTCTTTTTAATGTTAAATTAAAAAGTGTGTCCCTAAAAATTTGAGGTATACATTATTTTCAAGATTGAGTTTTCAATCAACGTCCTGTCTCAAATAATGCTGCAAACAGTCAATTTAGACTTTTCATTGCTTACTTACTCAGTTGCTTCTCTGTTGGGAACTCTTCTCATGGAGAAAGACACCATCGCTTTGAAGAGATATTCTTCATTTGTATCCCAGGCCTACTGAAAGAGAAGTAAAACCGAAGGTAAAGTGAAGCGGCATGGGGTAAAAATTGGCCCATTGGGTTCTAAGTGTGGCCACACTGCTGTTGGTGTGTGTCAGTCTGTCTCTGTCTGCGTCTCTCTCTGATCTTCCTCATACAATAAAGACTGGAGACCATGATAAATCATGTCACCATAAAGTTCAGGATAGAGTTTCCTGGCTATTCTATCATTGTAAGTGTGGTGTGTTTCCCATGGCATTATCTTCTTCCAAATTTGCAGTATTAGTAGCCAGTCAACAAATAGGTCATTTGGACATCTCATCCTGGACATAAACAGTTGATTCCCTTCTTTCCTTTCACCTTTCCCTCATAAACTGACTCCCTTTCTCAGCTTCCTTCCCTTTATTAACACTGGTACAATTTTACTTTTTATATTCTTAGCTGAAAACTTGAGTGTACGTGTGTATATTATGGGCTGAATTGAACGCCCCCTGCAGAAAAATTCATATGCTAAATCCTACCCCCCCGGTACCACAGAATGGAACCATATATGGAGATAGTGTCTTTACAGAGGTGATTAGGTTACAATTAGATGACTAGGGTGGGCCCTAATCCAATATGACGGGTGTCCTTGTAAGAACAGGAAATTTGTCACAGACACATACAGAGGGAAGATGTGTAGACACAGGGAGAAATCAGCCATCTAGAAGCCAAGGGGAGAGGCCTGAAACACCTCCCTCCCTCACAGAACTCAGAAGGAACCGACCCCGCTGACACCTTGATCTTGGACTTCCAGCCTCCAGAATGAGAGAAAATAAATTTCTGTTGTTTAAGCCACTCAATCTGTGGTACTGTGTTACAGCAGCCCTAGCAAACTGAAGTGGCTGACCCCATATTTTAGGTGGTAATCAAGTGTAACTGGAGAAAATCACAAAACAGCTTTTGTGGCTTAACTCTAAACTCATGATGACCTACTCCCAAATTTCTGGGATCCCCTTAGTAGTCTCCAACAGTTTTCTCGCTCTCATGAATCACAATGACTATTTCAAAGCTCCTTCAGGCCTCTCCAAATCTCAGTGCTGCCCTCAAACCTCACTCTCACTAGGCACTCTTGTTTTATAAGTTACTGATAACATCTCAAGCCATCCACTTACACTCCCCCGCCCTCCTGACACCAAGTACAAAACTTCCTCCATAGTCACATGTCTTATCCACACCCTCCCCCGAAGGGCCAGATGTGGTGTTTCTCCTCCTGTCAAAGGCTGTTCTGTCCACCTCTATTAGGAACACTTCCATTCGGCCCTTCCCGGGATCTAAACAATACAGTTTCGTCCTCTCTTCTGTGCATTCAGTGCTGACTGGAGGCTCTCCATTGACTCTGAACCATGCTCAAGTCTTTCCCATTAAAACAACAGCAAAACTAAATCACTTTATTCAGTCCTCCTTCTTCTACCCATTGCTGTCTCTCCCCTGCCCTTCACAGCCAAAATTCCCAAAGGAGTTATCCATCCTTCTGTCTTTACATGGTCACTGCCCACTTACTCTTTTTTTATATAAATTCATTTATTTTATTTATTTTTGGATGTGTTGGGTCTTTGTTATTGTGCGTGGGCTTTCTCTAGTTTCGGCGAGCAGGGACTACACTTCGTTGCGGTGAGTGGGCCTCTCATTGCGGAGCACGGGCTCTTGTTGAGGAGCACGGGCTCTTCTTCTGGAGCACGGGTTCTAGGCACGTGGACTCAGTAGTTGTGGCACATGGGCTTCAGTAGTGGTGGCTCGTGGGCTCTAGAGCGCAGGCTCAGTAGTTGTGGCACACGGGCTTAATTGCTCCGCGGCATGTGGGATCTTCCCGGACCAGGGCTCGAACCCGTGTGCCCTGCATTGGCAGGCGGATTCTTAACCACTGTGCCAGAAGGGAAGCCCCACTGCCCACTTATTCTTACCCTCCTCCACCATCTGCCTTCCAATCCCTCCATTCCACAAAGCAGCTCTCTCACATTACCAATGACCTTCACGCTGCTCAACACAATGAGCAGTTTGCAGTCACGCCTCGCTTGGCCGGTCAACGGCATCTGATGCTCTTGAACAGTCCCTTCATCTGAAAGCGCTCTCTTCCCTTTCGTGATATACAGCGTCGTCCTGGTTTTCCTCCTGCCCCTCCGCCTCCTTTGCAGGTTCACCCTCCTCTACAAGGCCTTTAAGCTTTCGAGAATCACTAAGCTCAAGGCTAGCCCCTCTCCTCTTGCCACCCTCCGCTTTCTCCCTCAGCACCGTCATTACCACCTCAATGCAGGTGACACAGGAATGTGTATCTCAAGCCACTTCTCTCCTTGCCTGTTTGTCAATAATATGTCAAAGTCAGTAAGTCCAAAATTAAAGCCATGATTTTCTTGTTGGTTCTTTGTTCCCTGACTCGTAAATGGGCCATTATGCATCCAGCTGCATAATTAGAAACCAAAGCTTATCCTTGACCCCTCGTCCTCTCTTCCTTGTCAACCCATCCCCGTGGCTCTCAAATCCTTTCACTGCCCCCTCTCTCCACCAACACACCGTACTCCAAATAGCCATCACCTCCCACCTGCACTACTCCAACTGCCTCCCAACTGGCTCCTCCTCTCTACTCCAGTCCCCTTGACTCTGTCTTCCACACTGTGGCCAGAGTGTCTTGTAAACACAAATTCTGTCATGACACCCCTGCCACGAACCTCCTCATCGCTTTAAAGATAATATCAAGGACTTCCCTGATGGTGCAGTGGTTAGCAGTCCACCTGCCAATGCAGGGGACACACGGGTTTGAGCCCTGCTCCAGGGAAACCCCACATGCCGTGGAGCAACTAAGCCTGTGCTCCACAACTACTGAGGCTGTGCTCTAGAGCCTGTGAGCCACAACTACAGAGCCCGCATGCCACAACTACTGAGCCTGCATTCTAGAGCCCGTGTGCCACAACTGTGGAAGCCAGCATGCCTATAACACGGCATGCCCGTATTCTGCAACAAGAGAAGCCACCACAATGAGAAGCGAGTGTGCAGCAACAAAGAATAGCCCTGGCTCGCCACAACTAGAGAAAGCCTGCACGCGGAAACACAGACCCAACGCAGCCAAAAATAAATAAATAAATATTTTCTTTTAAAAGAGAAAGAACTAGGGGGTTGAAATTTTGTCCGCAGGCCCAGTCATAAAGCAAGAAAACTTTGTCTTTCAAATACAGGAAAAGGGGCCTAAATTCTACTATGAGCAGCACTTGAGCCTGGAAGATTCTGGAAGGTCTGGAAGCCACTGCCGACTTGTTCATCCAGGACTCAGAATTCTTCCTGGAGGAACGGCCTTCCCACCACTGATCTGTGAGGAGTGTTCAAAAGGGGGCTGAGCTCATCCCCCAGGAACCCACATTCTGTGGTCTTCATTAACGTTGCAAAGCCAAAGCCCCCCTTTTTTAGAGAAACAAAGAGGAAGGTGGGCCCCTCCTCCAGCAGATCTTTCCCACCCCCCCACCCTGGCCAGTGGTAAAAAGCCTGGTAGGGAGCAGGTCTCCTTTCTGAACCGACCACAGGGCTGGGCACTGCTGCAGCCCCTGCTTGCTCACCCTTGCTCACCGAAGGATGTGCCTGGGCGCCAGGAAGCTGGAAGCTTTCATTTAAAAAGAAGAAAAAAGAAAAAAAAATGGACCGAGAGAGAAAGAGTTGCAGGGATCGACAACCACAAAGCTTTCCCTAGAGAAATGACAACTGCCCACCAGCCTGCCAAGACTGGGTCATGAAGGTGGGTAGCTCAGTTTCAGCCCCCCTTCCTTGTGTTTTACCTTCTCCAGTTACATTGTAAATTGAACATAAAAGGATCTGAGCAATCAAAGGCATATTCTCTGCAATACATAGCGGAATATAACGTTTTCCCATTTCATTCAAACATGATAAAAATACTGACCAACGGAGACTTCCCTGGTGGTGCAGTGGTTGAGTGTCCGCCTGCCTACCGATGGAGGTGACGCGGGTTCATGCCCCGGTCTGGGAAGATCCCACGTGCCACAGAGCAGCTAGGCCCGTGAGCCATGGCCACTGAGCCTGCGTGTCCGGAGCCTGTGCTCCGCAACGGGAGAGGCCACAACGGTGAGAGGCCCACGTACAGCCAAAAAAAAAAAAATTACTGACCTACGATGGATTGTTTGCCCGACTGTGTGTTTGTCTGCCCACCTTCTTTGCATTTGTCTCTACCTATGTGCCAATGTTCACCAGCCTCAATATTTATTAGAGATGTTAGGCTCTTAGTGTGGTTGAGTGTGGTTGCCTAATTTTGTAGAGCATCCAATTTGGACACACTGGCTCTAAATAAATTCTTCCCCGTGAAGACGATGATAAGAATCCCAGCAGCGGTGCTGAGTCTTAGGAAATATAACTCGGGTGGGGGTGAAAGTCTATGAAACCTTAGGATCTAAGGAGGGGCGAGTCATCTGGCCCCAGAGGGCTGAGTTTCTCCCAATCTCCATTCCTGATCAGAGTCTACATTTTCACCCTTCAAGGTCCAGTTTCAGGACTGTTCCTTTATAAAGCCTCCTGAGTCGTGCTCAGGGTTTCCTCCCCACAAATCTGAACCTTTCTGGGTAGTGCAGAAACTTGAAACTTACAGGGGGGTGACCCATGACATTGTTTGTCTTATCTGTGTGTGTGTGTGTGCACGCGCATGCACAAGAGTAAGAGCTAATGTTTCCTGAGAGCTTTCTTTGATGCAGGGGCTATGCAAAGCAATATATATGTCATACATATGAAATACATATATATAATGATATAGATAGATATTCTGTCTCCCTAGCTAGATAATTAATTCCTTATGGGAAAGAGCTAAGTTCTGAACTTGGTTCTATGACCCCAAGAGAGCTTAGGTTGGTGCAGAGTACTCAGTAAACATTCAATAAATATTTCTTGGCTGTCAACAAATCCCAAGAAATTAGCAGAGTTCACTCTGGAAGGAATGTTGAGTGAAACAATAATGGAACCGGATTCAGCAATGAACATTTTTTTGACTGCCTGATGTAGAGATATAACCAATCTGGCTTGTCATTCATTAACTAATTGTGTATCGCGGCCAAAGAGCATGGGTCTGGAAGTCAGGTGACATAAATCTCACCCCACTTCTGTGACCAGGTCAGGGTAGTGCCTTGGGTGAGTCTCTTCCCCTCTCTGGGTCTTAATAGCCTCAAAAAAGGAATTGGACTAGATGGCTGTAAGCTTCCTTCCAACCCCAGAATGACGTGATTCTATAGCTCTATCTACAAATGTACACGCTTCTTGTTTGTGACACAAAGCCCCACCGAAAAACAGAGTCGGTGAGAAATTATGAAAAACATCGGGTGCCGTGATCATTTTCACACTCTAAGGATGCTCAATTCAATAAATTCCACCCCTGTACCTAGCCTGCCTCTCCAGGGCAACAGAAGATTCAAGGCTGTCAGTGGAGCAAACCAAACAGTCTCTCCCCACAATTGTATTGACAGGATATCAGTCGAGTTCTGATGGCAGGAACGGTGCACCCTAACAGGTTCTGTAAAGGAGCCTTGAAGGCGATTGTCGCAGAATCCTCTGTTGAGTCACAGAGTTCTGGGGAAATGAGAATCAGGCAGGGAGAAGCCTGGCTCTTTCTCTATTTAATTTTATTCTTCCCAGAGAGTCACATTTGAAGGAAAACTGGCTAACCACACGTCACTTTATACAATAGAATAGATGCCCTTTCTAATGGAAAACACCTGCATCTTCTTGCGGCCACATTAAAACATGCAGTTGTTTCAATCAGCCCCACTCAATAGCCAGCTGGCTTGGTTTTAAATGAGGCAAAGAGTTGTTGAGCTCTTGCTGATAAAATATCTGCTTGGATGTCTGAGGTTTTCACTTTTCACTTGGTTACAGTGACATCTGGCAGACATGTTCTTGAATAACTGATGTGTGTACGTCCCGGTAAATTCCATGGGTGTGAAACAGCAGTGTTGTGTTCGTTCAGGCAGTGTGTCTGCATTTTAAATGAAAAAGAAAATTGCAATCCTATTCACTGGAGAAAACAATCTGAGCAACAACCTCCCAACATGGGGGAGTCAATGACTCTTTCTCAGGTGCTATGTTCCCCCAATACAGATGCAACGTTCAGATTCAGACGGAGACAAAACCAAAATATACTTCAGTTCCAATCATTCTCCTGCAGACACCCCAGGCAGAGGGCACTCCCACCTCTGCTGCACACAATGAGAACTCGCACAGAAACAAGGGTTTGAAAATCTGGGATTGTGAAACTGACATGCCACAGTCAAGAAATCCACAAGCCATGCCTCAACAGAAATTTCAGCAATACATTATTGTTTAAAAAGATTTTTTTAAAGGCTCCACCATCTTGGATACTTTCAATCTTCCTTTCTTGAGAGCTGAAAACCTCAAAGTTTTTTTTCATAATTTAAATTTCCTTTAAAATAGAGGAAGCTTTTTGGAGTGGTAAAAGTAAAGCTGGGCTGGGAGCCAGTGAACGAAGCTTATACCACTGGCTCTGCCAGAACCTGGCACAAAGAACCCACCACAGACCTCCTCAGCGTCGCCAGTGTAAGGAGGGGTCTGAAGAAGGTAATAATCAAGGTTACTCCTTGCTCTCAATGTTTCTGCAGCTTTTACTTAGGCCAGATTTTAGTAGAAAAATCTGGTGGTGGTGGTCAGTATTGAAATGTGGACATAATCTTCACTGCTACTGAAACTACCTTACGGCCATTCAAGAACTGGAGGGAGAAAAGTAAGAAGGAAACACCTGCTTTCCTGACAGGAGACAAGCTGGGCACGATCACCAGGGCGCCCCCTGCTGCTTGAGCCGAGTCACCGCTGACGGGGCAACCCTGCTCTGTGTCACATGCTCTGAAGACAGAACCCTCAGTGGTGGGTCAGTGTCTCCCGCACGTTTTCCAACCCAAAGTTCAAGTTCAGGAATTAGGACTGAATTCATCTGGAAGCTGTTCAGCTAGTGCCATCCAGAGGACAAATACTGTCTTTCTTGATATGCAGCACGAGCAAAAGGAAAAATGGGAGGGGAAATGTTTACTTAGAGATGTATGTTATACATGTTAAACACATGTATATTGTACATACACATGTGTGTATGTGTGCATACATATGTGTATATACAAGGTGTATATATCTATGCATATACCTATATGTATGTATGTGTCTCTATGGCTATGTTATAGCTTGGGGTGTGCATCACACTTAATTCACCATGGAGAATAACTCCATTACACTGTCCATTTTGTATTTAACTAGGAAGGCGTTGGTCCCCCGGTAACTGCTTGAGTAAAAGCAATGATCAGAGGTGAGGAAATTGATTCTCCCCTTGATCCGAGTGGTGAACCCCATCTGTCTGTGCCATCTGTCCTCTGAGAGTGGCTCTTCTCACCTATAAATAAGTGAAGGATTTTGCTCCACTTTGGGAGGCCTAGGAAGGGGAGGTGTTAGATGGAAGGGTGCCTAGTGTGATAAGCCAGCTTCTCCCAGCTGCTGGTCCAGGAAACAGTTTGGGTAGGGCAAGAGCAGAGAATCCATGTTTTCACAGGAGCCAGTTAACTCAGCTAATTCTACCACGATGTTAAGAAAGCCCAGGTTCCCTGTACGAAACAAACAAAAAACTAACAACAACCAAAACCTCTGGGCTCTAAACAGCTCCTGGCGTTCAGATAAATAATTGTTACTGAATCCACGGTTGTCACCTGCGCCGTCCACCCCCGGAATCTGGGGAACTGCGCACATTTTTAAAGGCACACTGCCCTCCAGTGGCGCAAGGTAAAATTGCTCCATGACCAGCTTCCCAAGCGCCAAACTTCAACTTGACCTTCCCTGAGGCCCCGGAAAGGGGCGTAGATGCCACGCCAGCGTTGGGTGATCACCATTCCCGAAACGTGACTAATGTAAGGGAGCGTGCGATCAAAGAGGCGGCGACCTAGTTGGAAACGGCGGCTCCCTCGCTCGTTTGTGTCTGTGGGACCCCTGGGGCAGAGATTCGCGCTTTTTGTCTCTTAGGGTCGTAATTCTGGTTAAGAGTATGATTGGGTGGAAATTAGTGTGTGATGTGATGCTTCCAAGGGACGTACAGAACACTGGCTACATAACAGCAGCCCAGGCATGCAGGGGAATCGGGACAGGCGGCCTGCACCCTGCGAGGGCTGGCTGGTGGTAAGGAAGCTGGTGGTAAGGGTGCTGCTACCTGTCTGTCACCCTGGGGGTTCACCCTGCGTGAATACATATGCAAATAGCCGCCAACGTGGAGCACTTACCACGTGTCAGGGATCTCGCAGGGATTACCTTATACAATCTTCCCAGTCACTCCCTTTAATGAGTGCCATTATCCTCCCACTTTGAGGATGAGGAAACTGAGGCTCAGCGAGGTGATGCGGCCTGCCCATGACCGCCTGGGGGTCCAGGTCTGTCTGGACGACAGCTGGAGCTCCCAGTGCCAGGCTTGGAGCGGGGCGGTGGGGCTGGGGCAGGATGGGTGGAAACCCCCGGCCGCGTGGGTGCTCAGTGAGGGGACGAGTGCAAGAGGGTGAAGGGCGTGGGGGCGGCTCACCTTGACGATGAGCGAGCGGGTTCTGAAACATGGAATCCCGCACGACCCCCAGCCTCTCATTCTCCATGGCCGGTTGGTTGTCGGCCACGGTCAGGGGCCGCCGCGGGGGCAGGCAGATCTGGCTGACGGTGTGGCGCACCGGCTGCTTCTTCTTCCGTCGCGTGAGGTCGTGGCAGGAGGTCCTGGCCTCTGGCATCCTGGGGATCGTGGCGAGTCGACCAGCCGGCTGGATCGAGCGGCCTTCCCAGGTGGGGGGCTGGTGCGGAACTCGGAGGGGCCCTCCGCCGGTCCCGGGACATACCACCCGGACGCCGGGGTGGACACCAGACGCCGGGCTCCCTCCGGAGCGAGGCACACCCACCTCGCGCCGCCCCCTCGTTGCAAGGAGCACTAAGACCTACAAAAGCCCCTCTGGCTCCTGAGAGCGCCTTCTGGGCTCTGCGCTGTGGATTCGAAAAGGAGAGAAAATCACGACCACCCCTTGAGGAAGAATGGAACCGTCCGTTTCCATGGTGACAGGGGACCAATGGCACTGGAACAGGGCTGGTCGATTTACTTTCAGGAAACTTTTTGGCGGCCACCTAAGTGGACGTGTTTTGAGTTTTCTTAAGTAGACCTGAGAAAAACCCAAGAATCACCACTGGGCTGTGTTAAAAGCGACGGAGTTCTAGAAGGCCAGCTACACTTGACTTCCAAGTCAAAGACACATACACCCCCCCACTCACCACGACCCCTCTCGCCGCCCCTTCCCACTTCTCCCAGCGACACACACACACACACACACACACACAGCCCGGGGCGGAGCATTACGTGTTTCAGAATGAAATAGAAATCCGCATGCCAAGCCTGATGTTACAGCTAAACCACTGTGTGATCTCAAATTAGTCACCTTTTGGGTCCTCGGTATTTTCTTCTGTGAAATGTGTAGGGGGGGAAAGGCTAGAGTTGAATGAAATCAATGGTACCCAACTTTGTGCAACAGAAAAAAAGGAAGTTGAGAAATACAGATTCACTGAATCAGAATATCTGGAAATGGGATCTGAGAATCTGTATTTTAATCCTTCTTCCCCTTTGGATTTTTTTTTTTTAAGTTCAAAGCTATGGAAACTTTGAAAGAGGAGTACAAGGAAAACCCATATAGACTTCACCTAGATTGACTGGTCCTTAGTATTTGCCACGTTTACTTTCTGTGTGTGTGTGTGAACATGCACACACACACACTGCTAAACCATTTTGAAAAGATCTGCAGACAGCATCATATCTGACCCTAAATACATGTACCTGCCAAGAACAAGGACAGTCTCACACAGAACTACAATGCTATTATGTCTATGGATTTCAATGTCACAATAATGGTGCCTGGTATGCAGTCTGTATGCAAAGTGGGAAATCTGCACTTTTTAAGAGCTTCCCGAGTGATTGGTGCAGTGTTTTGGGAACCACTAGCCTGGATGATCCCTAGTCTGCCTTCTAGTTCCAGCCTTTAGTGCCGTCATTCACCCATCATTATCATCTTCATTAAATGTGCAGATATCCACAAGGCTCTGGGTAAAGGGTTCACCACAGAGAAGTTGCACAGGCAACAAACCTTCACTGCACGGCCTTGCACAGCAACAGTGGACAACACCAGCACTGCCTTTCCAGAGCAAATCAGACAGACTTCCGACTGTCCATCCAAGGCCTGAAGAGGCCCTTGGGTGGTGACAGGTGTATGATGTACGCTTTATGGTTTCTCTAGTCTGCTTCACTTTCAGACTTTCACATAAGTGCGTGTTGTGCACTTTTTAATCAAAGCTGCTTGGCAGCTCACACAGAGGAAGTCAGGTGGTGCAGCAAGGCGCAGGATACTGCAGTAGTAGGAAGATCACAGGTTTGAATCCTAGCTGGGGCCACATAAGTTCCCCGGTGACAAGTTACATGAAGCCCTAGTTTTCTCATCCACAAAGTAAGGCTGATATTACCTAATAACGATTTCCTAAAACAGGGGGTTGTTATAGGATTCCATGAGAAATCTCTTTGCTGGTGTGATTGTCTTCACTATGCAGTAAGACTAAAAGTTTGGGTGGCATGTATACTGGCCTCGACTTGATGGCCTGCTTAAAGCTTTACTTTTAATCATAAGCTAAGTTTCTTCAGGACTCAGTGGAAATGGGAGAATCGGAATAGATCTACAAGGTTTCTTCTACCTCTAACCTCCACCTAAGTTCAATATGCATTAGACTCCACACCACTGACCCCCTGCCATCCCCTGACTTCACCCCTTACCTCTGTCCCCGTCACTCACGGTGCTCCCGCTACCCTGGCCTTCTTTCAGTTCCTGCAGCAACCAAGTTCAGGGCCCCTGGATTTGCTCCCAGCCTGGAACACTCTTCCATCGATTTTTTTCACCCTTTTCATTTAGAACTCAACTGTCACTCGTCCAAGGGCCTTCCTTACTATCTAACCTAGCTCTCACTGTCCCTAGTCGCTCCCTATCACATTACTCTGATCTATTTTCCTTAGAGGATAATCTGAAATTATCTTGGTTGATTAGTTTGTTTTCTGTCTTCCTCAGGTTAGCCCTCAGCATCTTGTTCACTCCTAGACTGCAGACGGACCTCAGCAAAAAAAACTGTTGAATAAATGGCATGCATGCACGAATAAGCAAGTCGGCGGAAGGGCTCTGTCCCACTTTCTTAGTTTTAGGATCCCGCTCTACCCTGTCCCACCCCACTCGCAACAAGCCCGGGAGCAAATTGGGCAGAAAACGACGCGAGTCACAGCCCCACAGCCAGCGAGCTGCTACGGCAGGGCGATGCCGAAGGGGGCGGGCCGGAAGTGACACACCCACTTCCGCTTTCGCCACACCAGCACTTCCGGATTGGAAGGCAGGTGGCCACGCGTTCGGAAGGTAAGTGAAAGCGCCTTGTAGTTGCTCCGGCTTTTTTCCCAGTTGGCGTGTCTGAGCCGAGAGGTGTGTGGCTGCTGTCTTCACCTCCCCGGAGGCCTGCCTTTGGCCCAGGTCCCCAGGGATGAGGGTGGCGCCTGTTTTCTCCGCAGCCGCTCCAGGCCCCTCCACTCGGGAACCTCTCGTTCGTTCCTCCCTCTCAGCCCCGGAACGCCCACCTCGGGGCAGAGCAGCGTCTCCAGGGCACCCCAAAGTGGGGAGGGGATCGGGACCAGGCTTGGGCACGTCCCTGAAAGGCGGGAAGTGGTATGTTCCGAATAAGTGTGAATAAATGTATATCCATACATATCGAATGCCGGGGAATCATTTGGGAGCCAGACGGACGAGAAGATCCCAGCCCTTAAGAGGCCGGTTCTGTCCCAATGGAGCGAAGTGCAGTAGGCAAGCAGCTTGATTGTTGAGAAACATTGTAACGAGAAGGCGGGACCCAGAAGTGATGAGAGAAAGTGAGTTTCAAACTTAGACCAGTTATAGCGCAGAAAGGTAACGGAGGAAAGGCATTCCTGGGGAAATGAGGTGCTTTTGTAAAGTCCCTGATAACGAGAAGGATCACGGTGTATTCTGGGAACCGAAAGAAGACAGGATGTCTGAAACCCAGGGAGAAATGAGCGGTGGAGGGGTAGGCATGGACTAGACTAGCTCATGAAGGGCATGGTAGGTCTGTAAGGATTTGGAACTTTATTTTAAGAATAATGGAGGGACTTCCCTGGTGGTGCAATGGTTAAGAATCCACCTGCCGGTGTAGGGGACACGGGTCCGAGCCCTGGCCCGGGAAGATCCCACATGCCTCAGAACAGCTAAGCCTGTGCGCCACAACTACTGAAGCCTGCGCTCCTAGAGCCCGTGCTCTGCCACAGGAGAAGCCATGGCAATGAGAAGCCTGCACACCACAATGAAGAGTAGCCCCCGCTCGCGGCAACTAGAGAAAGCCCACAGACAGCAACGAAGCCCCAGCACAGCCAAAAATAAATAAAATAAAATAAATAAACTTACAAAGAATAATGGAGAAGCCATAAGAAGGTTTTAGTGGGACGTGACTATATATTTAAAACGTGGTGCTGAGTTCAAGAGACCAGAAGGAGAAGCATAGAAGGTATTTACAAAAAGAAAGAAAGAAACTAATGGAAGGTAAAAATACTAAAAGGAATTATCTGCTCTGTTCATTGTTATTGAGAGATCCTGAGGGAATTCCCTGGTGGTCCATTGGTTAGGACTCTGTGCTTCCACTGCAGGGGGCACGGGTTCGATCCCTGGTCAGGGAACTAAGATTCCGCCAAGCCACGTGGTGCAGCCAAAGAGAGAGAGAGAGAGAGAGAGAGAGAGAGAGAGAGATCCTGAAAGATGGGCCAGGAAAGTATCTCTTGAATTTAGTGGCTCTAAGGTCATAGGCACTCTAACTGGAGCAGTCTCAGGGGGCGTGTCTTGGAGATGGAAGCTGCAAAGAAGTGGGTTAAGAAGGGGTTTCTGTGCATCTCTGGGTGACACCAGGGAGGAAGGCCTTAACCAAAGCTCCTGTTGCCTCCGTTGGAGGTGAGATCCTGAGGCTGGTAGTTTTGGCTTATAGGTATCAGTCCATATGTTTGTTATTCCCCATCCTTCCAGCTAGACAATTCTTATAGCTTCTTGACTACCGAGGAGAAAGTAGGTACCTTCTGGTAGAAAAGGTGCTTAAGCATTCAGACTTGAAAGACCACTGACACAGAGAGGTCTCCAGGATCTGTTGTTAAGTGAAAATAGCAAAATGCAGATCAGAATATACAGATGCTGCCTTCTCTGTGAGAAAGGAGGGAAAATAAGGACAGATTATTTTGATGTTTGAACCATGTAAACGTATTACCTTTAGTATTACTTTTAGTCGCAGAGAAATAAAATCTTAAAAATTGAAACCCAGAAGCAATACGGAGCAAGGAGAGTTGTAAGCTGTGTTTGTAAAATTATATTTTTAACCATGTCTTTTGTGAAGTACATTTCTATTCCTGTACTTAAACTCCAGGATGCACGTGCTCTGTATAAGAATTGACATTGGAGCCTTATTAAACTTCATTCCAACTTATTGCAGAACTTGGACATTTTGTTGGACACTAACAAGGCCCATTCAGCCTCTTTCTCAAAGATGCGATCTACTAGTTTGAGGTCAGTGGATACTTGATGTTCCCACTCTGAACCACAGCTGGGCTAAATGCTACAAAAGAAAAATAGTTTGCTATGAAAGTATAGCATTTGGGGAATGGACCAAGCTCAAAGGGTCAGGAAAGGTTTCTTTCTTTTCTCTCTCTCTCTCTCTTTTTGGTAAATACTTGAAACAGTATGTTTACATCCTTCAGTTGCTTGTTTTTACGCTTGTATTTTTTAAAAATAAATTTATTGATCCATTTATGGCTGTGTGGGGTCGACGTTGCTGCCCGCAGGCTTTCTCTAGTTGCAGCGAGCGGAGGGCTACTCTTTGTTGTGGAGCATGGGCTCTAAAGCAGAGGCTCAGTAGTTGTAGTGCAAGGGCTTAGTTGCTCTGTGGCATGTGGCATCTTCCTGGACTAGGGCTCGAAACCGTGTCCCCTGCACTGGCAGGTGGATTCTTAACCACTGCGCCACCAGGGAAGTCCTTAATGCTTATTTTTCAGTGAAAGGAGTCTGTATTCTTGTTCTGCCCCTTGCTTTTTAGAAAGTGAACTATTTCAGTTCTCTTTAAAAGAGTAGACAAATAAGAGTAGACAAAAATATAACAAATACCCCTGTACTCGTTACTCCAGTTAAGAAATGAAAGATTGAAGATATAAGAGTAACTGGCTCTCTACTTGTCCCTAATCCCTGAATTTACCAGTTACATTCCCCATGCTCTATTCATAGTTTTACTACATATGTATCCATTCAGAAAAGATACATGAAACGATTTTGTGTTTTGAATGTAATATACATGGCATCATAATGTATGTATTCTCTTAACTCAATATACACGGCATCATAACATTTATATTGTCTTAACTCAGGATGCATGGTATCATAATGTTTATATTCTTTTAAAGCTTTCTGGAAGAAGCGATGCTCAAGCCAAGCTCTGAAGGATGAAAGGAGGCAGGGAGGGGTAGGAGACAGCGGAGAGCGGCCCAGAGTGAGGGAGTCGTGATTTATAAGACCTCAAGCCAGGGAAAGGAGTGGAGCATGTTTGGGGAACCGAAAAAAAAAATAGTCCCGTGTAGCTGGAGCAACAGAGTTTGAGAGGAGAGGTAGAAGATGAGGCCGTGGGGGAACAAGGGCCCGATCATGGCAGAGCACTGTTCTCAATTAACTATATTTTTTCCATATCATAAAGGCAATGGAACCAGACAAGTGAATTACAGTGAGCTTGCTACACATTTAGAATAATGGAAAACTTATAATCATGACTCCAGGCTTGCCATTTGTCCTGCAGTTTCGTTTTTGTGTGATTTATTTTTTCCTCCTGAGGCTAATGTTTAAAATGCTCTGCGAAAAGAAACCATGTGGTTCTGTTTCCCTATAGGAGTAAAATGGAAGGAGGATCAAGCAGATTGGAAACCCACACTCCAGTTTTCGTCTAGAAAAAGATCAAGCATTCTGTACATAAGGAGAGACATGGGAGGCATCCCCATGAAAGATTCAGAGACTCCTCCCTGGCAAAGGAACCGGCTGACATAACTAAGGGTAAAAAAAAAGAGAAAGGATGCCCAGCATCTTGTTTCTTCTGCTTTGAAACAATCAGAAATGTGTGATGAGCCTGAAAAGACCACTTCTATACCGAAAAAGAATAAAAAGAGAAGAAAAGGTGCTTTGGGAGTCTATAAGGAAACAGGTATTGTGTACATCCTGGTGGATAAAGAAAACATTGTGGGGGCTTCCCTGGTGGCGCAGTGGTTGAGTGTCCGCCTGCCAATGCCGGACACATGGGTTCGAGCCCTGGTCTGGGAGGATCCCACATGCCGCGGAGCGGCTGGCCCTGTGAGCCGCAATTGCTGAGCCTGCGCGTCTGGAGCCTGTGCTCCGCAACGGGAGAGGCCGCGATAGTGAGAGGCCCGCGCACCGCGATCAGGAGTGGCCCCCACTTGCCACAACTGGAGAAAGCCCTCTCACGGAAACGAAGACCCAACCCAACACAGCCATAAATTAAAAAAAAAAAAAGAGCTGGTGACACGTACGTGCGCCGAGACAGCGCAAATTGGAGGAAAAAAAAAAAAAAAAACCTCAATAGGTTACCAGAGTAATTCAAGGTAAACTACCAATAAAGGATAATTGAGACAGAATTTTTAAAAAAAAGAAAACATTGTGAACACACCCAAGAATTTTAGAAAGCATGTCGATGTCATTTACATTGATGTAAGCAAGCGGCAAAAGTCAACAAAAGGGCCTGAAGCACATTTAGTTACTAAGTCACGTGAAAATGAATCAGAACTGCATGATAAAGTTCGGGGGAAAAAGCATAAAAAAACATCGGAGGAAAGTCACGTCCTGTGATGCTGTCCAGGAGAGTCTGGGTGCAAGCATCACCCTGCCCAGATCAGAATCCCAAGAGCAGGAACCCCAGCCTCCCATGGGCCAAGAAGGTGAAATCGCACAACTACCAGTGTCTGCAGATCAAAGCAAGTCTAAGACAAGAAAGAGGAAGCGTCCAAGTGACCAGGAATTCGAGGCCTTGCCTGCGCCTGAGAGCGCTGAGAACATATACTCAGAGGGATCTCAAGTGATTGGTGCGGTCGGGACTGCAGGGGGCAATCAGGAGTCCAGTGGCCTTAAGAAAAAGTCTAAGAAAAGGAAGAGAAGATCTTCTGTTGATACTGCCGTGGCACCTGCTGGTGAGTTTTCAGTGCTCAGGACGAGCTCTGAGGACACGCGCTTTGATTCAGTGGAAGGTACTGGTACCTTGATTGAAGAAAGTGTGAAACCCAGGCCACAAGAGGAGAAACCCCAGGCCTGTTCGGAATAGGTGCAGAGGTAACGTGTGGGTGTAGAGCCTTCTGATGGTGTGCGTCTTGGGTGTGAAGTCTGCCCGTTACCTCTTTGTTCAGCACGGCCATAGGAAGTGGCAGAAATCATAAAGAGATAGACCATCGAATGTATAGGATGTTGTGCACATTTAACTGAGTAACTTGGCAGGTACCTTGCGTTCTTCATGTACAAAATAAGGCAGTTACAGTCTGTTTTCACTAAGAATTATTCCAGCCCTGAAATTCTATGTATAAGTTTAAAAAGAATTTTAAGACCCCACAATTACCTTGTCTATATGTACAGAGAGAGGAGAAAGGATCAGAGAACTTAGAATGCTACAGAACAGGAAAAAAAACTTGACTTAGGGTTCTCCCTAATAAAAGAAACTTAGATATCGTTCTTTATATAATTATCATTTAAGTATACTGGCCGATGAATAGATGCAGGAATTTTTTTGAAGCACTTTATTTCAGTTCCTGGGAGTTGGGACAGGTTTTCTCCCCTTTTCTACTCTGTGATGTTCTTACATTTGCTAGATTGTCCTGGCTTAAAATAGTTTCACATAGAAGTTAAATGGCAGAGGGCCCAACTCACATCATCCTCTGTGCCCTCTCTTTGGGGACATTTTTAGATCACTGATAATGATGCAGGAATGTTCTCGGCCTGTGGTTCTTAACTTGTATGGGGCTGTGGACCTGTGAAAGCTGTTGACCCTTTGCGCAGACAAATGCGTACAGTTTTGTTTTTGTTTTTGTTTTGTTTCAGTTTCCTGTCTGGGTGGTTAGCTGATGCCCTTGGCTAAGAACACCTTTGCACATCTGGCAGAAAGTCTGTGGGAATGAATTAGTGATAGATACATAGAAGAGTATGTTTTCTTTATACTGCCAAGGGGAAAATATGTGGCCATTGTTAACTTCAAGGAAGCAATTGTAACGATGTAAACCCTGAATATTGACTTAACTAATTAGTAACCATTATTATAAAACAACTCATTGGTGGGGGGGAGGTGTCTTGAGTATCCATGGGTGTAGAAGAGGGCTGAGCTTATGAGGAAGTCAATATCTGAAACAATACAGTTGAGAAATAGTAACATAAGCAATGCCTGGTGGAAATAGGGCTTAAGGCGACATGTTTACCTTCCAGGCAGCCTCTGAGGTGTATCCAAGTTAGTAAAGCTACATTAAAGAGTTCAGACATCACAGACGGAATCAACTCCAAGATCCCTTCCAGCTTTAATGCTGTCTTAGTCAAAGGGAGAGTCACTGTAAGGAAAGAATCTGAAAGCCATTAGGGCACGTGACCTGTCAGTGTTAATCAATCCACTTTTTCTCCTTAGATTAGAACCCACAAATGAAGAAGAAAGCAATTTGGAGTCGGCTATAGATCCTGAAACGAAATATTTATCTGAAGATTCGAGAGATTCAGATAATTCAGACGTGGATTTGGATTCCACTGTGAGGCAGCTCCAGGAGTTCCTCCCTGATATCAAGGAGAGGGCTGCCACTACAATTAAGTGAATATATCGGGATGACTTGGGACGCTTTAAAGAATTTAGAGCCCAGGGTAAGCTTGTGGGACTTGAATATTTGTTGAACTTTTCTATATGCGTAACTAGCCCTGACTTTCTTTTGTGAGTGGTTCATATTTATAGATTCACAAAGAGCATCCCTTAGCTACTTTCAGCTTTATCTCCTTCCAGAATCATTATCTGCACTGTAAAATTACCAAACTGAAGTGCACTAGTTTTCCTCCTCTGTGCCCAACTACTGGTAGGGGAGGCGAGGAAAAACGGGACTAATGGATCCAGGTGATCCACAGACTAGAAGATCAAGCCCGGAAGAAGAGGGGGAGGAGGTTAAGTGGTTGAGACACTGGGAGGGGGGCACAAGTGAAATCAAATTAAAACACGCATATCAACATCATCAGCTTTGATGAGGTGTAATTTCAAGGATATTAATTTGAGGGTGAGCTGGTTGTAGTGGGCATGGCTTCAGGCAACACCCAGCTTGGTCTCCTTCTTGATTTCACTGTGTTACAAGAACCTCCCAGAAAGCTTATTGGGTTTCAGAATGAACTACAAATGTAAGGTTGTGTACTGCAAGTGATAAAAGATTTTTAAAATAAGTTTAAGATTAGGAAAATGTACTGTGTAATGCAGTCAATAATAATGAGACTTGAGTGCTTTGAGTTATGACGAGGAATAGAACGTAAATTTCAGTGACATTGTCCCCACCTCCCCCCAACATATATTCGTAGAGAATATACATGTTCATGTTTGTGCCAGCCAGTTCCCAGCACTGCCTTGGGGGGAGGAGGGGCAGAGGATAGTGAAGTGTGGGGGGGGCGCTTCTTTTAAACTTTTATTTCAACACTGTTTGAATTTTTAATGAATATCTATTACTGTTAATTTATTTCTTAAATAACTGTGTAAAAAGGAATTGATGACACAAGAAAGGTCACATTGGAGTAGGATGGCCAGGGAAGACTTTGGGAGGACAGTGTGGCTTTGGCCGAACTCTGCAGGAGAGCCAATGTCAAGGGCACAAGCAGGGGCTGCTCCCCGATAGGTGGGGAGGAGCTGACGGGTGCTGTTGTGATTGCTAAAGACAAAACGGTGGTTCGCTTTCATTCATTGTTGACAGTTGTGTACCTTTTTCTCCTTCCCCAAATCCTAGGTGTCGCTATTAAATTTGGCAAGATTTCCGTGAAGGAAAATAAGCAGTTAGAGAAAAATGTGCGAGAATTTCTGTCTCTGACAGGAATCGAGAATGCAGACATGCTGCTGTACACAGACAGATACCCAGAGGAGAAATCTCTAATCACCGACTTAAAAAGAAAATACTCGTTTAGATTGCACGTTGGTAAGTTTAGAACTGTGGCCTCTTTGACCATCTGCAGCCTTCCAGCCTTGCACAGATAACCATGGTGAGTATTGAACACAATGCCTGGCCCGTCCAGTACATGCAGTGCATGTTAGCCGCTGCTACGTTAATAGTATTTTTATTGCCAGCCTATACGTTCAGGGATTTGGAATGTGTTCACGTCTCCCAAGGATAGTGCTTTTACAGATTTTCTAACAAATTAGATGATCAGCTTCCAGCTTTCCTACTTGGTAACAATTACGGTTTTGGTTTCTCTTCTTGACCTCTATTGTGTATTTTTTGCATACACTGCACAAAGTACTCTGGTATACACCAGAGTCTCAGACGTTTTTTTTAAGTAGAGCCATTTTTGCGCTTTGAGCTGGAACCCTCCTCTTGGAGGTATCCTGGGGAAGTTAGAAGGTCACGAAGCAATGTAGGTTTGGACTGGAAAAAAAAATCTCTCTTGAATTTAAAGAGGATAATTTCTAAGGTGAAATGCACAAAGGAAAACAGAACAGTGAGCCCCTGCTGGGGGATCCTTTCATCTTTAGAGTGGCAAAGCAGGAAGAAGCTTATTCAATTGCAAAGTTTTTTTGTTTATCTTATGGGGAGCTGCTGGAGTGTGTCCTCCACCTCCAGATTACGGTAAAAGCTCTTTGCCTAATAAGGGTCTTTTCCGTGAATTTAGCAGAACAGAAACTAGAGCCCCTACATACTAAGCATCTAGTTTCCAGAGATGGCCACGGAAACTGGGGATTTTGTATATCTGCTCCCCAAGACGGCTTTCTGCAGGACATAGGAAACCACACCCTCCACCTGGGGTCTAGGATAGCGTGTGCTGTAAAAAGGGGCCCTTCTGGGTTTCTTTTATAATTGCGACTGTGTTTCATGCCACGCTCCGGTTGTCCCTCTGACCACCTCTCTTCCGACTTTAGGTAAGGGCATTGCCTGGCCCTGGAAACTCATATACTGTCGAGCAAAGAAGATGTTTGATGTCAACAATTACCAAGGCAGGTAAGAAAAAACTTGAGCAGAGCATTTCTCTAGTCTTTGCTGATACTGTAAATCAAAACGTACACAACAAAATCGTGAAGAGTTTCGTGTGTGAAACCAGATGTGCCGTCAGGTGTATGTCTCCAAAGTCCCTTTCAGTTTCCACCTCTTGAATAAATCTTCTGTCATCTTCCCCTTTCTAAATCCCTGGCTTTTACTTTATGCTGTCAATTGTAGCATTCTCCACGCGCTGCCTCTTAGCGTCACCTGTGCAGTTTTCTCGGCAGTCTCCTAAGTTGTAAGCTCCTTGCGAACCCAGACTTTCCTTCTCAGTGTGATGTGTGCCCTTCAGCACTGAGCCCAGTGCTTTGGGTTTTCAGTAAATATTTGAAGGTGGGGGTGAGCATTTGTGTGAGGTCATTTAAGTGTGATTCGGTAACATCAATGCAGAGCTTCATGTGGCGGTAGCCTTTCTGTCCTCCCTTTTTTCCTAAATAAAATACCCAATTATGTTCTGTTTCCAACATTCCAAATAAATCAAATGTAGACTGAGCGTCAGTGGTGGGTAAGCACTCTGCTTAAGGACAAAGGGATGAGGAAGAAAGCATCAGCTCCTACCCTTGAGGGCCCAGACAGCCACCTAGGGCTCAACTACTGATCTCACTTCCAGGAGGCAGATGGAGTGAATCTGTCACGGCCAGTTGGGTCCTACTGAGCGCCGTGATCTTGAATCAGGACATAGGTACTATCAGAACGTAACATTGATATGACCTCGGCTTCTTTTTAAAAATTTTTACCAAAAGAAATAAACCGGAAGTAGAGGAAAGGCGCCTCCACACAGACTGAAACCTGCCCTCTCTTTTTCCCAAGCCCCCGCCATGTACTTTAAGGAAATTCACTAAGGGTGACATTTTAAGTGGGACCAAAATGATGCTTTTGGTAAATGAATGAGGTAACCTGTTTTTCTACCTGTTACATCACTGTGGGAAATGGCATTTTTCAAATAATGAAGGTCTGTCATTCTGATAATAAAGTTCATTCACTGGTACCATATTACTTGTGTTGTGCTGACCATTTACCCTTAAAGTATGTTTCCAACTTAAGGAACTCTTAAGTGAAAAAACCATAGAAAGTCAAAAATCAAAGAATTGTAAGGCTCCAAGGGGCCATGGAGGTCAGTACACCTGTTTCCTCATTTTCGTACACTCTGTTTTTCTCTCATGTCCTCTTTTTTGTTGCTTCAAGGGTACTTTTAAGTCTTGTTTAAATCTCAGGAAGACCCTGCTTGCCTTATAAAGGAAACTGCTAAAAAGCTTGATTCTTAATGGTGAAGGATTTCACATCTCTGTTCACCATGCTCTGCATTTTAGATCCATTTCTGAGAATGCTAGGATCTTACTGTCCCCCGGTAGTTGTGGATCATCCTCATTAGAAATGGTTAGTATTTTATTAGGGCTGCTTTTGTGTTGCATTAGTAATAACATAAACTACCACTTCTGACCCCTCTTCCTTCCCACCAAAAAGGAATTATAAAATGTCATAATGATGGCTTTTTTTCCCTTAAACATTTAAGATGTTTAATCTCAAAATCTGCATATATTATAGTGCACTTTAGTTCTTTTCTTTTAATGTATTTGCTTTTATGTGGGATTGCTGCCTCTTAACTTCCTTAAACTGTGACCGATTTGTGCTAAGGCATCTGTCACATCTTTTATTTTTGTCTGTGTTCGGTCTTTGTTGTTGCACACGGGCTTTTTCTAGTGGTGGCGAGCAGGACCTACTCTTCGTTGCAGTTTGTGGGCTTGTCATGGCGGTGGCTTCTCTTGTTGTGGAGCATGGGCTCTAGGCGCACGGGCTTCAGTAGTTGTGGCTCCCAGGCTCAGTAGTTGTGGTGCACAGGCTTAGTTGCTCCACAGCATGTGGGATTTCCCAGACCAGGGATCGAACCCATGTCCCCTGCATTTGCAGGCAGGTTCTTAACCACCGCGCCACCAGGGAAGTCCCTGTCTCATCTTTATTGAGCACCTGTTGTCTGTCAAGCATTACCGGGTTCCAAAGTGTAGAAAACTGACAGGGTCCCCACCCTCCGAGGACTTCCCCTCCAGAGCTGTGCTGTCCATCCATGTGACCACCAGCCTCATGTGGCCATGGAGCACTTGAACTGTGGTTAGTCCAAGCTGAGATGCGCTGAAGAGTGAAGTATACAATGGACTTAGAAGGCTTGGTGTGGAGAAGAGAGTGTAAAGTATCTCATTCATACTTTTAGGTTCTGATTACATGTTGAAATGGCTGCATTTTTAGTATATTGAGTTAAATAAGATATGTTATTAATTCATTAAAACTAAATAAAATTAGGGACTTCCTTGGTTGTCCAGTGGTTAAGACTCCGTGCTTCCACTGCAGGGGGTGTGGGTTTGATCCTTGGTTGGGGAACTAAGATCCCACATGCCGCATGCTGCCGCTAAATAAAACCCCCAAACACATGGAAGGCAGAGTGGAATGGTGGAAAGTGGTCCTTGGTGATTTGACTGAGCTCCTGGATTAAGCTCACCCTAGGGCCCACTTGTATCTGGACTTTTCAATTGCCTGAGCCAATAAATTATCTTTAAAAAAATTAATAAAATTAATTTTCACCTGACCACTAGAAAATTCTAAATGACATCTGTGGCTCATATTTCCATTGGCCAGTGGTGGCCTAGACGAAGGGTCAGATAAACCAGGGAAGCCACGAGCGTACAGTTGCCAGTGGTGACGGGGGCAGTGAGAGAGCAGCAGAGTGTCCTGTGGGAGAGGACAGCAGGACACCTCCAACCAGGTGGTCAGGGAAGCCCTCTCTGAAGATGCACCATTTAAGCTGCTTCTGAAGAGCTTGCAGGAGCTTTCCAGCGGTGGAGGGAGGCCATTCCCAACACAGGTCCAGAGGCTTCGAGGTGAGAAAGGCCGATAAGGCCAATAGGGTTGAACTTAGGGAGCACCGAGCTTTGCAGGCACAGTCAGAAGTTTGGGTTTTATTGTGTGAAGCCTTTATGGATTTGGCTGGGGAATAGCATGATCAGATTATTTGCCCTGGCCTCTGTGTAAGTGAGCCAGGGACTGCGGTGACTGACTTACAGGGTGCTCATGGTTGCGATGCCGAGACAGGAAGTATCTGGGCTCAGGACCTTGGTAGGACTGCGCTGAGCAGGTTTCCTGACAGCCCGCCCTATACGGCTTCTCCCAGCGTCACAGCGTGCTGCAGTGAGAATAGTGGTTTTAAGCTTGTGGTTAACGCTTAGCTGTGATCTGTTTTCCCTTCCTCTAAGGTATAGCAAAGGAGATACCGAGAAGCTAAAGATATACCAGTCCCTCCATGGAAACGACTGGAGAAAGATTGGCGAGATGATGTCTGGAAGTAGCCTCTCTGTGGCCCTGAAGTTCTCCCAGATCAGCAGTTGTAAGTCGTGGTCTCTAGAGCCCACTTTGGTGAACAAATCAGCCCACAGTGGCCCAGGGCCCAGGCATCACTGCAGGCCTGTCTTCTGAGAGAGTCATCACTCTTTCAGCCATTCTCTTACTGATTCATTTATTTCTTCATGCATATTGATGCAGCCTTTATTCACCAGACTGATTTCTGCCACACGTTATGTCAGTAGCTTTCAGTGTGACTCCAACTGCCAGGTAAACTGAAACCCACTCAGCCGGTGGGCAGGAGAACCTGGGCCACCAAGGTCCTTTCCCCCAGGTGACCAGGGAAACCATCAAAGGGAGGGCCTGTTAGTCAGGGACGTTTCCCAAAGCCAGTGTCAGTCGTCTCTTGTCTGTTCTCTTCTTTCATAAAAAGCTTCCTTGGTTATATTCTTCACCTTAAAAAGTCCCCAGTTGCTTTCAGAAGACAGTCCTTAGTGGGTGTTAGCTTCAGCCCAGAGGCTCACATGCTCCGGCCCTGCAGGCAGAGCCGTGCAGCGGGTCCCAGCAAGGCGTCTGCATGTCCGCACGTGGTAAACTCTGAGGTGGTGGAGACCACGCCTTTTGTGCCACCAACTCTGGCCACCGGTGCCACGCGAAGACTCAGCACAGCCAATTCTGCCAGTTTCCAAGAAGTAAAGCAAACATCTGGATTTGCACGTGTGTGTGAAATCAAGATCTTTTTTTTCTTGGGACTCTCTTTTTTAAAATAAATAAATTTATTTATTTATTTATTTATTTATTTATTTATGGCTGTGTTGGGTCTTCGTTGCTGTGAGCGGGCTTTCTCTAGTTGCGGTGAGCAGGGGCTACTCTTTGTTGCAGTGTGCGGGCTTCTCAGTGTGGTGGCTTCTCTTGCTGTGGAGCATGGGCTCTAGGCGCGCTGGCTTCAGTAGTTGTGGCGCACAGACTCTAGAGCGCAAGCTCAGTAGATGTGGCACATGGGCTCAGTAGTTGTGGCTCGTGGGCTCTAGAGTGCAGGCTCAGAAGTTGTGGTGCATGGGCTTAGTTGCTCCATGGCATGTGGGATCTTCCCAGACCAGGGATTGAGCCCGTGTCCCCTGCGTTGACAGGCGGATTCTTAACCACTGCCCTACCAGGGAAAACCCTCTTGGGATTCTCTTGATTTTTAAATATTCATCCAAATTGTTATTGGGGAAATAGTAACAATAACATTCTGTAGGCCAGATCGAAGATATCTGTAGCCTTCCAGCTTGAGGCCTCTTCCTTAGCATGACTGTGAGCATGTAGACAAGAAGAGCGAATCATAGAAGCTTTTGATGCCCTGCACCAAGGACTGGCTTTAGGAATTTACAGGTGCTGGGACTTCCCTGGTGGTGCAGTGGTTAAGAATCCACTTTTCCACTTCAGAGGGCATGAGTTTGATCCCTGGTCAGGGAACTAGGATCCCACATGCTGCAGAGCAACTAAGCCCACTCTCTGCATCTAGAGAGAAACCTGTGTGCCACAACGAAGGTCCTACGTGCTGCAGCTAAGGCCGAACACAGCCAAATATTTTTTTTAATTAAAAAAATAGCTTAATGAGTGCAATATGTTAAAAAAAGAAAGAAAAAAAGAAATTCACAGGTGCCTTCATCAAGTACTGTGGTGACGCCATTGTAGCTGTTAATTTCACTCCAGAAACTCTTGGGGAGAGTTATTTATATAACATGAAAGTCGTTTGGTTATTCTCTTTCCACTAAATGTTTGGGAACCTCACAATTTCTTGCAGTAGGTATTACTCTTAGAAACAGGAAGAACAGCTTTCTCGAAGATAAAAAAAAAGATTGCATTAAGAAAGGATTTGTTTTCTTTGCAGTTGGTTGTGTATGTGTGTGTGTGTGTGTATGTGTGTGTGAGTGTGATTGGTCCTTAAAAGGAATCTATGGCCACTTTTGTAGTTTCATTTTGATTTGCATGTAACTGATAGTTTTTTTGGTTTTGTTTTGTTTTGTTTGGCTGCGTTGGGGCTTCATTGCTGCGCGCGAGCTTGTTCTAGTTGTGGCGAGCGGGAGTTACTCTTTGTTGTGGCGTACGGACTTCTCATTGCCGTGGCTTCTCTTGTTGCAGAGCACGGGCTCTAGGTGCGCAGGCTTCAGTAGTTGTGGCATAAGGGCTCAGTAGTTCTGACATGCGGACTCTAGAGCACAGACTTAATAGTTGAGGCGCGTGGGCTTAGTTGCTCCCCGGCATGTGGGAACCTCCTGGACCAGGGCTCGAACCTGTGTCCCCTGAACTGGCAGGCGGATTCTTAACCACTGCACCACCAGGGAAGTGCATAACTGATAGTTTTATGTTTGTGTAATTGAGATGTTGCCCATTGTCTTCTGAAAAGTGTCTGATTTACCTTTTTGTTTATAAAGGCTTTATTTTGGGACTTCCCTGGTGGTCCAGTGGTAAAGAATCCTCCTTCAGATGCAGGGGACGCTGGTCGGGGAACTAAGATCCCACATACCGCAGGGCAGCTAAGCCCGTGTTCCACAGCTGCTGAGCTCACGCACCCTGTAGCCCATATGCCACAAACTACAGGGGCCATGCACCACAACTAGAGGGAGAAAATTCACACGCCACAACTAGAGAGAAGTCCGTGCACCATAACAAAGAGCCTGCGCTGCAACAAAAGATCCCACGTGCTTCAACAAAGATCTCATGTGCCGCAACTAAGACCCAACACAGCCAAAAAAATAAAGAAAATAAATAAATTAAGGGAAAAAAAAGACTATTTTTCTAGAGCAGTTTTGGGTTCACAGGTAAAGTGAGAGGAAGGTACAAAGACTTCCTACTTATCTCCTGCCCTACACATGCACGGCACACCCCCATTCTCAACAACCCCCAGCAGAGTGGTCCATTTGTTACAATCCGTGAAGCTACCTTGACACATCTTAACCCCCCAGAGTCCACAGTCCACATTAGGGTTCACTCTTGGTGTTGTAGCTTCTGTGGGTTTGGAGAGATGTCAAATGACAGATACCCCTCATCATCATTTTGTTGTTAATATTGTGTTTGAAAGCAAATAGATGAGCAACTTCAAGACCATCCTTTTATGTCAACAGAAAGAAATCATGGTGCTTGGAGCAAGACGGACACCCAGAAACTAATCAAGGCTGTTGAAGAAGTGATTCTAAAGGAAATGTCTCCCCAGGAGCTAAACGAGATGGATTCTAAACTCCAAGAGAATCCTGAAGGTCGCCTGTCAGTTGTTTGGGAAAAACTGTACAAAGGCATATCCTGGGTAGAAGTGGAGGCAAAAGTGGAAACCAGGAATTGGATGCAGTGTCAAAGTAAGTGGTAAGTTTGAGGCTTCTTACATAAATTTCAACAAGAAGCATTCCCTGCCCCTCTCTCAGCAACTTCCGGAGAGGGGTGGACTGCTGAGGTTACTAAGAATATCTGTAACTAACACGTGGAAAGCCTTACAGTAGGTCAAGAATGATCCTCTCTAATCCGCTGCTCCAACCACTTCAATATCGAAAGCTGATTTAAGTTAGCATTTAACCACCCCTGATTCATTGTGTGGCTTCTTCATAAAGAACTTGGACCTTTTTATTCTATTTATTTATTTATTTAATTGAAGTAGAGTTGATTTACAATGTTGTGTTAGTTTCTGGTGTACTAAGTGATTCAGTTGTGCATATATATTATTTTTTTTGATTCTTTTCCAATGTAACTTATTACAAGATAGTGAATACAGTTTCCTGTGCTGTACAGCAGGACCTTGTTGTTTATCTATTTTATATATAGTAGTTTGTATCTGCTAATCTGCAATTTCAAATTTATTCCTGCCCCCTTTCCCCTTTGGTAACCATAAGTTTGTTTTCTGTATCTGTGAGTCTGTTTCTGTTTTGTAAACAGAACTTGAATCTTTTTAATATTGAATATTGACTTCTGATTTCTTCACTCTGTCCCTTTCTTCATAAAACAAGATTGTTACCTATTTATAGCATGAAAGAAATACAAAATTAACGTCTGGATATTTAGGAGGGAAATCACAAGTGTAGTGATCAGTAATACCTCCACCTTTTTACTTTTGCTTTCTAATTCAGCAGTTCCTCTGTCTTCATCCAAAGCAGGGCAGTCATACTCTTTCATCCTAGAACATCTTTAGGTACATCCATCATGAAGAAGTAGTTTCGGTCCAGATGTTGCTGCATGTTCTTTGCCCAACGTAGCTTTTCCCAGCCCTGGAGGGATTCCGAGCTAACTTTCAGCTGCAACATGACAGCTTGAAGCAGTGGTTCTACAGCCCACGACCCAGGTCTCCTGTGTAAACGGGGCTCCATCATCCTGCATAAAGGGGGCTCCGTCATCTTGACCATTAAAGAAGAATGAAATCCAGAGTGGGCATGTTGTACGTTAAAAGCAAACTGCTAGATTATACTGAGTATTGTTTATATACCTTACCGTTCTGCTGTAGAATATTTATCTTACTAGAAGACTACCCTCAGGAAATAAGGACAGATAATGTTTTGGGGGGGAAGTGTGTAATATGGAGGAACCAGAGCCCTTTCTACCCCTATATCTTAGGCTTAAAAAAAGGAGTGGGGACTTCTCTGGTGGTGCAGTGGTTGAGAGTTTGCCTGCCGATGCAGGGGACATGGGTTCGTGCCCTGGTCCAGGAAGATCCCACATGCCGCGGAGCGGCTAGGCCTGTGAGCCATGGCTGCTGAGCCTGTGCATCCAGAACCTGTGCTCTGCAACGGGAGAGGCCACAACAGTGAGAGGCCTGCGTACCGAAAAAAAAAAAAAAAAAAAAAAGGAGTGGGGGCTTCCCTGGTGGTGCAGTGGTTAAGAATCCGCCTGCCAATGGAGGGGACACGGGTTCGATCCCTGGCCTGGTAAGATCCCACATGCCGTGGAGCAACTAAGCCCGTGTGCCACAACTACTGAGCCTGCACTCTAGAGCCTGTGAGCCATAACTACTGAGCCTGTGTGCCACAACTACTGAAGCCCACCTGCCTAGAGCCCGTGCTCTGCGACAAGAGAGGCCACTGCAATGAGAAGCCCATGCACCGCAATGAAGAGTAGCCCCTGCTCGCCACAACTAAAGAAAACCCACGTTCAGCAATGAAGACCCAACACAGCCAAAAATAAATAAATTATTAATTAATTACTTTTAAAAAAGGAGTGGGTTATAAAGCCTCGGTTGGAAGATGATATGTCAGTGTCTTAAAAAGGAAATGATGAAGGGGAGCCGTGCTTCAGAATCAGCATAATTAAATAACATGCAAGGGTTCTTTTTTAATTTGAAGAAAAAAGTAGGAAACTTGAATGCTGAGCATAGGTTTACTTCATGAAACATTGAAATGGCATCAGCGGGTACATTTCAAACCAGTGAACATGGGCGGCTATTCGTAAAAACTGTCAGTTTCTCTGTGTGTGCCTCATGTACCTCCCTGCTCAAGAAAGTAAATGTCACAGCTCATGATCTGTCCATCAGATTGTGACAGATTTCACTCTTCAAGAGAAGCACTTTTTAAATATTTTTAATTGGGCTGCTTCTCTCATTAGGAACTTCAGGGAACCCTTTCCCTCAGCCTTGAACTTGGGGCCTTAGAGGAATCATGGAGTCATTGATCACTTTAGTAAATCTGTGTAGTTTGGTGTTTCAGCAGCTATAATGGTAATAAGAGCAATATCTCTCTGTTTGATAAACAAGCAAAAATAAATTGAGTCTACACAGCATCCTTTAGCACCTGCAAGCAGGCTTATTCTTTTTTTTTCCTCCCTTTTATTATACTGTTTATTATGGAAATTGTGTAACACACACCAACTTAGAACTCCTTGTATCCATCACTCATTTTCAATAACCATCAACTTTCTATCTCTTTATTTACCCTCTCCCACTTTAAAAAACTTTTAAAAAGGTATATTCTTGATGGTGGTAAATCTTAGCTGTGATGAGTTGCAAAAGTTATAAAGTGGTTCTGAATAAGGACAATTTAAATGAGGAAAACAAAGGACATTTTAATGGAAACTTTACCCCGAAAATAAACTGTTTTTCTTTCTTTCAATGTAGGATGGAAATTCTAACCAAGAAGAGGACAAATGGTCGGGACGTATACCGGGGACTTAATGCCCTACAGGCCAAGATCAACCTCATTGAAAGGTACAGAAATAGAAAGTGACGATATTTTACCCGTTTTCCTCTCTAGCCAAAGAGTAATTGTTAAACAGCAGAATCTGCAGTAAGATTACCACGGTTCATATTCCTGTTCCAGCTCTTTCTATGTGCATGACCTTGGATGTGTTTCCTGCCTTTCTAGTTCTTGGTTTGTTCATCTTAAATGAGGATGATAATAACAGTACCTGCCTCTTAGTGTTATTGGCCGAAGAAATGAAAATGCATGCAAAACGTAGCATGCACTCAATAAACATAGCTCTTTGAGTCTTTAAGGCTTTCACATAGACATTGCTTACTTCTGTCCATTGGAAAATGGAGGTAAATACTTCAGGCCGAGCCCTACTGCTCTCTAGCATGCATTAGTTGGCGTCACTGCTGCTTGGTCTTTAGTTTTGTCTTTGAGTTCCTGGTCCGTGCAGAGTCCTCCCTCCCCTGATCGACAGGGAGACACAGAACTGTTTTACAAAGACTGCGAGTCTAGTGGACCTGGCCTCATGTCCAATGAGGAACAGCAAAGAGCAGAAGAAACCTTTGGATTCTGGCCGCCCTGTCCAGCTTCATTATTCTTGCGCTCTGTCAGGAAGCCTGCTTCTCCTTCATTGGTGGGCTTCCTCGTTCTCCACGCTGGCCTGGCTGGGGTTTTTCTCCTCTACCAGAGACAGCAGAGACTAGCAGAGCCAAGGAGGGCATCTCACATCAGGCAGGCCTGGGTTCCAATGTGGGTACCCCCTATGAATCATGAAACCTTGAGCCAATGACCCGAGCTCTCAACCCTGATTCCTGGCCTGTGGAAAGGACATAATCCCCTAGCTTCATCAGGTGGTGTTGAGGGTAAATGGATTAGTGGGTATCAAGGTCTTAACCCAGTGTTTGTCACTTAGTAAGTGCTGAGTACACATGTATACTACTCTTGTGTGTCTACATTGAATGGTGAAGTTGTGTTTTTGTTTGTTTGGTTGGTTGGTTTTTAATATTGTATTTATTTATTTGGTTGTGCCGTGTCTTAGTTGCAGCAGGCAGGTTCATTAGTTGTGGCATGCAGACTCTTAGTTGTGGCATACATGTGGGATCTAGTTCCCTGACCAGGGATCAAACCCGTGTGCCCTGCATTGGGAGTGTGGAGTCTTAACCACTCTGCCACCAGGGAAGTCCCTGTGTTTTCTTTTTTTTTTAATTGAAGTATAGTTGATTTACAATGTTGTGTTTAACCTTTGCTATACAGCAAAGTGACTCAGTTATACATATATATATTCTTTTTCATATTTCATTCTTTTCTATTATGGTTTATCACAGCATATTTAATATAGTTCCTTGTGAAGTTGTGTTTTTTACTAGGCTTGGTGGGAGATGCAAAGGGCTCAGGAGGAGGAAGGGTGATTTTTTGGTCTGTAGCTCACCCCAAGACCTTGGGCTGACCTTGGGTTAGCATGCCAGTGACACTGGGCCTGTGTAACAGGGGAGCTGGAGCAGGGGTGAACACGCTGAGGCCTTCCAGCTCTTAATATTCTGTGAGCCCATGAAGATGTGGATCCTGTTGATTTTTGGCTTGAAAACTTAATTTTTATTTTTTCTCATAGGTTGAATGAAATAAATGTGGAAGATGTTAATGAAATAGACTGGGAAGATCTTGCTAGCACCATAGGGTAAGGCCATTTGTTTAATATTAATCTAATGAAAAAATCAGAGAGGAGTTCTAATAAATGCCTCTCAGATTTGAAGAACAGGACTGAAATTCCTGCTGCTTATGGAACTCATCTATAAATTGTATTTGTGTATATATGTATTGGGAACACCCTGTCTACGTACCAGACCAGGTAAATCAGACCTGTGCTCCCTCTGCTCCAACCACCACCGCCACCCCAAGACACCTGAGAAGAGTGAATGAAATGTGTGCAGAGTCTCTTAAAAGCTTCATGGAGCACACCAGCTATGACTGGGATGAAGAACCCATGGTCCCTTTGCCCATAATTAGCCTTTTACCATTTGCCACATTGACTTTATCATCCCTCCCTTTCCCGCTCCCTTCTACAAGGGAATAGAATTCTTTCCCTTAACCGTTTCAGTGTTAGTGGTGGACGCCATGTCTTCAGCAAGGCTGTTATTCTGCATCAGCACAGTGATCGTACTGAGGGCACCTGACACTGATGCACTACTATTGTCTAAAACACAGCCCCCATGCAAATTTCACCCAGCGTCCCAGTCCTGTCCTTTATAACACTTTCCCCCTGATTTAAGATCCAGTCCAGGATCTGTCTCCTTAGAGTCTTCTAAACAGCAGAGTTGTTCTGCCTTTTCTTTTCTTTTTTTTTAATTATTGGAGTATAGTTGATTTACAGTGTTTCAGGTGTACAGCAAAATGATTTCTGTTATAGATTTTTTTAAATTTATTTATTATCTTATTTATTTAATTTTGGCTGTGATGGGTCTTGATTGCTGCGCGTGGGCTTTCTCTAGTTGGGGCGAGCAGGGGCTACTCTTCATTGCGGCTCGCGGGCTTTTCATTACGGTGGCTTCTCTTGTTGAGGAGCACGGGTTCTAGGCGCGTGGGCTCAGTAGTTGTGGCTCGTGGGCTCTAGAGCACAGGCTCAGTAGTTGTGGTGCACAGGCTTAGTTGCTCTGCGGCATGTGGGATCTTCCTGGACCAGGGCTCGAACCCATGTCCCCTGCAGTGGCAGGCAGATTCTTAGCCACTGCACCACCAGGGAAGTCCCTCCATTATAGGTTATTACAAGACATTGAATATAGTCCCCTGTGCTATACACTAGGTCCTTGTTGTTTATCTATTCTATATACAGTAGTGTGTATCTGTTAATGCCTTTGTCTTCTACGATGTTGAAATTGTGGGAAAATACAGGCTAGTCATTGTGGAGAACTTGCCTCAGCTGGGGAGTTTGTCAGACGCTTCCTCACTGTTAGATTCGGGTTTTGTATTTTACACGGGAATCAGTCACGGGGGAGGCTGTGTTTGTGTCACCAGGTCACATCCCATCATGAGGCATGTGGTTCTGATTTTGATCCCCTGGCTCTGGCGGCCTCTGCCACACTGCCCCACTGTAGAAAAGTAAGTTTTTCTCTTGGTGAAAAGAAACGGCCACGGGGAGATATTTTGAGACCACATCAAGCTCCTGTTCCTCTTCGGATTTGCCTCAGTGGTTTCGGTGTGCTGTTCCTTTGCATTTCTCCTCCGAGGAGTGAGATTTCATCGGTTGTCACTGTCTGTCTTCATTGCTATGGTCCTTGCATTTTCAATCAGTTCCTGCCACTGGAGGAGAGGCCATCACTCTGAAGACCTGAGTTCACTGCTGGCCAAGCAACAGAGAGCTGGCTGGCAAAGCACAGTCCCTCTAAGCAATGCAAACTGTTGAGCATCACAGGGCTCAGGGGTTGGTGGGCTTTGGGAGGTGGGGATGTTGAGGGACTGTCTGGCCTTTAGTTCGGGAAGGGTGCTGAGGGGAACAGGGCTGCCACAACCTGGCTGCCTTTCAGAAACGTGGCTGCTGGCGTGAGGTTGTCACTGATCCATTAGGAAGGGTGTAAACTGGTTCTGCTGGTTAGTTATTTACACCTTGGGATTATGGACAAAGAACAATCAGTCCTTTTTTTTTAACTTGGAGAATTGGAATCTTTTCGTGGCAGGCCCTGTTGGGAGTCACAGACACATGCCCATGGTTCCAAACCCTTTCCTCTTCTAGCTCGTCTCAGGGGTGGGGCACCAGCTCTTGGGTGTGGGTCCCTGAGAGGGGAGGGTGTTAGGGGCTTTGAAGGAAGGCTGTCCTGCTGTGTACCCCACCAACTCCCATCCTAAGAAGTATTCATGTCGACAGGTCCCTCCCTTTGTAATATCAAACCCCTTTTGAAAAATCTGACTTTTCCAATAAATGTTTGTGTATCTTGTGACATTGCCACAAATCACATTTCTTAAATTAAAATGGGTTTTTAATGATTTTAAGTAGAATTATATACTTAAATATTGATTGTTCTGGTTAAGGTTTAGAAATCTCAAAACTGTAAAACAGACATCATGGCATCCAGTCAAATACCATTGGAAATAGTACATCCTCAAAGTTTTAATAACGAATTAAAACAGTGAAAATAATTAAATTAGAAGTTCGGTCTCTTCAGGTTCTTTAAGCCTCCCTTGTGAATTGTTTAGGCAGGATTTTAAAGAAAGCATCTCCACCTAATGAGATGTAACACCTACTTCGTTTGAAAATGTCCAGGTCAGTTATTGTTACTTCTTGAAGCCTGAGCTTTGATCTGCAGAACAACCTGGGTGTGGGGCGCTGTGGGAAGAGGGAAGGCATAGATGCCCTAGATCTTGGGCTTTGCAGTCAGGTGGACCGGGCGTCAAGTCCTGGGACTCTGCTCATAATTTAGCCAGCCTTGGGCAGGTCATTCCCTCACTTGCCTCTGCGTAACGGTTTCCTCATCTGTGCAGCTTTGTAACAGCACCGTGATGACGACGACAGCAAGGAGACAGTGCGTGTCATGCCATGCACACGCGGCGGGCAGCTGCTGCCATGAGGAGGCAGAGAGAGCCCAGCCATCTTGTACTTCCACATACCTAGCAGATCCAGTTATTCCCACTAATCATATAACAACTAGATTAATTAATTACTGAAACAAATATGCCACGCTTTTGTGGCTTAGGAAGTGAGTGCCCAGGAAGTGAAGTTAGTGATTTTCACTTTAAAAAAATATTTAAGATGTGGTTGTTTCTGTCCTACTTATTGTAAATGAAAAGTGGATTTGACTCACCAGAATATCGTAAGCATCCACTTTATTTAGCTTTGTAAAGTAAAAAATCCAGACCCCTGCCTTTGCATTGTGACAAATATATAGTTAGCCTGAAGGTAGTGGTTAAGAGTGTAGGATTTGTGAAATGTTGCCATTGGCAGCAACACGGATGGACCTAGAGATGATCATACTAAGTGAAATAAGCCACACAGAGAAAGACAAATAGCATAGGATATCAATTATATGTGGAATCTTTAAAAAACTGATACAAATGAACTTACTTACAAAACACAAATAGACTCACAGACATAGAGAACAGACTTATGGTTACCAAAGGGTTAGCGGGCGGGAGGTAGGGGGATAACTTAGGAGGCTTGGATTAACATATACACACTACAGTATGTAAAATACATAAACAATAAGGACCTACTGTATAGCACAGGGAACTATACTCAATATCTTGTAATAATCTATAATGGAAAAAAAAATCTGAAAAAATTATATATATATATATATATATATATATGTACAACTGAATCTTTCTGCTGTACCCTTGAAAGTAACACAACGTTATAAATTAACTATACTTCCATTAAAAAACACTGATATCAAAAAAAAAGAAAGAAAAAAGTAGAATTTGGAGTGGACCCAATTGAAGTCCCAGCCCTTCCCCCCTATTCACTGTAAGATCTTGGGCATCTTCTCTTGGGTTCCCCATCTCCAAAACGAGGGATAAGCATAGGAGGCCCCACACAGAGTGGTCGTGAGGGTTATTTGTTGCTCTGCGGAGAGCCCTCAGGGTGGGGCTGAAGACAATGTTAGCATCAGCCCCTGTGAGCTAGTGTTACACCTTGTCTTCTCAACTGGTAGTTTAGATTATTCTAGTTTAGACAGAATCCGTGTTGTTGTACTTCTGTTTTTCTTCCTTTTGTGTGTGTGTGTTTAACCAGATGAACAATAGCTTTTCATACGTGTCTTATTTTTCTCACATGTGTAGACATGAGGATTAAGAAAGCTGCTTAGGTCTGTAGACCACCCCTCAATCAATGCACTTAGTACACAGGACTGAAATGATTAATTTTTAAACTGCCACTAACTTTTTGACACCTTTTCCTTTCTAAAGGGGTGTTCCTCCATCTTACGTCCAAAGTAAATTTTATAAGCTGAAAGCTTCCTGTGTTCCGTTTTGGCAGAAGAAGACTTTTCCAGGTCAGTATTTTCGATATCTGAATAGTTAAAAACGCAGCATATGGGGACACACGCTGGTAGTGTGACCTTGGGTAGTGACTTTTGGGAACCTCAGATTCTTCAAATGGAAAATGGTAAAAATTGGCAAATTATAACCCCTACCTGACAGGACTTTCAAAAGTACTAAATGAGATAATGAGCTTGAGAAGTGTGGTCACCAGGCGGCCGGGCGTTTAGCAAGCACTGGGTGAGGAGCTGCGAGTGCTTCTGGATTGCACAGCACACATGCTTACACCACATGCCTGCACACACACTGATCCACAAAAAACTGGAGGTACAGTTTCTTCTCTGCAGCCATTTGTAGGTGGTTTACATATGTAATTCCCAAACCTGGACTATCGGAGTCAGGTGGGGAACTTGGGAAAAAAGATACATACCTGGGTCTCATCCCAGACCCAGTCGATCCTAGTCTCTAGTCTGGGTCCAGAGGCTAGATTTTTCTCTAACAAGCTCACAGATGAGTCGCCAGTGGCCTGCCCAGCATCATTGTTTGGGAACCACTGGTTCAGGTAACACTGCACCCTGCAGTGTGTGACAAAATGCTCCTTGCTTTCAGCGGACAGCACTTCCTGGGTTTGAATCCTGGCTTCGCCCTCCTGACTCTATGACTTTGGATGAGCTTCATGTCTTTATGCCTCATTTGAAACACGGGTGAACAATAGTGCCTACCTCATAGCATTTTTGAGAGGATTGAATGAGTGACTATGAATAAAGCAGTTAGAGCCAGGTCTTGCACACAGTAGTGCCAGTAACAATGCATTGTCAT
This sequence comes from Mesoplodon bidens, assembly GCF_964165515.1. Classification (NCBI taxonomy): domain Eukaryota; kingdom Metazoa; phylum Chordata; class Mammalia; order Artiodactyla; family Ziphiidae; genus Mesoplodon; species Mesoplodon bidens. Next base: position 657,395 of record NW_027672190.1, on the reverse strand, counting down.
CATCTGTGCCATCCGTCCTTTGACCTTGGGAAGAGGCTTTGTCAGATCATCTCAAGATTCAGTTTCTTTTCTTTAGAGATTATAGACTACCTTCATGAGACTAGTCTACCGTTGCTTCAAGAAAAATTAGAGAAGAAGATGGAGAAAAACGGGACTGAGATCCAGACTCTGGCAACCCCCAAGCCAGTCTTCCTGTTTCGAGACATCTTTTGTTGTGACGATGACAGTGAGGGAGAAGACGGAGATGAACAATGTTAAGCGGCTGATACTCTCTTGTCCATTTTTCTAGGTCTGGTTGTGTTTATGTACGTGTCAATAATGCTATTTCCACTATTGATTTTACTGAAGAAGGTGCAACAGCCAAAGGAAGGGTATGAAAATAATAACATACTGTGGAACATTAAAAATTGATTCACATTTCATATTCAAGTTTGTCTGAATGTGAAAAGAAAGGCGAGTACATGAGTTGATTTAATATTTTCTGTGCTATTATATTGAAAATTATCATATTGAAAATACTTACAACTAATGGTTTTCATACAACAACAGGATCCCAAGTCCCTCTAATGGCAGCAGAGGGTAGTCATGTCCAAGGAACATTTTCTTTTTGTTTTTTTTTTTTATGGCTGTGCCACATAGCTTATGGGATCTTAGTTCCCCACCGGGGATTGAACCCAGGCCCTCGGCAGTGAAAACGCAGAGTCCTAACCCCTGGACCGCCAGGGAATTCCCCAATGAACATTTTCATGGTGTGGATTCAACTATACGTGCATTCAGCAAAACAGAGAATGTTAACAATTTTAATAATGCATGCCATTTTTTTCTGTGTTTCAGTTGTTTAGATGTATATTTTAGTGTGTGTGCGTATTAGGTAAGTGGTACAGGGACGTTTGTGTTCCTGGAAGCTGGTTTCGGTTCCCATGTGCCTGTCATGGTGTGCGTATCTCATCTTCCCGAGTGTGATTCTAGTGTTTAAAGATAAGTATTTTTCATACAAGATGCCCTCTCAAAGCCAGTCACAGAATTCTTCTGGTGTTTAACTGGAAAAAACAAAGAATCCAGCAGTCTCTTCCATTGCTTCTGGAAAAACTGCCTCTGTTAGACTTCCCTTGCTGGCAAGGGGAATAAAGTGCCCAGGCTTCTAGCCTCATCTGTACAGGGGAGAACATAGAAAGGAAGGTGTGGGTGAGCAATATCCCATACAGTGAGGCCACCCTCTGGGCCAAGGTGCAGCACCCTTGTCTCCTGAGTGTAGCATCATGCTGTGTGATGTTGGTTAATTCATCCACAAAGCTAGACATGTTTCCAAGCTTGCCGTCATCAGAGAAGGAAGAATAGAGAGAAACAAGTTTAGGAGTCCTCATTCACCAGTATATCCACAGCACCTATCATGGTGTTGTGCAAATAATAGACACTCGATAAATATTCAGGGCACAAATGAGTATTTTCTTTTTAAAAGTTAATTAATTACTTTATTTTTGGCTGTGTTGGGTCTCCGTTGCTGCAGAGGCTTTCTCTGGTTGCGGAGAGCAGGGGCTACTCTTCATTGCAGTGCACGGGCTTCTCACTCTGGTTGCTTCTCTTGTTGTGGAGCACGGGCTATAGGTATGTGGGCTTCAGTAGTTGTGGCCCATGGGCTCATTAGTTGTGGTGCACAGGCTTAGCTGCTCCGCAGCATGTGGGATCTTCCTGGACCAGGAGGTGAACCCATGTCCCCTGCATTGGCAGGCGGACTCTTAACCACTGCGCCACCAGGGAAGTCCCAGAACAAATGAATATTTTCTTTTTAATAAGCATCTTGCCTTTAGTCACCTCCTTCTATCTGTCAAACATACCAATCTTCAGGCTGATGGGAATATAAATTACATGTTCCTTTTGGAGGACAATCCGGTAGAATACATCAAAGCCTTAAGAATGTACATATTCTGAGGTCCAGCAATTTCACTTCTAGGACCTAAAGAAATAACAGAACTAGTGTAAAAGAATGGCACATTTATAATATGGAAACTAGAAAAATGAATGTTCTTTCATAAGAAATTTACTATATATGATGGTGTATTCCTAGAATGGAATATTAGGCAGTAATTAAAGAATGATAATGAGGGACTTCCCGGGTGATGCAGTGGTTAAGAATCTGCCTGCCAATGCAGGGGACATGGGTTCAATCCCCGGTCTGGTAAGATCCCACATGCCACAGAGCAACTAAGCCCATGCACCACAACTACTGAGCCTGCACTCTAGAGCCCGCAGGCCACAACTACTGAGCCTGTGTGTCACAACTACCGAAGCCCACGCTCCTAGAGCCCGTGCTTCACAACAAGAGAAGGCACTGCAATGAGAAGCCCACGCACCACAACAAAGAGCAGCCTCTGCTCGCAGCAGCTAGAGAAAGCCCACACATGACAACAAAGACACAACACAGCCATGAATAAATAGATAAATTAAAAAAAATAATGATAGTGATAGATTTTTTTAACATACAAGGTAAACAGTATCATCAACTAAAATATATACTGTTTTTCATTCAGAAGTGTACATATTATCTTCTTAATTTTGTAACAGTAAAAAAAAATAGGGACTTCCTGGTGGTCCAGTGGTTAAGACACCTTGCTTCCAATTCAGGGGGCACAGGTTCGATCCCTGTTGGGGGAACTAATATCCCACATGCCGCGTGGTGCAGCCAAAAAAGAAAAAAAAATGTGTAAATAGAGATGCATTACAGAGTAACGGAGGAATTAAACCCAAAGTGTTGACAGTGGTTCTCTCCGGGGAGTGGGATTGTGAGTTTATAGGTTAGAAGTCTTGACTTGCAAGTGCCAGAAAATGAGACTCAGATAGCTCAAAGGAATCTGGGGACTCTCAGACTGAAAATCCAGAGGGAGAGGATGGATCCAGCTACTCGGAGTCCCCAAAATGTGTTTTCTTGCTGATTCTCAGCTCTCCCTTCTCCAGAGTCCACTTCATCTTCAATCCACACAAGGGGCCCCTTGGTCCTGAGGGGTGCCTTCATAGAGCCCCATGTTATAGCATCCTTATTATTACTTAAATAGAGGATGCCATTCAGAGAAGAGAACAATAGCTCTTGCTTAAGTCCTGGGTTTCGTTTCCAGTGCCCAAATTAGAGCTTGTGCCCAACTCTGAGCCATCACTGTAGCCACAAAAAATAGGATGGTCTTCAACCCATCTGGGCTCATGTCTGGAGCTCGGATTTAGCTCAACCTGCCTTAAATGGCTGAAAGGGTAAATACCCCTGTGGACAATTGTTCCCAATTGTCATCTCTATTCTGCATTGTTATCACCATACAAACAAGCCATGGTGTTAGCTATCTTTTTTATTTTTATTTTTATTTTTGCGGTACGTGGGCCCCTCAACGCTGCGGACCCTCCCGCTGCAGAGCACAGGCTGCGGACGCGCAGGCCCAGCGGCCATGGCCCACGGGCCCAGGTGCTCCGCGGCATGCGGGATCCTCCCGGACGGGGGCACGGACCCACACCCCCTGCACTGGCAAGCGGACCCCCAACCACTGCGCCACCAGGGAAGCCCAGTATTAGCTATCTTTGATTCTATACAGGTAGAATCAATTACCACTTTCTGCTACACTCCCCCAACTGCCCCCAACTTCTAAATGCTCATGTTCCTCGAGACTTTTTGGACTCTTCACATTCTCCCGGTGCCTCGAAATAACATCTATGTGCTGATGGCTCCCAAATGTGTAGTTATAGGTCAGATTCTCCCCCAAACTCCAGGCTAAAATATTAATCTACCTACCTGCTATTTCCATTCAAACGTCTGAGCTGTTTGACCATAAGGTTAAAAAGGACTTTAGTTTCTCAGAGCAGTTTTAGGTTCACAGCAAAATTCAGAGCAAGCTACAGAGATTTCTGATATACCCGCTGCTGCCCCCTGCCGTATGCATAGTATCCCCCATTACCAATATTCCCTACCAGTGTAGTACATTTGTTACAACTGAGGAACCTGCGGTGACACGTCATTATCACCCAGAGTCCATAGTTTTCATTAGGGTTCACTCTTGATATGTACATTCTATGGATTTGGACAAATGTATACTGACATGTATCAGTCCTTTAATATCAGAGTACTTTCACTGCCCTAAAAATCCTCTGTGCTCTGCCTGAAAGCTCAGTCAGTTCACAAAGAAGATACAATAATTCTCAATCTGCACATGAATAGATTTTCTAGGGCTTCCCCAGTGGCGCAGTGGTTGAGAGTCCTTCTGCCGATTCAGGAGACACGGGTTCGTGCCCCAGTCCTTGAAGATCCCACATGCTGCGGAACAGCTGGGCCCGTGAGCCATGGCCGCTGAGCCTGTGCGTCCGGAGCCTGTGCTCCGCAACAGGAGAGGCCGCAACAGTGAGAGGCCCGCATTCCACAAAAGAAAAGAAAAGAAAAGATGTTCTACATCATTATTCATTAGGGAAATACAAATGAGGCACCATTTTAACCCATTGGGATGACTGAAATTTAAAATACTTACAATAGGGATAGTATTGACAAGGATGTGGAGCAAATGGCAGTCTTATACTTTGTTTATGGTAATTGAAGATGGTCAAATCACTTTGGAAATGGCTTGTAAATTCTTGTAATGTTAAAGACACACCTACCCTGTAATCCAGCAATTCCACTCCTGCATATTTATACATGTTAAATGAAAACATATGAGCATAAAAAGACTTGTACAGTAGTGTTCACAACGGCTTTATCTATTAACAGTGGAAAACTTGAAACCACCCAATATTCATCAGTAGATGACTAAAAGAAAAAAACCCAATCGTGTTGTATTCATTGAATGACACCCTTCTCTGCAATAAAAATGAATTGCTGATACATACAGTAACATCTGTGGACTTCATACACTTCCTGTTGAACAAAAGCAGATGGTCAAAAGAATACATAGTGTATAATTCCATTGATAGAGTTCTAGAATAGTCTAAATTAATCTATGATGATAGATATGTTGATAGAAGTCAAATCAATGTTTCCATTGGGTGAATGGGGAGAAGATTTTCTGCCAAGTGTCCCAAGGGCACTTTTCTGGCAGGAAGAAAATGTTTTATATCATGATTAGAGATGGTTACATGAAATTATGGAGTTGTTAAAATCTCTCAACCATACACCTAAAATGTGTACTTATTGTGTATAATTATATATAAATTATATAAAGTTGACAGAATAATGGACTAAGAGGCTACAATGAAGGTTAATGATGATGAAGTCAATAGAAATTATAATATAACAAATATGTTAGTAATTCATTAAGAACAGATCCATTTCAAATAGAAATAATGTGTAACATGTTCTTGGAATGTTGATGATCCAAATAATGATGAGTAATGAGTCAAATGATCAAACTGGAAAAAGTACTGAAATTTTGACATAAAATACTGACATATAAAACTCACAATCTGTATCTAAAAATGAGAAAATCTATGACAACCTAGTAGTAATGTGTTATCAATTCCAAGTACTTAGGTTCAATCATTACACCAGAAACTTTATGTGTTCTGAATTCTTACAGCTTATCTGTGAAAAAAGGCTTGATCCAAATTTTTTAAACTTGACAATCCTAAAATGTGCATATTATCAAACGAAGTATTAATTTGAAATGTTCATAAACACAGTAAAATTTCATCAATCTTACTAGAAAAGAGACTGAATTACATTTGTGTTCCTTGTATAGAAAATGATCTTCAACCTCATTGCTGAGATAAAAGTGTATGAAGCCCAAATATATAACTTTTATAGAGTTTTGTTTGCAGCTTAAATATTTTTTTTTCTGAATTTTTAGTATTTGTGGGGTTTGTCCATTTAAAAAATTTGTAATTTGTGCTATTCATTTCAAATAAATATTAAAGACACCCCTCAAGTTGTGTAAACTTTGGGCTCTACAACTCCTGAGCATACCTTGGGTCAATGAATCTCTGAGTATAAAAAGCAATTCACGGAAAAATGCATTCAGTCTAATTTGATAAAGCTCAAAAACACGCTAAGCTTCAAATATTTACAGATTAAAGACAAACGTGGTAATATTATAAGGAAAGACCCACAGCGGGCTCCAAAGCAGGATGAAATTATGGCTTCAGTGGCCCTAGGCACTTTTTGCCTTCAGGGGCACTCTCCTCCTTAAAAATACCAAAATTTATATTTTATGACTGTATTGGTATAAAGACAAATAAATGGTAAATATTAAAAGATTTTCTTCAACGTAATATTCCACTTGTTTTTCTGATTTTATAAGAAGTTAAAACATTTCTGTGTGTCCCTAGCCCAAGCTACCCTGTAAAATGGAGGAGCCCCTCTGTTCAGGATTCACGGTAATATTCCGTTTCTTACACTGTGGTGAGTAGCTTAGCATTTTATAAATATCCTTTCATGGCTACTTTAATAAAAACGTATGTAATACATTCTTCAAGGATACACATTAAAATGGTTATCTCAGGGAAATAGAGATTCCGGTGATTTTTTTTCCATCTTCTCTTTCAGAAAAAGTTTTTTTTTTTTAATAGCCAGCCAGATCCCTATTTTACAAAAGTATTAATATTATTTTAAAAAGGATACCTACCCAATTTATAGTGCAATATAGTTCCGCACAGTTTTGTAACTTTCGTATTTAAACACTGGATTTGAATTTGGCCAACACAGTCCGCCTGACAGAGAAAAATCTAGAAACGAGAATAACAGTCTTTGCCTCCCGCTGGGATTGTTAAATTTCCATAACAGGCATCGGGGCTTTCCGATAAGCCACGCCCTCTTTCTGGAATGTTCTTCAGCAGGACCCTGCCCACTTCTTCCCTGGCTCACCCCTTCTCATTCTTTGGTTAGGGTTTTCTGCTCAGTAAGATCATCGCTGGCTGACCGGTCTGGATCGGGCCTAACTCAGCCTCTGCTTTCCTTTAGAGCCTTGATCAGAACTAGTAATTATTTGTTTTTCTGTCTCCTCTATTAGAGTATAAGCTAGTGGTGACGCCTCATCGTCGAAGTCAGCAGTAAGCGTTAAAAGAAAAAACAAAAAATGGGTAGGCTTCCCAGGGGGTTTTACTGTTATATTCTGTACTGTTTTTCCTCTTTCCAATACTTAATGTATCCCTTTTCTATGATACAAAGTATATACTTCCCCCAAAGTACGTGTTGATTACATATTATATTTTAGGTCTCTAAAGGAAATCGAAAGAGAAAAACAATTCCTTCGCAACCCGTAACACCCCTGCTGAAACTCCTGAGGCGTCTAAAAGGGAAGAAAAAGGACTGGGCAGAAAAGACAGCAGGGTAAGCGTCCAGGTCGCCCGGGGTGGGCGCATCGGTGGGCGGCCGCTACCGGAGAAATCCGGGTCAAGGCCGTGGTGGAACCTCGGCCTCAAGCTTTCCCCCAGACCCCGCCCCTCACGGACGCTCCTGATTGGGCGGCCCTGGGAGCCCGGAAGTGACGCCACGCCGGGCTTCCCGGCCTCCAGGCGGAGCCCGGGTGTGTCTCTTCCCAAGCCCCGCCCCTCGGGGCACCAAAACAAGAAAGCGGCGGCCGGGGCGGGGCCTGCGGACGGCCGACGCCACGCAGAGGGCGGGTCCTGCGCTCGGGGCTTCTTCGGTTGGGTGGTCGGTTACGGATGTTGGCGACTGATCGCAGGCCCGCACTTCCGTTCTCGGCGGACTGTTGAGTTGAGGCACGGAGGCGGAGGCTGGTTAGCGGCCGGGGGGAGGCCGAGACGGGTGAGGAGAGCGTTGAACTCACGGCTGCTGGCCCGGTGAGCGTGGGAGTGCGCACGGTGTAACCGTCGCAGCGTGTGAGGCCCGGGCGGGTGGGGTAGGGGCGGCGTGAGCTCGGCCGCGTCCCTCAGGACAGTTGCGGCGCCCATTGGGGCGCCCTCCGGTCCTCTCCCTTCGCGTCGTCTGCAGTGCCGTCCCGTGTGAGCTCTTCTGAGTCTGGGCGCTGCGTAGTTTCTGTGGGAGTGAGTGGGGTGTCTCACTACAGAAAGTCTCTGTCCGCTCGGCGCCCCCTGCTTTCTCCTGCTGGGGTTCGTGCCTTTGGAGAGTGTGCCCCTCCCGAGTGGCCACCTGAGCCCTCCCTGCCCCACCTGAAGGCGATGGAGCGCTGACAGCCAGCCAGAGGGCCCTTTGCCGTCCTCCCCACCTTCCAGGAGCGACGATGTGCCAAGACCTGTGTGGCCCAGAAGGAATCGGGCCCGAGGCTCGAAGGAAGAAGAACCCTTGGCTGGTCAGTCAAAGCGGCAGAGGTGTTAGCTACTGACGATCGTAGGGCTGAACTCACCTGCTAATTGCGGGACTTAATGACAAAGTGCCTCGCTGTCCCCAGCGTGGGGACGAGGTCCCCCGTGGAGCCACTCCCCCTGTGGAGTCAGAATGGCAGTTGCACTGTTTCTTCATTCCTTGTTAGATCCACAGGCATGTTGTCTAACCTCTGGGAGCTTGAGCCCTGTCATCAAATGGTAATATTGGTGGTTCTTTATAAGGATTGATGTGAAGCCCAGGTGAGAGAGCGAGTCTAAAAACCACTTCCTCAGTTTTGTTTTGTTTTGCTTTTTCAGAAATGTTGGGGGCCAGAGTCTGGTTATATATGAATGCAGATCCTCACCCATTCTCAAATAAACCCAGGAATCTCGACTGAAAGGATGGCTTCGCTGTAGGCCATTACCCCAGGTAATTATTTGTTTTTTTTTAATTTTAAATGTTTACATGTTTTATTATTTATTTGGTTGCATTGGGTCTTAGTTGCAGCAGGCGGGCTCCTTAGTTGTGGCATGCGAAATCTTAGTTGTGGCATGCATGTTGGATATAGTTCCCAGACCCAGGGATCGAACCTGGGCCCCCTGCATTGGCAGCGCGGAGTCTTAACCAGTGTGCCACCAGGGAAGTGTCGGCAGTTATTTGTTAAATAGACATTTAAGACTTTTTTTTTCAGGCACTTAATATGTGCCAAGCACTGAGAAGTAAGACAAAAGAAAAAAAAATACAGAACGGATCCTTGCCCCCTAACACACGCAGAATTGCTGAGGATGGAGCTTGTAGGTGGGAGACAGATAAGTAAACAGCTCAGCCTAACATGGTAAATGCAGTGATAGAGACCATGTACAAAGTCCTGAGGGGATAGAGAAAAAAGTCATCAAAGACAGATTGGAAGGGAGGGAATGAGTCAGACAAGCCTCCAGGCATGATGATGCTCAGAGGTAGTTCTCAAATCTGGCTCCTCCCACCCCCGCCCCCGAAATATTTACTTATTTATTTATTTTGGCTGTGCTGGGTCTTAGTTGTGGCTTGCGAACTCTCAGTGGCGGCATGCATGTGGGATCTAGTTCCCAGACCAGGGCTCGAACCCCGGCCCACTGCATTGGGAGTGCAGAGTCTTACCCCCTGGACCACCAGGGATGTCCCCCAAATCTGGCTTTTTATCAGACGTACTGGTGGAGTCTTCTTTAGAACGCATCTGAATTTTCTCAGTGGTATCTCACCATGTGCCTTTGCTAATTTTTTTTGCCAAGTTCCTTTGGTGAGTCTGAGGCACATCCAGGGTTAAGAAGCAGGCAAAGGTATGAAGAGTAGGTGTCCAAGGCAGATGGAAGAGCTTCCATAAAGGCAGGTAATGCCAAACACCAGGAAGCATTTTAGGAAGTGCAAGTGAGGGGGAATGTCAAGAGATGATGCTGAAGCCAGGTCATGGAGAGCCTTGTGTGGTGAGGTCAGAAATTTTAATTTTATCGGCCAAAGGTAGAGGAGTCATTTGTGCTTTTAGAGTCTGGTTTTGGCTTTGGCCTTTGGCAGCACTTTGGAGGAAGAATTGATGGTGGATCAAACAAGAGGCAGATCATTTAGGTTTCTTCTGTAATCCAGACAAATAATGAAAATGTATTGAACTAAGGAAATGGCAGTCTCACTGAGAGTAAAGTACAGAGGTAATCAAGGTGGTAGACTCTATAGAACTTGTAGAGATGGGGGCTAAGGGAGGATAGCATAGGAGAATTCACAGGTTACTGGTTTAAAAAGTGAAGTCATGGTAATACCGTGGATACAGAGAATACAGGACAGATAACACATTGACGGGAAGGACTTTGTTCTGTTCTGGTCCTGTTTACTTTGAGGCAACTGTCAAGTGAGTATAGATTCACTGTACAGTTGGATATTGAGTACGGTCAGCCTTCCATATCTTTGGGTTTCCCATGTGTGGATATAGAGGGCCAACTGTGTTCCCTGTACTCCACTATTTTATGGAAGGGACTTGAGCATCTGCAGATTTTGGTGTGCATGGGGGGTACTCCTGGAACCAATCCCCTGCAGAAACTGAAGGGCAGCTGTATATCTTTGTGGAATTCTAGGCTAGGCTATCATTTATTGAGTAGCTGAAACACAAACATGGCATTGAGTTTTACCTACGTTCTCAGTCTTTGGGGAAGCTTCATTATAAATAGTAGTTGAAGAAATAGGTTGAATTGTCACCCACAAAGAGGATATTGAATGAAGGGTTAGAGTCCTGAGGACAAACCTTTGGAAATGTTGATATGAAGCAGGGGGAAAAGGAACAGATGATTATGGGGGCTGGGTAGAGGAAGTGAGAGAAGAATGGTGTGTTGTCGTAGCTAAGGAATACATGCTTAGCAGTTTCATATGCTTTAGAGGAGTCCATTAAAGAACCTACTGGATTTGGTATTAAAGAGATTATTAGGGACTTTTGTGAAAACATTCAGTGAAACATAAGGTAGAAGCCAGAGTGCAAAGGAGCTAAAGAAGTGAATCTAAATTATTTTTTCAAGGGGAGTTCCCTGGTGGTCCAGTGGTTAGGACTCGGCGCTTTCACAGCCGTGGCCCGGGTTCAATCCCTTGTCAGGGATCTAAACTAAGATCCCTCGAGCCGCTCAGCGTGGCTGAGGAAAAAAATAAATAAAAGCAATTGTGAAGAAGTTTAAAATAAATAAATTTTCAAAAAGTTTAGCTAGGAAGGATAGAAGAAAGTGATTGTTATTTGAAGTTTCTGGCCAGCTATTATTGATAAATGATATCCCCTGGATAAGTCAATAGAAAATTACAGTTATACCTCTGGTGAAGCATCCTATGTTATTGGCAAAAATACTGTCTCTCTGATGCACAGGAGCCGCTCTTACTTCTGTCATGCAGCTTGAGGATTCCCTGGACTCCCCCATTTGTGGTTCAGTAATGATTCCAAGCAGTAAAAACACTGATGAACTTAACAAAACTGTCCTCCAGAAGAACTGAATTGTACAAAAATTTGCAAGATTCATAGTCATCTACCAGCAGTTTTCCCTTAAAAGAAAAATTTCAGTATACCCTGTTCAGATTTTTTTGGGCTTAGCTATCAGGCCAATGATGATTTTAGTTTTAGGAACATAACCACACCCACTTATGGCCTTTGAGAGAACTATGGAAACATGTTTCTATTGTTGATTTGCTGTAGCACTGTTCTCTCTGTTTTCTAAATTCCATGGCACTTACCTGTTATATGGCAGTAACTCCTATCTACATTGAGAACATTTAGTTTGCTTTCTGGAATGTGGAAGTAAGCCAGCTCTCTGAGTGAGTGAAATAAAAAGCAGCCTCCATAATTTTTTTTTTTACTAGAAAGTTTATTTTGGTAACTAACTTCTCTGTTAATAATTATTTTAAAGTATACAACATTTTGGGCTTCCCCAGTGGCGCAGTGGTTGAGAGTCCACCTGCCGACGCAGGGGACACTGGTTCGTGCCCCAGTCCTGGAAGATCCCACATGCTGCACGGAGCGGCTAGGCCGGTGAGCCATGGCCGCTGAGCCTGCACGTCCGGAGCCTGTGCTCTGCGACGAGAGAGGCCACCGCAGTGAGAGGCACGTGTACCGCAAAAAAAAAAAAAAAAAAAAAAATGTATACAACATTTTATTTGTACTTCAGTACCTTGATTTTTTCAAAGTTGCAGTTGACTGCAGTCTTGTTTCCTGCTCAAGTCAAGCTTGAAACAACTGATGTTTGAGAAATCTTCCCTGAGTTTCATTTTCTGTCCTTGCATTGTCTAGAAGGGTGAAACTTGTTGAATTAGATTACATCACTGGAAAAACACAGCTTCTGCAGACTTTTAACTTCCTGGTATTATATTACTGGTTTTTCAAGTATGAGAAGTTCTTTGAGTGAAATTTATATTCTGCAGAAACATAGTGTCTATTCTGTTACTTCATATTCCCTAGTTTGCAGCACCCTTAAAAAATGTAATTGAATTAGAATTAGTGTTAGGAAAGGGCAGGTCTCTCCAGCCGAACTAGCATATTACTTTTTTTAATTTTTCACACAAGGACTGTGTAACTCTTACTATTTTTCTGCTCTACTTTTCAGGAAGCTCCTAAATTAGGCCTTACTGAAATTAAATTTCTTCTACATAAGTTTTGATTTCTCTCCCTTTCTAAATTGCCTTCGAAAATGTCTTTTTCTTTATACTTTAATGTTGAAAGCTGCCCTGAATTCTTTTCAGAAGCCTGAAGAAAGTATACAGTTAATATTTAATAAATTTTAAAAATCAGTTCACAAGACAAATCCATGTTTTTGATTGTACAGAAACTATAAATACTGTCAAGATGTGATCAGTTTCCCATTAGCAGAGCTTATTATGCACTCTGAATTTTTGGGTGGTAATGCATTCAAAAATGTAACATTGTCAAGTTTCTGTACCCAAGTATTCAATGACTTGGGTCATGTTTCTTAACCTTTTATTGTCCCTTCTCCCTCTCTGAAAGGAAACGTTTAAGACATTTCTTTCCTATGAATTTGCCATGAATTTTAATCCCACCAATATATATTATATACTTCTTTACGTAATGTCCATATACCTGTGCTTTATATGTAAAAAGAGTAGGATGTGTTCCACTAACCAGTTTTCATCTCCTTGAGGATGATGTCACTCCTGATGAGAATGCATGGATTAGGATCATCCAGTTAGGCAATGAACTTCATTGGGTTTACAGTTGGGTTTGTAACTTTTTTCCCATCAGGCTGATATACATTCATTAGATAATGAAGGTCAAGTTTTCAAGACCGGTTTTGTTGGGTAATTTCCTGGCCCAATTACCAATAAAATGTTTCCATATGATAGAACATTTGGTTTGATTTCCCTTGGGTGTGGTTTTCTCCATTTTTGTCAAAGACTGGCTAATAGCTGTTTGGCTAATACATTGAGTTTGTCTGATGTTTTTCGCATGAATAGACTGGGGTTGTGGGTTTGGGGAAGCATACTGCAGAGTTGAAGTTCCTGCCTCATCACTTTGTGTCAGGGGTTACCAACATGACTTAACCACTGGTGATGTTAACCTTGATCACTTGGTTTGAGGTTGTGTTTGCCAGGTGTCTCCACCATAAGTGTGATTTTCACTTTGCATCCTTTCTTATTTGGAAGTGTTTCACCAAGTCCAGCCCTCGCTCAAGGTAGGGTGGGATTAAGCTCCACTTCCTGGAACGGGGAGTATCTGTATATATTATTTGCAATTCTTCCATAAGGAAAGTTTGTTCCTTCCCCCACATTTGTTTATTCATTCATTTGTATCAGTATGGATTCATGTATATTTATACTGTGGGTTATAATCCAATATTACATTATTTTGTTACTCAGATTGTTTCAGCTTTGGCCGCTGGGAGCTCTTCAGGTTGGTGTCTATTATGTCCCTTTGACATGCCCCCATCCTTTTGTGTTTTGTGCACGTTGTTTCTGTTCCGGGCTTCCCTGGTGGCTCAGTGGTTGAGAGTCTGCCTGCCAGTGCAGGGGACACGGGTTCGAGCCCTGGTCCTGGAAGATCCCACATGCTGCGGAGCAACTGGGCCTGTGCGCCACAACTACTGAGCCTGCGCTACAGAGCCTGCAGGCCACAACTACTGAGCCTGTGCTCTAGAGCCTGAGAGCCACAACTACTGAGACCGCATGCCACAACTGCTGAGGCCCACGCACCTAGAGCCCGTACTCCACGAGAGAGGCCACCGCAATCAGAAGCCCACACGCCACAACAAAGAGTGGCCTCTGCTTGCTGCAGCTGGAGAAAGCCAGCACGCAGCAACGAAGACCCAACACAGCCAAAAATAAATAAATTAACATTAAAAAAAGTCCCCCACTATTATTGTGTTACTGTTGATTTCCGCTTTTATAGCTGTTAGCAGTTGCCTTACATATTGAGGTGCTCCTATTTTGGGTGCATATATATTTATAGTTATTATATCTTCTTCTTGGGTTGATCCCTTGATCATTGTGTAGCATCCTTCCTTGTCTCTTGTAACATTCTTTATTTTAAAGTCTATTTTATCTGATATGAGTATTGGTACTCCAGCTTTCTTTTGATTTCCATTTGCCTGGAATATCTTTTTCCATCCCCTCACTTTCAGTCTGTAACTGTTCCTAGGTCTGAAGTGGGTCTCTAGTCGGCAGCATATATATGGGTCTTGTTTTTGTATGCATTCAGCGAGCCTGTGTCTTTTGGTTGGAGCATTTAATCCATTCATGTTCAAGGTAATTATTGATATGTATGTTCCTATTACCATTTTCTTAATGGGTATGGGTTTGTTTTTGTAGGTCGTTTTCTTTTGTGTTTCCCACTTAGAGAAGTTTCTTTAGCATTTGTTGTAGAGCTGGTTTGGTGGTGCTGAATTCTCTTTGCTTTTGCTTGTATGTAAAGCTTTTGATTTCTCCGTTGAATGTGAATGAGCTCCTTGCCAGGTAGAGTAATCTTGGTTGTAGGTTCTTCCCTTTCATCACTTTAAATATATCGTGCCACTCCCTTCTGGCTTGTAGAGTTTCTGCTGAGAAATCAGCTGTTAACCTTATGGGACTTCCCTTGTATGTTACGTGTCGTTTTTCCCTTGTTGTTTTCAGTAATGTTTCTTTGTCTTTAATTTTTTGTCAATTAGAGTACTGTGTGTCTTGGCGTGTTTGTCCTTGGGTTTATCCTGCCTGGGATTCTCTGCGCTTCCTGGACTTGGGTGGCTATTTCCTTTCCCATGTTAGGGAAGTTTTCGTCCATCATCTCTTCAAATATTTCCTTGGGTCCTTTCTCTCTCTCTTCTCCTTCTGGGACCCCTATAATGTGAATGGTGTTGCATTTAATGTTGTCCCAGAGGTCTCTTAGGCTGTCATCATTTCTTTTCATTCTTTTTTTCTTTATTCTGTTCCACAGCAGGTGAATTCTACCGTTCTGTCTTCCAGATCACCTATCCGTTCTTCTGACTCAGTTACTCTGCTGTTGATTCCTTCTAGTGTATTTTTCATTTCAGTTATTGTATTGTTCATCTCTGTTTGTTCTTTAATTCTTCTAGGTGTTTTTTCTTTAATTCGTGTAGGGCTTTGTTAAACCTTTCTTGCATCTTCTCGATCTTTGCCTCCATTATTTTTCCAAGGTCCTGGGTCATCTTCACTGTCATTTTCCTGAATTCTTTTTTCTGGAAGGTTGCCTATCTGCACTTCATTTAGTTGTTTTTCTGGGGTTTTATTTTGTTCCTTCATCTGGTACAAAGCACTCTCTGCCTTTTCATTTTGTCTGTCTTTCTGTGAATAGGGTTTTCCTTCCCCAGGCTGCAGAATTGTAGTTCTCCTTGCTTCTGCTGTCTGCCCTCTGGTGGCTGAGGCTACCTAAGAGGCTTGTGCAGGCTTCCTGATGGGAGGGACAGGTGGTGGGTAGAGCTGGGTGTTGCTCTGGTGGGCAGGGCTCAGTCAAACTTTAATCTGCTTATCTGCTGATGGGTGGGGTTGCATTCCCTCCCTGCTGGTTGTTTGGCCTTAGGCAACCTAGCACTGGAGCCTACCTGGCTCTTTGGTGGGGCTAATGGCGGACTCTGGAAGGGCTCCCACCGAGGAGTACTTCCCAGAACTTCTGCCACCAGCGTCCTTGTCCCCACGGTGAGGCACAGCCACCTCCCCTCCTGCCTCTGCAGGAGACGCTCCAACACTAGCAGGCAGGTCTGGTTCACTCTCCTATGGGGTCACTGCTCCTTCCCCTGGGTCCCAGTGCTCACACTACTTTGTGTGTGCCCTGCAAGAGTGGAGTCTCTGTTTCCCCCAGTCCTGTCAAATTCCTGCAATCAAATCCTGCTAGCCTTCAAAGTCTGATTCTTCAGGAATTCTTCCTCCCGTTGCCGGACCCCCAGGTTGTGAAGCCTGACATTGGGCTCAGAACCTTCACTCTAGTGGGTGGACTTTGTGGTATAAGTGTTCTCCAGTTTGTGAGTCACCAGCCCAGCAATTATGGTATTTGATTTTATTGTGATTGCGCCCCTCGTCATTGCAGCTTCTCCTTTGTCTTTGGATGTGGGGTATCTTTTTTGGTGAGTTCTAGTGTCTTCCGGTTGATGATTGTTCAGCAGTTAGTTGTGGTTCCGGTGCTCTCGCAAGAGGGAGTGATGCACATCCTGTACTCCGCCATCTTGAACCAATCTCTGAAATTAATTTCATTTAACCCTTTTTACTTGAGTTTGGATGGTGGAGGCTCTGATGGTAGTATAAAACCCCAAATTGGAGACAGTTGAAAACTGTACGTTTCAAACTTAGTAGGAATAGGTTTGTAGCTATTATATTTGCAGCCATTACAGTTTATACTGCCTTGACGAGCAGTGAGTTATGGGCAGCAGTTCATACACACATGTGCAAATTCATGTGTATATATACTTCCAAACCAAGAGAAAATTCTTCTCTATATGAGTTTTTCTTATTGGTATGGACTAATATTTGGGGATTTCTAAGGTTTTCAGGGATTTCTGGAGCAGGGCCTCAGGGAATGTGAAAGGTTTCCTGAGCTTTTTACTTGACTCCAGTACATGATTAGAACACTCCAAAATCTGTACTTTGAAAACATTGATAATTCTATGTCTCTGTGTATAATTTCCCATCAGTACTGTATAGTTTTGAGCCGGCTTTATAACACAGCTGTATGTTGCCTTATGATGTTTATTACTAACTGCTTTCATTTCATTATTTTTCATTATTTTTCATGTGTCACAGGTAAAGTTTTTACGAGTAAGCCCAGATTGAGTTTAGCCAGTGATTGATAAGCTGGCCAGCAGAATGTTCTGGATGTGGTCGAGGCACATTGTAAGTTGAAGACATGATCATTAGTAGGAAATGTACCCATTCTCCACCAGAATAGGCCTGAAGTGTTGTGTGTTTTTTTTTTTCTTTAGTCTTTCCATGTCTTCTTTTCTGGATACAGGTACAGAATGAGCACATGTTGTTGGTGTACACCAGGTGGTATTTCCACCATTGACTTCCTGCAACGCTATGCATCCAAGACCCACTCCAGTGAATTTCAAACAGCTGATGAAGACCTCTGCTACTGCTTAGAATGTGTGGCGGAATACCACAAAGCAAGGGATGAATTGCCATTCTTACATAAGGTACTTTACATTAATTGGGCAGTATTTTTCAGAG
The DNA here is from genome assembly GCF_964165515.1 of Mesoplodon bidens. Taxonomy (NCBI): domain Eukaryota; kingdom Metazoa; phylum Chordata; class Mammalia; order Artiodactyla; family Ziphiidae; genus Mesoplodon; species Mesoplodon bidens. The sequence continues at coordinate 639,997 of NW_027672190.1, read as the reverse complement.
CTTGATAACTAGGAAGAGAATAAATTTAAACTCTGTTGGAAGCATTCAGGGAACTGAAAACGTGATTTAAACTGTGAATGCTAATATACGTGTAGTATGTAACTCATAGCCTGGTAGATAGTAGGTGCTGAATAAATGCTTATTGATTGATGGAATTGAATTGAAATCTAAAGCAGAATTTTATAATCCTCCACTTTTAGACATTTTGATGTGAAACAGTTTCATGAAATGAAGTGACGTATGGGTTTTTTTTGGGTTCATGTTTTAATGTCGTTGTGTTTGACTTTCTTAACAGCCAGGTATCTGAATGGCTTGGGTTATTCTTTTATTGGCTAATAGTTCTTTTTTTCCCCTCTTTTCATTTTTTAATGTTAAGTGCTATAAATCAATAAAGACAAACATTTTTTTCATTCACAGGAACCAAAGTGAAACATATAATTTTAAATATGTGGCTTTGAATATTGGTTTATTATATTTATCTGATGAGAAATGGAATACAGACCATAGAGTTACGTATAATAATATAGAAGAGAGGAGGGGGATGATAAGTTATGAACCTTTTGAGGAAAACTTTACGTTTACAAAGTTGCCTAGCGATGAACCTAACCAATGCCTTTATGCTAAAGCTGATGTTTCAAGGTAATTACCTATGGCTGGAACGTAGGAGGGAAGTCAGAGAAGGCCCAGCTTGTGTAAAGAAGCTCCAACTTCTCATTTCCTTTTCAATAGAGTATAGTTGACAGTGCTGTTGATAACAAAACTCTGCAAGAGCAATGTTGTAAACATCTCATGCTCTATGTACTCATGTTCATGTATCATAAAAGCCACTTTTATGTTCAGTGACTGTTTTCTTTAAATCTAATATAAGAGGTTGAGTCGTTTTTTTTTTTTTTTTTTTTTTTTTTTTTTTTTTTTGGTACGCAGGCCTCTCACTGTTGTGGCCTCTCCCGTTGCTGAGCATAGGCTCCGGACGCGCAGGCTCAGCAGCCACGGCTCACGGGCCCTGCAGCTTTGCGGCATGTGGCATCTTCCCGGACAGGGGCACGAACCCGTTTCCCCTGCATCGGCAAGCAGACTCTCAACTGCTGTGCCACCAGGGAAACCCTGGTACTTCTTTAAACTTCTGAATTTTTATGCTTAGGAAAAGGCTTTCTAGAAGGATCATCATATCCAGTATATTTTGTTGCTAATAAGATATAAAGCACACTGCCCGTTTTTCTTTTCCTGTAGGTTTTATGGGAATTAGAAACCTCACGTCTCATAAATCACTTTGAAAAGGCCATGAAGGGAGAAATTGGAGACGATGACGAGTTATATATAGTAGACAACAATGGAGAGGCACAGCTGTTTGACCTTACTGGCCAAGACTTTGAAAATAAGCTTCGAGTTGCTCTTCTTGAAATACTGAAATATCCTTATTTGCTTTTACATGAGCGTGTTAGTGAGTATCTTGGGTGTTTCACAGTTGTATCATTTTTATATTTTAAGAATTGTAAGAATTTGGGTTTATCTATATTGAAAATCTGTTTCTTAAACATATACTTAGGATACATTTTTTTCCAAACGTTTTATTTTGAGCATTTCCAAACCTAGAAAAGTGAATTACACAGTGAATACCATATACACACCACATAGATTGTACAGCTGCTGATATCTTGCTGTATTTGCTTTATCACATATTTATTCTTCTATCCATTCAATTAATTTTCATTCTTGGAATTTGTCTGTAGCAGGGTTTTTCATACTTGGAACTGTTGACATTTTGGACTGGATAAATCTTGGTTCCTGAGGGACATGCTGTTTATTGTAGGATGTTTAGCAGCATCCCTGGCCTCTCTCCACTAGATGCTGGTAGTGACTTGCTCTCCCCATTACCCTAGTTGTGACAAGCAAAATTGTCCCCAGATATTGCCAAACGTCCCTTGGGAGTTGGGGGTCAGGGCCAGTGGGGGACAAAATCGCCAGGTTGAGAACCACTGGTCTGTAGTAGTTTTCAGTAATCACAATGGCATAGCATATTATGTCTGCCTAGATTTTGGCCATTTATATTTGCATTTCTTAATATGAATCTCTTGAAGACATTTTCCTGATCTGTCAAATCTAACGAAATAACAGTACCTTTAAGGCACCCACTACTGTATCTAGTCCACATTCAGATTTTCCCAGTAGTTGCAAAATGTGTTTTTAGGATGATTTATTTAAATTAGAGTCCAATCAGGGACTGTGCATTTGGTTCCATTTGGTTCCATATTTCTTACATCTCTTTTAATCCAGAATAGTTTACTTTTACGTATGTGTGCACAGGTATAGATATAGTTAGATAAATAGATAGATGGATAGATAGATAGATAGATTTTTTTTGTCATAACTTTGACTTGCTGAGACCAGATGGTTGCCCTAAAGAATAATGTGCTTCCTGGACTTTTCTGATTTCTTCCTTGTCATGTTATTTGACTTGTTTCTCTATCCTCTGTATTTTCAGTAACTTGAAAAGTATATCTAAAGATTTATTAGATAAATCAGTTCTTTCTAAATAAATTCAAAATAACTAGATTTTTAAATTCGAACAAGTCATTTTTCAAACATTTATTAAAGAGTACCATATCCAGAAAACTATATAAGCTTGATTTTTCATAAACTAAGCATACTTGTGTAGCTGGCACCCAGGTCAGAAACAAATCATCATCAACACACCAGAAGCTCTCCTCTTACTTTTCCAGTCATTGTCCCTCCTTCCCAAAGCTAACCACTGTCACTACAATATTCTTTGAAGCTTGACAAAATAAAGTTGATTCATCTGATATGGTAAACGTATGAGTCTATTCAGTATACTTTTGAAAGAGTGATGAAGAAATTTCCATGAAGCAACAGGGATTAAGATAGTGCTGGTACAGATAGACTCATGGAGCAGTGTAGAGACTCCAGAAGTAAACCGAATATATTTGGGGAATTTACTCTTTGCTGATGGTAGCATTTCAAACCAGTGGAGAAAATGGATTACTCAGTAACTGAGAGTAGGACAAAATAGTCATTTGTGGGGCAAAGCTGATTTTATCCCTGTGGTACAAGATAAAGTCCTCATGGATCAAAATGTAAAATGCTAATAGAATTGGACCTATAGCCATACTTCTAAGAAGGTGCTCTCTGGAGATAATTATGCCCAGTGTGAAAAAAGATGTTTGTACTAGGAAAGTCAGAGCAATTCATAGGCACACACTATGATCAACCTACCGGTCTTTCAGCAGCTAAATATCATTCCTACATTTACAGCATTTTTATGCCTCAGTTTAAAAAAAAAAAGGAGCAACTTTTCATTTACTTACAGAGCAACTGAAGGAGCCAAATTTAGGGAATCTTGATACGTTGATAAGATTTATGTCTTATGTTTACTGCCTTATTTTTTCTATTTAGATGAATTATGCGTTGAAGCACTTTGCCGGATGGAACAAGCTAACTGCTCCTTTCAGGTTTTTGACAAACATCCAGGGATCTATTTGTTTTTGGTCCATCCCAATGAAATGGTGAGTGTGAGTGTTAGGCAGTGGAAGAGGGGATATTTTATTTTTGCACCTATATTACAGATAACTATAATAGAGGTTTTTGATGTGTACTTTGTTTAAAATATTTGCCAAAGTTATTCTCTTGTTGTTGTAACATTACTGTAGTTCAGGAGGGGGTGCTGGGGGGCTCAAAGAAGAGGGTTAAAAGAGTAGGGAAACAGTTCTGACAGGTGATGCTTCAGTTTAAAAGACACATGAGGGAATAATCTGAACTTTCAGTGTGTTGCCCTGAACTAACGAAGAAGGAGAGTTCTCTCTTGCTTTTCTTGCTTGCCTGCCCCGCTCCAAGCACATGGAAATACCAGTTAAAACACTTGAAATAATTATTTTGCTAATAGATGAGATTTTTAACAGGTGATGGGGTAGAGGGGAGAACAAGGAGATTCAGTTCTTAGGTGCCAAACAGGAAGAGGAACATGAGAATCAGAACAGTAGGTAGACAGAAGCAGAGAGCAACACCAGAGGCTTGGAACCTGACTTTGAGCTGGTTGCTCGAGTTTGAGGACTTAACATCATGTGGCGAGGCAGCGTGTGCAGTAGGACCTGTGCACATTGGCCTCTAGAACTGAGTTACAACGTTAAGACAATAGCCACGAAGGGTTGCTCTGCCAATAGAAGGATAGTAAAGAGGCTTTTTTTTTAAGTGGCGAAGAAAGAACACGGTAATGGGGTTTCCAGTCAGAATGGTGGTGAATTTCTGTCTCCTTTGTGCCAAACCCAAACAATGATAGAAAAGAATTCAAAAAGTGGAATTCTAAAAGGTATAGTCACACTTTTTAAAGGGTAAATGTTTCTTTGGACCAGTAATGGAACAGAAATACAAAGTGATACATGGTGGAAACCTGTATGTCGGCCTGGGTAGCTGTAGGTAGCAGGGGACTGAGTTTGTGCATGATAATAAGAATTACAAGTCTACTCCAGGCAAGGGTAGAACCAGAGTCGAGGCCTGTGCTTAAAATAAGGGTGGGGCTTTCCTGCCTGTGAAAGAAGACTGACAGAAAGTACAGCCAGCTGCTCTCCGGGACTGGCTTTCTTAAAGCTGCAAAGCAGTAGAGGAAGCAGGTCCAGCTGAGCAACCAGGACCTGGGCCAAGCACTTGCAGACTGGGTGACTGGGTCTGCAGGGCCAGGAATGACTGTATTCTTCATTATATATGTGTTTTTGTAGGTGAGGAAACTGAGTCAGGAGACTTAACCACAGTTACACAGGCTAGTATGGTGACTGGGATTTGTATATAGGCAGCCTGATCCAGAGCCCTAATGCTTTTTTTAAAGTTTTTATTTGAAAATACTTTAAAATTTTCAGAAAATTCTCAAAAATAAAAAAAAAGTAGAAAACACCTGTATATTCTTTAGCTGTATTCACCAATTACTAATGTTTCACTCCATTTGTTCTATCATTTGCTTTCAGTTAACTACAAAGCTGTTTGTTTTCTGACCATTTGAGAGTAGGTTGCATGTATCATAGCCTTTTGCCCCTAAATACTTCAGTGTATATTTCCTAAGAATAAGTATATTCTCACAATATTATAAACTTCAGTGACTTTAACATTGACACAGTAAGGTCTGTTTTCCAGTTGTGTCGTGTGATCCAGTGTACTTTGTAGCATTTTCCCCCTGTACTCCAGTATCCAGACCAGGATCAGGATTTACATGTAGTTGTGTTACTTTAGTCTCTCTTAATCTGTAACATTTCCGCAGCCTATCTTTGTCTTTTATGACAATTACATTTCTGAAGAATAGTCATTTCTGCCTCCCTCCCATTTACAAAAAATAGAATGCTTTTCATTTTGGGTTTGTCTGATGCTTGCACATGGTTAGGCTTCGGTTATACGTTCCAACTGGAATACTACATAAGTGAAGGATGCTATGTCCTTCTCAGGCTGTCAGATATACGGCATGCCATATCATCCGGCCTCTCATGGTGATGTTAATTTTGATCATCTAGTTGAGGTGTTGTCCAGTTTCTTCACTGTACAATGTCTATTTCTTAAGTACTCTAAGATCACATAAATACCTTACTCCTCACCAAAATGTTCTCCTAAATTTAGCATTACCTGATGGTTCTTCCCTGAGCCAGTTTTTCTAAGATTGCAAAATAGTTTCAACCCCAGCACTTTACACGTTTACCAGTCAGCACTTGACATTGATTATACTATAATCAAGAGCCATTTTCCCTGCTCTTCATTTATTCATCTGTTTATCATAAGTTATAGACTCATTGATTCCTTTGTATTTTTTTTCGATAGCTTAAAATCCATTACTTAATTATGTTGGCATAGAGCCCATTCTTTTGTCCACTAGTTCTATGTTTTGCAAACTTTTCTGCCCATAACCTAAGTAAAAATATTCTTCATCGAGTTCACACACATATAGACATACGTGACCTAAACATTTCACAAAACAGTACTTACTGTTACTATGAAGGACGCCCACTGATTTTTTTTTAAAATTTTATTTAGTTTTTAAGGTTGGTTGTGATCACTAAATTCAGTTTGTAGTGCAGAATAAATTTAAAATCACTTCCCTATGCTATATCGCCATGTAGAGGTGACCTTTGATTTCTTCTGAGGTTTCTCTTTTCATTTTTCCTTTTTTAACTTTCTATTATGGAACATTACAAACATACAAAAATAGATTGGTGTAGTGAACCCCCACATATCCATCACTGTGCTTCATCTGTTATCAATATGTGGTCAATATTCTACTCCTGTTTAGTTACCACAAATCTTAGACATCAGAGCATTTCATCCATAAAATACTTTAGTTCGTGTATCAAAAAGGTAAGTGCTCTTTTAAAAGAACAATTACATCGACACACTTATAATAATAATAATAATATATTTCTAGTCAGTATTTGAGTGGAAGTTACTCTCTCAAAAATGCTTTATCAGGGTTAGATCAAATCAGGATCAAGTAAGGTTCACATGTCGCATTCCAGTTGACCCTTGAGCAACAGGGGTTTGAACTGCATGGGTCCTCTTATACACAGATTCTTTTTAATAGCATGTAGTATAGTACTACACAGTTCGAGGTTAGTTGAATCCATGATGCAGAACCAGGATATGGAGGGCTGCCAACTATGTTATATTCGAATTATATTAGTGTATTCAACTACGCAGAGGGTAGGTGCCCCTAACCCTTGTGTGTTGTTCAAAGTTCAATTGTAATTAGTATCTTCCGTCTTTTTTTTTTTTCTGTCATCATGGACCTTTTGGTTTATTTCCTTTAAATGTCTGAAAATCATGTATTTTTCCTAAAGTACTTTATTCTATATGATAGTTTTTTTCTTCCAGTTTTATTGAGGTATAATTGACATACAGCACTGTATAAGTTTAAGATATACGGTGCAATGATTTTTTTAAAGTATTTGATGTATCTTGTGTCCTCTGTAATCTGTAGAGAATCTTATTTTAACTGTATTCTTTCTGTAGACAATTGTGTGTTAAATGAAGTAATGAATGTGTTACACTTTTAGGTTTCACGTTGGGCTATCCTGACAGCAAGAAACTTGGGGAAAGTGAACAGAGATGATTATTATGACTTACAGGAGGTTTTGACTTGCCTTTTTAAAGTTATTGAGTTGGGGCTTTTCGAAAGTCCAGACATTGATACTTCTTCTGTCCTTGAGAAGGGTAAACTGATTCTTCTGCCTTCACACATGTATGATACTGCCAACTACAAAAACTATTGGTTAGGTGAGTATTGTTCCTACACACATATAATTAGTATTTTCCAATATTTCTTACGATTATCCTGCAAGGGAAGGGATCTCTTCTGGTAATCTGATCAAAATTGCTAAATAAAGGATTTCATAGTTCACAATTCTTGTTCTGTCATTAAATTGACTATTACAACATCTTGTCTTTAAACATTTCTTATCCTAGAAATCATCGGTGTAAGAGGTACATTTTCAAGTATGGCAAATAGATCTTTTATTTAAGGCAGTATTAGATGTTACCGTATTAGCACAGCAGCTGAACTTAATAGGGTTTTGATCTCTTGAAACAGAGGTTTAATACCTCTTTTCCCATCTGTAAAATATTTCCTGGGAGAAAGCGATACTAACTTTGGTTTTCATCAAGTTGTATATTGACTTAAAGTAGTTCTGTCCTACTTCATTGATTCAGAGTCTTACAGTCATGTGTATATTTGGCAGTGACTGGTACTTGAAATATAGTGATCTTAAAATTTAAGGGGTCTTTGATATTATGAGATGCAAATTGTGTGGTAGTCATTTTGGAAATGGTTTTCTAACCAGGTTCGTGCCATTTTCCCTTTTTATTCAATCTAAAGTTCTGTTCTTAGGAGGAGGAGTTGTATATGAATATCTCAGACTTCAATGTCTGAGGCACTGGATACTGTTTGGTTTCATCTTACTGCCTTGTTATTCTTTTTGCCAACTAAACTGGAGAAGACATTAGAACAGTTTTATTTAATCAATTCAAGAAAACTATACGTGATCTTACAGGTATCTTCATGTTGCTGACCATTCTTGAGGAGCAAACCATGGATTCACTGTTGTTGGGCTCAAACAAACAGAATGATTTTATGCAATCAATACTTCACGCCATGGAGAGGCAATCAGATGGTAATAAACTTTATTTGCTGACTATTGTGATGATGGTGCACTTTGAAAATACTAGTGTCACGGTAAGAACTTGGGTGTATGATGTGGAGGAAAGAAAGAATGACCGTTTTATGGTTTTGGTCACAGAGTCAGAATTTTTAATTGGAAAGGACCTTCAGAGTTTAACTCAGCACGTTACTTTCATAAAAGAAGAACCTGAAGCCCAAGGAAGTTAACTTACTTTTGAAAAAATTAATTAATTAATTTTTGGCTGTGTTGTGTCTTTGGTGCTGTGCATGGGCTTTCTCTAGTTGCAGCGAGTGGGGTCTACAGATTCCTTCTTTAACATCTTTATTGGAGTATAATTTCTTTACAATGGTGTGCTAGTTTCTGCTGTATAACAAAGTGAATCAGCTACACATATACATATATCCCCATGTCCCCTCCCTCTTGCGTCTCCCTTCCACACCCCCATCCCACCCATCTAGGTGGTCACAGAGCACCAAGCGGATCTCCCTGTGCTCTGTGGCTTCTTCCCACTAGCTATTTTACATGTGGTAGTCCATGCCACTCTCTCACTTCGTCCCAGCTTACCCTTCCCTCTCCCCGTGTCCTCACGTCCATTCTCTATGTCTGCATCTTTATTCCTGTCCTGCCCCTAGGTTCTTCAGAACCTTTTTTTTTTAGATTCCATATGTAAGTGTTAGCGTACAGTATTTGTTTTTCTCTTTCTGACTTACTTCACTCTGTACCAGAGACTCTAGGTCCACCTACCTCACTACAAATAACTCGATTTCGTTTCTTTTTTATGGCTGAGTAATATTCCATTGTATGTATAGCCACATCTTTATCTGTTCATCTGTCGATGGACACTTGGGTTGCTTCCATGTCCTGGCTCTTGTAAATAAAGCTGCAGTGAACATTGTGGTACATGACTGTTTTTGGATTATGGTTTTCTCAGGGTATATGCCCAGGAGTGGAATTTCTGGGTCGTATGGTAGTTCTATTTTTAGTTTCTTAAGGAACCTCCATACTGCTCTCCATAGTGGCTGTATCAATTTACATTCCTACCAATAGTGCAAGAGGGCTCCCTTTTCTCCACACCGTCGCCAGCATTTGTTGTTTGTAGATTTTTTGATGATGGCCATTCTGACTGGTGTGAGGTGACACCTCATTGTAGTTTTGATTTGCACTGCTCTAATGATTAGTGGTGTTGAGCATCCTTTCATGTGTTTGTTGGCAAACTGTATATCTTCTTTGGAGAAATGTCTGTTTAGGGCTTCTGCCCATTTTTGGATGGGGTTGTTTATTTTTTTGATATTGAGCTGCATGAGCTGCTTGTAAATTTTGGAGATTAATCATTTGTCTGTTGCTTCATTTGCAAATATTTTCTCCCATTCTGAGGGTTGTCTTTTCATCTTGTTTATATTCTCCATTGCTGTGCAAAAGCTTTGAAGTTTCATTAGGTCCCATTTGTTTGTTTTTATTTCCATGTCTCTAGGCGGTGGGTCAAAAAGGGTCTTTTATGTCATAGAGTGTTCTGCCTATGTTGTGGCAGGCGGATTCTTTACCACTTCACCACCAGGGAAGTCCCCTCTTTAAGAAACATTCCATAATTGTCTTCACCTAACTAATGACTTTCTTCCTTATTTGAGAGCTTCCTAGACATAAGACAGCTTCAGTAGAGGATAAAAAAGTATATGAGCAGTTCTACACGAACGACTATGATAAAAAAAAAGTAGACTCTAAGAGCCCTGAGGGAAATAAAGCAGAAAGTTCTAAGGCTGACAGTAATTGGGTGAGTTAGAGCACTTGCCTCCTAAGAATACTGCGGAAGATGACAGGTGGTGCTAACAGTGAAGCCATTCTGGTTCTCACTTGGAAAAAGCCAGCTATCTGTTTTTTTCTGTAGGTGGTGTATCTTTATGTGAGTGTCAAAAATAAATCTGGAAAGAAAGAATAGAGTAAGATCTTACAGATGCTTGACTGAGGGCTTCTAATTTCCTTAGAAGACATTAAGGAGCAAGTGAAGGTCTTTGAGCAGGGCAGTGTTTTGCCCCTGCATGTAGAGAAGAGGGGAAGGACCGGGCATAAGAGTGTGTGAGTAATGGGAATTCCTGCCAGTTGGATGGAATGGAGATAACAACAAAGCCATGTTGAGAATGGATGGATAAAGAGTATGTATCTCTGCTTATCCAGTGGATGAGGGGTTCAGTCCTTTATTCCAACCGAATGACACACACAATTCAGGATTTCTCATATCATGGACTTTGTTTAGATCTGAAAATACCAAGTTTTTCTTTCTCTCCCTTTTTTTTTCTACTTTACCTCTGTTATTTATTGAAGGATGGGAGTATAAAGGTCTGGAAGAAGCAGAGGAGGAACGATTCTTTCAGGTTGGCAAATAGGGTGAGAAAGTTGAGTTTATCTGGACTATCTCAGTTTGTTCCACACTACAAGATTTCTTAACAGAGGTGTATTGCTTTAAAAAAAAATGCAGACATTATTTAAAAGTTTGCCAGGTTTCTAAAACCTGTAGTTGACAACACTTTACTTTAAATTACTTCCTGCTTTGCTTTCAGTTTTGTTGCTACCCAGGTAAAGAATGCTTAATTCTCAATATATTTTAGTCCCTTTCTCTAATTGTGTTGTAATTTGGCAAATTACTCCATTGTGTTTCAGATGATAGTGTGGATCCTTTCTGGCCAGCGTTACACTGTTTCATGGTGATTCTGGATCGTCTTGGATCTAAGGTCTGGGGTCAACTGATTGATCCTATTGAGGCATTTCAATCCATTATCAACAATGTGAGCTACAGGAAAGAGATCCAGAACATACGGAACAGCTCTGTGAGGTTCGTTCAGTTCCTGTGTCAGGATTTCCGACAGTCTGTATGAGGAAGTCTACTATAATTGACTTTAACAGTAGGATTTTTCTCTTCTTTTTACCCTTCATTTCAGTAATTTCTATTTGTTCTTAATATTTAAGGACCAAGTCAGAACCGGAGTCATATTTAGATGATATGGTGACTTGCAGCCAGATGGTATACAATTATAACCCTGAAAAGACCAAAAAGGTATAAAACATTTTGAGAATTCAGATGATATTGTATTGCCTTTATATTGTATAGTCAGTGTTTTACGTGGTTAGTTGCATTGCTGATTTTATGATATGTAGCTATTCTGAATCAACTGTTGCATAAAACAGTTTCTGATTGAACAGTAGCTCATGAGGAAAAATGGTCTGTAATGAGAGCATGCACAGTTTGAGAGATTAATTTTTAAGTACATTTTGGAAGGGTAGAACATTTATGGCATGAGGGAGATAAATCACATGACTAGAAATCAAAACCAACTGAAGGAAAGAGGTCCAGAGTACATGGAGGTTTTGTAAATTTAACCTTTTCATGAAAGCTTCACCTCAAAATTGGACTGTTTTCAATTTCTTGGGGGTCCATATATGTACATCAACACAAGGAAAGTTGAGCAGTGTATTTTCTTGTTGGCAACTTTTGTGTTAAACCTGTCATGAATGGTGCTTGTTTATCTGAATGTCAGTATCTCTTTCATGTTAGGATTCAGGGTGGAGATCAGCCATTTGCCCAGATTATTGTCCTAACATGTATGAAGAAATGGAAACATTAGCTAATGTGCTTCAGTCAGATATCGGTCAAGACATGCGTGTTCATAACAGCACGTTTCTGTGGTTCATCCACTTTGTGCAGTCCCTCATGGATCTTAAGGATCTGGGTGTGGCCTATATAGTGGAGGTTATTCATCATCTGCATTCTGAAGTCAAAGACGTCCTCAACCAGACGGACGCCGTGTGTGACACAGTCACTGAGTTTTTCCTTCTGATTTTGGTGTCAGTGATTGAAGTGCATAGAAATAAAAAGTGTTTGCATTTGCTGTGGGTTAGTTCCCAGCAGTGGGTGGAAGCCATCGTAAAATGTGCCAAGCTTCCCACCACCGCGTTTGCTCGGAGTTCTGAGAAGTCATCTGGAAACTGCTCCAAAGGCACAACAATGATATCTCTGTCACTGCATTCAGTGCCATCTAACTCTGTACAACTTGCTTGTGTGCAGCTGATCAGAAGTCTCCTTAAAGAAGGCTATCAGCTTGGGCAGCAGACTCTTTGTAAGCGATTCTGGGATAAGGTCAACTTATACCTACGAGGAAATATATCTTTAGGTTGGCAGTTGACTAGTCAGGAAACCCATGAGTTACAAACTTGTTTAAAGCAAAGTATTAGAAACATAAAATTCAAAGTGCCTCAGTGTAGCACTTCTGTGGATCTGACTCCTCCATGTAAAACACCTCCTGCATCTTACAATAAAGAAGAAAGTGAACAAACAGGGAAGAAGTCTAAAAAACAAAGGCACTGTCTGGAAAACTCCAGCCCAACATTCTCTAAAGAACCGATGAAAGCTGATGCATGTCAAGTGAAAGAGAGTATTTTCAGCAAGGCACATAATGCCATAGAAGAGGATAATGAGCAAACTTATCTAAAAGATTTGAAACTCAAAGACCATCTCTCAGCTGAGTTGTGCTTGAAGCCGAGTAGTAAAAGGCTTGTGAATGAAAGAGCTCGAGGCCAAGTTAAAATAAGTACAGGGAAGCATAAGTCTGTAAAAGAGAATTCCTCATATACCCCACAGAATTGTACTTCAAGAAATGGTCCAGAAAAGGTATTTGACAGAGGAATAATCACATCAACAGGTTTGTTGACTGATTCTAGCAATGACTCTCTGGAAAAAGTGTCCACATCAGATGAGGATTTCTCTTTAAAGGATGATGCTCTTGGCAAAACCTCAAAAGCAAACACTAAGGCACATAAAGATGAAATCTGTGCTAAGTTATTGCATGTAATGAAAAAGCAAGACAGGAAAAGTACCACTTTAGAGGAAAACCTGACTGTATCTAGCATTGAAAGTTTCTGTTCACAGAAAGATACAGGAGCTCAGAAAGGAGATGGCTTCATACACAATCTCTCTTTAGGCCCTAGTGGTGTTCTGGATGATAAAAATGGACAACAAAAACCTGAAAACAGTTTACTGCTGAAAAAGAAACAAGTACAGGAAGAAGAGTTGGGCATTTTCTCCACCCCTGATATCAGTTGTCAAATACTAGAATGTCATGTTGGTAATAAAGATTTGGTCTCATTCACAGAAATGACCGATATTTTTGTGGAGAAAACACCTCCCTTTAAAGATCCTGTGACTGGACTTGAATCAAGAGATACGGGAATTAGCAAGAGTACTGTTGAGTTTTCTTCTGATTTAAGAGAACAGGTCCTTAGCATCAGTCCTAAGTCTGACCCTTTAACAGATTCTCAGATAGACAGAGACCTCCACATATTATCTTTAATAGCTCAAGCCAGTGTTATTAAGTTCCCATCAGGTTCAACCCAAAGAAGTTTATCCCAGCTACAAAGAAAAGTTAAAGATGATAGAAGATGTTTGACAGCCAACCAAAATAGTGTCAGGGAAACCTGCTCTGGACACGTCATTATTATTTCAGAATCTGATGAAGATGATGATGATGATGAAAGAATTGTGGGTTTTAAGAAACACATTAAACAGGGTAAGACATGCATTGAGAAAGGATGTCCAGAGCATCATACTTCAATAGCTAACACAAATGTGGAACAGAATGTAATAAAGGAAGAAAATACAAGGTCCCTTTTGCGGTTTGAGGAATCGGATTCTCATTTTTTTGAGTTTGAAAGTCCATGTGAAGTGTTTTCAGTTCGGCAAGATCAGAGACCAGACAACAAGAATTCAGTTCAAGAGAATGAAGAGAATTCGTGCTTGACTCATGTAGGGGATATCACAGATGATTGGGGTTATGGTCCAGCTTATGTACCTGAAGAGGTCATTAAAAAAGCAGCAGAGGCAGCTTTGAAGGAGGGAGAACCTGAATGCAACAGTGACATAGAGGAGGATAATATATTTTTAACACAATGTGATCCAGAAGATATGGATTTATGTTCACAAATGGAGAAAGAGAATGATGAACTCATTGAAGTAGTTCATGGAAGAGATACAGTCCAGGTAGAAGAAGATTCTGTGAGTCGGCCTCAGTTGGAATCTTGGAGTAGCACAAAATGTAAATACAAAGATTGTGTGGAAACACTGGAAAACCAGGGTGAATACTGTTCCAAACACTCTGAAGCTAAAGCAGCAGATGAAGATACATTTCGTAGACCTGGCTTGCCTCTCTCTTCATCTAAACCTTCGAGACCTCCCACTGCTAAGATATTTACCTCCAGTAGTACTTCACGAATTGCTGGTCTTTACAAGTCTTTGGTAAATACGTCAGCGCTCTTACCAACTCTGCAAAATAAGTCAAGTGGGGTACAATCTGCTTTGAAAGTACCACAGCCAGTCTCTGTGGTGTCTCAGAAGCCAGTGGCTGAAATGAAGGGTTTGTGCAACGTTCTCCAGTGTCATACTCCAAATAATTCCAACAGGCAAGGCTACAAAGTTCCATTTTGTGAAAACAGATCTTTTTCACCTTCCTCTCCGGTAAACATTTTCTTGTCAGCACAGTCCATCTCTGACACCTTCGTTAAAGAGGTCTTAAAATGGAAATACGCAATGTTTGTGGACTTTGATCAGTGCGGACCCCCTTCAACTCTTTGTCAGTCCATCACAAGACCTGTGCCTGTGAGATTTCAAGATGGTAGAGATTATTTTAATGTGTTTTTCCCTTTGATGATCCTGAATACTTTTGAAACTGTAAGTATATGTTCTAATCGTATACCTTCAGACTTTGAAATTACGTTTCTTTACCATGCTGAGTACGGCTAAAATAACTGATCGCATTTTGATTTAGATGTAGCTTGTAGATTTCATGTTGAACAGACATTGTGCCCCACAGTGTTCTAGATGCCGGTGATACAGAGGAAACCCTTAAACTCTGCCCTTCTGGAGCTTACAGACACAATTCAGAGTGCTAGTTTACCAAGTCCAGAGGTGGCACAGGAGGAGGAAACGTTTTTCGGTGTAAAATAAGGGAAGACTTCTCAGAGGACATAGTCTCTCATCTGCGTTTATTTTTTTGAAAAGTAGTGTAAACCTTTACTGAAGTTTTCTTGAGGAGGTAGCAAAGGGCAAGTTACACTGGTCAGCACAAAGCAGTAAATCCCAAATTTCTCATCTGTCTTCCCAACTTCTTAGGCCTCATAGCAGCCTTTAGCTGCCCCCCTACCCCAACACATCCCATTCTGGTTCTTCTCTCTTTCTTACTGCCTGACTGGGATTGCCAAGAAAAATATAGGATTCCCAGTTAAATTTGAACCTCAGAAAAACAGTAATTCTTTAGTGTAAACATCCACCTGCACTTTGAAGGATGTTTTTGGTGTTCTCACAGCAGGTCGATTTTTCCTTTTTTTCAAATTGGTTAAAAAACAAAAACCCAAAAGGTGAGTGTGCAACAAGACTCTTCAAAACCAAGAGCACTGAGGTAAATACCCACGTATTCAGTCAGCAGATCCTCGGGTGCCTGATACTTGCCCAGTACTATCACAGACCTGGCGGGGGTAAAGTGGTGAACACGACAGACAAGGCCTCTGCCTTCTGGGAATGATCATTTCAGATCGGGACAAAAGGCTCTAGAGTGCTCTAGAATGATCTAGAACAAAAGGGAGCAGGCACTTGAGACTGAAAGGTGAGACGGCCTCTGTGAGCGATGGTATTCACACCGAGACCAGAGTGAGCAGAAGGAGTTGGCCATAGGAAGTATATCGCAGGCAGAGAGACTGCAAAGATCCAGCTTAGAATTGTTAAAGGCAAAGGAGATGTACTGCACAAAGAGGCAAGTTGGTGTCAATTTATGCCCTAAATTTCAGCCATTGTCGTAAGAATTATTTTACTAGTGTTTCAGAACCATTAGAAACAACTAACTGATAAAGGCTCTTCAGTCTCTCTCCTTAAGAACAATGTGAAATAGTATTACAAGAATGATTTTCTTACCTTACAAAATCGTTAGTTCAGTGAACAGTGTATACAGTTAAATAAGCTGGGGAATATACAGAGATTTTCTTCATCTTGGAGCTTACTTTTTTCTTGAACGTTTATCCTTTCCAGAAAACACTAAATTGCTTAGAGGCCATTCATAGCCCTTAAATTTAGGACACATTTGTGATTTTATTTTTCCCTTAGTTCAGAAGTATTTATATGTTTATCTTTAAGATTTCTTCCTTCAGGACATTTCTGTAGCTAGAACCTTTTCAAAGCAGAATGAGCACAAGTTCCGTTTGTATATACACAAAGTTTAAGATAGTCAAATACTTGTGGAAGGCCCATTATTAAAAAAAAAAAATCAGCCACTCTCACCTCCCCAAGTAATTATTTTTGATCCTTGAGGGATCCTTTTGTTATTTACTTCCATATTTCTAAATAACATGCCACTATTTTGACTTGTTAATTTTTCAGTACTAGACATTTTCTGTAATTACCCACTACAGGAAGTACCCTCTCTTCCCAGCCCTGTGTTCACACACACCTCTCCTGTTTTCCCATCCTCACTATGGAGTAGTCTTGTAATTTTTAGGTCAGTATTTGTTATTATTTTGACGATATAAAAGGTGTCCACTGGGCTTCCCTGGTGGCGCAGTGGTTGAGAATCTGCCTGCTAATGCAGGGGTCACAGGTTCGAGCCCTGGTCTGGGAGGATCCCACGTGCCGTGGAGCAGCTATGCCCGTGAGCCACAAGTACTGAGCCTGCGTGTCTGGAGCCTGTGCTCCCCAACTAGAGAGGCTGCGATAGTGAGAGGCCCACGCACTGCGATGAAGAGTAGCCCCCGCTTGCCGCAACTAGAGAAAGCCCTCGCACAGAAACGAAGACCCAACACAGCAAAAATAAATTAATTTAAACAAAAGAGAATAAGGTCTTTGAATTAAAAACAAAAGTGTCCGCGACTAAGTCATGTGGTAGTTGTAACTACTTTTCGTTTCCGACTCTTTGCTTTCTCTGGATTTATTGTTTACTTAATTTTCTATGTACGTATTACTAATTTAGCTTCAGGCTGTCTCTTGGATGTTTAGGCCTCTCAGTATGATCAGGCACATCAGATAGTTGATAAATTTCATCTTCTTGGTTTAGGATGGTTAACCTGAAATGCTCACCATCCTCATCCTAGGGCTTGCATTTCCTTCTTTCCTGTGTTGGATCTTTGTCTCCTGTACCCAGGGTTGTCTGTTTTTGTCACCCTCTCATTTTAGTAAGGCACATCCTTCAAGCTTCCTGAGAAAAGAATGTGTAGGAGATAAATTTTGAAACTTTGCATGTCTTAAAATTTCTTTCTATTTTGCCATCTCTGTCTTTGTTGTTGTCATCGTCATTCTCCTTCCTTGGAGACTTTCTCAGCGTCCAAGTCTATTGAAACAATTTTTGAGCATATTTTTAGTTTCACAGTACTCTTGTCCTCTCATTATTCCTTTTTATAGGATTGTGTGCTTTCTTCATGTGCACAGTATTTTTTACTACCTGAAGTTAATTAATGATAAGTTTAAAGTTTGTTGAAAGTTTTCTTCTCCTTTCATTGTCCCTGTTTTCCCAGTTGCTTTTTTCCTATTCATTTTAGTGTCTACAGACCTTTCATGTTAACTCCTTTCTTCACATGTCTAATGATTTTTGTTGGTTTACTCACATTTAAGAACAGGATACTAACAAGCAGATTGGAGCATTGTTCATAATAGCCAAAAGTTGTAAACAGCCGAGATGTCCATCAGGAGATGAATGGGTAAACAAAACATGGTATATGCCTACAATGGAATATTAGTCTACTATTAAAAGGAATGACCCGTTCTATGTACTTTTACCTGTTCTTTGATGAGCCTGGAAAATATTATGCTAAGTGAAAGAAGCCAGGTACAGAAGGCCACACATTGTGTAATTCCATTTATATGAATTTTCCAGAATAGGCACATCCGTAGAGACAGAAAGTGGATTAGTAGTCGCCAGGGGATGGGTGAGGGAGGGGTGTGGGAATTAGGACTGACTGCTAATAGGTATAAGGCTTGTTTTGGGATGGTGGGAATGTTCTGGAATTAGATAATGGTGATGGTTACACAAAATAGTGAATGTACTAAAAACACACTGTAGTGTGCACACTTTAAAGTGGTGAATTTTATATTGTGAACTATATCTCAACTTTTTAATGCTATAAGAAAAGAGGATGCATTTAAATAATGACAGGTCAAAAGAGATGCTTAGGAAAAGAGATACTTGTACTAAAATGGTCCTTTATTATTTGCACTGTGGAAGTCAAATGTGATCTGAAGGACACCATCACATGGTGAAATCCAAATTAGTTTCATTCTTTATATTAAGATTACATGCTTGGGTATAGTTATAATCTATATTTTGTTACATGTAAGATTTTAAAACAGATTAGAAGCTCTGAGTGAAAGGGATAGGCTTGTTGACCATTTGGCATTTTATTGGGAAGCCTCATCCCCACCCTCATGTCACTGTTTTTAGTCTTTTCTTTTCCCCTCTTAGTGAGGTCAGATTTCCCCAAGAAGAATCTTCAGATCGATTGCCTGGAAAGCATAGGCTTGATGGGGAGCTGACTGTGGGGTGAGGGTGGGGGCAGAGGGAAAGGTCCAGGCATTCAGTATCTAAATATTTGCTTAATTCCCTGTTTAAAAATTATTTTATTTTTAAAATTATTTTATTTATTTTTGGCTGTGTTGGGTCTTCGTTGCTGCACGTGGGCTTTTCCCTAGTTGTGGCGAGGGCTTCAGTAGTTGTGGCTCAAAGACTCCAGAGCGCAGGCTCAGTAGTTGTAGTGCATGGGCTTAGTTGCTCCACGGCACGTGGGATCTTCCCAGACCAGGGATAGAACCCGTGGCCCCTGCATTGGCAGGCAGATGCCTAACCACTGTACCACCAGGGACGCCCCCCCCCACATTTTTTTTTTTTTAAGTACAGTATCCCCTCTCTATCTGCTGCCCCACAGGCAGAGACGGTCACACTTTATAGAAGTGAAACCACTCTAGCTTTTTGCTAGGAACAGGGATGGGCAGTCTCCCTTTAGCCCTCCTCCTCCTAGAGGTGTATGTCAGACACTTCCTTCTTAGAGTTCAGCTTCTTGGACTTGCTGAGTTAGTTAACCATTCATCCATCTGCTTACCAGCTTCCCAGATTTTGATACTCTTGCCTCGTCTTCTGTTCTCTTCATCCTAATGAATTAATCCTGTTGTGAAAAATCCCTTGGGTGTTTTAGTGGGGTTTCAGGGGAATGAAAGGAAATGCCTGTGTTCAATCTGTCATCTTTACCGTGAAGTTTTATCTTGTTCTTTTTTTCTTATTTTTGCAATCTTGTTCTTTTTCTTTAACCATGTAGTGAAACAGCATTGTTTTAGCATTTGTAGTTTATATAGGCCAACATTTATTAATGGTATTATTAATATACCTTGATTCCTTTTTTTTTTTCCCACTGTAACGTGTGGCTTGTGGGATCTTAGTTGCCTGACCAGGGATTGAACCTGGGCCCTCAGCAGTGAAAGCACTAACAACTGAACTGCCAGAGAATTCTCAGATACCTTGATTACTTTTAATGTTTATTCTTTCTTATAAGCCAGAGACTGTGGCATCAACCACAGTCTTGGGCCAAGGCTTCTTATCCTCATTTGGATGTAATTTGACTTCGTAATATTGTTTGTTAATGGAATGCTGAAGTGTGTTTAGAGTCCTTTGACAGAAATGTGGTTGGTATCCTATTTAGGACATGAAACGCAGTGTTTGGTTATCCAGTTCTTATGTCTTATTGCAGGTGGAATGCAATGACATTGCGTAGAATTATCCCTTGCCCCAAAGGGCAAACGAGCAAATTCAACTTTTAGAAATATGAGTCTCTTGAATAAAAAAAAAATCCCACAGGACTCAGAGGCAAAAAGTATACAAGTCAATTTTCACAACAAAGTAAAGGAGCTGTTACAGTGGAGGATTCCTGGACTGAATGTCAATATTATGACATAGTATGAGTCTGTTTCGTGTTTGGTAATTGCAATCATTGTTGCTTTTGTTGTGGTCATCCATTTGCAATGCTTGGTGTCAGTTTATTTATCTCTTGTAAAAATAAAATACAGTGTGTGGGGGGAAAAAAAGAAATATGAGTCTTTTGTGTACTGATGTGACTGATAGAGGATATATTAGTTTTTAATCCTTACGTTTAACACACAAAAATATTAGATAAATGTGCACTATTTTGACAGGGACCAATTTTTTTGGTCAGTTTTGGCAAATACTCTATTTTCTTAAAGTTTTGGTTTGCTGGCTCTGTCTGCAGTCCCCTTCGGTTACCTGTGTGTGCATGCACGTGTATGCAGAGTGTAATTGGCAGCTGCTTTTTAGGTTGTGTAGACAAGGAGCAGGCAGAAAGGGGGCCCTTCTGGAGTACCAGCTGTGATTCTTAGTGCCCACACCCCTTATAGGGAGAGTGCACCATTTTTAGCTAATTTCCTGTTATAATTTGTTCTGTGAAGGAAACAAAACAGGTTGATATGATGAGCGACATTGGGAGGCTGCTTTTGAGATCGGGCTGAGAGCCAGGAGAGGAGGGTTTTGTGCAGAGGAGGGGGGAGGGTCAAGACTATAATGCTTTGAAGTAGGCCTAACTGAGCATGTGTGAGCAAAGAGATTAGGCTGATGTGACTGGAGTGAGGTAACTTAGAGGTAAAGGGAAATGAAGTAAGATTGCAGAAATCAGTCAAGAGCTGGATGGTATACAACCCTGTAAGTGCAGGTTGGGGTTTCATTCTCAGTACAGTGAGAAGATGTTGGAGGATTTTTAGTTGGTTGGTGTTTAGGCTGGGGGAGTAGCAATATGTAATAGTTTACTTTTTTGTTTTAAAGAAAACATTCTTAGTTGCTCATTAGAGAATAACTGTAGAAAGGTAAGCATAGATGCAGTAGACCTGTCGGGGGCTATTATAATAGCCCAGGAGAAAGATGATGGTAGCTTGATCTAGGTGGTAGCTATGGAAATAAAGAGAAGTGAATTCATTGGGCGTAAATTTTGGAGATAGTACTCAGTACTTATCTTTTTTAAATATATATAGAAATTTATGTGATTCATTTTTGGCTGGGTTGGGTCTTGGTTGATGCACACAGGCTTTCTCTAGTTGCAGCGAGCTAGAGGAACTCTGCATAGCATCCCCCATTATCAACATCCCCTACCAATGTAGTACATTTGTACAACTGATGAACCTACATTGACACGTCATTACCACCCAGAGTCCATAGTTTTCATTAGGGTTCACTCTTGATTTGTATATTCTAAGGGTTTGGACAAACGTATAATGACATGTAGCAGTCCTCTAATATCAGAGTACTTTCACTGCCCTAAAAATCCTCTCTGCTCTGCCTGTTCACCCCTCCACAGTCTCAACCCTGGCAATCACTCATCCTTTTACTGTCTCCATAGTTTGCTTTCTCCAGCATGTCAAATAGTTGGAATCACACAGTATGTAGCCTTTCCAGATTGGCTTCTTTCACTTAGTAATGTGCATTTCAGGTCCTTCTGTGTCTTTTCATGGCTTCATAGCTCATTTCTTTTTAGCACTAAATAATATTCCATTGTCTGGTTGTACCATAGTTGGTTTATCCGTTCACCCACTGAAGGGCATCTTGGTTGCTTCCAAGTTTAGGCAGTTATGAATAAAGCTGCTATAAATATCCATGTGCAGGTTTTTAACATAAATGTAAGTTTTCAGTTCATTTGGATAAATAGTGAGGGCACTATTGCTGGATCCTACAGTAAGAATATGTTTAGTTTCATAGGAAACCACCGAACAGTCTTCCAAACTGGTGGTACCATCTTGGGAATTTCCTGGTGGTACAGTGGTTAGGACTCTGCACTTCCACTTGCAGGGGGCACAGGTTCGATCCCCGGTCAGGGAACTAAATCCCACAAGCCACGTGGCTCAGCAAAAAAAAAGAAAAAAAAAAAAAAGGTGATGGTGCCATTTTACATTCCCACGAGCAATAAATGAGAGTTCCTACTGTTCCACATCCCCGTCAGCATTTGGTCCTGTCAGTGCTCCAGATTTTGGCCATTCTAATACGTGTGTAATAGTATCTTGTTGTTTTAATTTGCATTCCTTTGATGACATAAGATATGGAGCATTTTTTCATATACTAATTTACGGTCTGTATATCTACTTTGGTGAGGTGTCTGTCCAGGCCTTTTGCACATCTTTTTCATCAGGTTGTCTGTTTTCTTACTGTTGAGTTATTTTTTTCTTTTTTAAATAAATTTAGTTTATTTATTTTTGGCTGCATTGGGTCTTCATTGCTGTGCACAGGCTTCCTCTAGTTGCAGCGAGCAGGGGCTACTCTTTGCAGTGTGTGGGCTTCTCATTGCAGTGGCTTCTCTTGTTATGGAGCACGGGCTCTAGGCATGTGGGCTTCAGTGGTTGTGGCATGCGGGCTCAGTAGTTGTGGCTCACGGGCTTAGTTGCTCCGTGGCATGTGAGATCTTCCTGGACCAGGGATCGAACCTGTGTCCCCTGTGTTGGCAGGCAGATTCTTAACCACTGTGCCACCAGAGAAGCCCTTCTCCTTCACTATTAAAGGATAATTTTTCAGCATTCCGAATTCTAGATTGGTAGGATTTTTTCTTTCAACA
This sequence comes from Mesoplodon bidens, assembly GCF_964165515.1. Lineage (NCBI taxonomy): Eukaryota > Metazoa > Chordata > Mammalia > Artiodactyla > Ziphiidae > Mesoplodon > Mesoplodon bidens. Next base: position 617,228 of record NW_027672190.1, on the reverse strand, counting down.
GTCTAAATATTTCACTACTCTCTCCTTGCTTGCATGGTTTCTGAGGAGAAGTTAGATGTAATTCTTATCCTTCCTCCTCTATAGATAAGGTGTTTTTTCCCACAGGCTTCTTTCATGAATTATTTTTCCTTTATCTTTGATATTTCATATTCCTGAAGGTTGAATATGATATGCCTAGGTGTAGTTTCTGGCATTTATTCTGCTTGGTCTTGGAGCTTCCTGGATCTGTGGTTTGGTGTCTGATGTTAATTTTGGAAAACTCTTGAGTCATTATACCTCAAATACTGCTGCTTTTTCGCTCTCTCTTCTTCTCGTATCTCCATTATGTGTATGCTGCATCTTTTGTCATTATCTCACAGTCTTGGATATTCTGGGGTGTGGTTTTTTTTACCCATTTTTTTCTCCTTGCTTTTCAGCTTTGGTAGCTTCTATTGCTGTAGCCTCAAGCTCAGAGATTGTTTCCTCAGCAATGTCCAGTGTACTAATGAGGCCATCAGAGGCATCCTTCATTTCTGTTACAGTGTTTTTGATCTCTGGCATTACCTTTTGATTCTTTCTACTTTCCATCTCATTCATTACATTACCCATCTATTATTTCATGGCCTCCTTTTTTCATTAAACTCTTAGTATATTAACTATAGTATAAAAAAAATCCTGGTCTGATAATTCCAGTATTCCTGCCATATCTGACAGGTTTTAGTGCTTCTTTATTCTGTGCAAACTGTGCTTTTTGCCTTTGAGTATGCCTTGTAATTTTTTTGTTGCAAGGCAGACGTAATCTACTAAGTAAAAGGAACAGCAGTAAATAGGCCTTTAGTGATATAGAAATGAGGTATGGGGGAAGGAAGACCATTCCATAGTCCTATGATAAGGTGTCACTCTTTTAGTGAGCCTTTGCCTCTGGACTAAGAACTTTACACCACATGCTTCTTAGTTTCCCCCCACCTCCTTGGGTGAGACAGGATGGTTAGAATGGGCTGGAGCTGGTTTTCTTCCCTCAAGTAGTTTAAGCTCTGATAAAATCCCAGCAACTTTGACTCCGGAAAAATAGCATCTCATAGATCAGGCCTTGTTAAGAAGGTCAAGAATGCTCTGGTGTATTACACAATGGTTCCTTTACCCCAGTCCCCACCAACCCCCCACCCCCGCTGGAAGCACACAGGGAATTTTCTCCAGTGTTCACTGTGAGGGCCTGTTCGAGCTCCTAGAGGTAAGACTCACCAAAGTGTGGAGTCCCTTTTATGACTGGGTCCCCCTAGAGTTTTTAAGAGAGGTCATGCTGAGCCTCCAACAGTTTGTCGCATCCAGTTCAGGATTTCCTCCTGGCATGGAGGTTTCTACTTCAGAGTTTTCTGCGCTGGCAAGTTGTGATTGTCTGTATCCACCTTTTTGTCTCTTTTTACTTGTTAGGATGGAGTGGCGACTTCTAAGTTCCTTACATGCCAAGCTGGAAACCAGAAGTCCCAAATTAATTTTTAATGTTTGTGTCACACAGGAGTTCTAGGTTCTGGATTTTATGGTTGCTTACTTTGGAAAATTTTGCCGTTTAACATTGGCTTTTCAGATGTTTTTGCTTTCTTAAGTTGCTTTTTTTGCTTTGCGTAGGTGGCACAGGAATGGAACAGCTCTCCAAACAAAGAGAAATTCCATCAGTTGCATTTACGAAAATTTCCTGCTGATTATAAAAAATACTGGGAGTTTGTGGGTAAGTTCTTTTTTATGTAACTTGGGCTCTATCATATAATAATTGGAGATTGCTATTTGAGGGAACATAATAATTGCTTGAATTTTCTGGGATATAGGTTTCCTGAGGTGAATTTGTAAGCTCTTACAAAGAGTATGTTTAAAGTCTTTACTTAATGAGGATAATTACTGGGACAGTTATAAAATTCATGGTTTTAACCATTGTGCTAGCAGAATACCACAGGCCAAAGTGTCCCTAGATGCTGGGCAAGGGAGAGAGAAGGTGAGTGAGGGAGTTTGATTGGCGGGGGCGGAGGGGGTGTTGACATGATCGTGCGTACAGATTCTGAGTAAATCTCTCTGCCGTCTCTGCTCTCACTTCATGAGTTGTCTGGAGCATGTGTCACAGTTATGTCTTAGTTATAAATAAACCAAGCATTTAGAACCCTTTAAAATAAAAAGTATAAATTCTCCGTCTGTCTCCTTCCCCCTTGCAGTCCATCCCACTCCATAGATTCACTTAAGAAAAAAAGCGTGTACATATATTTGGGGGGGAAGGTATTATATGTTCACTGTAGATTATTCAGATAATATTAGCCAATAGTAAAATAAACATCACTCACAGTTCCCATCATTCAGAGATCATCTTATGAACATAGTATTGTATATCTTACTGCTAGACTTCCTATTCATCTGAGTGAAGGGTGGGTGGGTAGGGTTATTTTACCTAAGTGACTTTTTTCATGTATTTATTCAGCAAATATTTACTGACTTTATACTACCTGATAGTGTATGATTCTAGATGCTAGGTATGTAGCTGTGATGAAAACATAAAATTCCACCTTCGTGAAGCTTACATTTGTCTTATTTTCATTTAGTCTATTATAAATGTCTTTTCAGAGATAAATAATAATAGCATGTTCAGTGTTTGTAGTTATTCCATTGTAAGTGTATTCCATAGTTCTCTTTAACCAGTAATTTCTAGTTAGACATGTACATTACTTATGATTTTTTACTGTTACACTGAATAAATCCCTTTGCTAGATCAAACAGTGTGTGCATTTTAAGACTTTCGGTTCATATTGCCTCTGTCTACCAAAAAGAATACCATTTTCACTTCTGACATAAGAATGTAAGAATGTATCTCTTCTCATTTGCTAGTTTAAACTTATCCCCCAGTTTTATATGGAACATGTATCTCATTTGAAGTTGTAGTTTTTGTCCTCAAATATTTATTGGTCTTTTATATTCTTGGGGGGGGCGGATAATTGTCTGTTCATGCCTTTTGTCCTTTTTTTTTCTCTTAGGGAGGTTATTTTCTTACTTGTATGCATTGTTAATTTTTTTCAATTTCATTATTTGCTGTTCAGTTTCACATGCAGTTTTTGAGGCAGACAATTTTTATCTTCACATGTTCAAAAATACCGTATTTATTTCTTTACTGTTCAGTTGGTTTTAGAAATCAGATAAATACTTCCATATTTTCTTGTAGTAGTTTTATATTTCTTTCTAATATTTAAATCACTGATTTATCATCCATTTATCTTGATGGTATGATAGAATCACATAGCATTTACTCTTGTGTCTGACTTCTTTCACGTAACATGTCTTCGTAATTCATCAATTTTGTGTGCATCTTTGGTATTTTTTTCATTGCTGTGGTGGTATTTCAATATGTGACTGTGTCACAATTTTACTGTTGATGGACATTTTTGTTATTATTATTTTAAAGAAGTTTTTTTTGTCAGTGCCATGCAGCTTGTGGGATCTTAGTTCCCCGACCAGGGATTGAACCCGGGCCACAGCAGTGAAAGCGCCGAGTCCTAACCACTGGATCGCCAGAGAACTCCCGTTAATGGACATTTTTTCAGCAGTTTAGGCCTGTGTGTCAGGGCTCTCCAAGTCCATGCCCAAGTTCAGTGATTCGCTAGGAGGACTCACAAGAATTATATTCCTGCTCATGGCTGTGACTTACTATGGCAAAAGGATACAAAGCAAAATCAGCAAAGGGAAAAAGGAAACCAGGAGCAAGTTTCCAAGAGTCATTTCCCAGCGAAGTCACACAGGACACACTTAATTTTCCCAGTAGTGGGCTGCGACAACCCATGTGACACATTATCTACCAGGGAAGCTTAGAGACCCAGTGCCTAAAACACCCTCTGCCTAGCCCACATTCATGACTTTCACAAGTAAAGTGGGTGTTTGACATAAGCTGTAGAGAAAAAATTTGGCAAACAGGTAAGGTACAGTGAGCCATTGTCATCAGCAAATGATGAGAGCTGTCTGGAAAACCAAGTTCCCAGATTCCAAGGGGGCCAACCTTGTAAGCAGGCCTTTCTAATGATAGCAGCCTCAGGCCTTCTTCTACACACAGCATTTTATGAATAATGCTATTATGGTCATTCATGTGTCTCTTCGTGTTATGCGAGGGCATTTTTGTGGAGTCTGTCTCCTGAAGTGGGTCTCAGAGTCTCAGGGTATTATGCATGAGCTTAACATGAGTAGATAATGCCAAGCTAGTCGTGCAGAATGACACACCCCACCAGCGTATGGAAGTCACGTTGCTCCATGTCTCTGCCAACACATTTGTGTTGATTGTGCTGTTCATTTTAGCCATTGTAGTGTGTGTGTATTGATGGCCATTTGTGGTTTTATTTTGTAATATCCTGGCTATCAGTGAGATTGAGCACCTTCTCATATATTTAGTAGATGCTCAAGTAACCTCTCTAGGGAAGCACCTATTAAAGACTCTTGTTCATTTTCTGTTAGTTGTCTTTTCCTTACTGATTTGTAGCAAGTTCTTTATGCAATCTGGATATAAACCATCCTCCCACTTTGGCTTGCATTATGTCTCTCTTAGTGATGTCTTTAAAATTCTTATTTTATTCTTGTTTAGACTTTATTTTTTAACATAACAAATGCATCTGTGTATTTTTTATGGTTAATGGTCTGTGCCAAAGGTTTAAGAAACCTTTCCCTGCTGCAGGTCATAAATATATTATCTTAACATCTAGAACAGGTGTCAGCAAACCACAGCTTGCAGATCTACCCTGTATCCTGTTTTTATACTGCCCAAGAGTAAGGTTCTTACATTTTTTTAAGCTTTTGAAGAAAAGATGATGATGAATATGCAACAGACACCATGTGTAGCCTGCAAAGAAAAATCTGGCTCTTTACAGAAAGTTTGCCAATCCCTTTTCTAGAGGCTTCGCTGTTTTGCCGACCTGGAATGGATTTTGTACACGAGTAAGATGTAGGGGCCATGTTTCATTTTTTTTTCCCTAATGGAGATGTAATTACCCCAGTAGTGTTTATTGAAAAGATTATCCTTTCTCCATGGTCTGCAGTGTCATATTTGTTACAAATCTAATGTCCATTTAATGCACTCGCCTTTTTCTGGACTCCTTTCTTCTTTGTTGGATCATTTGCCTACCTTTCTGCCCATATCACATTGCTTAATTTTACTTAATTAAGCTTTATTATAAACATTAATGAGCAAGTCTGCTTACCTTGTTTGGCCTTAAGAGTACGTTGGCTATTCTTGTCCCTTTGCATTACCATGTAAGTTTTAGAGAAAAAAAAGATGTGGACATTTGTTAAGAATTGACATCTTTCTAATACTGATTTGAATACGATACATACTGTCAGTTATTTAGGTTTACTTTCAGTAATGTTTTACAGTTTTCTAGGGAGAGGTTTTGCAGATCATCATTGGTTAGATTTTTTTTCTTTTGGTGTCATAATTATTTAAGTGACTATCTCTAATAGAGATGGACCTAAAAATTCATAGTATTTTTGCTGATAATTCATTATTTTGTTGCTAAAGTATGAACCATGATTTCTTAATATTAGATAGCTAGACAGTGTTCAAGTTTTCCGTTTCCTCATAAAGAACAATTTATTTCAGCCTGCTTGAATTAAGATCCAAGTTAGGTCCACTCACTGACATTGTTAATATGTCTTCTTCAATTACAATTGTCTCATGGATCCCTCCCGCTTTGTAATTTATTTTTTGAAGAAATTGTGTTGTTGACCCTGTAGAATTACAGGGTCTGTGTCTGTGTCTTGCTGATAGCATCCCCCTGGTGGTGTTTAGTATGTTTTTCAGTCCTTTGTACTTTTTGTAAATTGATAGTTGGATCTAGAGGCTTGATCAGTTTCATTGGACCTAATATTTTTGGCAAAACTAGTTCATAGCTGAGGTTGGTGTGTTCCTTTATCAGGAGGTGCTTGATCTCTAATTTCTCTTTTTGTAATACTTATAACCGTTGATCCTTAATGCCTAGATTAATTATTTTACTAAAGGATACAAAATGGTGATATTTTTATTTGATCATTTCTTCATTTATTTGCTATTGTAGTTCTGTAAAGAAAAAGTGCTCCATTTTATTTGATTACTCAGTAGTATACTTTATAAAGAAGGGTAGAATAAGTATTGATACTTGACTCCTGACCAGTTTTCAAAATAATGACTTAATTCTCTGCAAGTGCTGGGTTGACCAGTGAACTTTAAAAAAATGTTTTTTCGTTATGAACACATGGCCTTAAATACACTTGTTTCAAGTCTTTGTAATTGGTTTCTTCAAGTTGGCTCCTGAGCCCTTTAGACAGGCTAGTCTTTGAGAGCTTTCTTGCTACCTGATGTAACCGATACCATCTATATGTTTTATCCTGTATGTGAGCTTTCAATTTTCTAACTAGCCGTAGTATCTTTGGGTAGAAAAAGTTATTTCAAGATCAGTATTGGCATGTTATATGCTGTTTACAAGTAATACATGTAAACATAAGGATACAGAAAGGTTAGAAGAGGAAGATTGGAGAAAGCTACTCATGCAAACCCAACTAAAAGAAACTTGTTTTGCTCTGTTAATACCAGACTAAATAGACTTTACGGCAGAAGAGCATTATTTGAGATTAAAAGCGAGTATTTCACAATGATAGCAAGTTCAGTGAACAGAAGATAGGACCATTTTGAATACCTAATAAAATATATAAAGAAAAAACTGATAGAACTAGAGTGTACTCTTTACATATATGTGAGACCTTTGAACCATTCATTTTTTCTTTTCTTTTAGTTTGGAAATTATACGTCAACTTGTACCTCTTTTGCCATTTAGTAGTTTAGGTGAACACTTAGAGCGTACATGATTCAAAGTTTACAGATTTCATCGATACTTTAAGTGTCTCCATAGATAAGGCAAAATCTTAAAAAACTTTAACCCTGTTTATCTGTTCCACTTTGTATATTATTATTGTTACGTATTTTAACTCTATATTTTAAACTGTGTTATACATACAGTTGGTCCTCTGTATTTGCGGGATTTGCGTCATCGGATTCAAGCGTGGATTGAAAATATTCAGGGAAAAAAAATTCCAGAAAAACATGTTTGCTATGCACCAGCACCTATTTACATACCACTTATGTTGGATTTACAACTATGTCCATAGCGTTTGCATTGTATTAGGTATTATAAGTAATCTAGAGATGATTTAAAGTGTACTGGAGGATGTGCGTGGGTTATATGCAAATACTATGCCGTTTTACATAAGGGACATGAGCATCTGAGGATTTTGGTGCCTGCGGGAGTCCTAGAACCAATTCAAGGACTGTACTCTGTGTAGTGCCTTGTGCAGCCCTTTTTTGTTTGTTTGTTGATTCTAGTAGTTCATGTATTCTCTCCTGGTGCTTTGCTTATTTCTAATATGTTGGTCATTGTCTTTGGAAAGCTATTTAAAAAATAATCAGGGGCCTAGGATGATAGGATGTCCTCTTCCAGAGAGGATTTTTCTTTGCTTCTGCCAGGATTCTGGGAGTACTAGCAATGTGGGATCAGCTTAAAGGATTGAGCTTTCCTGAAGTACTCGGGTGAATTGAAGCTGCCTTCATTGTTGGGTGTAGTCCTTCATGGTCCCTACCTGAAGCTTGAGGGCTACCAGGATGCCTACTTTATCTATGCAGGCCCTGGACTCCAGTTTTTGTCTCTTTTTTTGTACAAGGCTATCCCAGGTACTGCTCAAATTCCTGGCTGCCACTCCCTGAGGAGTTCAGATGTTTCTAGGGAAAATACTGGGCTGACCCTTACGGATCTCCACCTTGTTCTGGATCTCAACAGAGTGATTCTTCATTGTTGTATTTGCTCTCTGATGCCTTCAAATAGACATTTCTTACATGATGCATTTTTAAAATTCTTTTTTGACTTAGTAGTTCAGTCTACTTAATCCTAGTACTTCGTGCTTTGGTTCAATATGTTGCTGCTGGATTTGGCAGTTGGTACTGAACTTTTTTTTAATTTTAGAGCTTGCTCTGTTTTCCCAGCCCCATTTATTTTACTACTGTCCTTTCCCCCTTGTTTGAAATGCCACTAGTAGGCTCAAAATTCTTACGTGTACATGGATCTGTTTCCAGATTTTCTCTCGGGATTTTGAAAGCAGGGCACAAAAGTGAAAATTCCTTGATTAAAAACTAAGGTAAACTTCAAGGAAAATAAATGTATTAGCTACTTTTGAATATTATGACTTCATCTATTTTGGCTTTGTAGCAGGTTTTAAGAAGACTTTTATAATGCTGTGTGATCAATATTTGTCAATGCTGACTAGCTTAGACTATCATTTTGAAGTATGTACAAAGTCCGCTAGTGCTGTATACTTGCTTGAATTTAGTACAAGCGTTTAATATCCTTTAATCTCATGTAAAATAATTCTGTTAGAATAAATGCTGGCTTCTTCTTGTGTTATAGTTTATCTTGAGGAATGTGAACTAGCTAAACAGCTTCATCCAAAGGAAAATGATTTGGTGTTTTTGGTTCCTGAAAGACTAAATGGAGAGAAGAAGGATATAGAGAGACATCGCCTGCAAGTTCCCCGTGAACATTACTGTGGCTATGTTCATACGTTCCGCCGCACTTCAGTCAGTAAGTACCTAATGAGACATGGAAAAGAAATCTGTCAGCAGCTCATCTTTTCATCTCCCTCTAAATTAGGCTTTACTAGCCATGTATTTGCTATACATTTACCAGCCCTCTATTTGCTGTCCATTTACCAGATGTATGTTTGCTCTATGTTTACCAGACTGTATTTGCTAGGTTGATTACTTACCATTCAGAGTCCTCTTTTAGTTTTTCTAGACTCAGCTGGAAAAGGCCCAGCACGTATTGCTTTAGACTTAGGATTTTAAAGCTTTCTTTTGTAATGTCTTCTCCTTCTAGTAAATGCCTTCATCTGTCAGTGTGTTTGTTATAAAACAGACAGTTTGCAAACCATCTGTTTGTTAAATCACATTCCAGCCTTGGTTTGGGGGCTAATTATTGATGAGCAGACCAAACACAGAACTAATTGTAAGGCAACTGGAGGGGTTTACTGTTTCATCACTCCCATCCACTGTGGTGTAGGGACTTCTCTCCCTAAGGTAGCATAACAAAAATAATGTTAGCTTGAATTTAAGGACTACTGACTGTGTGCCAGCCAGTGTGCCCTGTCCTTCCTGTACACATTTATCATCTTTTCCCAGAGCCCTGCAAAGCAGAATGGTTTGTTCCCTGCTCATTGGGAAATCAGAGTTCAGGGATGTTAAGTAACATATCCAAAGGCATCCTTACTATTAAAACACTCGGTCCAGAATTGAAACCTAATTTTGTTTGACTACGAAGTCCACATGCTTGATATATGCCAAGCTGCCTTTTTGACATTGCTGCTCTCTTAGTCTCTGTTACGGGAAGAGAATATGTGATCATTATTCCTTCCCCTTTTTGTATCATATCTTAAAAATAGCAACAAAGCTCTTAGAGTTTAACATCGTGCCGCATCCTAACTGGTGTGCCATGTCCACTATTGTGTGGTCAGAGCTCAGTTCTTTGTGCAAGATGCATTGAGCACCAGGGATATCTAGCTTCATCTGTGCTTTCAACTCTTACAAGTGGTTACATTTGCCAAAGTTCTGTTTCTAAGATTTAGCAATGGTTTCTGTCTCCTTCCCGGAACTCCTCATGCATCCAACTACCTGACGTCTCCATTTGGAGATTATTAGACATTTCAAACCTACTCCAAAAGGAAGCACTTGATTTACTGCCTGACACCTGCTGTTGCTCCGTTTTTTCCCAACTCAGCATGTGGGACCTCCATCCCATTCTTCCAGTTGCTCAGCCCAAAACCTCAGAGTCATCCTTGAGTCCTGCTTTCCCTCGCATGCTCCATCTAATGCATCAGGAAGTCCTGTCGGATCTTCCTTAGCCATATATCCTACATCCAAGTGCCACCTCTCCTGCTGCCTCCTGGCCCACGTGACCATTCACTTTTACCTAGATTTTAGCCTCTTAAGTTGTCTTCTTGTGCTTTTTCCATTGCAGTTTATTCTTCATTCGCGATAAGTGATTCTTTTAATGTGTGACTTAGCGTGTGTCACTTACCTGCGCGGAGCTGTCCTGTGCTCTTGAACTGACTCAGAGTCATGTTCAGAGTGGTTAACTGCAGAGCCCTCTGAAGTGTAGCTGCATTTACCGTCTTGGTCTTCTAGCTCGCTTCTCCCTGCTTTTCCTTCTAGCCATTCTGGCCTTCTCCCTTTTGTGAAAATAATCCAGGCACCTCGCTGCCCCATTGTCTTTGCAGTTGCTGATTCTCTGCCTGTAACCCACTTTCCCCGGTTACGGGCATGGCTCACTCACTTAATGCCATGGCTCTGCTCAAATATCATATCAGGAAAACCTCCCCTGACTCTCCTGTCTACAACAACACTCCCTCACAACCCTCATCACTTCCTCATCCCCCTTCTCGGCTTTCTTCCTAGCACTTACCATCACCTGACATGTTTATTTGCTTATCTGCCCCCTTCTTCTAAAAAATAAGCCTCCAGAGGACAGAAATGTTTCCTGGTTCTTAGGAGGCAGTCAGTAGATACTTACTGAGAAAATTATTTAAATGATGTATAAAAAACATGTTACAGGGCTTCCCTGGTGGCGCAGCGGTTGAGAGTCCGCCTGCCGATGCAGGGGACATGGGTTCGTGCCCCGGTCTGAGAAGACCCCACGTGCCACAGAGCGGCTAGGCCCGTGAGCCATGGCCGCTGAGCCTGCGTGTCCGGAGCCTGTGCTCTGCAACGGGAGAGGCCACAACATTGAGAGAGGGCTGCATACCACACACAAAAAAAAGTTACAAAACACCTTGTTCTGAATAACCTTTTTAACTGGACACTGTTATTCACTGGTAACTGAAATTGCTTTTTCTCCTTCTTGATAATAGTGCGTAATGGGAAATCTGAGTGTTCCCTTTCCATCCAGACTCAACATAATTTACCCGTCAATTTAAATGAATTCGTGAAATGTCTTGTAATCAGCTCTCTGGTGACTACACAGAGGAAGTTGAAAGCCATGTCTTTGCTGAGTGGTCGGAACCAACTGGCCAGAGCCGTTCTGAATCCAAACCCCATGGACTTCTGTACAAAAGATTTACTAACTACAGCATCTGAGAGAATTGTGAGTGACAGTCATTTGATAACAGGGAAAGTCAGAACATTTCATGTCAAGATGTTAAAGCATGTTATTTTTATCTGTCACACATTCCCTGTTGTCTACAACAAAGACATAGTCACCATGTGTGCCCAGTGACGTTTTTAGTGCTTAGTTTTCTTTAATATTGCAAAGTAGTTCTTTGTGTTAAGTTAGTCAGCTTACCTCAGGAAAAAAGGTAGAGTCCAAAAGGGAATTGAAAACATGCTTGCAGAGCAGCATTAAAATGTGAGGTGAACATCCTACTTAACTGTTTGTTAGGTAATTAAATACAGGAGTAAGAGGAGGTTTAATGGAATGACTTTTGCATTTGAATGATCAGTGGAGCATTGACTGGTACTGTTGTCAGTGCGACGACGAAGTTGTGATTTTTGTGTGAACACATATTTCTCATTGTTGTAAGAGTTGGGTGTAAGTTCCAGGAAATTAACACAGAGACAGGCGGAAGGAAAGGAATGTTATTTGAACCCCTGTCTTGTGTTAGGACTTTCATATGCATTTTCTCAGTCAGTTCCCACCCTCTAAGGAATCCCAGATTTAATGATTGTCAAAGCCTGAAGCCCAGAGAGGTTAGGAGTTTAGAGACCTAGCGTTTGAGTGAATCTGAGGTGTAGACTCAGATCTGACCCCAAATCCCTGTTGTTTTGACTGTATCACTTGTGTTAGGAAAGGAAGTCTTGGAATGTTTTTACTGTCTAAAGAGAGGATTGACTAAAATGGGAAGAACCACGGAATAAAAAGAAGAAAAGTACAAAACAGTTTATTGTGATCATCTTTATAAGAATCACAAATAAAAATATAGTTGTTGTGGTTGTAGGTGGACTGAGGCCTGTAGACTCATCAGTAGCTCTTTCCAGTAGTGAAAGTGGTTCTTAGATTAAGGGTCATTTTGGGGTTTTGCCTGATCATCACCAAAGCTTCTGTCTGACAAAGGTCAGCAGCAGTTCAAACAGATGTCTTCCACTCTCTCGCTCTCCTGTGCCATCCCAGGAAGAACCGCTCGTTCTCACTAGTGTCTTTTGTATAGATCGCCTACCTAAAAGATTTCAATGAAGACCAAAAGAAAGCGATAGAAACTGCATATGCCATGGTGAAACACTCCCCAGCAGTTGCCAAGATCTGTCTGATTCATGGACCACCCGGGACAGGAAAATCAAAAACCATTGTGGGCCTCCTGTACCGCCTACTGACAGAGGTAGAGTGTGCACGAGGGCATCGGTGCCCTTAATTGAGTATGTTGTTTCACTTTACCGTGTAAATAAGTACTAAAGTGTGTTTTTCCCTTCACTTCTGTGTATCTTTTTGATACTGTGTGGAACTATATCAGATAAAGCGGTAGCAGAGGTAGAGAAGGTTATAAGAAATAAAAGGAACAGAAAATGTTATCTTGTGTGAAACTAATTCTAAGGGCTAGAATAGTGGTCTTCGGGCTTTATTATAGGTCACGGCTAATCCCAGGAGACAATCTTGAATGTATTCCTGGGTTACATTTTGGATTGAACATTGAATAAAATAAGTGGATAGTAAGGTAAGGCTCAGAGAAGTTAGATTTTATGCCAGAGTAATTTATTTTTTCGGGCACACCATGCGGCATGTGGGATCTTAGATCCCCGACCAGGGATCAAACCTGGGCCCTTGGCAGTAAGAGCACTGCGTCCTAACCACTCGTTGGCCAGGGAATTCCCAGCCAGGTTAATTTTTTAACATCAGTGTAAGATGTAGGTGCTTTTATTTACTTTTAACTAGTTATTAGGGGAACTTTCAAATATATGTGACAGTAGAGAAGAACTATAACACTGCACAATAGAGCTTATCAGTATTGTTTGTTTTCTTGTTTGTTTATTTGTTGCAAATTGTCGAACCAGAGGAGGGGGCATTCAGATGAGAACTCCAATGCCAAAATCAAACAAAACCGTGTCCTTGTGTGTGCACCTTCCAATACAGCTGTTGATGAACTTACGAAAAAAATTATGCTTGAATTCAACGAGAAGTGTAAAGACAAGAAGAATCCTTTAGGTATGATACTTATGTGGGCTTTTCATTTGTTTTTGTTTTCAGTGTTTAGTGTGGTAACTTTGAATGACAAAGAGCAAGCCAGTTCTGGTCATTTTTTCTACTTGAGGCTGTGGCCCATGTGTACTTACTGCTTTGTTTACTGAATATTTTGGAGCATTTATTCTGTGCCAGGCCCTGTGCCGTTTGAAACACCTTAGAGCAGCCCTTGATTCAGTTGTGTAGGGGTTAGGGAAGACTTTTAGAGGAAATGATATCTAAGATGAAACGTGGAAGAGCAATGAGGAAGTGAAGTGGGGAGAGGACTCTGGTGGAACTTACTGTACATAAAAAGGACCAGAAGCCAGAGAACCGTGGATGGTTCAGTCTAGCTAGAATATAACGAGGTCCACCAAGGCAAGGGCTTTTAAAAATGTGTTCATTGTAGTAACCCCCGTGCCTGGAACAGTGCCTGGCACTCAGTTGGGACTTAGTAGATGTTTAGTGACACAAAAGCTAGAGCAGTCATCACTTATGGTTACCGAGTGCTCACTATGTGTCAGTACTCAGAGTAATCCTCTGAGCCATGCAATAAATAACCTATCTACATTTTATAGGCGGAGAAGCTGAGGAGTTGAGATGTAAAGTATACCACAGGGACAAGTCTTTTCAGTACAGTTGACAGATTGAAGAGCATTGCCACCGAGGATTCGGAATGCTTGAGCGAATGTGTAAAGTCATTTCTGTGCACTTAACCTTAACACCTCCTCTCACACCAGCCATCCTGAGTGGCGTGGTTATGGCTCTGGGTCGGGCTGCTCTTCTAAGCACATGTATCTCGTCTTCCCTAAGCAAATTTTATTTTCCTTGATGTTACCTGGCAGTGACCTAAATCAGTTAAGATTCAATTGGGTTGCAAATAATAGACACTCCAACTACAGTGGCTTAACTATGATAGAAGTTTATTTCCTTCTTACTCAGAAGCCCAGAGATGGGCAGCTGAGGGATGATACTGGCGTGATGACTCTACTTCCGAGTGTTCAGAGACCTAGGGTCTTTCTACCTTGTTGCTGCACTACGTGGGACCCCCCACTCCTTAGTGCACCTCATGGTCAGAAACAGCTGCTCCAGCACCAGTATTCCCATCTAGCAAGTGCAAGGAAAAAGGGACAGATATACTAGCTGTGCTTTAAGGAAAGTTCTGAGACGCTGCCAGTAGCACCTCTGCTTATTTCCTTTTGGCCAGAACTTAGTCCCGTGGCCACACCAGCTGCGGAGCAGCCAGGATGTGTCGTCTGTCTTCGCAAGGATCACACATATTTCCCCTTTTATTGCACATGTATTAGCTACATCTAGAGGTCATTTGCTTTTAAAACTGAAAATGCATTGTGAACGGCAACTTTTCTACTCACCATTATGTTTGTGAGAACTATGACTTTATGTATCGCTGTATATGGATACGGTCATTCATGTTAACTGCTATAGGGTGTCTCATCTATGAGTGCACAGTTCATTCGTTATCCATTGATAGAAATGTAAGTTCTTTCCCTTTTTTTTTTGTTATTTCAAACTTAATTCCTGTACTTGTGCCTGTTTCTCCAGTGCAGGATGAAAACGTTTACTGCAGTGACTGAGTTGTATTGTGTTGTACTGTACAGCAGCTGAAGGGAGTACACTGGAGTACTGTGTTCTTACTCACGTCTCCTGAGTATTCATACAGGCTGCTAGGGCAGTGCTTTCACACTGTGGCTTGTGACCAGTTAGTGGATTGTGAAATCAGTTTAGGGAGATCAGAACCAGCATACTTACACAAGATAAGATAGAACAGAAGAGAACAGAAAAGATTAGAGTGTAGGTAGTGAGGGGTAAAGTATTGTTTTGTGAAACCTGTTTTATTGGTGAGGTATGAGTGTACTGGCTTTCAATGTGAAGTGTACCTCATACTATAGATCACGGTCAAAAGAGTTTATAAAAACACTGGTCTAGTGTATATATACCTAGAAATGAGAATGCTGGGTTGAAGGATTTGTGCTGATTCTAGATAGTGCCCGGTTCTGCTCCAAAGTAGTTGTATCAAATTATACAACCGAGAACAGTTCCCGTGTGGTTTTCACTTTCCTTTCCCTGAGGGAGGGTAATAAGCCCTTTTTCAGGTGTGGGCTGACAACACGAGAAGGCTGGGACGAAGGTGGCACAAGTGTAGTGTCTAGGTTGGATTTTTAATATTTTTGTTAGAGAGAAAATGACATCTCTTGTCAGTAAAGACGGCTTTTTTCTTCTTATTCAGTACTTTCGTTTTTGCTTCTTTTCACTATGTTCAGTGGTCCTGGGTGTCCTTTACAGAAATACCTTGGACATCTCACCATTAAGTGTGATGTTTGTTCCTGGGGTTTGGTATATACGCTTTTATCAGGTTAAAAAAGTCCCCACCTAATTATAGTTTTTTAATTAATGGGTGTTGAATTTTACTGCATGCAGTATTTTTTCATTCATATAACCCTCCCCCTCATCATATGGCAGTGCAAGCACAGAGTCCTAACCAGGGAATTCTGCTTTTCTTTTCTTTGTTTCTTTAATTCTTTCTTTTCTTTCCTTTCTTTTCCTTTCCTTTTTTTTTTTGTGTGTGTGGTACGCTGGCCTCTCACTGTTGTGGCCTCTCCCGTTGCGGAGCACAGGGTCTGGACGCCATGGCTCCCGGGCCTAGCCGCTCCACGGCATATGGGATCTTCCCGGACTGGGGCACGAATCTCTGTCCCCTGCATCGGCAGGCAGACTCTCAACCACTGCGCAACCAGGGAAGCCCCTTTTCTTTTCTTTCTTTCTTTCTTTTCTTCTTTCTTTCCATACCCTGAGGCTTAAGGGATCTGAGTTCCCCGACCAGGGTTTGAAACCAGGCCCATGGCAGTGAAAGTGCCGAGTCCTAACCACTGGACTGCCAGGGAATTCCCTACAATGCTTTACTAATTTGAAAATATCTTTGATTCCTAGAATAAGGTCTGCTTGGTTGTGTACTATTATTTTTTTACCACATTGCTGGATTGCTATTGATTTTTTTAACTGACGGCAGCCTATAATTTTTCTTTGTCATATCTTTGGTTTTAGTATTGAAGTTATACAGACTTTAAAAATGAAGTTTTCAGGGCTTTCCTGGTGCCATAGTGGTTGAGAGTCTGCCTGCCGATGCAGAGGACATGTGTTCGTGCCCTGGTCCGGGAGGATCCCACGTGCCACAGAGAGGCTGGGCCCATAAGCCATGGCTGCTGAGCCGGTGCGTCTGGAGCCTGTGCTCCACAACGGGAGAGGCCAGAGCAGTAAGAGTCCCGTGAACCACAAAAAAAAAAAAAAAAAGGAATTATACAGACATTTATTTGGGATGTTTCATATATGACAGGGAATTACCTGTTATTTGAAGGTTAATTTGTTTTTAGTGTTGTTTTTTGGGGGGCTTCTTGTTTGTTTGTTTTTTGTCTGTTTTTTGACAGATGGGTAAGTTTCTGTGTGCTGAATGTCTTTAATTGTTGGTTTATTCAAGTTTTCTACATTTGAGTGAGTTTTGCTAATTCATATTATTCAAGAAAAATCTCCACTTCACCTTAGGTTTTCAAATATATTGGTATAACATTGTTCACTGTATTCTCATTTTTAAAATCTCAACTGTATTTTGGTTGGGTCACCTTTGTCATTCTCTGTATTATGTGTTTAAGCTCTAAGTCCACATGTGGCATGGGCCTATAGTTGGAAAGTCCTAGAAGAGAGTTTTTTTTCCCAGCTAAGCCCAGGCCAATATAGATTCATGTCTTTTTCATCCCTCCACCACTTGCATGCCCTCTTGCTTTCTAGTGGACGTTAAAATCCAAGCCCCCATTATACAATTTCTATATGTTGATTGGAATGGTAGTTTTGCTGATGTAGATATTTGTCAAACTCTGTAGAACTAAGGATTTTTAAATCTCTGCATTTGATTGTATGTAAATGAAAAAACAAACACCTAAGCATCTAGAGAGTGACCAGCCCTCACCCTGTTCCCTCCAGGGAAGCCACAGCAGCTCAGGGGCTTTCACCTCTGTTTTTCACCTTTCTCTTTGTTTTTGGCCCCTAGGAATTTATCTTACATCCTTCTGAGCTCACCCTGCAATTTAAAGGATGTCTGTTTTAATTTCTAGAGCATTTTTAGATGCTTATAGTGGCTATAAATCTCATCCACCTTTCTGGTAGAAACACAAGTTAGCAATTTTGACACCTTCAAGTAAATGTTGGTCAGAGAAGATGGCTTCAAATTTTAGAAGAATGAGCTGAACTAGGAACAAAAATATGTGTGAACAGTTGTATAATGAGTTCATTTATTCATTCAGTGTATGTTTATTGTACTTACGTGCCAGCTGCGCTTCTAGGCTGTGACCAAAACAAAACCTGGTTCTTATGGGACTTGGATTCAGTGGAAGGAGATAGCAATCAAGTATGTGATGTGTCAGATTGGGATAAGTGCTAATAAACGCTGCATGATTGCTATAGTTTAGTAGTTCAGTGAAGCATTGGGAGACTTTTAGATTAAATAATATCTGAAATGTGCTAACCTAAAATTAAAATGTGGTTAATAAACCAGTTAAATGATGCTGACAGTTTTTGGAATTACCATATTCCAGAATTTCCAGCATCTTGTGTCCCTTAGATCCTGGAGTGGCATTGTGATGTGGAACAGTGTTTCAAAACCGTGGTTCTCAGTATTCTGCAGAAAAGCATTTGATGGTCCTGTAAGATTCTGTTTGGGGAATTCAGACCTGCATTAATAGAGAAAAGTCTTCATCTTCGAAATATCCTATGGTCAAGAAATTTGTTTTATTTTCACTCGCCATTTCCCAAATACATCTTACCATGGAGTGATGTATAGAACATAGTTTGAGAAGCATTAGTGTAATAGAATCTCAACTCTGCAGTGTACTGCTTGTGCAACCTCAGTAGCTTTTATTAGGTGGAAATAAATCCTTGCCTTATAGGATTCTTATGAAGCAAATCTAAAAGAATGTGTGTGGAACCTCTAGCGCAGTTCCAGGTATTTGGTTGATTAATAGTTCATGTTAGCTCCTTTCTCTGATTGTTAATATATTTGCTTAGAAATAATTATTATGTACAGAAATTGACAGCATTCTTATTAACCTCTAAGTGTGACTTCTATCAACAGGAAACTGTGGAGATATAAATTTAGTACGTCTAGGTCCAGAAAAGTGTATTAATACTGAGGTCCTAAAATTCAGTTTGGAGAGCCAAGTTAACCACAGAATGAGTAAGTACTGAATAAAGGTATATATAAATTGATTTCTGTTTCTTTTTGTATGGTAGAAAATGGCATGGGCATTAAAGGTAATTTGGAGACCCTAGAAGTAGTCTAGTTTTGAAAGCTAGTTTTCCTTCTCATTTGTATGCATATGTGTGTATTTGTTAGAATCAACAGCTTTTTATCTTTTTTTTAATGAAAAAGACTTACCTTCTCATATTCATGAGATTCACAGAAGAAAGGAATTTCTAGATCATCAACTAGATGAACTTTCTCGCCAGCGTGCTTTATGCCGAGGTGGAAGGGAACTACAGGTATCTAAACATGTCTTGATCAGTGTTTTTTAAAAGCTCATAGATAAACTAGTTGGTGAGTATTTGATGCCATTCTTTCATTGTGGAATAGCATAATTTGTGTACAAAAATGTACACAGAGATGGTATGCCTTACATTAGGGGTTAACCTTTTTTTAAAAGAACAAGATAGTAAGTATTTCAGACTTTGCAGGCCACGTGCAGTCTGTTTTAGCCACTGAACGCCACTGTTAATAGCATGAAGGCAGAGTAGATAACACGTAAGTGATGCCCCAAGGGTTGGCCTGCTTAAGCAGAAAGCGTACCTGCAGTACTCTGAACAGAACTGAATCATACACACTATTAAGAATTTATTGGACTTCCCTGGTGGTCCAGTGGTTAAGAATCTGCACTTACACTGAAGGGAGCTCAGGTTTGATCCCTGCTCAGGGAACCCTAGTTCCTCATGAGCATCCCTCATGCTGCACAGGGGGGCCACAAAAAATAAAAGAATTTATCAAATTAGCACCTACTGATTGAAGCATGGGGTGCTGGTTGTCGGGTTGCTGGACAATGAGCTGATGTTTAAAAACAGACCACAAGAGAAAGCGAAATAGAGAAGTTTATTTTCACAGGTCTTGAGGAAGGTATAAGGCATGTCTCGTGGGGCATGACAGGCAGGTCAAGGGAGAGTGCAGACAGAGAGAGGCAGGCCCTGGCGCACATGTCATTATCAGAGTCCATGCGTGGAGTACTTTGGGGTTCCCAGGCTAGGGCTGGATTGGCCAATTTTAACTGAAAGAGCAGGGTTTTGGTAAGTAGCTTAGAGGGTCTCTTATCTAAAGGGCATATAAGGGGAAGGCACTGGATGGCAGAGGAGACTGTTGATCACAAGAGCTTATGTTGGCTGGTGGGCCGGTGACTCCACGGGCTTCCATCTAGGGCGTGCATGTGTGTGAAGGGGCCTAGTGTTAGTTTGGGGTCTCTGCAGGCTGCTTGGCCAAACAAAATGGATGCCAGGGCATCAGTACCATGGAGTAGCTTAGCTAAACTCTGACACACAGCAATACAGAAAGACTGGTATAGAGAAAACACACTGGGCGAATCAGTTTTTCATTGGTAAAGTACTGGCTCACCCTTTTGAAATGTGAGGCAGTCCATTGGAAAGCATTTTAAAATGCTTAATTTAATTTTAATGATGGCATTCTGATTTTTTCCAGAGGCAAGAATTAGATGAAAAAATGGCCAAAGTTTCACAAGAAAGGCAGGAGCTTTCTTCTAAAATTAAAGAGGTAAGTAGTTCACCTGTAGCACTTTACTGGTATTACTTTTTCTTTTTTAAAATTATGAAATAGTTCAGACAACCTGTGGTCTTTTCTCAATTACATTTAAAAATTTGGGGGAATTCCCTGGCTGTCCAGTGGTTAGGACTCTGCTTCCATTGCAGGGGGTGTGGGTGTAATTCCTGGTCAGGGAACTAGATCCCATGTGCTGCAACTAAGAGCCCGCATGCTACAACTAAAAGATCCCTCATGCTGCAACTAAAAGATCCCACACGCTGCAGGGAAGATCCCACATGCCACAACTAAGACCCAGCGTAGCCAAATAAATAAATAAATAAGTAACTATTTGAAGATACAGGAAAAAAAATACACATCTGAATTCAGGTAGAGTGACAGTGGCTGGGATGTGGCCCAAGAAATATAAGCACCTTTTTTCTCAGTTTTTGGCTGAAAGCATACACTCCTTTTACTTGTTTCTGATCACAAAAAATCCTTCTATAACATGTATAACTTTTCCCAGTTTTCTTTGGATATAAAAATATCAACTAACATTTATATTGGTCAAAGCTAGAATGAGCCAGGTGTGTACCCCATCACCAGTATGCAGCCCTTAATGAAATGAATTAGCAGTCAGGGAAAGAGAGGGTAATACTCAACCGGTAATGGTATTTGTATATTTGAGCTGAGGTTTTCCTCTTGAATGTATTATTGACTTCTCTGTGTGACTAAATAAATATAATTGAACTTAATGTGTATTTCCACTAGCAGTTTGTTTATTTAAATCAAAAGTTATGTGGAAAGCTTTTTAATAAAACTTTAAGCTGAGCCCAAAATTAATCTTCCCACATTTAAGGATGAAGTCCATGTTTACAAGTATTATGGTTTTTGCCGCTGATCACATTGTTCTGTGGGCCATTAAATTAATTGTACTTGGCAGTTTTACTCATTAGATAGCTGAAAGGAGAGGTATGTGACAGTTAACATGTGAGCACCAGAAGGCCACAGTTGCCACCCTCTCTTCACATACATGCCTTGGCATCCATGGTTGAATCTATCACATGTTCAGGGATGATTCACGACAGCTTTTTCAGGAGGGGAGATAGGCTACCTGAATCTATGATGAGAGTACTAGTTTATTAATTTGAACACTGAATGATATGCATTGTGAGGTGTCATTCATACTGTTAGTCTCCATCACAGTTTATTCCATTATAGTCTGGACCAAGGTTGTTGGATTTCACTGTGGAACTAGAATGCTTGTCAGTTTCACAGGCGTTTTTGTTGGTACTATCCCTTATAAAAGAACAATATTACATACTTAAAAACTAACAGCAAAGTGTATGTTCAGGCTTAGTTCTGATCCTGGTTTTACTCAGATAATTGCTTCACAACTCAGTAGAATTACTTAATCTTTGCTTATTCTGATACCTTCCCTCATACGTCAGGCTGTAAGAATTGTAATCCACTTCGACCAAATTAAACCTGAATAAATTTTTCTTAATGTGCTTATTATTAACTCATGTTCTGAGATTAGACTCCACTGCAAAGTGTTCTTTCTGGTGGCTCCTGATTATCTTGAATGTTTCTTCTCTTTTCTAGGCTTGAGGTTCCTACCTAACATTTACTAGACATTATTCTGCCACATAATAAGTGTAGTTAAGAATTTATATACAACTGAATGTTGATGAACTTTTATTCTCTTAGGTTCAAGGATGCCCACAAAAGACACAGAACATCATCATCTTAGAGTCCCACATCATCTGCTGCACACTGAGCACGAGTGGTGGTTTGCTGCTCGAGGCTGCTTTCCGTGGGCAAGGGGGTGTCCCCTTTAGTTGTGTCATTGTTGATGAGGTCAGTAAGCAGTCGGCCATACAGCTTTGCTAGGAGTAAAGAGTAAGTCTTAGATGAAGAGTGGCTGCCGAGATGTTGACAAAGTGGTCTTTGCATCTGATTTTGACCTGCCATTACATATGTATTCTCTTATGTTGAAATACGCTGCTAATGACCCACCACGATGAAAATTGCTTTTTCAGTATTGGGACTGTAGTCTTAGAGATTCCTGATTGTTCTTCATAAAATCCCTCCCAAGGATTATTCTAGCTCCTGCTTGGGATATCTCTGGTTACCTTTTGTTTTTTTTTTTTTTTGCGGTACGTGGCCCTCTCACTGTTGTGGCCTCTCCCGTTGTGGTGCACAGTCTCTGGACGCACAGGCTCAGCGGCCATGGCTCATGGGCCCAGCTGC
The DNA here is from genome assembly GCF_964165515.1 of Mesoplodon bidens. Lineage (NCBI taxonomy): Eukaryota > Metazoa > Chordata > Mammalia > Artiodactyla > Ziphiidae > Mesoplodon > Mesoplodon bidens. The sequence goes on along the minus strand of NW_027672190.1, from coordinate 594,962 downwards.
TCCGCGGCATGTGGGATCTTCCCGGACCGGGGCACGAGCCCGTGTCCCCTGCATCGGCAGGCGGACTCTCAACCACTGCGCCACCAGGGAAGCCCTCTGGTGACCTTTTGAAGCATTTTTAATATAACTCTGGACAGCTCTGAGCCACCGTATTTTCAGCTAACATCTTTATTTCTACTTCATTCATTGAGCAAACATTTATTGGGTACCTACTGTTTGCCAGAATGTAGAGCCAGAAGACAAAAGAGATGGAAAATGAGGTACAGAGAACCCATCCAGGAGATCCAAGATCCAGTATTCACCAAAACGAAGGAATAGAAAAGATGGAAGTGATGAAATAATTGAAGGAAATGTCATTGAATTGAAAAGAAGCTTGAGTCTTGCAACTGAAGTGGCCTACTGAGGAGCAAGGAAGAGAGAGGGGGTGGGGCACACAGACACACAGTCCCCCCAGCCATGTACCCAGCAGGGACAAAGAAGACAAACTGGGGACATGACATGGCCCTTCTTGCTTATGGGCTGCTTCCCAGGTGGTAGTGGCACCTGAGTGGTGGCTGACTTCAAAACGTGTGTGGGTTTTTTTCCCCCGCTTTGGCGTTTAGAATGTTTTTGTTGTTTTGTTTTCTAACCAAAGGAAGTTCTTATTTTTGATCTTTGGTGCAGAAGGAGAAACTGTATGTTTCTGAATGGTTAGGACACTTGTGAATTGGATAGACTGTATATGGATAAATAAATAATAGAGATAATTCTGATTATGTCTCCATTCTGTACTCTCTTACCAAGGCCGGACAGTCTTGTGAAGTTGAAACTCTTACTCCACTCATACATCGTTGCAACAAGCTCATCCTTGTAGGAGATCTAAGCAGCTCCCTCCCACAGTCATTTCTATGGTATGTTTTTTCACATTCGTGTTGCTTTAAAGTGGAAGGGGCTTGTTTGGGTTTTTTTTTTTGTTTTGGGCGGTGGGGCGGTCTTTCTTGGATCATCATCTCTTATTTGCAAGGATAAATAGGGAATGGCTGAGAAAAGAGAACCACTGTTGAGAGCCTTCATAGTGAAAGTCTCCGGAAATGTTCCTTTGTTCATAATGTGCTTATGTGTGTGTGACAGGAGCAGTGTGAGTGTCACAGACCAGAAGTTTAGGAGGAGGATGTCCCATGTGCAGTGGGCTGTTCCTTTGGGAAAGGCAGTGTGCAGCTGTTCTAAGGGCTGTATCTGATTTATTTTAGTAACATAAACACCAAAACAATAATAAAAGAAAAACTTTAAAAGCAGGGAATAGAATCCAACCTCCTGATTTATCTTTCAATATGTGCAAATTTGAGGAAAACAGTATAAAGAGAAATTATTCTTACAGTAACGTTTTCAATTTTAGGATTCTGTATCCTATAGCACAGGAAAATGCCGGTGTCCCTCACATCCTCTGAAAGGGAAGGTGGTGAAAGGAAAGAGGTTGTGGGCTGTGCTTGTGGGAAGATGAGCACCAAAGTTGTGGTTCCCTTCACTTCGTTTCTTAAATCTCACTAAAGATGGCTCCTAGAAATGCACAGCAGAATCAGGATTCAGATGTTTTGGGTAATCTTCATAGGTCTAGATGACGGTTTTGAAGTTTAATGAAATTTGAGCATTTTACTGATACATAGATTATTTGTACAAATAGAGAGTAGTGGCTGCATAAACTGTCCCAGAGAACAGACCATTTTCACAGCATTTCTGTTACGTTATGGAAAGAAAGCTGGTTTTTTTGGTTAGTATTGTTTTTGACTTTGGAATCATCAAAATGATAGTGCAGTTCTTTGACGTCTGGACACTCGTGCGTGACTGTTCAAGGGAGTAGCCTAGGAGCGCCCATGTCCCTGAGTGAAAACCTTGTCCATAGGACAGAGCTGCTGTGGGGGGTTCTGCTTGTGGAGACCTAGGAGGAGCCAGCTCTGCCCTGCATTCTTTGAATAGTGGCAGTATTTCAGAAACCTACTGATTTAACTTCCTGAAGGGCCTTAGCACGTGGTTAGTGAAAAGGGTTGTCGATAGGCCTCAACTTCACTGTCTCCTTTGGTGATTGATTAAGAACAGCAGAAATGAGAAAAATCCATTCGGGCTTTTCTTACTGTTTCAAAAATAATAGAGGCTTATTGAGAAGATTCAGAAAATAATTACAAAGTTAATTTTCTCAGCATGCCTTTCTAACCCTACGGATAAGTACTATGAACAGTTTAGTGAGTATTTGAACAGTTTGTGGGCATGTGTGTTGACTTTTTTTCAGTCTGTGTTCATTGAGTGCCAGGCTAATTCAAGCACTGTTTTTAAGTTCTGGCGTCATGACAGTGACGAAAATTGACAAAAATCCCTGGCCTCTGGCTTCCCTGGTGGCACAGTGGTTGAGAGTCCGCCTGCCGATGCAGGGGACCCGGGTTCGTGTCCCAGTCCGGGAAGATCCCACAAGCCACGGAGCGGCTGAGCCATGACTGCTGAGGCTGTGTGTCCAGAGCCTGTGCTCCGCAGCGGGAGAGGCCACAACAGTGAGAGGCCCGCATACCACAAAGAAAAAAAAAATCCTTGCCCTCATGAAGCTGACATTCTAGTGGGTAACAGACAGTAAATAAGTTACTAGATTCAGAATGTCAGATGGCTATAGGGAATGTATAAATTTGTGTATATGTATGTAGTTTTTTTTTTTTTTAATTTATGGCTGTGTTGGATCTTCGTTTCTGTGTGAGGGCTTTCTCTAGTTGTGGCAAGTGTGGGCCACTCCACATCACGGTGCGTGGGCCTTTCACTATCGCGGCCTCTCTTGTTGCGGAGCACAGGCTCCAGACGCGCAGGCTCAGTAATTGTGGCTCATGGGGCCAGCTGCTCCGTGGCATGTGGGATCTTCCCAGACCAGGGCTCGAACCCTTGGGTCCTGCATTGGCAGGCAGACTCTCAACCACTGTGCCACCAGGGAAGCCCTGTATGTAGGTTTTGACCTTGTTTAAAGGTGGAGGAATCAGTCTGTACCAAATTACCTTTTTTTCCAGTCAGTAAATAGATCAGGGATATATGTTCATGTCAAAACATAAAAATCTCCATCATTTTGTAGGATGGACTCAGTTTTTTTTTCTGGAAGTAGATGTGTTACCTCATATAAACCTCTTTCTTTTTTCACAGAGTGAAATAAATGAGGTTTTTTAGCTAACGAATAGATAAACTTTGGGGGGTATAGATGAAATTGCCAAATGTCTACTAAAAATATTCTCTTTAATTATAGAAACCTATTTAATATCACATATGTAAATAATCACATATATAACTAATATAAATAAGAAGTAACGCCTGTTTTCTCCACTCTGATAGTTTGTGAAACAGGTTTATTAAAACTTTGCACATACATCTTCAACGCTCATATTGTCAACGTCCCTCATAAAGATTGCATCATCCTAGTGGGTTTTCCAGAGCACATTTTTTGCTTCTAGATTATTTAAGACGTAATACTTTTTGAATCTTGATATGATGCTACCATTGAAAAGTATATCCCAAGGCACGACCGTGATAACATTAAGACAGTTTTCTTCGTTTGTCAATTAAGTCACTGTGTTTCAGATCACAGGTTTGTAACCCTTTCTTGGATTTATGAAATCAACTTAGTTGCCTGTGTCCTCCACTAGAATGTAAGCTCTGTGACATTTGATCTTCACTGTAGACTGTCAGCACCCCAAATTTTAGCTGCTTGGTATATGATGGATGGATGAAGAAAGTGGTCTTTCAGAGGCTTATTTACAATGGCATTCATTATTTCTAGTTGTGATAGCATAGCCCAGAAATAATTGTTAAAATCTGTGTTACAGTTCTTTGCTGCTTTTATCATTGATTCTTTCAGGTGACCCCTGTTAGCACCAAAATAGCGAGAGTTGTGGTCATTCACAAGATCACATCTCGTTCATAAGCAGTATGTGGGTTTTCTAAATAAGGGGAAAATACCTTAACTTTTGTAGTCAAGCTACATGGCTTTTCTAGGGCTGGAGTCGGAAATATCTTCTCTCTCTGAATCTTTGGTTGTTGGTAATACCTTGTACATTTGAGAGGTCAGTGATTTTTTTTTTAATAGTGGGAAAAGTACACATGAATTCTTGCAGATTATTGTTTTGTTTTCCTCCTTTCAGAAGGCCCAGGAGTATGGCTATGACCAGTCGATGATGGCCCGCTTCTACAACCTTCTGGAAGAGAACGTGGAGCACAACGTGATTGGCAGGCTGCCTGTCTTACAGCTCACCATTCAGTACAGGATGCACCCAGACATATGTCTCTTCCCTTCTAATTACATTTATAACAGGAACTTGAAAACAAATAGGTGAGCTCTGTTCATTGCATGTTCACCTGTTTTATTTGTAGGTTTGGCTGCTTAGGAAGAATAGCTCTTTTGTTGTGCTTTTAGGTCTTGTTATTAAAAACACAAAGGTTTAATAATTTTAATTACAAAAGTCCTATTGATTGTAGCAAATGCAGATAAATGAAAAGAAAGGGATAAACCCAACCCCTATTGATACTACCCAGAAGTAATCACTGGTAACATTTTGTTATATCTACTTCCAGTCCTTGTACTATGCACATCTTTTTTTTACTTTTACTCCTTTTTTTGGAGGAAAAAAGCACACCATGCTCTACATAGTATACTGTAGCATGCTTTTTTCACTTACTGTATTATGAGTAACTTTCCAATCATGATTGTTATATTTTAATTTACATGGGTCATTCTCCCTAGTACTAGAATAGAAATGAAATTCACCTGCTACCTCTCACTAAAATATGTTATTTACAAGTATTTAATTTTATTTAAAAAGAAGGTCCTTCTTGTCCTCTTAACTTTCCCTTGCTCTCTTCCACAGAAAGAACAAATAGTAATAATAATTCTAAAACATTTTCTCTTGTAATTTGACTTGCATTCTAAATGGTGGCTGCTCTTTTGTAGAATGACAGAGACCATTCGGTGTTCATCTGACTGGCCATTTCAACCCTACCTCGTGTTTGATGTTGAAGATGGTTCAGAAAAGCGGGATAATGAGTAAGTTCTCCTTTTTCTTCAGTCCCCACTGATGGTCCCAGAATTTTTGTATTGTTTCTGTTCATATTTAAATTCAAAATACTTTCCATATAAATCTCTCTGCCTAGTGCCAGTGCACAATCATTTTCTTTTAGCTGGGTTGATAACTTCACCTTTTCAATCATAAATTACTGATGTCTTTATATATTTCAGTCTTGATTTTTTTTTTCTTAACTGGGTAATGGGGGTTATGTTACCTAAAATGCGGTCAGCACTTCAGTAGATCCATGCTGAGATCCCAGCTGTGAGTAAAACAGACGTGGCCCCAGTGCAAGGCTGCTGTGGTCCAACAGGCGAGACAGACATTAACCAGGCCATCACCGTGGTGATTAATGGTTCCAGTTGGGTTAAGTATTGTGACGGATAAGTACAGATACAGTTGAATCAAGGTGTGAGGCAGAGGGTGGGCAATACTTCCAGCATGTTGGATTGTGAATCAGGTGGTTTGTGAATGACAGCACAAAAGGAGCAGTGGTTGCTAATTAGCAAGCACCTCAGAGGAGCCGGGGCTTCTTGTGAGAGAATAAAGGAGGAGGAGCCCGGAGGCTGCATTTGTTAGCACAGATAGAAATGCCACCCCTGCATCATGACGTATGAAGAAATAGAAATTCCACCTCTGTGTCAAGAGAGAGCTGCAAAGCAAGTGGTGTCCTCCATGAGAATAAGATATTAGTTAATAGTGGTGGAAGGAGGGGCCCCTCAGTGAAGAAGTTAGAAATACGGAGCAGTTGGCTGGGGGGTTGCTATTCCAGAGGGACTGTGGAAGTTGTAGTGGGGTCTGTTGGAATGGAGCAGGGGATTGAGAGTTTACCGCATAAGTATTATGGAGATGGATGTTCACGGGAAGAGAGTTGGCCTGAGAGGTGACCAAATAAAGCTTTCAGGTATGGAAAAGAAAGCTAGCTGACTGGCTTGTCCGTATAGTAAGTCTTGAAATTAGAATAGTGAATATTTAAGGCTTTAAAGTGAGACAGATAAGGTAGCCTCGGGAATAAAGTTGCGCGTGCAGGGCATCCCCCAGTGTGCACACATGTTGCATTTGGTATGGTGATGAGGGAACGCATTGTAATTCAGGAGATGAGTTGGGAGTGCAGGATGAGGCCAGCAAGGACAGAGGACGTGATCCTGCTGTAGGGCCCCGTGTTTGTTCATCTCTGGGAGCCGGGTCACATTTAGTCCGTGTGGCTGCCATCCTCTCGGTCATGTGGTGCATGATCTGCATGACCTGTGGTGGGGAATGCAGGAAGGTAGTACATCTGAAGCACTTTTCTCAGTGTTGGGAAGATAGTCAATCCTTAATGTTAGCTATTCATTAGTCATATCTTCATTATTATTATGAATACTTTCGTTCTCACTGTGGCTATCCCTGTTTTAATAAGTGAAGAAACTGGTGCCTTAACATCACGTAACTCGAACCACTTTTCTCTCCTACAACTTTGTGTTTCACTGGGCAGTTATTTTTATATTTATTCATATGTACAATATTAATGGTCATTATAACAGCCTCTTTGAATCACTGCTGACTGAATAAAGATGAAACCTACCTATGTACCCTTTACTGTAGTGGAAAACCAAGTGGAACTTAACTTAGCAATTGGACTGCTATTAGTTTTGATGTGTTGTATTTTTTTGTTTTCATCTTATTTAGCTCATATGTAAATGTTCAAGAAATAAAACTGGTAATGGAAATAATTAAACTTATGAAAGACAGAAGAAGGGATGTTACTTTCCGAAACACTGGCATAATAACCCATTACAAGGCTCAGAAGACGATGATTCAGAAGGATTTGGACAAAGAGTTTGATAGAAAAGGGTGAGGCATCTCTATTTTTACAGAGATTTTGAGTTTTTCTGTTGAATTAAAAAGAAGAAAGAGGGGATAGAAGGAAAGAAGCAAAGGAAACTTAACTCTAGGGAGTGGTCTTAGACCCTGGTAGTATAGAACAAGGAGACTAGGACCCTGGCTCCATAGACTTGTGCTGGGAGGGAGTGTGGTTACACGTGTAGCCCCTGCAGATGGAGTGCCTCCTGCCAGTTCAAATGTCATCACCGTTACACTTGACAATGGAAGTGACTGAGAAATTCTTCAGGCCTTTACCTTTAGTTGGATGACTTGTTATCTGAATTCTAACTCTACTGAGAATCATGTATTCACATTTTCACTTACAATAAATTATTTAACCCTTTTAGTGCCTTCATGTATAGGGTGAAGATCATGTTTTTGTCTCCTTTATGCCTCAACAGTAAAATAAAAAAATTAAATATTAGAAATCCATTAACTCAAAAGTTTCTGCACCTAGAAACACACAAAGTACCAAAATTGACTCTAGGAAAAGCCAGAAACTTTGGATAGACCTATTAAATGTAAAAAGAGTGAGTTAGTAATCACTTTCCAACAGAGAAAAACAGAGGATCAGGCTTCACAGGTGAATTCTGTCCAACATTAAGAATTAGCACCAGTCCTATGCAAATGCTTCCAAAAAATAGAAGGGAACACTTTCTAACTCATTTTATGGGGCCATTATTACCCTGATACCAAAGCCATGGAGACATCACCAGAAAAGAAAACTATGGACCAATATCCTTTATGAATATGGATGCAGAAGTTCTCAACAAAATAATGGCAGCTGAACTCAACAGCATATTAAAAGGATTATTTACCACAGCCAAGTGGAATTTATCTCAGGAATGCAAGGTTGGTTCAACATATGAAAATCAGTCAGTGTGATATACCGTATTAAAGGGGGAAACCCCACATGATGGTGATCATCTGAATAAATGTGGAAAAGACATGTGACTGAATGCAGCAACCTTTCATGATAAAGATACTCAACAAACTAGGAAGAGAAGGGAACTTCCTCAACCTAATAAAGAGCATCTATGAAAAACCCACAGCTAACACATCATACTTGATGCTAAGATTGAAAGCTTTCCCCCTATGATGAGGAAGGATGCCACTCTCTACTTGCACTACTTCTGTGCAGCACTGTATTAGAAGTTCTATGCAGAGCAATTAAGCAAGAAAAGGAAATAAATGGCATCCATATTGGAAAAGAAGAAGTAAAAGTGTCTCTTAACAAATGGCATAATCTGGGACTTGCCTGGTGGTCCAGTGGTTAAGACACCATGCTTCCACCGCAGGGGGCATGGGTTTGATCCCTGGTCAGGGAACTAAGATCCTGCATGCTGTGTGGCCACAAAAAATCCAAAAACCAAAAAAAAAAAAAAACACAAAAAACTAACAACAACTACAAAAAAAAACAAATGGCATACTCTTACATCTAGAAAAACCTAAAAAAAATCTATGCAAACTACTGGTCCTTATAAACAAGTTCAGCAGAGTTGTAAGGTACAAGATCAGTATACAAAAATCAGTTGTATTTCTTTACACTCTAGAGAAGTCTGAAAAGGAAAATTTCTTAAAATTCCATTTACACTAGCATCATAAAGAACAAAATACTTCGGAGTAAATGTAACCAAAGAAGTGTGAGCTCATACACAGAAGGACAAAACGTTGTTGAAAGAATTTAAAGTACTAGATAAATGTAAAGACATTTCATGTCCATGGATCGGAAGACTTAATATTGTTAAGAGGGCACCATTCCCCAGGTTGATCTACAGATTCATTGTTACCTCTGTCAAAATTCCAGCTACCTTCTTTTACAGAAATGGACAAGCTTATTCTAAAATTCACATGGAAGTGCAAGAGACCCTAAATAGCTTGACAGAGAACAGTGTTGGAGGGCTCACACTTCCCTCTTTCAAAATTTACTACAAAGCTATCAACACTGGTACTGTCATAAGGGTAGACATATATAGACCAATAGAATAGAAGTGAGATTCCAGAAATCAGTCCATACATTCATGGCCAGTTGATACTCAACAAGGGTGCCAAGCCTACTCATTGGGGAAATAATACTTTTTCAACAAATGGTGCTGGAATAACTGGATATCCACCCGCAAAAGAATGAATTTAGACCCCCGTCTCACACTGTATAGAGTAATTAACTCAAAATGAATGAGTGCTCTGAGTCTAAGAGACAAAACTATAAAACTTACAAGGAAACAAAGGTAAATTTATATGACCTCAGATTAGGCAACAGATTCTTAGATATGATACCCAGGCGCCAGTAACCAAAGGAGAAGTAAATCGGCCTTCATAAAAATTAAAAACTTACGTGTTTCAAAGGACACACTATCAAAAGAGTGAAAAGACAACACACAGAGTGGGAGAAAATACTTGCAAAATATTTATCTGACAAGTCATATCCAGCATATATAAAGAACTCATACAACTTAATAAAATGATAATCTAACTTTTTAAGCGGGCAACGGATGTGAAGAGCATTTCTCAAAAGAAGATAAACAGAAATCCAACAGGCACATGAAAAGCTGCTCCACATCATTTGTCATGAGGGAAATGCAGATCAAAACCACAGTGAGGAGATATCATTTCACACCCACCAAGATGACTATCATTACAAAAAAAAAAAAAAACAATAACAAGTTTTGGAAGGGATGTGGAGAAATTAGAATACTTACACATTGCTGATGAGAAACTGCAGAAAACAGTTTGGCAGTTCCTCCTAAAGTTGAACATAGAATTACCACGTGACCCAGCAATTCCACTCCTAGGTACATACCTGAAAGAATTGAGAAAGGGTTCACACAAAAGCTTGTACATGAATGTTCGTAGCAGCATTATTCATGATAGTCAAAAAGTGGAAACAACCCAAATGTCCCAAAATGGTACCTAGGTAAGAAGTAAATTGTGTATCTGTACAAGCGAATAGTCAGTCGTGGAAGGAATGAAGTACTGTTACCAGTCTACGACACGGATGAACCTTGAAAACATTATGCTAGGTGAAGGAAGCCCAACACAAAAGGTCCCATATTTTATGATTCCATTTATATGAAATTTCCCATGTAGAAAAGTCCATAGAGACAGACAGTAGATTAGTGGTTGCCAGGGCCTGGGGAGGGGGAGATAGAGACTGATGGCTGATAGGCACAGGGCTTCTCTCCTGGGTGATGGACATGCTATGAAATTAGATAGCGGTGATGACTGCACACTGTAGTGAATGGACTCAACACCACCAAATGGTGTGCTTTAAAATGGTGAATTCTGTGTTATGTGAATTCTACTCCAGTTTTAAAAGATAGCACTACAAAAGTAAGAAATACTACTGTATAAATATGTATATTTAATAATTATCTTTTTTCAGCAAATATGTTTCTCTCTTCGTAAATAGGCCAGCAGAAGTAGATACCGTGGATGCCTTCCAGGGTCGTGAGAAAGACTGTATTATTGTTACATGTGTCAGAGCAAATGCCATGCAAGGCTCAATTGGGTGGGTAACTGTCATCATTGATTCTTTGCTTGTTTATGATCCAGAGTTAGATCTTTTTAATCACTGTTAGAGAATACCATCATTTGCTCTATTTTCTTTTATAAAAAATTGAGTAATATCATGAAGGTTTCTTTTTTAAGTTGTGAAGTTGATCCACTGTTAGGTCTGCTTCTCTTGGTACCTTGTGTATTAACCCATGTCACAGTGTGAATCTGTTGTTTCACTTGATAAGAGTGAAACAGATTATTGAATCCAGTATATTTTGCAGGGGCATGCTCCTCTCCATGGTATGTGTCATAATTGATCTACTATCATATTTTTAGGATCTTTGAAGGCTTAAAAATCATACCATTAAAATTTCCAATATCTCATCCAAGTCAAAATAGGAAATCGACAGACAGATGCATCACTTTGAAGGAAAGCACTGGGCCTCTTGTTTGTTTGCTGTCCTTAATGGGAATTGCTTCTGTGTCGGGTCCTGCACCACGAGCTTAAAGCAGGAGCCCAAGAAAAGCTGTCTGAAATGCCTGTGTCTCACCTACACTGACATGCCGAGTCTTTCTGAAGAAAGAAGTAACTCTTTTTTTTTCCTTCTATTGCTTAGGTTTCTGGCAAGTTTGCAGAGATTGAATGTCACCATCACACGAGCCAAGTACAGCCTCTTCATCCTGGGACATTTGAGGACCCTGATGGTAGGTACATTCTAGAGGACCGGGGAACTCCAGAGTTTGCTCATGATGACTGATACCGGGTTGAGGTTTTGTTTTTATTTTTCATCAAAGTGGAAATGATTTTGAGGCTACAAACAATAATGAGCCTCTTCCCACTGGTTGTTTTGTCCTCCAGCAGCTTCTTCCTGGGAGCTTTAATAATGCCTAAACCGCTCACCCTTTCTTAGCCCAAGACCCAGGTATCCGTAGTGTACTCTCAAGATGAGCTTTAAAAAAATTGTATCTACATCGTAGAATTGTTAAGAAGACATGTAAACCCATATATGTAAAGTGCTAGAAGATTGGTTAGCACTTAGTAAACACTCAGTAAATGTGGCTATTAGCCTAGCTTAATGCCAGAGAGAGGGGGAATTTGCAGGAAAGTGCTTGGATCTTCATTTCTGTCTTGGCACTTAGAGCAGCACTGCTTGCTGTTTCCCTTGAGGGGTGAGTGGCATCAGAGCTCATCCATGCGTACAGATACTCCTGTAGAAGGAGGGGCAAGTTTACATGTGTAGTCGACAAATAGTAATAGTACAGCTTAATTTGGTGAACCACAGCTAGATAAAGCATGTATTTGCCTGCCTCATTAGGTGTAATAACTCAGTTTCTCTAATTTCTGTATTTAACAGAGTCATTGTTTTATCTCAGGAGAGGTGCCAACTCAGTAGGATTTTCCCCTGTTTTGGTTAGTTCCACCAGAGGGCGCCCAAATACAGTCTTTCTCATTCAGCTCTTACCTAGATTTGTGGTCTTCAACCTTTGTTGTTTGTGTAGCCCCTTGAAAGAATGTTTAAAAGCTGTGTATCCTCCGCTTTTAAGTTTATATTGAAAATGTTTCATCGTTAAGTGTTGATAAAGATTTTGTTTCTAATGTATTGTAAATATTTGACATTTTAAAAGAAAGCTATTAAAAATAAATCCATTATGCCACTCTGAAATATATCCAGTGGAATAGAGAGCAGTGCTATTCTTTCTGCTCTTTAAAATTGAATTGCCATTTATACTGTTTAGGATAAAATTCAGTGGGGGTAGTTTATATATTTTCATAATTAAAAGTCTTTCTGTTAATATGACTATAAGGCTTTTCTGCCACAAAAACTTTACATGTAAATTTGAAAATTTAAAGAATTGGTTTTCATAACGATTTGGGGAAACTGTGTGAAGGGTGTGTGGAACCTCTGGACTGTTTTGGTAACTTCCTATGAATGTATAGTTACCTCGAAGAGTTTTTTAAAAAAGTATATTTTTCCTGTGACCATAAGGATCTGAGTATTAACAAATGATATCTTGTCAGTTGAGTAACATATTAACAATTACTCTTTTCACACAGTTGAATTTTGATAATGTTCAAACCCGAAAAGTAAAATGTTTATAGAGTTGTGTCTCTTAGATGCCCTGATTGCAGGAGCCTTCATGGGCACCCCTCTGTTTACCACCCCCTCTATTTGACACCCAGGCGTGTTTACCTCCCCTAGCTGTGTGCCCTGTGGTCAGATTTGGGACAGGTGAGACTTGTGGTTGTGAAGGATGGAGTGGAAGGGCAGAAAAGCCCCAGGAGGACATAGGGAACTGGGGTTTGGAAGCTGAGGTTTGGAAATTGATTCCCAGAAAACGTGCTCACATCCCCCCGAGTAAGTCTCTGTGAGCCCCAGAGTCACCGTCACGCAGATTTGAAGACCACTGACGTCTAGCTGCAGTATAGACGTTATTATCTTCACTCTGGGAAGCCAGTGTGACAAAAAGAGACCGACAGAACAGAGTAGAAAAACTTCCAGTTTATCATTTGGACTTCGCAATCCAACTTGCATATTTGTCCTTGGGCTTCCCCCTTCCCGAGCCTCTTTTTTTTTTTTTTTTTTTGGTTTTTCAGCCCAGTTTCCCTTATGGAGATAGAATCAGTGATTAAGGCACTCGGTTTCCTCTGAGAAATCAAGACTAATAGCCCCTTCTCAGAACTGTTTTTGTGATCTAGGGATTGGATTAAACAGCAAGTTTAGGTGCAGTAGAATTGGCAGAAATAGCAGCAAGGCCATCTGCTTTACATCTGCTTTCCAGCCACAGGGTAGGACTCTCAAGAGCTCTCCTGAGTCAGGGAGATCTGAGCCTGGTACTGCTTACATGCACCTTCCTGATGCATGCGGTCACCGTACCGTGCACTTGATTTACGTGACTTACTTTAAAAGGCCCTGTGAGGTCTGCATTGCCACCATAGTTTATCAAATCCAAGAAGCCAATAGTTATATAATGTGCGTCATTATTTTATGCTCCACTATTGAACTGTGACACTTTATTTTCACTTAGAATTTTTGTCTTATAGTGACTGAAAGAACTCTTTTAGACTTTAGACAGATTTTTTTGGGTTGGCCAGAAGGTTCATTTGTTTTTTTTTCTGTAGCATCTGAATGAACTTTTTGGCCAACCCAGTGTCATACCACTCTTGTTCATACCTAGGAAAAACAGCAAAATAGGTAGACTAAGATACCCCTGAAAGCATCTCACTCTCAGACTAACACTCTGGTCGTCCCCATTCACCATCCCATGTACCCTTGCTGACGCTCGAACCATTCCCTGTGCAGTCAGAGGCGTGTCATGAGAGGGCCCCACTGTGGTCCCGGGGTTTTTTCCAACTTCTGATCTCCATTCTCCAAGTTGTAGTGCTGGTACTTTCTTGTCTTATCAGAGGATGTCTGTGGAAAGATTTTTCAGGCAAGAGCCAGGACTCATTCTTTTTAGAAGTGGTTTGTTGACTAAAAGTCAAGCGGTTGTAGTCGCCCAGCCATGAATTCCTCCAGGATTACATACATGGAAACTGCTGTCTGGCCTAGAGGCACCCTAAAGTCAGAAATGGTAGAATGTGAAAATAAAGTGCATTTTATTTATTTTATTTTATTTCAACGCACATTTTAGAGTCATTTAAATAAAATACTATTCATACCTTACAGTGAGGAAACAGGCTCAGAGAGGTCAAGTGATTTGACCAAGGTCACACAGCAGGTCAGTACTATGTATGCAGCTTCACTGCTATACCCTTACCCACCTTCATGAATAGTGCAGGAGCCCCCATGAGGGGAGCTATCCTTTCCTTCTCTTTCCTTCAGTCTCTGTCTTTTTTTCCTCCCTCATACTCTCTCTTTCTTCTGTCTAAAGAGGCCCAAGTTCTGATGGTTGTAAAGAAGCAATTTATTGCTGAGGAAACTCTAAAAGGAAGAGAGGAGAGATGCGTGAGTTGGGTTTTTGTTTTGTTTTTCCGTTTAGATGTGCTTTTCATAATTTAAGCTCTTCTAGAAAAGAGACACAAGTGAGACAACATCTTTGGAATAGTTATCTCAGCAGATTAAGATGGTTTAGCCCTTGGGAGTTTGGGAAGCCTTTGGGAATTTGATGCAAGCTGTGGTCCTCTTTTTAGAACAGTCAGCATGCACTCAAGAGTTAGAGCTTTCTGAAACCAAGCCTTCCTCTTCCAGAATGTTAGCCTTGGCCGGAGACAGGCAAGACTCTAGGGTCAGCAGTGTCAAAGGGAACTTGGTGGGATGACGGAGCCCTTCTGTGTCTGTGTTGTCCAGGATACTAACCGTAGTCACATGTGTCTGCTGAGCACTTGAAATGTGGCTGGTGCAACTGAGGAAATGAATTTTTAATTTTATTTAATTGAAGATTAAAGAGCTACATGAGGCTACCAGCAGTTGGTACAGATTTGCATGACAGCTAATTCACCACGTGGCCTGAGTATCAGTGGTAAAATGATGGAAGTACTTTCTTAGAGGTGGTTCCCAGTGTTCTGTTCTAGCAGCATGGCTTTATAGTTTTGTATTCGACCTTATTTTTCCTTTCAGCCTTGTCTGAAAAGTAATGGATTCTTGAGAATCTGTTCACGAAAGTATACTTACTATTTGTTCAGAAGTGAAAGCTGGAACCTCTGCTTCCCAAGCATATGAGTGTTTCTTTGGGTTGTAATTTTCTTCCTTCTCTTTGTTTCAAGGAAAACCATCATTGGAACCACCTGATTCAGGATGCACAGAAGCGTGGTGCCATTATTAAGACTTGCAACAAAAACTATAGACACGATGCAATGAAGATTCTGAAACGCAGGCCCGTACTGCAGAGAAGTCTGACTCACCCTCCTGCTATCACCCCAGAGGTGTCCAGACCCCAGGGCAGAGTGCCCAGCAACAAGCTAGACAGTGAATTTGCCAAGATGTCTCTTGCTTCTTCCCTGTACCCCTCACCCTCTGAGTCCAAAGAAGCCACTGTCACTGTTACTGCAAAGGACCCTGAAAGGCCACCCCTTCAGGACTGGCTTCGGGACCCACGACTGCTTAGGAGGATGGGCTTGGGCTGTGAAGCCAAAGGGAAGTGCCTCTGTGAGCTGCAGCCCTCGAGCCCCCGGTATCCTGGAGCAACGCCTCCCTCTGGAGAGCCAGGCTCCCCCGGAAGTCACCAGGATCTGACCAGTATCAGGCAGCAGGCCCCCGCCAAGGGAGCTGCTGTGAACAACCACAGACCTCATATGCAGTGTGATCCTCCAGCTGCTAGTACCAGTACTTCCACGAGTGAGAGAAGATGTGCCCAGGAAGGGGAGGCACTCAGCCACAGGAGGGAGACCAGGGCCTTCACCAAGGGGGATCAGGAGAGGCGTGGCTCTCTGAGCCACCACACAAAGAGGAACTCAGGCTGGGACGAGAGGGGACTGGAGGAGGAGGACAGTAGCTTGAAGAAGAGGAAGCTTTTGTAGTGGAGCCAAATGAGACTGTCAGCCACAAGCATTACTGCACATTTCAGATGACCAGCTAGTAGGAATGTCCAGATAAGATTATATTTTTTTCCTTAAAGGAGTTTGTGTGCTGTTGGAAAACAGAAAATGTATCCTAACACATGGGCCTCTTGGTCATCTTCAGTACATTTTGTCAGTTGCAAAAGCTTTCACAAGGCATTTGTGTATCAGTAATAATGTCCTCGAAGTCGAAGACTTAAAATGTTGATCTCTTGTTCTTCTGTAGGAAAGGTCAGACTGGAGGATTTTAAGAGGATGCTGTAAAAGTTGGAATGTATATTTGTATAGCAAATAACAGGATCCTCTTAAAATTTAATCTGGTAGACAGCTTTTCTTTCCCCTGCTTAAAATGTTAATCATTTTCAACGGAACCAACCTTATATTTAAAAAAAAAAAAAGATGGGAGCAGGGCAGTTCCTTTCAGAGATTGTTGTAGCAAACAGATGTTTTTAACAGCCCAGGTGGCCTGAGAGAAGTGAGTCAATGTGTTGGGTCAGAGTCCTGTTAAACCAACTGGAGTGTCCTGGGCAAGACCCTGGGAAGCAGAGCTCTGTTAGGTGAAGTTCCACTCCTGCACCTTTTTAGACGAGGCACCTTGGCACAGGATGTTACATTTCTGTGATGAGTTTGTCTGCCCATTGTAGTCAGCACGTAGTTCTCTAGCTAAAATTCTCATTCTTCGTGAGATAGAAGAATGTGAAATGAAAGAATAATTCTTGAAATGTCATTCAGATCCCCCCAGCATATTGTGAATTTCCTGCAACTGGTGGGTTACAAATCCAGTGGTTGCCAAGTATTGGAGCAGTGCTGGGGTGGCTTGTGGAAGCCTGGGGATCACCAAGAGAATCCAACTCGTGAAAATCTGGATGTTTAACATCTTCCCAAGGGATACTGGTCACCAGGCAGCTTGAGAACCAGTTAGGGCAGACCAGATACAATATTATAGGCAGGAGAGAAACATCCTCTAAGAAGCGAAGGATGGGAGAGGAGTGCAAATGCTTGGGAGTTGAGAACAGGGAGAGAGTTGACAGATTGCCTGTCATCTTTGGAAACCATCGTAAGTGACGCAAATACACCGCTGTGGTGGAAGATCTGGTTAGAGGGGTTGTGCTTCTGTGAAAGGAGGTGGCCATGGTGGGTGGTGATTTGAGAGACTTGATGGAGGGCAGGGCTGCCTAATGTCAAAGTCCAGTTTTCCAAGCGCACACACACTGATGTTGAGGTATCACAGACTGAGAATCTGTGTTAGTAACAGTTGACCATTGTTTGAACTAGCGGTTTGTAGTGAATGCTTTGCAGCCCTAGTTAATTTGGGGGAGAAAGCATGCATTCCTGAAGACGAATGTGCACCATTTGAAACTTTTTCAGTCATCTGCTTTTTAAGCAAAAAGGGCTTTGTGTTCATCAGGAATTCTACTGAAGCAGGTTATTAAGAGCTTTCAAAAAAAAACATTTGGTTGCCAAAGGTTTAAGCATGCTACTTCTTTGTTACCCTTGTCCCTCCCTCTGGTTTCCAGACCTCTGCTGATGGGATTGAACACTCCTGTCACTCGGGGAGCACGTGCTCTGTCCCCACAGTTAGCCCCTGCTCCCTGTTGACAGAGGCGGGCTGAGCCCCACTCTGGGTAGGGGCTTCGTAAGCTTCCTGCCTGGCCTTTGGCAAGAAAGCTCATTGTTTCTTTAAGTTTACTTTCCTGCTATCTTGGTAAAATGCTTCATTTAGCAGACACTTGTAGTGACAATGTAGAGAATCTAAAACCTGTAAGCTTAGAGAAGAGGCATGCTGGAAAGAGCTGGGGTCAGGAACTTCTCCCACTCCGCTCACACAACACGTGAAGTAAGTGCTCCCC
Source organism: Mesoplodon bidens (assembly GCF_964165515.1). Taxonomy (NCBI): domain Eukaryota; kingdom Metazoa; phylum Chordata; class Mammalia; order Artiodactyla; family Ziphiidae; genus Mesoplodon; species Mesoplodon bidens. Next base: position 577,200 of record NW_027672190.1, on the reverse strand, counting down.
ACCGTACGTACTTTGCTGCCCCACCCAAACGATGTTATTTCCAGTTAAGTTTGGTGCCTGTTCTCACACGTTGTGTTCACTTTTGGTCCACCTTCCACCTGGTCTGGCAACGTGAGAATTAGTGCATCATCTCTGGTAATGAGCAAGCCTGTGTCCTGACAGCCTCTCCCAGCAGGAAACAGTCATACCTGACATTGCATTGGAATCGATTGGTGGTTCCTGTTGATGTATGTATTTGCATGAAGCATTTCATATGTACAGTGTGGCCTTTCCTGATGTGGCTGTCAGTGCAGTGTTGTTGATTGGTGGTTAACCTTACTGCAGGTGAAAAATGCAGCTGTTAGTTTCGTCCTTGCCCTGGCGTTAAAGAAAGTGGCCTTCTTTCAGTCTTAGTTCTTTGAACATGCATATATTGTACTTAAAAATTTGTTTTGCTTCTTTGTATATAATTTGCTTTGGATTTACTATGCATAGTTTATTGAGTTTTTGTTTTCATGTATTATCAGGAGGAAATTTGATAAGTACATGTGATTAACCTGTAAATGAGTTATACAACAAAATTGTACTAAACTATTTTCTAAAGTTAGTTGTACAGATAATTTTTTGGCTGTAGTTTTGATTTGTTCTATGCTCTGAATTCCTAGCTGGGATTTGGCAAGCAATAGCCCTGTTGTCTTTGTTAAAACCTGAACATTAAGGGAAAATGGCAGAATTAAAAGTGGAAACAAGAAAACTGACGTGGTTTAGGAGTTATGTGTTTTTGAATGAAGGTTCAAGGTACTTCCCAGATACTCCATTTAGTCTGCCATTAGATTTATTTTATGCCACAATTATCTGGTGGGGATTTGTTTTATTCAGATTTCTCATCCAGTCCACAACCCCAGCTCTCCTTGCTTCTCAGCTGTTCTTGGAATCTTACCCGTAAGGTTGCAGGGTGCACTGTGGCTAGTTGTGGTGTCAGTTACACGTTGACGTTTGGTCCAGAAACGCACGCTCACCTCCAGGCTAAGATTGGGGAGCGGGTGAGAGAGGAGGGATGGATGAACAGTGACCCACGAAAGGAGCTCCCGGGGCACCAATGGGGGCGCAGGGAATAGATGGCCAAGTTGGGGTCACCACTGCTGGTTACAAAAGTACAACTCGTTTTATAAAAGCAGTGGCTTCAGGGGGTGCAGTCAGATGTGCTGTGCTCCGCCAGGACATGGGCACCATCAGCTTCGCTGTGCCTCCCACTCATTCCGGATGGAGGCACCAACCACCCACGAGCGTAAAGTGACATACGTGTTCTGGGGCGAGATCAGCTTGCCAAGTGACCTGATGGGAGGTGAGCGCTCTGCGATGGCCATTTTATTTGTGGAATTTGTTACTGCAGCAGCTGGAGCAGTGATTTTTAAAGTCCCTCCTGACCAACACGCGCTGTCACCACCATCTCCTGGGGTTCACCATTTATTTTTTGAGGAATAAATAATTCAGGGAGGAAAATAAAATTTAGCTTCAGCTTAAATAGAATTCCCAATGTTCTGCAGCACCGTGAAGGCTGGTTCTGTACACAGGGGGTCCCTCCATAACTCTGAAAGGACCTGAGTTATCGTCACCCTGTCCTGCTGTACAGAAGGCATTTGCCAAGTCAAATGGCATAAATGGTGTCTGCAGTTGGAAGGTGCTCGGAACCACAGGAGCTGCCTTTGTGCTCTCTTCGTTAGAGCTTGGGCCCAGCCGTGCTGGTGGACACTGTTGCCTTTGGTCTAAGGAGTCTTGCTGCAAATCAAATTGTTAGTAGTTTTCAGCCTGGGAGGTGCACTTTGGAGTCACCTGGGGGAACTTCAGAAAAATTCCCACTCCCGGGCCCTACTGTAGAATTCCTGATTTCATGGGTCTGGGGGCAAGTACTTGTCGCCTTTTCCTTTTTTAAACTTAAGCTTAAACTCACTCCCAGGTGTTTCTGTCGAGTGACCAGCCTTGCGGCCTGGCTCCTAAGGGTTCAGGAGGGAGGGGGAGCAGCCTTGGGGCCCATCAGGGTCACGTCTGCCTTCCTCAGTAATGGTCCCCCCACGGGCCCTGAGTGGGGCGAGGCCCACCACCAAAAACCATCTGGCCATCTCTGCTTTTGTTCAGAAGGAGATTCCCAAGGGCTGCAGAGTGGGGCTGGGGAAGGAGGTCTGGGAATATATCCAGAGAAAACCATAATTTGAAAAGATACGTGCACCCTGATGTTTATTGCAGCACTATTTACGATAGCCAAGCAACCTAAATGTCCATCCCCAGAGGAATGGATAAAGAAGATGTGGTACATATATACAATGGGATATTACTCGGCCATAAAAAAGAACAAAATAATGCCATTTGCAGCAACATGCGTGGACCTAGAGATGGTCATACTGAGTGAAGTAAGTCAGAGGCAAATATCATATGATGTCACTTATATGTGGAATCTAAAAATATGGTACCAATGAACTTATTTACAAAACAGAAATAGAGTCATAGATGTAGAAAACAAACATGGTTACCAGTGGGAAGGGGAGGGGGAGGGATAAATTGGGAGATTGGGATTGACATGTACACACTACTATGTATAAAATAGGTAACTAGTAAGGACCTACTGTATAGCACAGGGAACGCTTCTTGTTAGTCTGTAACGGCCTCTATGGGAAAAGAACCTAAAACAGAATGGATATATGTGTATGTATAACTGATTTGTTTTGCTGTACAGCAAAAACTAACACAACATTTAAAATCAACTATACTCCCATAAAAATTATTAAAAAAAAAACACAAAACAAAAACCACACTGCCACCATTCAGGTCACAGGGACATCTTATTTGGGTTCCTCTGGTCAGAGGGATGGGTTTTCTATGAGGATTTTCCCACAGTCCCCGCTCACACGGGCCTCTTTTCCTGGTCCTCCAGAAAACTACAAAACATTGCTGCTGCTTCCTTTACCAAATACCCACCCTGGTCATTGCAAGTATCTGAAATAGTTAATTCTGATCTTTTTTTTTATCGTCTACTGCCATAAAAAGGCATAAGGGCATCACTGTTTTTTTTAAGTGCATTTATAAATTAAATCTTTTATTTTTTTAAATTAAACATTTTTAAAGAAAAAATTGGAAAATTTTATTTCAGCCAAATTTGAGGATTCTAACCCAGGAAGAGCATCTCAGAAAGCTCTGAGAACTGTTCCCTAATTTTCTTTTTAAGCCCTTTAATTGCCACCTCTTCTAGTATTTAACCTGATCTAGTGAATCTAATAAACTCATAAACACGGTGAATCTCTAGTTCTTTTAAAAATACCATTTACATACGTACACTAATATGTATAAAATGGATAACTAATATGAACCTGCTGTATAAAAAAGTAAAATAAAATTCACAATATAAAAAAAGAAACCAGAAAACCTGAGGTTTCTTTTCCTCACATCAAAAAATAATAATAATAAAACAAATAAATATCATTTAATACAATGTTCTTAAATTTTCCATTTAATCCTAAACTGAGTTATTTAGTAGGTTTCTAATTGAAATAACAAAACTAATCTGAGATGAATATGCCAAATTCTCTTCAATGTTAAAAACGAGCCATCAAACACACTTTAACACATACAATTTGATCTAAAAACATCACTATCGTTTTAATTTACTACATCATCTCAGATTTAATTTTCAGTCTTTACAAAGTTAGAAAGCAGCCACTAAGGGAAGTTTTTATCTTCCTGCGTGAATTAAGGTTGGCATCCAAAGCAAGTTAAAAAACAAATATGTGACCTGGGAATGGTGTATGTCCACAGTGATTCTCAGACCACTGATTGGCACAGACCTGGCTCTTAAAACTTTTGTGAAATAAATCATACACATCAGAGTGTATATAAGTGATGTAAAAGGAAAGACATAATAAAATAGACACTCGTGTACCCCCCACCCCATCGTAAGTAACGGCACTGCTGACATCTGGAAAGGTCACTCCGTGTTTCTTCCAGACACTCCGCCCCACCACCCCCTTCCACCTAGTTGTAACCCGAATTCTGAATTCTGTAGTTTGTATAAAGTTTCACTGCACACCCCCAAATTATATTTACTTAATTTTGAAGTTTATGTGTTATATACAATGGGTATTCTGGAGCTGACTTTTCTCCCCCTCATCCTTATATTTCTGAGATGACTAGCCGTTATCCACTCTTTTTGGGTGGAGGGTAGTATTCCATTTTAGGAACACACCCCAGTTAGCCCGTTCTACTCTGATGGACTTTGGGGTTGTTACTGCTTTTCCTGTCACATTCCTCTGGTACCCACGTAGAAGAGTTTTCCCAGGCAGTGCTCAGACCTTTGTCACGTAGGGACACAGGACAGGAAGGCACTCCAGAGCACCCAGACGTGGATGTTTCTGGGCTTGAGGCTGTGACATCAGAGCTCCAGACAGCAGCACGGTCAGATGCTCCCTTCCCCAGGAAGCAAGCCAGGAGTACTGCATGCCAGATGGGGACTGATTGGAGCCCCGCCCTTTGCATCATAATCCCCTTATCCCACCAGTAAACCCCTTGGTCACAGGAGCCAGACTTTGTGGGTTCCATTCTTAGTAACATAAGTGCCTTGATTGGAGTACTCCTTACCTAGCAATCTAAGGTAGTTAGGGGTCTAGAGACACATCCTGTGGTCCTAGCGATGTTGGAGTTACACCCACCTCTCTGGGGCAGAGTTTCAGCGCCAAATGTAAATAGATCCCGGTAGCTGGGAACTGTCCACAATGTTATGGCTAGGTGGGGGTTATAGTTTTTTTTTTCTGTATACGTGTATATATGTGTGTGTGTGTGCGTATATTTGAACAGAGTAAAGAGGCAATGGAACAGGAAGCATAGGAATTCTATGGAATGGGAGAAAAGATTTGCCAACTACATGACAGCTAAGGGACTAATCTCCAAACATAAAAGGACACAATTAAAACAAAAGCTGAATAATCTAATTAAAAAGTGGGCTGAACACTTTAGCAGATATATTCCTCTCATAGGAGACCTATGAATGACCAACAGACACATGAAAATTTGCTCAAGTTCTGTACTAGTAAGAGAAATGCAACATAAAACCACAAAAAGATATCGACTCACACATTTTATAGTGGTCATTATGAAAAAGACAAGACATAAAAGTGTAGTCAAGCATGTAGAAAAAAAGAGAACACTTACAGACTGTTGGTGGGAATGTAACTTAGTACAACCACTATGGAAAATAATTCGGATGTTCCTCAAAATAGTAAAAACAGTACCACCATATAACCTAGCAATTCCATTTCTGAATATACATATTTGAAGGAAATGAAATTAATTACTGAGATATTTGCACTCCCTTGTTCACTGTACTAATATTTACCTAAAATATGCAAGGCATAGTCATTAACTATGTCATTGTTTATCAATGGTTAAATGAATCCTTTTAATGTGCTGTTGCATTCTCTTTGCTAGTATTTGGTGGAGGATTTTTGCATCTATGTTCATCAGTGACATTGGCCTGTAGTTTTCTTTCTTTGTGACATCCTTGTCTGGTTTTGGTATCACGGTGATGTTGGCCTCCTAAAATGTGTTTGGGAGTGTTCCTCCCTCTGCTATATTTTGGAAGACTTTGAAAAGAATAGGTGTTAGCTCTTCACTAGTTGTTTGATAGAGTTCGCCTGTGAAGCCGTCTCGTCTTGGGCTTTGTTTGTTGGAAGATGTTTAATCACAGTTTCGATTTCAGTGCTTGTGATTGGTCTGTTCATATTTTCTATTTCTTCCTGATTCAGTCTTGGCAGGTTGTGCATTTCTAATAAGTTTTCCATTTCTTCCAGATTGTCCAATTTATTGGCATAGAGTTGCTTGTAGCAATCTCTCATGATCTTTTGTATTTCTGCAGTGTCAGTTGTTACTTCTCCTTTGTCATTTCTAATTCTATTGATTTGAGTCTTCTCCCTTTTTTTCTTGATGAATCTGGCTAATGGTTTATCAATTTTGTTTATCTTCCCAAAGAACCAGCTTTTGGTTTTCTTGATATTTGCTGTTGTTTCCTTCATTTCTTTTTCATTTATTACTCATCTGATGTTTTTGATTTCTTTCCTTCTGCGAACCTTGGGGGTTTTTTGTTCTTCTCTCTCTTATTGCTTTAGGTGCAAGGTTAGGTTGTTTATTTGAGATGTTTCCTGTTCCTTAAGGTAGGATTGTATTGCTATAAACTTCCCTCTTAGAACTGCTTTTGCTACATCCCATAGGTTTTTGGTCATCATGTCTCCATTGTCATGTGTTGCTAGGTATTTTTTGATTTCCTCTTTGATTTCTTCAGTGATCACTTCGTTATTAAGTAGTGTATTGTTTAGCCTCCATGCGTTTGTATTTTTTTACAGATCTTTTCCTGAAATTGCTATCTAGTCTCATAGCATTGTGGTCGGAAAAGATACTTGATAGAGTTTCAATTTTCTTAAATTTACCAAGGCTTGATTTGTGACCCAAGATATGATCTATCTTGGAGAACGTTCCATGTGCATTTGAGAAAAATGTGTATTCTGTTGTTTTTGGATGGAATGCCCTATAAATATCAATTAGGTCCACCTTTTTTAATGTATCACATAAAGCTTGTGTTTCCTTATTTATTTTCATTTTGGATGATCTGTCCATTGGTGAAAGTGGGGTGTTAAAGTCCCCTACTATGAATATGTTACTGTCGATTTCCCCTTTTATGGCTGTTAGTATTTGTTTTATGTACTGAGGTGCCCCTATGTTGGGTGCATAAATATTTACAATTGTCATATCTTCCTCTTGGATCGATCCCTTGATCATTATGTAGTGTCCTTCTTTGTCTCTTGTAATAGTCTTTATTTTAAATTCTATTTTCTTCTGATAAGAGAATTGCTACCCCAGCTTTCTTTTGAATTCCATTTGCATGGAATATCATTTTCCATCCCCTCACTTTCATTCTGTATGTGTCCCTCGGTCTGAAGTGGGTCTCTTGTACACAGCATATATATGGGTCTTGGATTTGTATCCATTCAGCTTGTCTGTGTCTTTTGGTCGGAGCATTTAACCCATTTACCTTTAAAGTAATTATCAGTATGTATGTTCCCCTTCCCACTTCTTAATTATTTTGTATTTGTTTTTGTAGATCTTTTTCTTCTCTTGTGTCTCTTGCCTAGAAAAGTTCCTTTAGCATTTGCTGTAAAGTTAGTTTGGTGGTGCTGAAGTCTCTCAGCTTTTGCTTGTCGTTAAAGTTTTTAATTTCCCCATCAAATGTGAATGAGATCCTTGTTAGGTAGTGTAATCTGGGTTGTAGATTTTTCTCCTTCATCACTTTAAATATGTCCTGCCACTCCCTTCTGGCTTGCAGGGTTTCTGCTGAAAGATCCACTGTTAACCTTATGGGGAATCTCTTTTGTGTTGTTTGTTTGTTTGTTTGTTTTCCCCTGCTGCTTTTAATATGTTTTCTTTGTATTTAATTTTTGATAGTTTGATTAATATGTGTCTTGGCGTGTTTCTCCTTGGATTTATCCTGCATGGGACTCTGTGCTTCCTGGATTTGATTAAATTTTTCCTTTCCCATATTACGGATATTTTGAACTATAATCTCTTCAAATATTTTCTCAGTCCCTTTCGTTTTCTCTTCTTCTTCTGGGACACATATGATTCGAATGTGGTGCATTTAATATTGTCCAAGAGGTCTGTGAGACTGTCTGCAGTTCTTTTCATTCTTTTCTCCTTATTCTGCTCTGCAGTTTTATTTCCATTATTTTACTTCCAGGTCACTTATCCATTTTTTCTGCCTCAGTTATTCTGCTACTGATCCATTCTACAGTATTTTTAGTTTCATTTATTGTGCTGTTCATCATTACTTGTTTCTTCTTTACTTGTTCTAGGTCTTGTGAAATGTTTCTTGCATTTTCTCTATTCTATTTCACAGATTTTGGATCATCTTCACTATCATTATTCTGAATTCTTTTTCAGGTAGACTGCCTATTTGCTCTTCATTTACTAGGTCTGGTGGGTTTTTACCTTGCTCCGTCATCTGCTGTGTGTTTTTCTGTCTTCTCATTTTGCTCATCTTTCTGTGTTTGTGGTCTCCTTTTTGCAGGCTGCAGGTCCGTAGTTCCCATTGTTTTTGGTGTCTGTCTCCAGTGGCTAAAGTTCATTCAATGGGTTGTGTAGGCTTCCTGGTGGAGGGGACTCTGGTGCCTGTGTTCTGGTGGATGCAGTTGGATCTTGTCTTTCTGGTGAAAATTTCCAGGTCTAGTGTTGTGTTCTAGGGTGTCTGTGGCCTTATTATGATTTCAGGCAGCCTCTCTGCTAATGGGTGGTGTTGTGTTCCTGTCTTGCTAGTTGTTTGGCATATGGTGTCCAGCACCATAGCTTGTTGGTTGTTGAGTGAAGCTGGGTCTTGACATTGAGACGGAGATCTCTGTGAGATTTTCACCATTTGATATTATGTGCAGCTGGGAGGTCTCTTGTGGGCCAGTGTCCTGAATTTGGCTTCCCCACCTCAGAGGCACAGCACTGACTCCTGGCTGGAGCACCAAGAGCCTTTCATCCACATGGCTCAGAATAAAAGGGAGAAAAAGTAGAAAGAAGGAAAGAAAGAAGGAAGGAAGGAAAGCAAGAAAAAAGAAAAGATAGATAAAATTTAAAAAGTTATTAAAACAAAAATAAAAAATAATTATTAAGGAAAGAAATATTTTATAAGTAAAAAAAAAAATTGACAGACAGAACCATAGGACAAATTGTGAAAGCAAAGCTATACAAACAAAATCTCACACAGAAGCATACACATACACACTCACAAAAAGAGGAAAAGAGGAATAAATAATATATCTTGCTCACAAAGTCCACCCGTCAATATGGGATGAACCATTGTCTATTCAGGTATTCCACTGATGCAGGGTACATGAAGTTGATTGTGGAGAATTAGTCTGCTGCTCCTGAGGCTGCTGGGAGAGATCTCCCTTTATCTTTTTTGTTTTTGTTGTCTGTGTTTTGTTGTTTGTTTTAGTTTTTGACCCTGGTGTGAAATATCTTTTAAAAATATATTTTTTAATTAAGTGTACTTTCATTTATTTATTTATTTTTAACTGTACTTGGTTTTCATTTCTGTGTGAGGGCTTTATCTAGTTTTGGCAAGCAGTGGCCACTCTTCATTACAGTGTGCAGGCCTCTCACTGTCGTGGCCTCTCTTATTGTGGAGCTTAGGCTCCAGACGTGCAGGGTCAGTAGTTGTGGCTTACGGGCCTAGTTGCTCCACGTGGCATGTGGGATCTTCCCAGACCAGGGCTCGAACCCGTGTTACCTGCATTAGCAGGCGGATTCTCAATGATTGTGCCACCAGAGAAGCCCCCCTTTCTCTTCTTTTCCCGCACAGCTCCTGTGTTTCCGCTATGAATTTGGCCCTGCCTCTGCATGTAGCTTGCCTGAGGGTGTCTGTTCTTCGCTCAGACAGGACAGGGTTAAAGGAGCCACTGATTCAGTGGCTCTGCCTCTCTCAGGCCGTGGGGATGGAGGCATATGGATGCAGGTCTGGCCTGTGGTGTCCAAATCTGGCGTGACTTTGCAGCAGCCTGAGGTGCACAATTAATTCTCCTGGGGAAGTTGTCCCTGGATCTCGGGACCCTGACACTGGCGGGCTGCTCTGCTTCCTGTTCACGGAGGCATGAGGAGGGACCTGTGCTTCTACACAGGATTCTAGGTGGTGGCAGCAGCAGCCTTAGCATCTCATGCCCATCTCTGGGGTCACGCTGATAGCCACAACTCTCACCCTTCTCTGGAGCTCCTTTAAGTAGCGCTCTCCTCGCGCACCAGGAATCAAAGAGGGAAGAAAATGTCTCTTGCCTCTCTGGAAGCTCCAGACTTCTTCCCGGACTCCCTCCCGGCTAGCCGTGCTGCACTAACCCATTCAAGCTGTGTTCACATCGCCAACTCCAGTCCTCTCCTTGCGCTCTGACCCAAGCCCGAGTCAAAGCTCCCAGCTCCTGCATGCCCCGGCCATTGAGCAGACCAGCCTCTTGGGCTGGTGAGTCCCAGTCATCACCGATACTCTGTGTGGGAACCTCTCTGCTTTGCCCTCCGCACCCGTTGCTGTGCTCTCCTATGTGGTTGCAAAGCTACACCCCTCAACCACCAGCAGTCTCCGCCCACAAAGGGGCTCCTAGTGTATGGAAGCCTTTCCTCCTTCACAGCTCCCTGCCACTGGTGCAGGTCCCATCCCTATTCTTTTGTCTCTGTTTTTTCTTTTTTTCTTTTGCCCTACACAGGTACGTGGGGAGTTTCTGCCCTTTTGAGAGGCCTGAGGCCTTCTGCCAGTGTTCATTAGGTATTCTGTAGGAGTTGCTCCACGTGTAGATGTATTTCTGATGTATCTGTGGGGAGGAAGGTGATCTCCGTGACTTACTCTTCTGCCATCTTCCTGAACTCCCCCTCTATTTCTTTTTAAACAGAGAGGACAAAGGAAAAAATAGCAAACCAATGGTTTACCAGAACAGGTGGATTTAATCTTTTCTCATAAGCTTGGATGTGAGGCAAATTCCATGCTGGTGGGAGGGGCTGAGCCTTTCAAACTATCACCTGAACCTACAGAGCTAAAGAAAGGCTGGTCTTTCCCACAGACAACAGGGTACAGGCCTTTGACAAAAGAATGATATGACACACTTGGATTAATAACTCTTTATTAAGAATTCCAACTCCAAACAGTAGAAAGCAGCAGCAACAACAAAAAGTCCTCAGAAGAACTTAAGGCTCAGCATTTGCGACAACTATAAGAGAAATGGAAATAGATTGATTTGACTGAGAATGAGGTAGATGGGTGTAGAGGGAATAGCGAATGGTGTATCGTACATAGGGGACATCCAAATCATTGCCGCTCTAGTTGCAGCACAGCTCAAGAAACAGTGCTTGAATGTGGTGTCCCAGCTTTTGCTTTGATACTCGTTTCACTATTGCTGACATCCTGGGGTGAGGAGAAAGAGAGTCTGTGAAGTAAACAGAGAGGAAAGACTTACAGAGACAAATTTAAGAGAACAGTGAAGATGAGTTGCATAGCTAGCTGATGTTTCCCACCCCAGGCAGGACCTGTTTCTGTTTGCACACTGACCCAACTCAAGCCTGAGTTGATCTTTGATCTTACTTGCTGTCTTGATAAAGGAGTAGAACATAGATACACCCTGGAACAGCATGATGATCTCTAACTTGTACTCTGTCTGAAGAGGGTGGAAACGAGGAGGGGCAACAGGGTCACTGGGATGGACAGTACCAGTAACCTGGGCAACCACCACCACAGGTGCAGTGAGTGAAAGGGTCTTACCTTAAAATAGTCAAGGAACTGCTTGAGGGGCATCTCTTCACCATTAGGCTGCAGCCACTGTACCTCAAAGCAATCCCACAGTGACCACTGCTGGTTGTAGTATTATGGGACAAAGCACAGAGTAAAGCACAAAGAGTAAAATGGGAGCAAGCCCTAATCATACGCTCCTCTTCATTTCACAAACATGCCAGTTCCATTCCTACTTTGCACAGGTTCAAACAATGAACAAAGGATACACAAAATTAAAAAAGCCTCTCACCAGGTATGATGAAAACTAGAGCCTGTTCTACCGAAATAAGATACACACAACTTCTACGCATGCACACACACACACATAGCATCAATCACTGATGGGCAACACCAAAGGTTTCTATAAAAGCAAGCCCTTACCTGGTGATGGTGTGGGGCAAGAGGCTCAGAGAAACGGAAAAAAAAGGAAGGGCCAAGTTGATGAAGCTGTTCTTATAGGACTCAAGCTGTTGGTGTCCCTGAACTACCTTGTACAGCTCCAGACCTGCAAGGCCAACTATAGCTGCTATGGCTGGAATGATCTTCCCTGCAATCAGCTTGATCTGTAATACAGAAGGTGATGAGAAGACATAGTTGTTAGAGACGTTCAAGGTCTACAGAAGACTTCAAATGTGGCAGAGTTAAACTTGGAAAAGGATGCAAGGTTAGGTATAGAGTATTGTAATCTTATGCCGGTCAGCAGGGGGAATGTTATAGCTCTCTGCCCGGAGACTCAATACAGCCACAATGAAATGCATATGAAAGTTGCTGTCATCATCCTGTTGTGAGTGGGGACAGAGGAAGAACAGGAGAGACAGAGTTAAAGAGAAAAAGTTTTCCTGGATACTGGGAACTGAGGTATATTCACCTCAATTACCTGCCAGACCAGCCAAATACTAGCCCAGACCACAAAAGATACTTGGGTCATCCAATGCAGGAGAAACGGGTCCGTGCACCAGTCGGGGAAGATCCCACATGCCAGGGAGCGGCTGGGCACAGGAGCCATGTTTGCTGAGCCTTCACATCCTGCGCCTGTGCTCAGTAATGGGAGAGCCCACAAGAGAGAGAAAGCCACGTACCAAAAAAAAAAAAAAAATTTACATAATTACAGTCAGGCCTGTAATCCCCAAAAATGCTTAGGGTGGCTCAGCCATTTCTCATACACGGTTGAGGTCCCCATCACAGCACCTTCTCAAAGTTGATGGGGTAGATCTTGAACCCAGGGAGGCTCTCTGGTTGGTCAGCATGGCTCGAGCTCCTGCAGGTGATTATCCACTGCGGAAAGGGAGGAAGTACACGTTAGTCCTTAGATACATGTTAAATCCCTGTTCACGGTCTGAGGTGCCAGCAGGAGTCCAGGGTGGGGCAGAGATGTTCAGGCAGATAAAGGATTTGAAAAGGAGAGACATCATGGGAAAGAGAAAAGAAGGGGGAAAGATAGGGCAGAAAACATGTCAGAAAAGAAAAAGGTAGACAGGTGTGTGGGACATGGAGATATGTAGAGACACTGAGGGCAACAGGTAAAGCCACTAAGAAAGGATATAGACAGCAGCATTAATCATGACAGATAAGAGGTGAAAGCACAGAAGTTGTTCACTGCTGAATGAGTGGACAGAAAAATGTGATCTATCCATCCAATGAAATATTAAGCCTTAAAATCCATTCCATTAAATAGTAAGCCTTCCAAACTGGAAGTCTACTATATTTAAAGATGGTAAATCCTTTGTGTTTCTTACCACAATTAAAAAAAAAAAAAGGGAGTCAATGAGAACATACTTCAAGAGAAAGACATAGAGAGAGATGGGGAGACATGAAGGAAGATACGAGGGAAAACAAGAGACAGAGGGATAAGAGATACAGAAAGGAACATAGGGGGAAAGTGTACAGACAGCAAAGAAGAGAGTAATATGAAATGGGAGAGACGTGAAAAAAATCTGAAGAGGGAGACCAAGGAGGATAAATGTGAAGATTATGAGAACGTTCAGAGAATGGGAAAGTTCAAAACACCTGAAAGGGAGACACGAGGGAGATAAAGAAAGAAAATATACAAAGAGGAGCATGAGAGAGTAGTTATTTCGGAAGGGAAATGCGGGGGATACATCAGGAGGGGAGAGATATACAGATGAAGAAATTGAAGGATATATATAAAGAAGATGAAATGTAGAGGAAGACTTACAGAGCATGAGACAGAATACGGTAGAGGGGGGGAAATTTGAGTCGGGGGGTAGTTAGAGATGGAGAGATGAGGAGGGCTATCTAGAGAGGGAGATGAGGAAAGATATATGGAGGTTAAAAATAGGTTAGGCCTTCCCTGGTGGCCCAGTGGTTGAAAATATGCCTGCCAGGGCAGGGGACACGGGTTCGAGCCCTGGTCTGGGAAGATCCCACATGCGACAGAGCAAGTAGGCCCGTGAGCCACAAGAAGTGAAAGCCCTCACACAGAAATGAAGACCCAACACAGCCTATATAAATAAATAAATCAGTAAATAAATAAATAACAATAGGGTAAACAGGCATACCAAAGAAGGGGGGAGGTGGATGAGGAGATCTATAATGAAATGAATCAAGGAAGAAATCAAGGCAGAGAGCATACTGGTAAAGATCATATCCATTTGTCCCTGCATATGGACACAAAAAGAAACAGAGAAAGAACAAAACAAAGCAAACATACACACAGAAAAGAGCTGGACAACTGGTGCACCTGAGGGAGAAACAGTGGGAAGAACAAAGTAGTAGGGCATCAGAGAACTTGCCTCAACCAACCAACCTTATTTTAAATTGGAAGAAGCAAGGACCAAAGGACAGTGTGGATTAATCTCAGGCCTGTGATCTCAGAGCAGAGCCAGTGGCAAAACAGAAGTACAGGGGAGGCTTGCATAGGTAGGTGATAAGTAGGATGCTAGCTCTAGGCCAACTAGATAAACATCCTCACCAACACACGAAGTGGTCTGCAGCTCCTGGTCAGAAACATGGATCTTGACACCAGACTTCGGGGTGAACTCAAGGACCTGCACAGACTGAATGAGTATGATCACAGAAGCTCGGTCCTGAGAGCCCCTCAGCCCATAGGCCTGGGCAAACAGGTTGGCAGCAGCTATCACCTAGTCCAGATGCAGGGGCTAAAAGAAGGCAAGGTATGGAGGGGTAAGCATATCAGTACTCACCTAAGGAGCTGCAGCCTCCTTCCCATCCACGTACCCCCATTTGACCCGACTGTAGGAGACCTGAGGGAGGAGACTTCATTGCTGACATCAAAGATGAGCGTCTGTGCACAGACCAGAAAGGGGCTCCTGAGCTTGTAAGCTAGGAAAACAGAAAGATGTGGGAGAGTGGGACCTGAGAGGAGAGGTCTTTCTCATAATTGTGACTCCTCATTTTCAAGCCTGGAAGTCCCAAATTAGTATATCGCTGGGCACCCCCTTTGTGCCAGACACAGAGCTATTTATGAAACTTTTATGGATTGCCAGTCGTGTAGTAACATATTTAATTTATTAACTTAGTAAATAGAAATCAACCCTCATAGAACTCTCATGAAATTAGGTCACCATTATTCCAACTTCCTACATGAGGCTACTAAGGCACAGAGAGAAAATACATGATTAGTCCCAATATCAAATGCAGTTGAGATTTGAAGCCACCTAGGTCCCGTGCTCTTAACACCAAAATTTCTCTTCTACAATCTCTATAGCCCTGACAGGGAATCTGGAATGACTCATGTCATATCTAAGGGAAATAGGTACCAAGTATGTTGCTTGAGAGAACAGGGCTGGGCAGGTAGAGGAGAGAGGTTGGGAGGAACAGGTCTTTGACTTCAAAAATCACTCACTTAATCATTTAATGAGATCTCTGGGACTTGGTGGTCTTGCCACAAATGGATGAACTGCAATGAACCATGTCAAAAGCGTGTAACAAACTGCTTCCAGTAAGCCTATTCTGACAAATGGAGCCCAGAAGAGTGTAATACCTGGTTCGGAGGAAAGCTGCGCAGCAGCTGTCTGATGTTGTTGGAGCACTGGTTGTGCCAGTGCTAGTAAGCCCACGTCACACAGTCAGCCCATGTATGTGGCCGCTGAAGCACCAGGCTGAGCTGCACAGCCTGCAGCACCTCTAGGGTTTGGATGCCTGCCAGGTGCAGTGTTTGCTCCACAAACTTTGAATCCCTATCAAGAATTAGAGAGGACAAAAACTCAGAGTTACACAGTGATCCCAGAGGGAGCTTAACAGCATGAAAAGTCAGTGCTGACTCCCAAATGTATAAGGCCCAAGGAATCATTAGATTATTTGAAAAGTAGACCATGTCCTTAGTGTTACACTGGTTACAGAATGCTTTGACTGACAGGCAGCAGACACGGTGAGCGAGGATTTGGACAGAATTACTCACATTACGTACTGGTTGACGTTTTCTGCTGGTTGCTTGAACAGACCTTCAAACTCATCCATGGCAGACAGAGCAAATCAACACTATGTGGGTTACGGGAAACAAATAAGTTTCTGTAGGCCTTAGGACCACCATCAGGAAATACAGCAAATAGGAAGAGCATGGCTGTTATGGGAGAACAGAGGAAGAAAACCCTCCCAATCTGTCTCGTCAAACTTGTCAAGCCCTCACCACTTCAATGTAAAAACCTATGATCTTAATCTGGGAAGAGGTTTACACACAAGTGTACATTCATGCAGAATTTATTAAGATGTACACATTACCCTAGGTATGTCATGCATCAATTCAAGAAAAAGTTCACACCAAGAATAAAACATGAACGATCTCTATGCAGGTTCTGGGGACTGGGAAGAAAGTAAGATAGAGGTTTGACCCCTGTGAATTCGGAGGTCGATAAATAGTCACTGGTGAAGTGATCTGGAGCACCTTGATGCTCGAAATCCAGGTTCAAAGGCCAGCTGTGCCACAGTCTTGTGACAATCAGGCATATCTTTACTTGTGTTTCCTCATTTTAAAGACAAACACTGTAACAGTAAAACTACACCTCATGGAGTTAATAAGAAATAAGCAAACATGTACACATTTAAAGCTTAGTTTGAAAGTCACAAGGGCATATTAAGTATACATGATTTTCTGAATTCCTGTGAGAGTTACTACTGTCATTCCAATTTTACAGATAAGGAATCTGAAGCATGAAGTGGTTAAGTCCAAGGGCACATAGTATATTAGTTTTAAAATCCTTTTTATTGGCCTTTCTGCATACTGGGTAGAGAGAAACACAATAATAGAACCATAACCTAGGAGAGGATTTATATGTATAGAAATGAACACACACACACCCAAACACATCTCTTTCTCCGTCTCTCTGTATCTACACACACACACACACACACACACACACACCAACATGGGATGCATGGAAAGGGAGAAAGACACATACTGAACTGACTCCACAAGTATAAACTCATCCCTTCTGGAAGGAAAAGTGACAGACTGAACTGTTACTGCTCATTTTCTTCCTGTTCCCATACTTCCTAAACATAGCCTCAAAGACTGGGTTAAGAATCATTTTGATAAAAGGATGGTTATTTGTGGTTTGAAAGGGGACTGTAATTAGGGCCAAGTTCTGAGGACCAGTTAATGGGGTGCTTTTACTATGTCAATGTACCTGAGAGTTATGCTCTTTTGTATGTATGTGTACTATATAAACACAACTATGCTGACAAACTACTAAACATATTTTGGGAAACAATTAGAAAATTATTCCTAAATATGGACTTAATATTAGAGATATCTAAATAACTAGCAGAGATGATATTAAGTTAATTTTGTTCAACAACAAAATAGTATCCTGTACACAAAGAAACATATCCTCACCGTTTAGATATACACTTCTCACATAAAGTATTACACATGGTATAAATAATACTTCCCTGTATGTTTGCAAAATAAAAATTTCAAGTTAAAAAATAATTATGAAAAGCATTAGGCTCCTAGGTTTAAAGTGAGTGAAGGAGAGTTAAAGAGAGGGCAGATATTACATACACTGAGTCTTCATCATCGGAATAACAAGTTTGGCAACTGAGACACTGTCCCAGTACATATCTGTTCCACCTCTTTCTCCCTGCAAGGCTGATCACCTGCAAAGTGTGCTCGATGACATTCGGGAAGTTCTTCAGTGTGCACCTGGGATTGGACTTGTCAGGAGGGTCCTGGCTGGAGCTGTATGACTCTGTCAGGAAGGGGATAAACCCTTACACATTACCCTTGGTACCCAGTGTGCCTGACTCCAGAAGAGGCTTTCGGTACAACACACAGCAGCAGTCCATATACGTGCCTGTGAGAAAGTTGCAGCAGGTGAGGGTGGGGAAAATAACATCAGGATAGACACGGTGACACACACTCCCAAAAACACACACATTACTCTCGCCTCGTCCTCACCCATCCCCAAAACTCACGGGCATCCACATTGTCCGAGGCATTGTCCACACCATCCAGGTTTTGGAGGAATTTATCAATCATACACATGCTCTGTGTGAGGGCCCACACAGTTCTGATGGCTCATCACACGGATGTGTGCGTTTATCTGGTTCACAGCTGCAGCATCTGTATCAGACTTCAATTTCTGGGTAGTGATGGAGAAACAGAACTGTCATTCACATAATCACCCAACAAAACTTTACAGAGCTGTTCTGAAAACTGATTTAAGTAATGATGCACAAGACCTAGGCTCTGAGGTCAGGAGGCTCTGTGGTCTATGACAAATGCCACACAGATTGGGCTGGGACAAATGAGGAATGGTGTGATTAAAAAAGGAAAACAGTGATACAATAGGAGACAATGGGTTGAGTATCTGTTCTTTTGTCTACCGAACATCCACTGTTTTTCGTTACTAGCACACCGAGTTGGAGTGCATTCACGCAAAGAAAACCAAGGTCCTCTGAACTTACAAAAACAAAAAGGATCCTCTGAAAGTCCAAGTCAGATCACATTCCTCTCCTCAAAGCCCTCTATTGATTCCCACTTTCACTAAGGGTGAAATGAGCTGGTCCCTATTCCTTTGACAACCTTCTCTCTTACCATGATCTATCTCTGTCTCTACTCCTTAAACATAGCAGCCATATTCAAAACTCAGGGTTTTGCTCACACTGTTAACTTCACCTGGCATACTCTTCCCTGAGATTTCTTCCTGTTCTCGTATACCATCTTTAATTCTCTGCGGTTATACCACCTTTCCAATGTGGATTTCCTTTACCACACTGCAAACCACCCTCTCATGGCACTTCCAGTTCTATATCTTGATTTTCATTCTTGCCCCTACACAGTATGTTTCAACTTGTTATGTTCTAACCACATACAGTGTTATTGTATTTATTATTTGCTCTAGCAGTTGTCCAAAATGAAGTTAAAACAAAGTTTGTGGTTTCTTTTTTATCTGATGCACAGCTATCAGGATTTCCTACGTTTGATATTTAATCTGAGAACATTTTAAAATATTATTACTCCATTTAAAATTGGAGGGGCTTCCCTGGTGGCACAGTGGTTTAGAATCTCCCAGCTAATGCAGAGGAAATGTTTTTGAGCTCTGGTCTTGGAAGATCCCACATGCAACGGAGCAACTAGGCCAGAGCCACAACTACTGAGCCTGCACGTCTGGAACCTGTGCTCCACAAAAAGACAGGCTGCACTAGTGAGAGGCCTGCACACTGCGATGAAGCATGGTCCCCGCTTATGACAACTAGAGAAAGACCTCACATAGAAAGGAAGCCCCAACACAGCCAAAAATTAATTAATTAATTAATTAATAAATATGGAATAATTCCATTATATACTACAAACACTATGAAAGAAACTCCAATACAAAGCGTTAATGACAGGAGTCAATCTGTATTTACAGTTTTACAAATTTTACTTATATAATGTCTTAGAAGATAGCTGAATTTTCGTTATTTACTGACTTTAATGTATTACATGTTTTGCTTGAAAGATGTCAGGGATATCCAGCCTCACAGAAAAAAAATCAATAACATTTTCAGATGACTGTTGATATTTAAAATTATATATATATCAAAACTTGACAAGCGATATTTCTTTAAAGTTTAGTTGAAAGGTAAAATACTGATCCACATCAATACCCACTGTCTTTCTCTGTATTTTGAATGGCTCTTTAGTTAATGCACAGTTCTGTATCATCATGAATTGGTCTGGTCATTTGGAAAATACTGTGTTTTGGGGTTATGGACAGCCCCCTAGAACAGAGTGGAAAATTACCCTTTCACCTGATAAAATGAGGATAAAAAGGACATAATGTCTTAGTATTCTTAAAAGAGTTGTGATCTTTTGGACTTGAGGAAAGAGTGCTGCCAACCTCCACTGCATTAGAGAATCTCTCATTTACTATGTCTTCTCACTAGACAAAAGCAGAAACCTTTCATTTGCTATCTTATATATTCTAACTACTTAAGTAGTACCTAGTATTTGCATGATAAAATGAAAGGAAAGATAAACACTGGGCAGGCAAAATAACACTGAACTTTACAGAGACGCCCCAGATAGATCCCTCTATAATCTAGCTTCCAGAGTTCCACATTAGCTGTAACCAAAAACCAAAGAAAAAAAAAAAGATGGCTGGGGACAGGTTTAAACACACAAATGAAAGATGTAATAAGTTTTCAATAAATATCTCCTGGAAGAAAAAGTGAGTGGTAGAGAAAAGAAATAAGGTAAGAACTGAAGGAAAGAGACAAACAAAAAGTCCTAAGGTGGGCTTCCCTGGTGGTGCAGTGGTTGAGAGTCCACCTGCCGTTTCGGGGACATGGGTTCGTGCCCTTGTCCAGGAAGATCCCACATTCCATGGTGCGTCTGTGCCCATGATCCATGGCCGCTGGACCTGAAGGTCCCGAGCCTGCGCTCCACAATGGCAGAGGCCACAACAGTGTGAGGCCCGTGTACCAAAAAAAAAAAAAAAAAAAAAAAAAAGTCCAAAGGCAATAAGACAGATAACCAGAAAAAGACAGGAGAAAAGTGAAAAACAAAGCTGAACCACATACCATATCCATTCCACTCACCTTGATATCACAAGGTCGGAACAGGAACTGTCGATTCAGATTGGATTTTACTATGGTGTCCATGTCTGTAATGGTGATTGCCACACCCTCCCACAGCCTAGCCCAGTCATGGCAAAGGTCTTGAGTAGCTCACAGCCAACGGCCCCTGCACCCACCTGGGAGGTGGCCAAGAAGAGAGACACAAGATGGTTAGGGTCACTGGGTAACAAAACCACTCCTCAGTCCTCACTACCCCTGCAGATGGCAAGAGAGTGTAAGAGGATCTATGACTGCATATTTAAGTCACAGTGCCATAAATATCCATGGTCCTCTAAGGAAAGAGGCACAAGACCAGGATATAAAGGACCTGGTGTGAAGAAAATGGAAGAGGGATGAGATGAGGGTACAAGCCAACACCATCCCTTGTACACCACGAGGAGACTCCAGAAGAGGTGGCCAGAGGCTAGGGGACCTAAAGGTAGCTTTTGACCACAAGGTTCTCTCACCAAGATGTATCTCTGCTTACCCAGCTTCTCTTGCAGGTCAGAGCCAAATACAGCCACCTGCCCATCATAATGGTTCTGGCACTGAGTCATGTGAAGGGAAGAGAGGGTTAGGGAAAAGCCACCTTAAAAAGATCCACAATAATGTCTTCTCCATGGGCCCAAATCACATACTGGAAGGCACGTGTCCTCTGTAAAGGCCTCTTTTTCCACAGGGAGACACTCAATGGCATCAAAGTACAGCTACTGTATAACAGGCATAAACTTTCCAGAGCAGCCCTGAGGAGTCGGTTAGAAAGAGAATGTGATCGCTGGTTAATCAGAGCTGGAAAGCAAGCAGCAGGGCAGGAAAGGAACCTGGCCCACGCCCAGCACTGTCCGTCTCCACTCACGCTGACCTTCATATACTCCTGGGCAGCCACGCAACCAGTGAAGGAGTTGATGGGTGCCAGATCCCCAGGGGCCATATAAGCCGGCTTCTGGATGAGGTCTTCATCCAGACTGTTTTGCTACACTGCTGGCAGAGCTTGAGAATTCAAGCCTGTGCTAGGGTCACCAGTTCTGTTGCGTCCTCCTGGAAGGAGTAAAAGAACAATCACACCACTGTGGGGAGAGGGAGAGGGAGAAAAATTAAATAGATGAAAAGGCATAGAGCAGCTTTGGTTCAAGGGCCTGGTTGGCTTGCCCACCCATCTACCTCATTGTGAGGCCGAGAGAGCTGGCCATGCTGGGCACGGAACTGGTGCAGGACCCGGAAGCCAATTTGTGGCTGAGGAGGGCCAGAATACTTGACAAAATTTGTTATCACAAAGTCCGGCTCTGCCTGTCAGGTAGGCAAGGTTTTCTGTGAAGAACAAGATATCAGAACCAAAAAAGTAAAATCGTGGAGATGCCTGGAACCCTACAACACACCCTCCTGCTCATAGTCACAAAGCTTATCCTCTTAGTTACTTTGACTTGACTGACAATGCCTCCACAGATGTAGTCAGAGAAATTGGAGGTATCACAGATACTAAAGGTGTAGGGACCTGGGGGATGAAAAGAATGAAGGGTTATCTGTCAATTCATTCCCTCCCAAGATCAACAGCACTATCAAAAGAGGAATATGAAAACCTCCCACCTTCTTCCTCACCTAACACCCTCCCCCATACAGTGGGAGTTTGGAGTTAACAGATATAAGCTATTATATATAGAATGGGTAAACAACAGGGTCCTACTGTAGAGCACACAGAAATCTATTCAGTATCCTGAGATAAACCATCATGGAATAGAACATGAAAAAGAATGTATATATAGATAACTGAGTTACTTTGCTGTAAAGCAAAAAGTAACTAATTTTTAAATCAACTATACTTCAATTAAGAAATAAAAATAATGTATCGTACATCATAAAACAAAATCAAAAACGAAAACACAATGCTGATTTCTTCAGACAACACAGGTATTCTATGCCTAAATGCCACTCTAGAGAAAAAGAAGTAAGGCCTGAAAGGATCAGATGGCAACTACATAATTTCTCTAGAACAGACTCAAAAATATTAAAGGAACACAAAACACAACTCCAAAACGCTAACATTCACAATTACCTTCCTTCCATCAACACTTACCAGAAACTTACCAGCAACATCTGTGGTTTTGGTTTTCATTAAATTTGTAAATTTTTTGTCCATTATTTCTTCAAAAACTCTTTTGGCCCACCCCTTTCTTGGGAATTTCTTTGACATGTGAAATATATTTATAATAGATGTTTTAATGTTCTTAACCTGTGATTTTACATAACAGATGTGATTAACAAATTAACACACAAGAAAAAATTAGGAAGTTTAACAAAGTAGAAGAAACTATGCAAAATACAAAAGGTGTGTGTGTGGGGGGAAAGTCAAAAAGTCAAGTGCCTTAATACTCATGTAATTGGAGTTCTGGAAAGAGATAATGATATGGGAGTGAGCTCCGAAAGTAATAGTTTCAAAAAACATGTGGGCAGAAATTTTCCCAATTTCATAAAACTATAAACCCATATTTAATAAATATTTAATAAACTGCAAAAGAGACATGGAGAAAACTATACAAATGTATATAATGTATTATATATATATATATATATATATATATATATATATATATATATATATATATATACATACATACATACATACATACATACATACATACATACATATATATATATATATATATATATATATATATATATATATATATATATATATATATATTCCTCTGTGCTCTGTTTTTGCCGAATCCCATGTTTTGGTATGTTGTGTTTACATTTTCATTCACTTCAGAGTATTTTCTAATATCTCTTGGACACTGTTTGACTCTTTTATTACTTAGGAATGCATTGTTTAATTTCCACATATTTACAAGTTTTCACAAGTTACTCCTATTACTGATGCCCATTATTCTTTCCTTTGTGGTCAGAGAACAATTTGGTGTGATTTAAATTATTGACACTTGTTTTATGGCCTAACGTGAAGTCTATCCTGGAGAACATTCCTAGTTCAAGTGAAAGGAAATTGTATTCTTCTGTTCTTGGGAGGAATGTTGTGTACATGTCTGTTAAGTGCACTCGGTTTATATCATAGTTTTGTTTAGGTCTTCTCTTCCCTTGGTGATCATATGTTTTGTCATTCATTTGGATATGCTGTTGAACCTATTTATCTCTCTCTCAAATTTTGTAAGTTTTTGATTCAGGTATCTGGAACTTTTTTGTTAGGTGAGCATTTGTTTATAATTCTTGTGTATTTCAACAGATTTACCCTTTTATCAATAATATATTATTAATCTAATATAATAATACAGTAATATATACTGTCCATTGTCTCATTTTTTTATTTAAAATCTGTTTTGTCTGTTGTTAGTATAGTCACTATAACTCTCTTTCGAGTTTTCTTGGCATGAGACTTATCTTTGCAACATTTTACTTAAAATCTATTTGTTTCACACTAAGATTTGTCTCTTTAACAACATATACGTGGTCATGTTTTTAAAAAATCCATACTGACAATCTGCTTTTTAATTGGACATCTTCTAGTGTACCACTTTTATGGTTATTTGTTATTTCTTTTACTATATACATTTTAGAGCCATTTTATTAGTTGTTGCTCTGGAGTTAGGTTGTTATAAAGTAAACTGACAGTTTCTAACAACCTAGTTCACATTAATACCAACTTAATTTCAATATATGAATTTTTTCTTTTATCTAGTTTATCCTTTTTCTTGTGTTGTTCTTATCATAAATTACATCTTTATACACTTTTTACATCAGCACCAATTAATTTTTTTTTTTCCTGTGGAGTAATGCTTTAAATCAGGTAAGAGAAAAAAGTAACTGCATTTGTTTACTATTGTTGCTTTAACACATTTTCAGGAATTCAATTGTTTAAAACTTTACAAATTGTTCTCATAAAATACTACATGTTACAAGTCCCAAATCCATTTTACTGGGCTAAAGTCAATATGTTGGCAGGATTGGGTCCATCTGGAGGCTCTGCTGGGAGAATGTATTTCTTGCCCTTTTTTTTTTTTTTTTGCTTAGTGGTTGCTAGTATTCCTAGTCTAGTAACCCCTTCTACTACCTTCAAATACATCAGTTCATTATCTACTTCTGTCATCACATTAACTTGTCCTCTGTCACCGACATCTCCTTCATTCCTCTTATAAGAAATATTTTGATTAGATCCACCCAAGGTAACCCAAGAAAATTTCCCATCTGAAGACTCTAATATAATCATATATGCAAAGTTTTCTGCATAAAATAACATACATGTCCTGGGGATTAAAATGTGGGCATATTGGGGGACTATTATTCAGACTACAATCATACACACAAAAAATCGTTTAAATTATCCTCTATATTTACCTATATAATTACTTTTACTGATGTTCTTTCTTTCTCTGGATTTGAGTTATCATCAAAGTGTCTTTCATTTTAGTTTGGACACTCTCCAAGAATTATCTCATCTTGTAGGGCAGATAGTTAGCAATAAATCTTCTCCGTTTTGTGCTTATCTGGAATTGTCCTAATCCTGTCCTCAGTTTCAAAAGATGGTCTTGCTGCATATAAAAATCTTGGTTGACAGTTTTTGTTTTTTTTTTCTTTTAGCACTATGAATGTATCGAAGTGTTTTCTGCCCTGCATGTTGTCTGATGAGTAGTCTTGTTTTTTTTTTTTTTTGGCTTAATTGAGAATCTCTTACATGTCATGGGTTGCTACACAGTGCTTTCACAATTCCCTCTTGGTTTTTGGCTTTCAGTAGTTTATGATATGTGTTGCTATGGATCTCTTTGAGTTTAACCTGCTTTGAGTTTGTTTAGCTGGGCGAATCTGTATAATGATGTTTTGCATCAAATTTGGGATCTTTCTTGGCATTAATTCTTAAAACTTTCTTTCTGCCCCCATAATTATTTTGACAACTCCCCAGGTTAAAGTACATTTGCACTGGGTGACCTCCAAATTATGTCAAATATAGACAGTCTTGAAAACGCAGAATTCCAAGGAACATCTCAGTCACATCAGATAATGATAAATCTTTGGAGATGAGGTTCTGAAAGAATTCTCACTTTGTTCTTCTCCTTCTGGTGGCTACTCGGATGCAAAAGGAATGCATACTCTTTCAATATGTACTATTATTAAGCTGGAAAAAAGGAGGATGGGATTGTGACCATTTTAAGTCTCTAGAGCTTGCTGATCTTACCAAGATTCAGTCATTTTTAAACACGTAAATACTTCCCTAGTTCCTGTGAAACTTTGTCAATTTCCAGAGTTCTGAAAAAGTTGAGTCTGACAACTTTGTAGGTTTGTAATGTAAAGAATTTTTGGAGGGCCTTACACTATCATCTTCTGACATAACTCATTAGCTGTCCTTTCTGAGGAAGAAACAATGATCCTTTCGTGTTCCAGCCCGCAGTTGGCACAAGAGAAGTGTTGGACCCTTACAGTAATTCTTTCCATGATTATCAGCTGTGTGACCTGAAGACAGGGACCTCACTTCTCTGGGCCATCTATAAAATGAGGATAATGATTGTAACTTTCCCCATTGGTAGAGTTTAAAGGACTAAATATGAATAAAGGGCATAAAAAAGAGTGTGACACACAGTACATCCTACCTAATTAACATTAGTAGCTGGAATACTATTAAATTACCTGGTGTATTATGACACCTGATAAAGACTTACATTCACCACACTGTAAAGATCATGTAAGTATTTGCTGTTCTTCTTATCATCACCTTCATACCACCAATGGATGCTGAAAAGAAATTGCCTGTGATCACACAGCTGGGAGAGAACAATGCTGGATTTTTCATTTAGAAACTTTGCAGGTAACTGACATACTGGACCAGAAGGCTTTCCCTTCCTCATATACAGAAGTATGTACTTCTTCGCTAGACACAAGGCTCACAACTCTATAACCCGCTAGGGAAAATTATACATAGTTTATGTACATGAATGAGCAAAGGCCATACTCTTCATGATAGATGTACATCTGTCCTAAATAGAGCCTCTCTAAATTGGGACTATACTTTCCCTCATGAATAACCAATGCATGTAATTTTGCATGATAATTTCTGTGTCCCAGCAGCACAACTGTTCTTTCTCCATTCCTGACAAGAAGGGCGCCATATGTTCATGAATGGTAGTAAAACTATAGAAAATGAAGTCCTAATGGTACCCTGTTTCTCTCCAGATCCCAGTTGACTATCTCCAGTATCCTTTCTTAGCCTGATTTGAAGACTATCTTTACGAGAAAAGTGATTTCCGATGAATCGAATCTTATTGACACAGATCTCCAAATGCTTGGAGGACCCTATAATGGAACTTGGGTCACAAAAGTCATTCTGGCAAGATCCCAACACTTGTACTAGGACCCTTACTTAAACAATATTCCTCAAATCCTGCCTTGATTAGAAATCTCCAATTTTACCCATATCCACCTCCCTTTGGAGAACGTTGCAAATACCATGTGCTATCGAAACATGGCCACCAATGACCATCTGCCAAATATTCCTAAGCCCTGGCGCAAAATGATATGCTCCCAAAGAGACATCCAAATCCCTCCCCTCAGTCCCTAAACACCACCTCTATAGGTCCCCTCCAGAATAGACATCCCCTAAATGGCACCATGGGCCATAGATGCAAAGACATACCTCAGGGTATACCTGAAGTTTAGATCCTTTCTACAAATGACATGTAGGCTTTTAGACAACTTGAACTCCTCTTGACTCATGAAACACTCTTATTTACCATTGCAACAAAAGGAATAGGAATAAACATACCCGGGGAGAGAAAAGAGTTGTATGCAGAACACTATAAGATGCTGATGAAAGAAATGAAAGGTGATACAGATGGAGAGATATGCCATGTCCTTGGGTTGGAAGAATCAACATTGTAAAAATGACTATATTACCCAAATCAATCTACAGATTCAATGCAATGCCTATCAAACTAGCAATCACATTTTCCAGGGAATCAGAAGAAAATATTGCACAATGTGTATGGAAATAAAAAGACACCGAATAACGAAAACAAACTTGAGAAAGAAAAACGGATCTGGATGAATCAAGCTCCTGCACTTCAGACTATACTACAAAGTTACAGTCCTCAACACAGTATGGTACTGACAGAAAAACCGAAATATACATCAATGTAACAGTATAGAAAGCCCAGAGATAAACCCACTCACATATAGTCATCTTATTTTTGACAAAACAGGCAAGCATATACAATGGAGACAAGACATACTCTTCAACAAGTGGTGCTTGGAAAACTGGACGGATACATGTCCAAGAATGAAATTAAAACACTCACTAACACCATACACAAAAATAAACACAAATGGATTAAAGTCCTAAATGTAAAGTCAGACATGACCAAACAATTAGAGGAAAACTTAGGCAGAACACTCTATGACATAAATCACAGCAAGATTCTTTTTGACCCACCTCCTAGAGAAATGGAAGTAAAAACAAAAATAAACAAATGAGACCTAGTGAAATTTAAAAGCTTCTGCACAGCAAAGGAAACCATAAACAAGAACAAAAGACAACCCTGAGAATAGGAGAACATATTTGCAAATGAAGCAACTGAAAAATGATTAATCTCCAAATTTTACCAACAGGTCATGCAGCTCCAAACCAAAAACACAAACAACAATCCAAAAATGAGCAGAAGATCTAACTATACAGTTCTCCAAGGATGATATACAGATTGCCATAAAACACATGAAAGGTTGCCCAATATCATGAATCATTAAAGAAATGTAAATCAAATCTACACTGAGGTATCACCTCACATTAGTCAGAATGACCATCAACAAAAACGGTACAAACAATAAATTCTGTAGAGGGTGTGAAGAAAAGGGAAACTTCTGGCACTGTTGTTTGGAATGTAAATTGTTACAGTCACTACGGAGAAAAGTATGGAGGTCATAAGAAACTACTACTAGAAATAGCATATGACCCAGCAATCCCACTACTGTGCTTATACCCTTAGAAAACCATAATTCAAAAGGAGTCATGGAACACAAAGTTCATTACAGGTCTATTTACAATAGCCAGGACATGGAAGCAACTTAAGTGTCCATGGACAGAAGAATGGATAAAGAATGTGTGGCATATATATATATAAAATGGAATATTACTCAGACATAAATAGAAATGAATTTGAGCTCTTTGTGGTTAGTTGGATGGACTTAGAGTCTGCCATATTTCGTGAAGTAAATCAGAAAGAAAAAAGAAAAAACTGTTTGCTAAGACTTATGTACGAAATCAGAAAATAAAAAGGTTCTGATGAACGTAGGGGCAGGAGAGGAATAAAGATGCAGATGTAGAGAATCGACTTGATAACACTTGCAGGGGCAAGGATAAGCTGGCACGAAGTGAGATAGTCATATAGACGTACGTACACTACCAAATGTAAAATGGATAGCTAGTGGAAAGCAGCTGCATAACACAGGGAGATAAGTTCAGTGCTTTGTGACCACCTAGCTGGGTGAGATAGGGATGGTGTGAGGAAAATGCAATAGGGAGTGGATAAGGTAATATATGTATATCTATAGCTGATTCACTTTGATATACAGCAGAACCTAATGCAATATTGTAAAGCAATTATACTCCGATATAGGTGTTAAAAAAAAAGGAATATGCTGTCTATAAGAGCCATTTTAACTTTAAGGACACACATAAGCTAAAGGTGTGGGAATACAAACTGATAGTGCAAACACTTTCCAAACAAGAGCAGGACTGGCTCTCCCAATCTCATGTAATACAGACTTTCAGTCACAGTAAATAAGGTCAGTATAAAATAATAATGGATCAATTTATCAAGAGGTTATAATAATTGTAAATATATATGTACTGAATGTTGCATGATTAAACAAATATTTAAATCAACCATTAAGAGATCTGATAGGAGAAAACAACAGTAAAAATAATAATACTAAGGAACTATATTATCCCACTTTCTACCTTAGAAAATTAATAAAGACACAGAAGGTACCTAATAAACTTATAGAGAACTTCCATTCATCAGAACCAGAATCCACATGTTTCCTAAGTGCTGGTGGAACATTCCCCCTGATAGTCACTGCCTTGGTACATAAAGCAAGCCTTAACAAATTTAAGAAGATCAAAACCACATTGAGCATCCTGTTTTATCATAACGTTATGAAGCTAGAAATCAGTAACAAGAGAAAAAGTGAAAAATTCCTAATATGTAAAATTATACAGCACACACTGGAAAAATCTATGGGTCAAGGAAGAAGTCAAAAGGGAAATCTGAAACTATCTTCACATAAACAAAAATGACAACATACCAAAACTTTGGGGATGTATCATAATCAATCTAAGGAGTGAAGTTTTAGCATTCATAACTTCTTTTATTAAGAGAAAAGAATGATCTTAAATAAACGACTTATCCTTATACATGAAGGCCTAGGAAAAAGGAACAAATTAATTTCCAAGAATAAAAGGAAGAAATATGAAATTTTCAAATGGAAATCAATAAAACGATAATCATATAATTATTTAAAAACTGAATCCAAGAGCTGGTATTTGTAAAGCATAATAAAATTGACAAAGCTTTAGCTAGACTAATGAAGAGAAAAAAGAACTTAATAAATAAAACTTTAATTGAAAGAGGAGAAATTGTGACTGACACCATAGCATACAAATCATAATAAAGAAAGCTAAAAAACACGGTCACACAAATGCATAAATCTCCACTAACTCTAATGTACCATGTTGCAAGACCATCATGAAGAAGACAAAAAAAAAAGTATGTCTTGATCATACAAATGATGAATTAGAAAATTGATTCAGTATTCAACACTCTCCAAACAAAGAGAAGTCGAGGATCAGATCATTTCATGGATGAATTCTACTGAACATTTAATGAAGATTTATTGCCAGGCCTTCCCAACCCTACCAAATAACTAAAAAAGAGGAAACATTTCCAAACTCATTTTATAAAACCAGCATTTATCTGATTAACAAACCAGATAAAGATATAACAAGGGAATCACAAAACAAAACAAACAAAAAACGCAGAACTTACAGGCCATTATACTTGTACATATTGGTCGAAAAATTCTCAAGAAAATTCTAGCAAACCAAGTTCAATAGCACACTAAAAGGATCAACATGATTAGGTGGGATAACTCCTAAGGATGTAAGGGTAGTTAACATATTAAAATCAATACTTTTAATTAACCACAGGAACAGCATGCAGAAGAAATGTTTGAAAGTATTTTTTAGACTTTCTTGATTAAAGCTCTCAACTAACTGTGTAGCGAAGAAACATTTTAAATGTAATAAAGGTCATATATTAACAAGCCCACAGCTAACATCATATTCATGGTGAAGAGTTGAAAACTTTTCCTCTCAGACAGGAACAAATAAAAAATGCCCACTATCACCACTCCTATTCAACATAATATTAGAATACCTAGCCAGAAGCATTAGGCAAGAAAAAGAAAAGAAAGGGATCATAAGTGGAAAGGAAGAAGTAAAAATGCCTCTGTTGGAAGATAAAATATGCTGTATGAAGGAAATCCTAAAGTCTCCACCAAAAACCGCATGAAATTGTTAGAACTAATAAACAAATTCAGTAATGTTGTTGGCTGTGAAACAAAAATACCAAATTAGTTGCATGTGTATACACTAACAAGAAAATAGCTGACACAAAAATAAAGAAAACACTTCCATTTACGGCAGTACCAAAAACAATAAAATGTTAGGACTACATTTAAGCAAGCAGACAAAAATATCTGTACACCTAAAAATATGACATTTACAAAAACTGAAGAAGACACAAGTGAATAGAAACTTATCCCATGTTTCTGAATTGAAAGAATGAATACTGTACAAATGTTCACGCTACCTAAAGCCATCTATAGTTTCATTTGAAACCCAATAAATTTTCAATGGCAATTTTCCTAGAAATAGAATAAAAATCCTAAAAATTGTACAAAACAACAAAGGAACCTGATAATAGCCAAAACAATTTTCAGCAAGATAAACAAAGCTGGTTGCAACTCACTTTCGGGTTTCAAACTATTATACAAAGTTATGGTAATCAAAATAGTGTGAAATTAGCATAAAAAAGACAATAGACCAATAGAATAGGACTGACAGCCCAGAAATAAACTCAGTCATGTCCAGTCAACTAACATTTGACAAGGACGACAAGAATAAACAATGGAGTAAAAATAGACTTTACACTGAGTGGTGTTGGAAAAACGGGATATCCACACAGAAAAGAATTAAATTGAACACCCATCTTAGACGGTTCAAAAATTAACACAACATGAACAGAAATCAAAACATGCCTAGAATTAAACAGAAAAAAAATCTCCAAGGCATTTGTCTCAGCAATGATTCTTTTGGGTATGATACCAAAAGTAGAAGGAACAAAAGGAAAATTCAACATGTGTGACAACATCAAATTTAAAAGCCTCTGCACAAAATGAAACTTGAACAGAGTGAAGAGGCATTGAACAGGAGGCATAAGAATTCTCCTATGGAATGGGAGAAAAGATTTGCCAACAACATGCCTGCTACGAGACTAATGTCCAAACATAAAAGGATTCAATTAAAAAAAAAGCTGAATAATCTAATTAAAACGTGGGCTGAACACCTTAGCAGATATACTACCTTCATAGGAGACCTACAAATGACCAAGAGACACATGAACATTTGCTCAACATCTGTAATAGTAAGAGAAATGCAAAATAAAACCACAAAGAGATGTCAACTCACACATTTCCTAGTGGTTATTATGAAAAAGAAAAGACAGAAAAGTGTAGTCAAGCATGTAGAAAACTGGGAAAACTTACAGACTGTTGGCGGGAATATACCTTAGTACAAACACTACATAAAATAATTAGGATGTTCCTCAAAGTACTAAAAATAATACCACCGTATAACCTAGCAATTCCTTTTCTGAATATACATATTTGAAGGAAATGAAATCAGTTACTTTACTGAGATATTTGAACTCCCATGTTCACTGTATTAATATTTACCAAAATATGCAAGGCATAGACACTAACTGTTTATCAATGAATAAACGGATTAAGAACTGTATATATTACCACAATGGATATTATACAGCCATATAAAGAAAATCCTGCAATTTGTGACCACATGAAATCAACTTGTGGGCATTATGCTTAGTGAAACAATCAGAGACATAAAGACAAACTGTGTGGTCCCACTTATTTATTAAATCTAAACAGCAGAGGTCATCAAAACAGAGAGTTGATATGTATTTAATAGGTGTGGGTTTGGGAAAAATAAGGAGATGAGAGTCAAAGAGTACAAATGTCCTGGTATAAAATATGTAGATTCTTGGGATCTAAGTTACAGCATAGTGACTTAGTTACCAACACATTATTGCATATTTCAAGGTTACAAGGAAAGGAGATCTTAAATGTTCTTACAGCACACACACAAAAATGGTAACTATGTGAGGTGATAGAAGTATTAACTAACATTATTATCACATTATTTCACAACATAGATGTAAGTCTAATCATCATGCTGTGTACCTTATAATTACCAAGGTTATATGTCAATTATATCTCAATAATGTTGGGGAAAATGTATGAAAGATAAGACCTAAATGTTTCAAAGCCTTTGAGTAAAGATAAGGAACAAACTTCTCAAGATTGGCCTTGGCAATAATTTCTTGACTATGACAGCAGTAGAGAAGGCAACAAAATCAATAGTTAAGTGAAGTGAAATTGACCTGAAACATTCCTACATAATAAAGGAAACAATCAACAGAATTAACAGGCCATCTATAGAATAGTATAAAATATTTACAAACACGTACCTTAGAAGTGGCTAATATCCAACATACATAAGAAAAGTGCAAAACCTCAGTAGTGGGATATCACCTCATATCTGTTAGATTGGCTATTATCAAAAAAGAGAAGACAGCAGGCATGACAAAAGGGAACCACCTTACACTCTTGTTGGGAATGCTGTTTGGTGTAGCCACTCTAGAAAAGAGTTTGGAGGTTCCTCATAAAACCAAAAATTAGAACTACCAAATCATCCAGAAGAAAATCTTTGGTTATTTATAAAATGGAAGGAAAAATGCCGACTCTAAAAAACACCTGAATACCATGTACACTGTACCATCATTCTCAAATGTCATACCAGGATAACTACACACTTAGCCTGAATAGATGGATAAAGGAAATGTGCCCCAGCAAGTTATTTTGTGTGGCAGGAAAAAAAAGTGGCACAATAAAAATATATTCAGGCATACTAGAAATAAAATGGTGCCTTTTTGTAACAAAATGGGTGCACCTTAATGGCACTATGTTAAGTCAACATCTCTAATAGTAAGAGATGTTGAGAAGAAGTATGATGAAATAAGAAGTAAGAAGTACTTAAGAAGTAAATCAGACAAATAAAAACAAAAATGGTGTAATCTCACTTATAGGAAAAAATAATAATCTTCGTGGAAGGTTTTTCTCCTTCATCACTTTAAATATATCCTGCCAGTCCATTCTGGCTTGGAGAGTTTAACAACTGTCCTTCACAATCTCTTCCAAAATATAGCAGAGGGAGGAAGACTCCAAAACTAATTATATGGTGCCACAATCACCCTGATACCAAAACCAGGCAAAGATATAATAAAAAAAAGAAAACTAGAGGCCAATATCACTGATGAATATAGATGCAAAAATCCTCAACAAAATGGTAGCAAACAGAAGCCAACAGCACATTAAAAGGATAATACACCATGATCAATTGGAGTTTATTCCAGGAATACAAGGATTCTTCAATATATGCAAATCAATCAACGTGATACTTCATATTAACAAATTGAAGGAGAAAAACAATATGATCATCTCAATGGATGCAGGGAAACTTTCAAAAAAATTCAAACCCAATATGTGATAAAAACCCTCCACATAGTAAGCATAGAGGGGAGTTTCCTCAACATAATAAAGGCCATATATAACAAACCCACAGCAAACATCATCCTCAATGGTGAAAAACCGAAAGTATTTTCATTAAGATCAGGAACAAGACAAGGATGTCCACCCTCACAGCTCTTTCTCCACATAGATATGGGCGTTTCAGACACAGCAATCAGAGAAGAAAAGGAAATAAAAGGAATCCAAATCAGAAAAGAAGAAGTAAAGCTGTCACTCTTTGCAGATGACTTGATACTACACATAGAGTATCCTAAGGATGCTACCAGAAGATGAATAGAGCTAACCGATAAATTTGGTAAAGTAGCACAATAAAAAATTAATGCACAGAAATCTCTGGGATTCCAATAGGCTAATGATGGAAAATCTGAAAGAGAAATTAAGGAAACACTCTCATTCACCATTGCAACAAATAGAATAGAAAGAAACATACCGAGGTAGACAAAAGACCTGTATGCAGAAACCTATAAGATGCTGATGAAAGAAATGAAGGAGGATACAAAGAGATGGAGATATATACCATGTTCTTGGGTTTGAAGAATCAACATAGTGAAAATGACTGTATGACATAACGCAATCTACAGAGTCAATGCAATCCCTATCAAAATACCAATGGCATTTTCGAGGGAACTAGAAGAAAAAAATTCACAGTGTGTATGGAAAAAAAAAAAAAAAACATGCCGAATAGCCAAAACAATCTTGAGAAAGAAAAACAGAGCTGGATGAATCGGGCTCCTGGACTTCAGACTATACTAAAAGCTACAGTAATCAAGACAGTATGGTACTGGCACAAAAACAGAAATATAGATCAATGGAGTACAGTAGAAAGCCCAGGGGTAAACCCACAGATATATGGTCACCTTATTTTTGATAAAGGAGGGAAGAATATACAATGGAGATAAGACATCCTCTTCAACAAGTGGTGCTGGGAAAACTGAATGGCTACATGTACAAGAATGAAATTAGAACACTCCCTAACGCCATACACAAAAATAAACACAAATCGATTAACGGACTAAATGTAAGGTGAGACACTATCAAACACTTAGAGGAAAACATAGGCAGAACACTCTATGACATAAATAACAGCAAGATTCTTTTTGACCCACTTCCTAGAAAAATGGAAATAAAAACAAAATTAAAGTAATGGGACATAGTGAAACAAAAATTTTTCACAGGAAAGGAAACTATAAACAACACGAAACGACAACCCTCAGAATGGGAGAAAATATTTGCAAATGAAGCAACTGAAATAGGATTAATCTCCAAAATTTACCAACAGCTCATGCAGCTGTAAACCAAAAAACACAAACCATCCAAAAATGGGCAGAAGACCTAAATAGACATTTCTCCAAAGATGATACCCAGATTGCAATAAAACACATGAAAGTTGGCTCAACCTTTCATGTTGAGCATGAATCATTATAGAAATATAAATCAAATCTACAATGAGGTATCACCTCACCCTAGTCAGAGGAGCCGTCATCAAAAAATCAATATACTATACATTCTTGAGAGAGTGTAGGGAATAGGAAACCCTCCAGCACTGTTAATGGGAATGTAAATTGTTACAGTCACTATAGAGAACAGTATGGTGGTCATTAAGAAACTAAAACTAGAACTAATATATGACCGCATAATCCCACAACTGTGCATATACCATAAGAAAACTATAATTCAAAAAGAGTCATGGACCACACAGTTCATTACAGGTGTAATTACAATAGCCAGGACAGGGAAAAAGCTAAGTGTCAATCGACACATGAATGAATAAAGAAGGTGTGGCATATATATACAATGGAATATTACTCAGAGATAAAGAGAAATTAAATTGAGCTATTTGCAGTTAGGTGGATAGACTTAGAGTCTGTCATAATGTGTGAAGTCAGAAAGAGAAAAAGAAAAAACACTTTGCTAACACATATATATGGAATCTAAAAAAAAGTTTCTGATGAAGGTAGGAGCAGCACAGGATAAAAGATGCAGATGTAGAGAATCGACTTGAGAACATGGGGAGTGGAAAGGGTAAGCTGGCACGAAGTGAGAGAGTGGTATGTACATATATACACTACGAAATGTAAAATAGATAGCTAGTGGAAAGCAGCTGCATAGCACAGGGAGATATGTTCAGTGCTTTGTGACCACCTAGCTTGGTGGTATAGGGAGGGTGGGAGGGAGATGCAAGAGGGAGTGGATTTGGAATATATGTATACCTATAGCTGATTCATTTTGTTATACAACAGAAACTAACACAACATTGTAAAACAATTAAATTACCATATAAATGATAAAAAAAACCCAATATGTTGTCTACAAGAGCAATTTTAACTTTAAGGACACACATAAGCTGAAGATGAGGGAATAGAAACTGATAGTCCAAACAGTTTCCAAACAAGAGCAGGACTGACTCCCCCAATCTCAGGTAATACAGACTTTCAGTCAAAATAGTTCACAATTGATAAAGAAGGTCAGTATACAATGATAATAGATCAATTTATCAAGAGATTATAATAATTGTAAATATATATGTACTGAACGTTGCAGGATTAAACATATATATAAATTACCCATCAACAGATCTGATAGGAGAAATCAACAGTAAAACTAATAATGGTAAGGGACTATATTCTCTCACTTTATACCTTAGGATATTGATAAAGACACTGAATGTACCCAATAAAATTATATAGAAGTTCCATCCAACAGAATCAGATTCCACATTATTCTTAAGTTCAGATAGAGCATTCCCTAGGATAGATGCTGTCGTGGAATATAAAGCAAGCGTTAACAAATTTAAGAAGATCAAAAGCACATTAAGCAACACTTTTGATCATAATGTTATGAAGATAGAAATCAATAACAATAGAAAAAGTGAAAAAAAACTAATATGTAGAATTATACAGCACACACTGGAAAAACCTATGGGTCAGGAAAGAACTCAAAAGGGAAACTTGAAACTACCTTCAGATAAACAAAAATTACAATATACCCAAACTTTGGGAATGTAGAAAAATCAGTCTAAAGAATGAATTATTTTTAGCAATCATAAATTCTTATATTAAGAGAAAGGAATGATTTAAATAAACAACTTAAACTTATGCCTGAAGGATAGGAAAAATGAACAAATTAAGCACGAGGAATAAAAGGAGAAAGTAAGAAAGATTCAAATGGAAATGAATAAAATGAATATCAGATAATTAGGAGAAAATGAATCCAAGTGATGGCATTTGGAAAGGATAATAAAATTGACAAGCTTTAGCTAGACTAACAAAGAGCAAAAAAGAGCTTAATAAATAAAACTTTAACTGAAAGAGGAGAAATTGCAACTGACATCATAGCACACAAATCATTATAAAGGATGATAAAAAACCGGGTCACACAAATGGATAAATCTCCAACAACTCCTATATAAAATGAAGCAAGACAATCATGAAGAAGCAAAAAAAAACAAACAAACAAAAAATATCTTGATCATACAAATAATGACTTAGGAAATTGAAGCATTATTCAAAACTCTCCCAACAAAGAGAAGCACAGGATCAGTTAGTTTCACTGGTGAATTCTACTGAACATTTAATGAAGATTTATTGCCAGTCCTACCCAAACTCTCCCAAATCACTACAAAAGAGGAAACATTTCCAAACTCATTTTATATAACCAACATTTTCCTGAATAACAAAGCCAGATAAGGAAATAACAAGGGAAACACAAAACAAAAGAAAACAAAACAAACATACAAACAAACAAGCAAAAACCACAGAACATACAGGCTAATATCCTTTTATATATAGATGCAAAAATTCTCAACAAAATTCTAGCAAACATAATTCAATAGCACAATAAAATGTTCAACGTGATAAGGTGGGATAATTCCTGGGGATGCAAGGGCAGTTAATGTTTTAAAATCAATAAATTTAATTTATGACACGAATAGCATGCAGAATATATGTTTGAAAGAATTTTCTAAATTTTCTTGATTAAAGCTTTCAACTACCTGGGGAGAGAAGAAACATTTTAAATGTAATAAAGGTCATATATTATCAAGCCCACAGCTAACATCATATTCATGGTGTAAAGCTGAAAACCTTTCCTCTAAGACAGGAACAAATAAAAAATGCCCACTATCACCACCCCTATTCAACATAATACTAGAAACACTAGTCAGAACCTTCAGGCAAGCAAAAGAAATAAAAGGGATCAAAAGTGGAATGGAAGAATTAGAAATGTCTCTGTTTGAAGATGACATATTACGTATGCAGGAAATCCTAAAGACTCCACCAAAAACCCCGTGAAACTGTTAGAACTAATAAATGAATTCAGTAATGTTGTTGGATATGAAATAAAAATACAAAATTAGCTGCATTTCTATACACTAACTAGAAAATAGCTGACAGAAAAATAAAGAAAACACTTCCATTTACAGCAGCACCAAAAACAATAAAATCTTAGGAATACATTTAAGCAAGAAGACAAAAACATGTGTACACCTAAAAATATGATATTCACAAAAACTGAAGAAGAAACAAGTGAATAGAAACTTATCCCATGTTTCTGAATTGAAAGAATGTATACTGTTAAAATGTTCATGCTACCTCAAGCTGTCTATAGTTTCAATGGAATCCCAATCAACTTTTCAATGGCAATTTTCCTAGAATAGAATAACAGTCCTAAAAATTGTACAAAACAAGAAAGGACCCTGAAAATAGACAAAGCAATTTTCAGCAAGATAAACAAAGCTGGATGAAACTCACTTCGTGGTTTCAAAGCATAATACAAAGTTACAGAAATCAAAATAGTGTGAGACTAGCATAAAAACAGACAATAGACCAATAGAATAGGACTGAGAGCACAGAAATAAACTCAGCCATGTCCAGTCAACTAACATTTGACAAGGATGACAAGAATAAATAATGGAGTAAAAATAGGCTTTACAGTGAATGGTGTTGGAAAAACTGGATATCCACATGGAAAACAATAAAATTGAACATGCATCTTAGACAATTCAAGAATTAACACAACATGAGCAGAAATCACAAAATCCCGAGAATTAAAAAAAAAAAATCTCCAAGACATTTGTCTCAGCAATGATTCTTTTGGATATGATACCAAAAGTAGAAGGAACTAAAAGAAAATTCAACATGTGTGACAACATTAAATTTAAAAGCCTCTGCACTAAAAGAAATTTGAACAGAGTGAAGAGGCACTGAACAGGAGACATAGGAATTGTCCTGTGAAATGGGAGAAAATATTTGCCAACAGCATGCAAGCTACAGGAGAATGTAGAAACATAAACACTCTCAGTTAAAAAAAAGCGAAAAATCTAATTAAAACGTGGACTGAAGATGTTAGCAGATATATTCCCCCCACAGGAGACATACAAATGACCAAGCAACACATGAATATTGGCTCAATATCTGTAATAGTAAGAGAAATGCAAAATAAAACCACAATGGGATATCAACTCACACATTTCCTGGTGGTTTTTATGAAAAGGAAAAGAGAGAAAAGTGTAGTCAAACATGTAAAACACAG
This sequence comes from Mesoplodon bidens, assembly GCF_964165515.1. Taxonomy (NCBI): domain Eukaryota; kingdom Metazoa; phylum Chordata; class Mammalia; order Artiodactyla; family Ziphiidae; genus Mesoplodon; species Mesoplodon bidens. The sequence goes on along the minus strand of NW_027672190.1, from coordinate 537,407 downwards.
GGAACACTTACAGACTTTTGGTGGGAATGTAACTTAGTACAACCACTATGGAAAATGATACGGATGTTCCTCAAAATACTAAAAATAATACCACCATATAACCTAGCAATTCCATTTCTGAATACACATATTTGAAGGAAATGAAATCAGTTAACTTACAGAGATATTTGCACTCCCATGTTCACTGTATAAATATTTATCTAAAATGTGTAAGGCATTGTCACTAACTGTTTATCAATGATAAAAAAGCTTAAGAAATGTATGTTACCACAATGGGTATTATACAGTCATATAAAGAAATTCCCGCAATTTGTGACCACATGAAATCAACTTGCAGGCATTATGCTTAGTGAAACAATCAGACATTAAGACAAACTGTGTGATCCCACTTATTTATGAAATCTAAATGGTGAGTTCATCACAAAGAGAGTTTATACATATTTAATAGGTGTGAGGTGGGGAGAAACAGGGAGATGATTGTCAAAGAGCACAAATTTCCTGTTATAAAATGTGTAAATTCTTGGGATCCAAATTAAAGGATAGTGACTTAGTTACCAATACTTTATTGCATGTTTAAAAGTTACTGGGAATGTATATCTTCAGTTTTCTTACAGAACACACACACAATTGGTAACCATGTGAGGTGATAGAAGTATTAACTAACATTATTATCATATTATTTCTCAACATAGATGTAAATCTCATCATCATGCTGTGTACCATAAAACTACCAACGTTATATGTCAATTATATCTCAAAAGTGTTGGGGAAATTGCTTTAAAGATAAGACCAAAAAGTTTCAAATCCATTGAGAAAAGATAAGGAACAAACTTCTCGAGATTGGCCTTGGCAATAATTCCTTGGCTATGACAGCAGTAGAGCAGGCAACAAAACCAAAGTTAAGTGAATTGAAATTGAACTGAAACATTCCTATATAATAAAGGAAACAATCAATAGAATTAAGAGGCAATCTACAGAATAGCATACAATATTAGAAACAAATACCTGATAAGTGGTTAATGACGAACATATATTAGGAAAGTGCTAAACCTCTGTAGTGGATTATCACCTCATATCTATTAGATTGTCTATTATCAAAGAAGAGAAGATAGCAGGCATGACAAAAGGGAACCCTCCTACATTATTGTTAGGAATGCTGAATGGTATAGCCGCTCTAGAAACCAGTTTGAAGATTCCTCAAAAAGCTAAAAATTAGAACTACTAAATCATCCAGAAAAAAAACTCTTTGGGTATTTTTATAAAGAAAAGAAACACACAAAATCATAAAGACACCTGCATCCCATGTACACTGCACCATCATTCTCAAATGCCATAACAGGAAACAACAAACTTGGGCTAAATAGATGGGTAAAGAAAATGTGGCACAGAAAAGTATTTTGTGTGGCAGGAAAAAAATGTGTCACAATAAAAATATACTCAGGCATAGTAGAAGGAAAATGCTGCCTTTTGTAACAAAATGGCTGCACCTTGAGAGCACTATGTTAAATCAACATCTCTAATAGTAAGAGATTTTGAGAAGAAGTATGACGAAGAAAGAAGCACTTAAGAAGTAAGTCAGACATATAAAAACAAACATAGTGTGATCTCACATATTTAAAAAAAAATATCTTCGTTGCAGGTTTTTCTCCTTCATCACTTAAGATGTCCTGCCAGTCCTTCCTGGCTTGGAGTGTTTAACACCTGTCCTTCTAAAACTCTTCCAAAATGTAGCAGAGGGAGGAAAAATCAAAAACTAATTCTATGGAGACACCATCACTAATACCAAAAGCAGACAAAATATCAAAAAAATAAATGAATAAATAAAACTGAAGGCCAATATTACTGATGAATATAGATACAAAAATTCTCAACAAAATAGTAGCAAACAGAATCCAACAGCACATTAAAAGGAAAATACACCATGATCAAGTGGGATTTATTCCAGGAATACAAGGATTCTCCAATATATGCAAAGCAACCAATGTCATACACCATATTAACAAATTGAAGTAGAAAACACATATGATCATCTCAATAGATGCAGAGAAAGCTTTCGAAAAAAATCAACACCAGTTTATGATAAAAACCCTCCACATAGTAGGCATAGAGGGAAGATTCCTGAACATAATAAAGGACTTATATGACAAACCCACAGCAAACATCGTCCTCAATGGTGAACAACTGAAAGTATTTTCACTAAGATCAGGAACAAGGCAAGTTTGCCCACCCTCTCAACTCTTATTCAACATAGTTTTGGATGTCTCAGCCACAGCAATCCCAGAAGACAAGGAAATAAAAGGAATCCAAATTGGAAAAGAAGAATTAAAGTTGTCACTCTTTTTTTTTTAATTAACTATACAGCAGCTTTAATAGGGTAACAGTCCAGAGAAAAATGTTACATTAGGCACTTGACATCTCATTTAAATTATTTTCTTAAAACTAAAAGGTTTCATTTTAACAGATAAATTTCAATGTACTTTTTAAAACTGATTGTTAATTAAAGCCTAAGCAATTATAAAGAAAATACACAATGATATTCAACCAGAGGTTAATTTTCTGGTCATACTGACATGTTAAAGTACTTTTCTTAAAATTTAATTTACCTGAGACTGAGTTCTCAGGTATCTTTTTGGTTAAAAATATTTGATAAGATAGGTGATAATTGGACTATTTTTATATTGACAACTGAAATAAAGCTATATACTGTCAGTCAGTGTTTAGGGACCCAGAACCAACTTGTCAAAAAAGTACATTTTATACCCATAATATCATCATTTTCACATGATTATCCTTTCAAGTTATCATAATCTGTTACTGGCTTCTTGTCTAAGAATTTACAGGCCTAAGGTGAGGCTGTCAGGTAAATGACTGGCATATACAAATCAAAGACTGTGTTCAGGACAAGAGAGCCACACCCAGTGCCTGATGGACAGGATTCACCCATTAACCCGTCACTTTGGAGTCTGCCTAACAGGAGCAAGTCCTCCGAGTTCTGACAGCCACATACGGACAAGAAAGGCTGCTGAAACTTATTTAATTAGACTTAGAGGTACTACTGCTGTTAGGAGTCTGTTTATAAAGATTTTTAATCATACGTTATAATTTTTTTTCAAGTAAAAAACTTGGTTCCAACTGTTACAGGCATAAAAGTATTTCCCCTGGGATTTCCTCCACATCGAGAAGGTACCCATATATTTTTAAATAGTCTTCCTAACTTTGGGAAAACGTTGCCCTCCCTCCAACACCCCCCCCACATGAACATAACCAAATCAGTTGTAATAAAGTACAGCACACAGAAATGACTGTCGGCCTCCTATGAGGACACTGAATGCCATCCATCCCACAGGTTCACTCAACAATCTGCATGTGTTCCTGAGGAGAAATCCATCGAGTCCCTTTGCTGTTGTGACATCTCCAAAGTCAGCTTTTCCCGTATCAATCGTTCTGGACTTCACCCACCATGCTCATCTCATTTGGATTTCAATGCTTCCTCCCATTCAACAGCTGATTCAGAGTTCTTGGGAATTGCTGGAAATATTGATTGCATTTTACTTCGAAAGTCTTTTATACTGTGAACTCCTAAAGCCTTCCAGACTGCGAAGCTGATCACACCAACCCCACACCAGGCGTAAAGTGAGCCCCACCCCAGGGCTCGCAAGGCAAGGGAAGACCCGCTCTCCGGTAAGGCAGCCGTGGCCACAGTTCCCTGCGAATGTTGGAGGGTCTCCTGCAGAGGCGGGGGGCTGTTGTGGCTCACCATAGGGACAAGGACACTGCCAGTAGAAGTTCTGGGAGGTACTCTAAAGTTGTCACTCTTTGCAGATGACCTGATACTACACAGAGAGAATCCTAAAGATGTTACCAGAAAATGCCTAGCGCTAATCAATGATTTTGGGAAAGTAGCAGGATACAAATTTAATGCACAGAAATCTCTGGGATTCCTATAGGCTAATGATGAAAAATCTGAAAGAGAAATTAAGGAAACACTCTCATTTACCATTGCAACAAATAGAATAGGAACGAATATACCAAGGTAGACAGAAGACCTGTATGCAGAAACCTATAAGACGCTGATGAAAGAAATGAAAGAGGATACAAAGAGATGGAGAGATATATTATGTTCTTGGGTTGTAGGAATCAACATAGTGAAAATGACTATATGACCTAACGCAATCTACAGAGTCAATGCAATCATTATCAAATTACCAATGGCATATTCCAGGGAACTAGGAGAAAAATTACACAGTGTGTATGGAAACAAAAAAAGACACTAAATACCAAAAGAACTCTTGAGAAAGAAAAACGCAGCTGGATGAATCAGGCTCCAGGACTTCAGACTATACTACAAATCTACAATAATCAAGATAGTATGATACTGGCACAAAAACCGAAATATAGATCAACGGAACAGGATAGAAAGCCCAGAGGTAAACCCATGCACATATGGTCACCTACTTTTTGATAAAGCTTGCAAGAATATACAATGGAGATAATACATCCTATTCAACAAGATGTGCTAGGAAAACTGAACAGCTACATGTACAAGAATGAAATCAGAACACTCCCTAACACCATACACAAAAATAAACACAAATGGATTAGAGTCCTAAAAGTAAGTTTCCACACTATCATACACTTAGAGGAACACATAGGCAGAACACTCTATGACATAAATCACGGCAAGATTCTTTTTGACCCACTTCCTAAAGAAATGGAAATAAAAACAAAATTAAACAAATGGGAACTAATGAAACTTAAAACATTTTTCACAACAAAGGGAACCACAAACAAGACCAAATGACAACCCTCAGAATCAGAAAATATTTGCAAATGAAGCAACTGACAAACGATTAATCTTCAAAATTTACCAGCAGCTCATGCAGCTCTAAACCAAAAAATACAAACAACAATCCAAAAGTGGGCAGAAGACCTAAATAGACATTTCTCCAAAGATGATACACAGATTGCAATAAAACACATAGAAGTTTGCTCAATATCATGAATCATTAAAGAAATATAAATCAAACTACAATGAGGTGTCACCTCACACTAGTCAGAATAGCCATCAAATTCAAAATTCTACAAACTCTAAATTCTGGAGTGGTGTATGGAAAACAGTACCCTCTTGCACTGTTAGTGGGAATGTAAATTGTTACAGCCACTATGGTGAACAATATGGAGGTCATTAAGAACCTAAAACCTGAACTAATATATGACCCCACAATGCCGCTTCTTTGTATATACCCCGAGAAAAGCATTATTCCAAAAGGGTCATGGACCACAAAGTTCATTACAGGTGTAATTACAATAGCCAGGACAGGTAAACACCTAAGTATCAATTGACAGAAGAATGGATAAAGAAGGTGTGTCATATATATACAATGGAATATCACTGAGCCATAAATAGAAATAAAAATTGAGCTATTTGCAGTTAGGTGGATAGACTTAGAGTCTGTCATACTGTGTGAAATGAGTCAGAAAGAAACAAAAGACAAACTTTTTGCTAATATATATATATATATATGGAATTAAAAAAACATTCTGATGAATGTAGGTGTAGGACAGCAATAAAGATGTTGATATAGAGAATTGATTTGAGAATATAGTGAGTGGAAAGGGTAAGCTGGCATGAAGTTAGAGAGTCGTCTGTACATATATACACTACGAAATGTAAAATAGATAGCTAGTGGAAAGCAGCTGCATAGCACAGGGAGATACGTTCAGTGCTTTGTGACCACCTAGCTTGGTGGGATAGGGAGGGTGGGAGGGAGATGCAAGAGGGAGTGGATATGGAAATATACCTATAGCTGATTCACTTTACTATACAGCAGAAACTAACACAACAGTGTAAAACAATTATATTGCCATATAAATGATAAAAAAAACAATATGCTGTTTAAAAGAACCATTTTATCATTAAGGACACACATAAGCTGAAGGTGAGGGAATAGAAATTGAGAGTCCAAACAGTTTCCAAACAAGTGCAGGACTTGATCTCCCAATCTCAGGTAATACAGACTTTCAGTCAAAGTAGGTCACAAGTGATAAATAAGGTCAGTATACAATGATAATGGATCAATTTATCTAGAGAAAATAATAATTGTAAATATATATGTACTGAACGTTGCGGGATTAAACATATATTTAAATCAACCATTAAGAGATCTGATAGAGGGCTTCCCTGGTGGCGCAGTGCTTGAGAGTCCACCTGCCGTGCAGGGGGCATGCCTTCATGCCCCGGTCTGGGAAGAACCCACATGCCGTGGAGCGGCTGGGCCCGTGAGACATGGCCGCTGAGCCTGCACGTCTGGAGCCTGTGCTCTGCAGCGGGAGATGCCACAACAGTGAGAGACCCGTATACACCCCACCCCACAAAAAAAAAAAAAAAAAAAAAAAAAGATCTCAGAGGATAAATCAACAATAAAACAAATAATAGTAAGTGACTGTATTATCCCACTTTCTACATTAGAAAATTAATAAAGAAACAGAATGTACCTAATAAACTTATAGAAAACTTCCATTCAACAATACCAAAATTCATATTCTGCTTAAGTGCTGAAGGAGCATTTCCCAGAATGGACACTGTCTTGAAACATAAAGCAAGCATTAACAAATTTAAGAAGATCAGAGTCACATTAAGCATCTTTTTTGATCATAATGTTATGAAGCTAGAAATCAATAACAAGAGAAAAAGAAAAATCCCTTATATGTAAACTTATACAACGCACACTGGAAATATATATGGGTCAAGGAAGAAGTCAAAAAGGAAATCTGAAACTACCTTCTGATAAACGAAAATGACAACATACCAAAACGTTTGGAATATAGAAAAATCAGTCAATGGATGAATTAATTTTAGCAATCATAGATTCTTCTAAAAGAGAAAAGAATAATCTAAAATAAACCACTTGTGCATATACATGAAGGACTAGGGAAAATGAACAAATTAAGCACCAGGAATAAAAGGAAAAAAATAAGAAAGATTCAAATGGAAATGAATAAAACAAATATCAGATAATTAGGAAAAAATGAATCCAAGTGTTGGAATTTGGAAAGGATCATAAAATTGACAAGATTTAGCAAGACTAACGAAGAGAAAAAAAGAGCTTAATAAATAAAACTTTAACTGAAAGAGGAGAAATTGCAGCTGACACCATAGCATACAAATAGTTATAAAGAATGCTAAAAAACTGGGTTACAAAAATGGATAAATCTCCAAAAACTCCTATATAAAACATAGCAAGACAATCATGAAGAAGCAAAAAACAAGCAAACAAAAAATATCTTGATCATACAAATAATGACTTAGGAAATTGAAGCACTATTCAAAACTCTCCCAACAAAGAGAAGCCCAGGATCAGTTAGTTTCACTGGTGAATTCTACTGGACATTTAATGAAGATTTATTGCCAGTCCTTCCCAAACTCTCCCAAATAACTACAAAAGAGGAAACATTTCCAAACTCATTTTATAAAACCAGGATTTTCTTGATTAACAAAGCCACATAAGGAAATAGAAGGGAACACAAAACAAAACAAAACAAAACAAAAAGCACAGAACTTACAAGCCAATATCCTTGTACATATAGATGCAAAAATTCTCAACAAAATTCTAGCAAACCAAATTCAAAAACACACTAAAATGTTCAACATGCTAAGGTGAAATAATTCCTGGTGATGCAAGGGCAGTTAACATTTTTAAATCAAAAATTTTAATTTACGACACGAATAGCATGCAGAAGAAATGTTTGAAAGAATTTTCTAAATTTTCTTGATTAAAGCTTTCAACTACCTGGGGAGAGAAGAAACATTTTAAATGTAATAAAGATCATATATTATCAAGCCCACAGCTAACATCATATTCATGATGAAAAGCGGAAAACTTTTCCTCTAAGACAGGAACAAATAAAAAATGGTCACTATCACCACTTCTCTTCATCATAATAGTAGAATCCCTAGCCAGAATCATTAGGCACGGAAAAGAAATGAAAGGGATCCAAAGTGGAAAGGAAGAATTTAAAATGTCTCTGTATGAAGATGACATATTCTGTATGCAGGAAATCCTAAAGACTCCACCAAAACCCCATGAAACTGTTAGAACTAATACATGAAATCAGTAATTTTGTTGGATTTGAAATAAGAATACAAAATTAGTTGCATTTCTATACACTAACAAGAAAATAACTGACAGAAAAAAAGAAAAAAACACTTCCATTTACCGCAGCACCTAAAACAATAAAATGTTAGGAATACATTTCAGCAAGGAGACAAAATCATCTGTACACCTAAAAATATAACATTTACAAAAACTGAAGAAGATATATGTAAATAGAAAAGTATCCCATATTTCTAAATTGAAAGAATGATTACTGTTAAAATGTTCACGCTACCTCAAGCTATCTATAGTTTCAATGGAATCCCAATCAACATTTCAATGGCAATATTCCCAGAAATAGAATAATAATCCTAAAAATTGTACGAAACAACAAAGGACACTGAAAATAGACAAGACAATTTTCAGCAAGATAATCAAAGCTGGGTGCAACTCACTTCCTGGTTTCAAACTATTATACAAAGTTATGGTAACCAAAATAATGTGAAATTAGAATAAAAACAGACAAAATACCAATAGAATAGGACTGAGAGCCCAGAAATAAACTCAGCCATGTCCAGTCAACTAACACATGACAAAGAAGACAAGAATAAACAATGGAGTAAAAATAGACTTTACACTAAGTAGTGTTGGAAAAGCTGGATATCCACATGGAAAAGAATAAAATTGAACACCCATCTTAGATGACTCAAAAATTAACACAACGTGAACAGAAATCACAAAATCCTTAGAATTAAACAGAAAAAAATCTCCAAGGCATTTGTGTCAGCAATGATTCGTTTGGATATGATACCAAAAGTAGAAGGAACAAAAAGAAAATTCAACATGTGTGAAAACATCAAATTTAAAAGCCTCTGCAAGAAAAGAATCTTGAATAGAGTGAAGAGGCAATGGAACAGGAGGTATAGGAATTCTCCTACGGAATGGGAGAAAATATTTGCCAACAACATGCCAGCTACAGGACTAATGTTGAAACATAAAAAAGACTTAGTTTTTTTTACAAAAGTTGAATAATCTAATTAAAAGGTGGGCTGAAGATCTTAGCAGATATATTCCCCCCATACGACACGTACAAATGACCAACTGACACATGAACATTTGCTCAACCTCTTTAATAGTAAGAGAAATGCAAAATAAAACCACAATGAGATAGCAACTCACGCATTTCATAGTGGTTATTATGAAAAAGAAAAGACATAAAAGTGTAGTCAAGCATGTAGAAAACAGGGAACACTTACAGACTTTTGGTGGTAATGTAACTTAGTACAACCACTATGGAAAATAATATGGATGTTCCTCAAAATTCTAAAAATAATACCACCATATAACCTAGCAATTCCATTTCTGAATATACATAATTGAAAGAAATGAAATCAGTTAACTTACAGAGATATTTGCACTCCCATGTTCACTGTGTAAATATTTATCTAAAATATGCCAGGCATAGTCACTAACCGTTTATCAATGATTAAATGGATTAAGAAATGTATATATTACGACAGTGGATATTATACAGTCATATAATGAAATTCCTGCAATTTGTGACCACATATAATCAACTTGCAGGCATTATTCTTAGTGAAACAATCAGAGACATAAAGACAAACTGTGTGATCCCACTTATTTATGAAATCTAAATGGCTGAGGTCTTCAAAAAAAAGAGTGTATACGTATTTAATAGGTGTGAGGTTCGGAGAAATAGGGAGATGATAGTCAAAGAGCATAAATTTCATGTTATAAAATGTGTAACTTCTTGGGATCTAAATTACAGGATAGTGAGTTAGTTACCAATACGTTATTGCATGTTTAAAAGTTACTCGGAAAGTAGATCTTAAATGTTCTTACAGCACACACACAAATTTGGTAACCATGTGAGTTGATAGAAGTATTAAATAACATTATTATCACATTATTTCACAGCATAGATGTAAATCTAACCATCATGCTGTGTACCTTAAAACTGCCAATGTTATATGTCAATTGTATCTCAGAAATGTTGGGGAAATTGCTTTAAAGATAAGACCAAAATGTTTCAAATCCATTGAGAAAAGATAAGGAACAAATTCTCAAGATTGGCCTTGGCAATAATTCCTTGGCTATGACAGCAGTAGAGCAGGCAACAAAATCAAAAGTTAAGTGAAGTGAAATTGAACTGAAACATTCCTATATAATAAAGGAAAGAATCAACAGAATTAACAGGCAATCTACAGAATTGCAGAAAATATTAGAAACACATATGAGATAAGCAGCTAATAACAAACATACATTAGGAAAGTGCCAAACCTCTGTAGTGGAATATCACCTCATATCTATTAGATTGTCTATTATAAAAAAAAGAGAAGATAGCATGCATGACAAAAGGGAACCCTCCTACATTCTTGTTGGGAAAGCTGATTGGTGTAGCTGCTCTAGAAAACAGTTTGAAGATTCCTCAAAAAGCTAAAAATGTAGAACTACTAAATCATCCAGAAAAAATCTTTGGATATTTTTATAGAGGAAGAAAAATCACCGAGTCATAAAGATACCTGCATCCCATGTACACTGCACCATCATTCTCAAATGCCATAACAGGAAAACAACACACTTAGGCGGAATAGATGGAAAAAGAAAATGTGGCACAGAAAAGTATTTTGTGTGGCAGGAAAAAAATGTGTCACAATAAAAATATATTCAGGCATAGTAGAAGGAAAATGCTGCCTTTTGTAACAAAATGGGTGCACCTTGAGGGCACTATGTTAAGTCAACATCTCTAATAGTAAGAGATGTTGAGCAGAATTACGACGAAGTGAGAAGTACTTAAGAAGTAAGTCAGGCATATAAAAACAAACATGGTGTGATCTCACATATTTCAAAAAAAAATAATCTTAGTTGCAGGTTTTTCTCCTTCATCACTTAAGATGTCCTGCCAGTCCTTTCTGGCTTAAAGAGTTTAACATCTGTCTTTCTCAAACTCTTCCAAAATATGGCAGAGGGAGGAAAAGTCCAAAACTAATTCTATGGAGACACCATCACTGATACCACAACCAGACAAAGATATCACAAAAAAAGAAAACTGCAGGTCAATATCACTGATGAATATAGATGCAAAAATCCTCAACAAAATAGTAGCAAACAGAAGCCAACAGCACATTAAAAGGAAAATACACCATGATCAAGTGGGGTTTATTGCAGGAATAAAAGGATTCTTCAATATATGCAAATCAATCAATGTGATACACAATATTAAAAAATTGAAAGAGAAAACACATGTGATCATCTCAATAGAAGCAGAGAAAGCTTTAGAAAAAATTCAACACCAGGTTATGATAAAAACCCTCCACACAGTAGACATCGAAGGAAGATTCCACAACATAATAAAGGCCATATATTGCCAGAGTCCAGCTCTAGTGAGTCTCGGGATACCCGAGGGATGGATAGCGTCAGCAAAGGAAATAATTCTATTACACTTCTTAAAGTATCAGCATTGCATATTTCTCTTTCTCATGTCTTTATTCTTCATTCTTCCTCTATTGTTTACAATAACAGGTTTATATGTCGTAGTTGATTACATTACCAGGTACGTGGCCAAACAATCTTAGCACAATCAAACCTGAAAATATTCTATAAAGATTTTTTAAAACAAACATCCCCTAGTTTCTAGATGTCCTATTAAAATATTTCCCCAAGTTCCCATTAATCACAGGTTGTTTCTTAGTAACCAAGCCAAGCAGTTCTATGATTATTTCAATTGTAAAATTTGGAGCTACTTGTTCCTATTTTTCTTGCATGTGCATCCTTTTACAATGGTTCCAGGAAAATATTTACAATGTACCTGCATGCTCTTTCTCGTTGTTTCCTTCAACTGAGACAGCGTTTTCTCCCTATCCGGGCAACGAATTCTGCTCTAGTCATTTGTTTTTCTATAATTAATTTTCCTTTATAATAGAACCATAAATTTCCTATGTCATCATCAGGAACTCCAGCCCATGGCCGTAACTCCATACTAGAGGGTGTTTTTCACAAAAACATCCCCTTAGCTCCAGGCTCTTAATTCTTTACCATTTACACAGGGTCTTAGTGGGTACTTCCCATCCTATGATAGTTTCAGGAGGGGGAGTCCTAGAGGAATTTTTTTTCACCTGGAGCAACATCCCCCAAAATTGCCCCTGTATGTAAAGTTATTATCATAAAACATAACAACGGAGCTGTAGTCCACCTTACTGACACGGCACTGCCTTGCAGTGCCTTCCGTTGCTCATGACTTTGTCATGGTGCAATGCCTCCAGGATGGCTTCCGACATCTCCCCCTATTTTATTTTTTAAAAGTGCAGTATGGAGCTCCACGGAAAGTTGTTTGATGCTTTTAATAATTATTCTAATGATGACTGGAAGTAAAAATATCAGAATTAGTACAACAACTGCCATGATTCCTCCATTAATGAGCATTGAGAATAAGGTTTTATGTGACACCAATGACTTAATACTTTCAAAAAATTTCTGAGCAGACTGTGCCGGAGATAAACCTAAGTCTGTATTTCCTATGTCATGAATCTCTTGATGTAATTTAGTAGGGTCTAAACTAGCATCTGTTTGGTTCCAAACTCCCATAATATGAGTACGAATTTATTCCCAAAAATATGATTCATTCACTTTTAGAGGAGTAACACAAATCCATCTATATTTTTTATGACACCTCAAAGCTAATCTTACTTTGAGCGCTGTTAATTCATCCCCTATGTGTAAAATTGCTTCTTCTAAGGCATCCACCTTTGCTTCTAACTTTCTGTCTATAACTTCCTGAGTAGCCAGAGCTAAAGATACATTTTTTGAAAGCTCATTTACATGTTGAGCTGTATGTACATGTTGAGGTAAGGAACTTATTGAAAGAGAAAGTGATGCTATTACATCTATAAATGTAGATATTGCTAGAATTAAAGCTGCAACAAGTCTCTTTGAATGTAATAAAAGTTCAGTTTCATGCAAAACTTGTAAGCCATAATCATCATACGAGGCAGAGGATAATTTTACAGGCAACATAATGTATGGCGGTCGTTTAAGAATCATTAAAACTTGTACATTCATAGAGGGATTTATACAACTTGTCGAAATACAATCAAAGCAATGTGTCCAAAATGTAGAATCAGAAGCATTATAATAAATATTTAGATCCACATATTTTGGGGCTACCAAGAATACATAAGGTGCTGACACACAAGCCTGCATAGAATAAATGCCCATATTTTTAGGTCTATGAAGAATAACTGGTGGTGGTGCAGCAATAGCTTTCCAAAGCTGGGTCTGTGCATAATACATACTCTCTTGAGCCATAGTTAGTATAGGAGGCACACATCCTCCAGTGTGCCATCTATTAACAAGCATAGAAGCAGGAATGAGTGTATTATTCCAATCATAATGTGCATGATGTTGTAAATAAGATCTATAATCCTTACATGGATCAGGATTACTCCAATCATGCACATTTTTTGTGGTATCCTCTATGGGAATATCAATTCTTGAAGAATATATACAATAATTCCATGTAGGAAATCTGGTATTGGTATCTACAGCGTCCCAGTTACTATCCAATTGGTCTTCCGGAGATTGTAATATAGATGATTGTACTCCTGTATGGATACCATAAGGAGGATTACAAGGAAGAAATTTTAGAGATGAGAGGAAGGTTGATTATAAGTTGGATCTTCTCCAGGTGCTAGGTAAATCAAAGACCAAAGAAGTCTCTTATTAGATTGACTCAAAGGAGAAGCAGTAAGCTGTCCTTTAAGAAAAACCGGTATACATCCATCCTTACGAGAGGCTACAGAGTTATTAATTGATGGAAATATAAAACATATAGTATGGAACCCTGATTTTCCATGAAATGTAAAATTATTATTTGTTTTAAATTTATTATATGGATAGGAGCTTATGGCTCCTCCCATTAACCTGGGCATAGTAGTGGACACTGGTATACCCTCATTATCCCAGGCTACAGTTTGTAAAATCGGTGGATCAGGGAGATATGTCCAATAAGATTTATCCAAAGCATTTCCCCTAGTTACCTGGCAGGCTAATATAGCAAGCATAGCAACAAAAAGATTTCCAGGTGTTAAGGTAGCTCCCTGGTCTGTTACCACTTTATCGGCGTCATCAGCAAGCGTTTAATATGACCCCACGTTGGTGGATTCGAAGTTCTTGTAGAGATGGCTTGTGTCTTGCGAGGTCTTGGGTGCGGACGCGGAAGACAAAGAATTGGTCTCTCTCCAATGGTGAGCTTTTGTATCTGCTGCAGCAGCGGTTCTTTAGCTGATGGTGATTCATTAGCTGACGTCTCCGGCTGTGGTGCCTTGTGCCTGACTGGGAAGTGGTAAGGCACGGTCGGAGGGCCCGACATGTCTGATGAAACGGTCAGGCACCCACAACAGCGAGTCAGCGTCCTGTGGAAATACACAAGCATACCCTCAGCCGCTGGTTAGAAAATATCAGGTCCTTTCCATTGACGAGTGAGCAGATCCTTCCATTTCACCCTATGTTTAGGTTTATTAATATCGGGATTCCAATGCCTCATCATGGCAGTATTACCTTGTGAATCAGTATTCAAATTATTTAATACAAATAGTGTGTGTTGAAGATGTGATGTGGAGAAGTGTATTTGAATTCCCCTTGCTGTAAATTTGTAATTTGAACTTTTAAAGTATGTTGGGCTCTTTCCACTATTGCATGACCCTGAGGATTATAGGGGATTCCCATAGAATGGGAAATATTAAATTTTTCACAAAAGTCTTTAAAAGCCTTAGAAATGTAGGCAGGAGCGTTATCAGTTTTTAGAGCTTTTGGAATGCCTAGAAAGGCAAAACAGAAAAATACGTGTTGCATAACATCCTTAAATCTTTCCCGGTTCTTGCTGAGGCAAGAATTACATGAGAATAGGTATCCACAGAACCATGTACATAAGATAGCTTTCCAAAAGTTGGCACATGAGTTACATCCATTTGCCATAACATATTAGGTAATAATCCTCTAGGGTTGATCCCCATGGGCAAACTGGATGAATAAGTTGGACAATGTGGACAATTTTTAATTATAGATCTGGCTGTCTCCCGGGGCATTTGAAATTGATATCACAGAGCTACGGAATTTTGATGATGCAAATTATGTGAAGCTTGTGCCTCCTCAATACAAGGGAAAGCGACAATTCGTGTCAAAAGGTCAGCTTGGCGATTACCTTCACATATGATTCCAGGCAAGTTAGAATGTGACCTTACATGACCGACATAATAAGGTAAAGAACGTGCCCAAACTTGTTTTTGTAAAGAAGCTCACAGTGATAGTGCCAATGGTGGCGGTGCCCACGGTGACACTGCCCACGGTGACAATGCCCATGATGACAGTGCACATGGAGACAGTGCCCACGGTGCCATTGCCTATGGTAACAGTGCTCACAGTGACAGTACCCATGGTAACAGTGACCACGGAGAGAGTGCTCATGTTGATAATGTCCATGGTGAGAGGTCTCATTGTGACAGTCCGCATTGTGCCAGTACCCATAGTGACAGTGCTCATGGTGACAGTGCACATGGTGACAGTGACCATGGTGACAGCGCTCGCGGTGGTAGTGCTCACAGTAATAGTGCTCATGGTGAGAGTGCCGATGGTGACAGTGCTCACAGTGACAGTGCCCATGGTGATAGTGCCCATGGTGAGAGTCCGCCCATTGATAGTGCCCATGGTGGCAGTTCCCATTGTGAAAGTGCTCATGATGACATTTCCCATGTTGGTAGTTCCCATGGTGACAGTGCTCATGGTGATAGTGACCATGGTAACAGTGTACATGGTGGCTGTGGCCTTGGTGACAGTGCCCATGATGACAGTACTCATGGTGACAGTTCTCACGGTGATAGTGCCAATGGTGACATTGAACATGGTGGCAGTGAAAAACGGTGACAGTGCCCATGTTGACAGTTCTCATGATAACAGTGCACACGGTGACAACCAAAGCAGACAGTACTCACGCTGACAGTTCTTAGGGTTGCAGTACACATGGTGACAGTGATCATAGTGATAGTGCCCATGGTGGCAGTGCCCACAGTCACAATTCTCATGGTGTAGTGCTCACAGTGACAGTGCCCATGGTGAAAATACCCAGGGTGACAGTACTCATGGTGAGAGTGCTCATGGTGATAGTGCCCATGGTGACAGCGCCCATGTTCACAATTTCCACAGTGATAATGCCTATGGTGAGAGTACCTAGGGTGACAATGCCCATGGTGACAGTGCCCATGGTTTCATGCCCATGGTGACTGTGCTCATGGTAACAGGGCTCATGTTGGCAGTGCCATAAATAACAGTGTTCATTGTGGCAGTGCTCATGGTGACCATGCTCATGGTGACAGTGCCCATGTTTACAGTGTTTATGATGATAGATATCACAGTGTCAGTGCCCAAGGGGACACTGTCCAGGATGACAAAGCACATGGTGATACTTCCCATTGTGACTGGCCATGGTGACATGGCCCATGGTGACAGCATCCAGTGTGACAAGGCCCATGGTGACAGTGCTCATGGTGACCATGCCCATGGTGACAGGGCCGATAGTGAGAGAACCAATATTGACAGTGCTCATGGGAAAATTGCCCATGGAGACATTAGCCATGGTGATAGTACTCATGCTGACAACCCCACAGTGACAGTGCCAATTTTGATGGTCCCCGTGGTGACAGTTCTTATGTTGAATGTGACCTAGGTGACAGTTCTCATGGTGACAGTGCCTATGGTGAAAATTCTCATAGTGACAATGCTCACGGTGAGAGTGCCCATGGTGTTATTACCCATGGTGAGAGTACTCATGGTAAAAGTGCCCATGGTTACACTGCACATGGTGGCAGTGCAAAATGGTGACAGTGCCCATGGTGATATTGCTCATGGTGACACTGCTTATGGTGATAGTTCTTATGGTGATAGTGTGTATGGTGAAACTTGACACAGTGACAGTGCTCATGGTGACAGTGTTCACGGCGATAGTGCCGATGGTGAAAGTGCCCATGCTGACAGTGCCCATAGTCACAATTCTCAAGGTATAGTGCTCATGGTGACAATAGCAGGGTGACAGAGCTCATGGTAAAAGTGCTCATGGTGACAGTGCCCATGGTGACAGTACCTAAGGTGACAATTCCCATAGTGAGAGTGATCATGGTGAGAGTGCTCATGGTGACAATACACAGGGTGTCCTGCCCATGGTGACAGTGATCATGGTGAAACTGCTCATGTGGACAGTGCCATAAATGACAGTTCTCATTGTGGCAGTGCTCATGGTGACTGTGCTCAGAGGGACGGTGCCCATTGTTACAGTGCTTATGGTGATAGATGTCACGGTGGCCGTGCCCACGGTGACAGTGCCCACGCTGACAAAGCCCATGGTGATACCTCCCATTGTGACAGTGCCCACAGTGAAAGAGCCCACGTTGACAGTGCCCAAGATCACAGTGCCCATAGTGAGAATGCTAATGTAGACTGTGCCCTTTGTGACAGTGCCCACTGTGACAATGCCCATTGTGACTCTGCTCACGGTGACCGTACTGATGCTGACAGTGCCGATGGTGATAGTGCCAATAGTGAGAGTGCTCACAGTGAAACTGCCCATGGAGACACTGCCCATGGTGATAGTGCTCATCGTGACATCCCCTCGGAGGCAGTGCCAATGGTGAGGGTCCCCGTGGTGACAGCTCTCATGGTGAAAGTGACCCTATTGACTTTGTTCATGGTGACAATGCTCAAGGTGATAGTCTCCATGATGACAGTGCCCATGGTGACTGTTCACATGGTGACAGTGCCTATGGTGATAATGCAATTAGTGACAGTGCTCATGGTGAGAGTGCCCATGGTGATAGTGCCCATGGTGAGAGTCCTTACGTTGATAATGCCCATGGTGGTAGTTCCCATTGTGAAAGTGCTCACGATGCTGGTGACCATGATAACAGTGCACGTGGTGGCAGTGCCCTTGGTGACAGTGCCCATGATGACAGTACTCATGGTGACAATTCTCACGGTGATAGTGCCCATGGTGACATTGCACATGGTGGCACTGAAAAATGGTGAGAGTGCCCATGTTGACAGTTCTCATGGTGACAGTGCACATGTGACAACCCATTCAGACAGTACTCACGGTGATATTTCTCATGGTTGCAGTACCCATGGTGACAGTGCTCACAGTGATAGTGCACATGGTGGCAGTGCCCATGGTGACACTGCCCATGGTGACACTGCCCACAGCACTATTGTCTATGTTGACAGTGCTCATGGTAACAGTGCCCATGAGACAGTGAGTAAGGTGAGAGTGCTTACAGTGATATTGCCCATGGTGACAGGGCTCATGGTGACAGTCCGAATTGTGTCAGTACCCAGGGCAAAAGTGCTCGTGGGGACAGTGACGACAGTGAGAGTGCTCACGGTGATAGTGCTGACGGTAATAGTGCTTATGGTGACAGTGCAAATGGTGACAATACACATGGTGAGAGTACTCATGTTGAAAATACCCATGGTGGCAGTTCTCATAGTGACAGTTCTCATGGTGACAGTGCTCATAATAGCAGTTCCCAAGGTGGCAGTGCTCGTGGTGACAGTGCTACTGGTGACAGTGCACTTGGTGGCAGTTCCCATGGGGACAGTACCGATGGTGACACTGTGCATTGTTACAGTGCCCATGGTAACCGTTCTCACGGTGATAGTGCACATCGTGACAGTGCCCCTGGTGGTAGTTCACCTGGTGACAGTGCTAAATAGTGACAGTGCACATGCTGACAGTGCTCATGGTGATAGTGCCCATGGTGACAGTGCACACGGTGATAATGGATATTGTTACAGTGTTCATGGTGACAGAGCCCAAGGTGGCAGTGGCCATGGTGACAGTGCCCACAATGACAGTGCCCTTGGTGACAGTGCCAACAGTGACAGTGCCCATGCTGACACTTCTAACGGTGGCAGTACCCATTGAGACAGTTAGCATGGTGAGATTTGTCACAGTGATAGTGCCCATTGTGACAGTGCTCACAGTGACAATGCCCATGGTGCCAGGTCCCATAGAGACATTCCACATGGTCACATTTCTCAGAGTGCATGTGCCTATAATGATATTACCCATCTTGACACTGCACATGGTGGCAGTGCAAAATGGTGACAGTGCCCATGGTGACATTGCTCATGGTGACTTGGCTTACACTGATAATCCTTATGGTCACAGTGTGCATGGTGACACTGCACAGAGTGACAGTGTTCATGTTGACAGTGTTCATGGTGATAGATCCCATTGTGAGAGTGTCCATGGTGACAGTGACCATAGTCACAAATCTCATGCTGTAGTGCTCACAGTGACAGTGCCCAAAGTGAAAATGCCCAGGGTGACAGTACTCATGGTGAGAGTGCCCATGGTGACAGTGCCCTTGGTGACATTGCCCATGTTCACAATTCTCACAGTGATAATGCTTATGGTGAGAGTACCTAGGGTGACAATGCCCATGGTGACAGTGCCCATGGGGTCATGCCCATGGTAGAGAGCACTCATGGTGACTGTGCCATGTTGGCAGTGCCATAAATAACAGTGCTCATTGTGGCAGTGCTCATGGTAACCGTGCTCATGGTGACATTGCCCTTGTATACAGTGTTTATGGTGATAGATGTCACGGTGTCAGTGTCCACGGGGACAGTGCCCACGCTGACAAAGCCCATGGTGATACTTCCTATTGTGACAGAACCCACCCTAACAGTGCCCATGGTGACAGCGCCCAGTGTGACAAGGCCCATGGTGACAAAGCTAACGGTGTCCGTGCCAATGGTGACAGTGCTGATGGTGAGAGTGCCAATAGTGACAGTGCTCATGGTGAAACTGCCCATGGAGACATTGCCCATGGTGATAGTGCTCATTGTGGCAGTGTTCATGGTGACCACGCTTATGGTGACAGTGCCCCTGGTTACAGTGCTTATGGTGATAGATGTCACGGTGGCCATGCCTATGGTGACAGTGCCCATGCTGACAAAGCCCATGGTGATACTTCCCATTCTGACAGTGCCCACTGTGACAGAGCCCATGGTGACAGTGCCCAATATCACAGTGCTCATGGTGAGAGTGCTAATGGTGACTGTGCCCATGATGACAGCGCCCATTGTGACAACACCCATTGTGACAGTGTTCACGGTGACCATGCCGATGATGACAGTGCCGATGGTAATAGTGCCAATACTGAGAGTACACAGGGTGACACGGCCCATGGAGACCACTGACAATGGTGATAGTGCTCATCGTGACAACCCCTAAGAGGCAGTGCCAATAGTGAGAGTACGCATGGTCACAGTTCTCACGGTGGAAGTGACCCTGTTGAAATTGCTCATGGTGACAGTGCTCAAGGTGATAGTCTCCATGTTGACAGTGCCCATGGTGACTGTTCTCATGGTGACAGTGCCTATGGTGATAATGCTCTTAGTGACAGTGCTCACAGTGACAGTGCCCATGGTGACAGTGACCACAGTGACTGTTCTCACCGTGATAGTGCCCATGGTGACAGTGTTCATGATGACAGCCCGCATTGAGGCTGTGCCCGTGGTGACAGTTCTCAGGGTGATAGTGCTCATGGTGATAGTACTCACGATGACATTGCCCAAGGAGACAATACTCACGGTGTCAGTAATCATGGTGAAAGTGCCCATGGTGGCAGTTCTCATAGGGACAGTTCTTGTGACAGTGCTCATGGTGGCCGTGCTCGTGGTGACAGTGCTCATGGTGGCAGTGCCCATGGTGAGAATACCAATGGTGACACTGCACATGGTGACAGTGCACATAGTCATGGTGCCTCTGGTGGCAGTGCAAAATAGTGACAGTGCCCATGGTGATATTGCTCATGGTGATAGTGCCCATGGTGAGAGTGCCCATGGTTATCATGCTCATTGTGACAGTGTCCATGGTGACAATGCCCCTGGTGACAGTGCACACCGTGAGAATGCCCATGGTGGCCGTGCCCATGGTCAAAGTTCTTATCATGATAGAGCTCACGGTACCAGTGTTCATGATAATAGTGCCCACGGAGGCAGTGCCCACAATGAGAATGCCAAAGATGAGAATACTGACTGTGACAGTTCCGCTGGTGACTTTTCTCTCTGTGATAGTGCCCTTGGGGAGAGTTAGCATGGTGAGATTTCTCACGGTGATAGTGCCCATTGTTTCAGTGCTCATAGTGACAAGACCCATGGCTCCAGTGCCCATCATGGCATTGCTCATGGTGACAGTTCTCACAGTGACAGTGCCCATGGTGATATTACCCATGGTGACAGTACTCAGTGTAAAATGCTCATGGTGACAGTGCCTAAGGTGATAGTGCACATGGTGGCAGTGCAAATGGTGACAGTGCCCATTGTGACATTGCTTAATGTGATAGTTCTTGTGGGGATAGTGCACATGGTGACACTGCCCACCGTGACAGTGCTCTTGTTGACAGTGCTCACAGTGATAGTGCCAATGGTGGAAGTGCCCATCGTGAAAGTGCCCATGGTGACCTCTCTTATGGTGAGAGTGGTCAGAGTGTCACTGCTCATGGTGAAAGTGCCCATGGTAACAGAGCTCACGGTGACAGTGCCAATAGTTATAGTGTCCATGGTGACAGTACTAACAGTGAAATTGTCCATGGGAACCTTGCCCATGGTGACAGTGTCCATGGTCACAGCCCTCATGGTGAAAGTGCTCACGGTTACAGTTCCCATTTTGACAGTGACGACCGTGACAGTTCTAACAGTGATTGTGCACATGATGACAATGTTCATGGTGAAAGTTCACATTGTGCCAGTGCCCAAGGTGACAGTGCTCATGGTGAGAGTGCCCAAAGTCACAATACACATGGTGACAGTGCTCAGGCTCACAGTTCTCATGGTGATAGTGCCCATGGTGACAGTGCACATGGTGATACTGAGAATGGTGACAGTGTTTGTGGTGACAGTGGTCATGGTGGCAGTACCCATGGTGATAGTGCTGAAACTGACAGTGCCCTTGGTGATAGTGCCCATGGTGAGAGTGCTTACATTAATAGTGCCCATGGTGGCAGTTCCCATTGTGAAAGTGCTCATGATGACAGTGCCCATGTTGGTAGTTCCCATGGTGACAGTGCTCACGTTGATAGTGACGATGGTAACTGTGCACATGGTGGCCGTGACCTTGGTGACAGTGCCCATGATGATAGTACTCATGGTGACAGTGCTCACCGTGATAGTGCCCATGGTGACAGTGCCCATGGTGGTAGTGCACACGGTTGCAGTGAATAATGGTGACAGTGCCCATACTGACAGTTCTCATGGTGACAGTGCACATGGTGACAGTGTTCATGATGACAGTGTTCATGGTGGTTGTTCCCATGGTGAGAGTGTCCATGGTGACAGTGCCCATAGTCACAACTCTCATGGTGTAGTGCTCACAGTGACACTGCCCATGGTGAAAATACCCAGGGTGACAGTACTCATGGTGACAGTGCTCAATGTGATAGTGCCCATGGTGACAGTGTCCATGTTCACAATTCTCATGGTGATAATGCCTATGGTGAGAGTACCTAGGGTGACAATGCCCATGGTGACAGTGCTCATGGTGTCATGCCCATGGTGACAGTGCTCATGGTAACAGTGCTCATGTTGGGAGAGCCATAAATAACAGTGCTCATTGTGGCAGTGCTTAAGGTGAGCATGCTCATGGTGACAGTGCCCATGGTGACAGCGCCCAATGTGACAAGGTCCATGGTGACAGTGCTCATGGTGACCGTGCTCATGGTGACAGTGCCCACGTTTAAAGTGCTTATGCTGATAGATGTCACGGTGTCAGTGCCAATGGGGACAGTGCCCACGCTGACAAAGCCCGTGGTGATAATTCCCATTGTGAAAGTGCCCATGGTGACAGTGCCCAGTGTGACAAGGCCCATGGTGACACTGCTCATGGTGACTGTGCCCATGGTGACAGTGCCGATTGTGAGAGTGTCAATAGTGACAGTGCTCATGGGGAAACAGCCCATGGAGATATTCCCCATGTTGATAGTGTTCATGGTGACAAGTCCACAGTGACAGTGCCAATGGTAATAGTCCCCGTGGTGACAGTTCTTACATTGAATGTGACCATAGTGACAGTTCTCACGGTGACAGTGCCTTTGGTGAAAATTCTCATAGTGACAGTGCTTATGGTGAGAGTGTCCATGGTGATATTACCCATGGTGACAGTACTCATGGTAAAAGTGTCCATGCTGACACTGCACATGGTTGCAGTGCAAAATGGTGACAGTGCCCATTGTGATATTGCTCATGGTGACATTGCTTACGGTGATAGTCCTTACAGTGATAGTGTGTATGGTGAAACTGCACACGGTGACAGTGTTCATGGTGACAGTGTTCATGGCAATAGTGCCGATGGTGAGAGTGCCCATGGTGATAGTGCCCATGGTGAGAGTCCTTACGTTGATAATGCCCATGGTGGTAGTTCCCATTGTGAAAGTGCTCACGATGCTGGTGACCATGATAACAGTGCACGTGGTGGCAGTGCCCTTGGTGACAGTACCCATGATGACAGTACTCTTGCTGACAATTCTCATGGTGATAGTGCCCATGGTGACATTGCACATGGTGGCAACGAGAAATGGTGTGAGTGCCCATGTTGACAGTTCTCATGGTGACAGTGCACATGGTGACAACCCATTCAGACAGTACTCACGGTGATATTTCTCATGGTTGCAGTACCCATGGTGACAGTGCTCACAGTGATAGTGCACATGGTGGCAGTGCCCATGGTGACACTGCCCACAGCACTATTGTCTATGTTGACAGTGCTCATGGTAACAGTGCCCATGAGACAGTGAGTAAGGTGAGAGTGCTCACAGTGATATTGCCCATGGTGACAGGGCTCATGGTGACAGTCCGAATTGTGTCAGTACCCAGGGCAACAGTGCTCATGGTGACAGTGACGACAGTGAGAGTGCTCACGGTGATAGTTCTGACGGTAATAGTGCTTATGGTGACAGTGCAAATGGTGACAATACCCAGGGTGACGGTACTCATGTTGAAAATACCCATGGTGGCAGTTCTCATAGCGACAGTTCTCATGGTGACAGTGCTCATAATAGCAGTTCCCAAAGTGGCAGTGCTCGTGGTGACAGTGCTACTGGTGACAGTGCACTTGGTGGCAGTTCCCATGGGGACAGTACCGATGGTGACACTGTGCATTGTTACAGTGCCCATGGTAACCGTGCTCACGGTGATAGTGCACATCGTGACAGTGCCCCTGGTGGTAGTTCACCTGGTGACAGTGCTAAATAGTGACAGTGCACATGCTGACAGTGCTCATGGTGATAGTGCCCATGGTGACAGTGCACACGGTGATAATGGACATTGTTACAGTGTTCATGGTGACAGAGCCCAAGGTGGCAGTGGCCATGGTGACAGTGCCCACAATGACAGTGCCCAAAGTGAAAGTGCCGACAGTGACAGTGCCCATGGTGACCCTTCTCACGGTCATAGTGCCCATGGGGATAGTTAGCATGGTGAGATTTCTCACGGTGATATTGCCCGTTGTGACAGTGTGCTCCGTGAGAAGGCCCATGATGACAGTGCCCATAGAGACATTCCGCACGGTCATATTTCTCATGGTGAAAGTGCCTTTGGTGATATTACCCATGGTGACAGTGCACGTGGTGGCAGTGCAAGAAGGTGACAGTGCCCATGGTGATATTGCTCATGGTGACTTTACTTACAGTGATAGTCCTTATGGTGACAGTGCACATAGTGACAGTGCACACAGTGACAGTGTTCATTGTGACAATGTTCATGGTGATAGTTCCCATGGTGAGAGTGTCCATAGTAACAGTACCCAGAGTCACAATTCTCATGGTGTAGGGCTCACAGTGACAGTGCACATGGTGAAAATACCCAGGGTGAGAGTACTCATGGTGACAGTGCTCATGGTGATAATGCCCATGGGACAGTGCCCATGTTCACAATTCTCAGAGTGTTAAAGCCAATGGTGAGAGTACATAGGGTTACAATGCCCCTGGTGACAGTGTCCATGGTGTCATGACCATGGAGACAGTGCTCATTGTGACAGTGCTCATGTTGGCAGTGCCATAAATAACAGTGCTCATTGTGGCAGTTCTCATGGTGACCGTGCTCATGGTGACAGTGCAAATGTTTACAGTGTTTAAGGTGACAGAGGTCACGGTGTCAGTGCCCATGGGGACAGTGCCCTTGGTGACAAAGCCCTTGCTGATTTTTCCCATTGTGATAGTGCCCACGGTGACAGCTCCCATGGTGACAGCACCCAGTGTGACAAGGCCCATGGTGACAGTGCTCATGGTGACCATGACCATGGTGACAGGGGCGATAGTGAGATGGCCAATAGTGACAGTGCTCATGGTGAAACTGCCCATGGAGACATTGCCCATGGTGATAGTGCTCATGGTGACAACACCACGGTGACAGTGCCAATGGTGATAGTCCCCGTGGTGACAGTTCTTACATTGAATGTGACCATGGTGACATTGCTCATGGTGACAGTGCTCATGGTGACAGTGCTCAAGGTGATGGTCTCCATGTTGACGGTGCCCATGGTGACATTTCTCATGGTGACAGTGCCTATGGTCAAAATTCTCATAGTGACAGTGCTCACGGTGACAGTGCCCATGGTGATATTACTCAAGGTGACAGTACTCATGGTGATAGTGCCCATGGTGACACTGCACACGGTGATAATGGGCATTGTTACAGTGTTCATGGTGATAGACTCCAAGGTGGCAATGGCCATGGTGAGAGTGCCCACAATGACAGTGCCCATGGTGAAAGTGCCGACAGTGACAGTGCCCATGGTGACACTTCTCACGGTGACAGTTCCCATGGGGACAGTTAGCATGGTGAGATTTCTCACGGTGAGAGTGCCCGATGTTACAGTGCTCACAGTGCCAATGCCCATGGTACCAGTGCCCATAGAGACATTCTGCATGGTCACATTTCTCACGGTGATAGTGCCTATGGTGATATTACCCATGGTGACACTGCACATAGTGGCAGTGCAAAATGGTGACAGTTCCCATGGTGATATTGCTCATGGTGACATTGCTTACGGTGATAGTTCTTACGGTGATAGTGTGTATGGTGAAACTGCACACAGTAACAGTACTCATGGTGACAGTGTTCATGGCGATAGTGCCGATGATGAATGTGCCAATGGTGACAGTGCTCATTCTCACAATTCTCACGGTATAGTGCTCATGGTGACAGTGCCCATGGTGTCAATACACAGGGTGACAGTATTCATGGTGACATTGCTCATGGTGATAGTGTCCACAGTGAGATTGCCCATGTTCACAACTCTCACGGTGATAGTGCCCATGGTGACAATACCCAGGGTGACAGAGCTCATCGAAAAAGTGCTCACGGTGACAGTCCCATGCTGACAGAGCCTAAAGTGACAATTCCCATGGTGACAGTGCTCATGGTAATACTGCCCATGGAGACATTGCCCATGGAGATAGTGCTCATGGTGACAACACCACGGTGACAGTGCCAATGGTCATAGTCCCCGAGGTGAAAGTTACTACATTGAATGTGACCATGGTGACAGTTCTCAATGTGACAGTGGCTATGGTGAAAATTCTCATAGTGACAGTGCTCACGGTGACAGTGTCCATGTTGATATTACCCATGGTGAGAGTACTCATGGTAAAAGTGCCCATGGTGACACCGCACATGGTGGCAGTGCAAAATGGTGACAGTGCCTACTGTGACATTGCTCATGGTGACATTGCTTACCGGGATAGTCCTTACAGTGACAGTGCGCATGGTGACAGTGCCCATGTTCACAATTCTCACAGTGATAATGTCTATGGTGAGAGTACCTAGGGTGACAATGCCCATGGTGACAGTGCCCATTTTGTCATGCCCATGGTGACAGTGCTCAGGGTCACAGTTTTCATGGTGGCAGTGCCATAAATAACAATGCTCATTGTGCCAGGGCTCATGGTGACCGTGCCAATGTTTACAATGTTTATGGTGATAGATGTCACGGTGTCAGTGACAACGGGGACACTGCCTAGGTTGACAAAGCCCATGGTGATACTTCCCATTGTGACAATGCCCAGGGTGACAGTGCCCATGGTGACAGAACCCAGTGTGACAAGGCCCATGGTGACAGTTCTCACGGTGATCGTGCCGATGGTGACAGTGCCGATGGTGACAGTGCTTATGGGGAAACTGCCCATGGAGACATCGTCCATGGTGATAGTGCTCATGGTGATAACCCCACAGTGACAGTGCCAATGGTGATAGTCCCCATGGTGACAGCTCTTACGTTGAATGTGACCATGGTGACAGTGTTCATGGTAACAGTGCCCATGGTGACAGTGACCACGGTGAGAGTGCTCACAGTGATAGTGCCCATGGTGACAGGGCTCATGGTGTCAGTCCGCATTGTGCCAGTACCCGTGGCGACAGTGCTCATGGTGACAGTGATCACAGTGAGAGATCTCACGGTAATAGTGCTCATGGTGATAGTGCAAATGGTGACAATACCCATGGTGACAGTACTCATGTTGAAAATACCCATGGTGGCAGTTCTCATAGCGACAGACCCATGGTGACAGTGCTCATAAAAGCAGTGCCCAAGATGGTGACAGTGCTAATGGTGACAGTGCTCTTCGTGGCAGTTCCCATGGGGACAGTACTGATGGTGACACTGCACATTGTTACAGTGCCCATGGTAACTGTGCTTACGGTGATAGTGCACATCGTGACAGTGCCCATGGTGGTAGTTCACCTGGTGACAGTGCTAAATAGTGATAGTGTACATGCTGACAGTGCTCATCGTGATAGTGCCCATAGTGACAGTGCACACGGTGATAATGAGCATTGTTACAGTGTTCATGGTGACAGAGCCCAAGGTGGCAGTGGCCATGGTGACAGTGACGACAGTGACAGTGCCCATGCTGACACTTCTAAGAGTGAGAGTGCCCATGGGGACAGTTAGCATGGTGAGATTTGTCACGGTTATAGTGCTCGTTGTGACAGTACTCACAGTGACAATGCCCAGGGTGCCAGGGCCCATAGAGACATTCCGCATGGTCACATTTCTCATGGTGAATGTGCCTATGGTGATATTACCCATGGTGACACTGCACATGGTGGCAGTGCAAAATGGTGACAGTGCGCATGGTGACACTGCACACAGTGACAGTGTTCATGGTGACAGTGTTCCCATGGTGAGAGTGTTCATGGTGACAGTGCCCATAGTCACAATTCTCACGGTGTAGTGCTCACAGTGACAGTGCCCATGGTGAAAATACCCAGGGTGACAGTGCTCATCGTGACAGTGTTCATGGTGATAATGCCCATGGAGACAGTGCCCATGTTCACAATTCTCACAGTGATAATGCCTGTGGTGAGAGTACCATGGGTGACAATGCCCATGGTGACAGTGCCCATGGTGTCATGCCCACAGTGACAGTGCTCATGTTGGCAGTGCCATAAATAACAGTGCTCATTGTGGCAGTGCTCATGGTGACCGTGCTCATGGTGAAAGTGCCCATGTGTACAGGGTTTATGGTGATAGATGTCACGGTGTCAGTGCCCACGGGGACACTGCCTATGTTGACAAAGCCCATGGTGAAAATTCCCATTGGGACAGTGTCCACGGTGACAGTACCAATGATGTTAACGCCCAGAGTGACAAGGCCCATGGTGACAGTACTCACGGTGACAGTGCCTATTGTGACAGTGCCAATGGTGAGTGTGTCAATAGTGAAAGTGCTCATGGTGAAACTGCCCATGGAGACATTGCTAATGGTGATAGTGCTCATGATGACAACCCCATGGTGACAGTGCCAATGTTGATAGTCCCTGTGGTGACAGTTCTTACGTTGAATGTGACCATGGTGACATCGCTCATGGTGACAGTGCTCAAGGTGATGGTCTCCATGTTGACAGTGAGGATGGTGACAGTTCTCATGGTGACAGGGCCTATGGTGAAAATTCTCATAATGACAGTGCTCATGGTGAGAGTGACCATGGTGATATTACCCATGGTGACAGTACTCATAGTGAAAGTGTCCATGGTGACACTGCACATGGTGGCAGTGCAAAATGGTGCAAGTGCCCATGGGGATATTGCTCATGGTGACATTGCTTACGATGATAGTCCTTACAGTGATAGTGTGTATGGTGAAACTGCACACAGAGACAGTGCTCATGGTGACAGTGTTCACGGCGATAGTTCCAGTGGTGAATGTGCCCATGGTGACTGTGCCCATTATCACAATTCTGACGGTGTAGTGCTTACGGTGACAGTGCCCATGGTGACAATACAGAGGGTAACAGTATTCATGGTGACATTGTTCATGGTGATAGTGCCCATGGTGAAAGTGCCCATGTTCACAACTCTCATAGTGATAGTGCCCATGGTGACAATACCCAGGGTGACAGAGCTCATGGAAAAGGGATCATGGTGACAGTGCCCATGGTGACAGTACCTAAGGTGACAATTCCCATGGTGAGAGTCCTCATGGTGACAGTGCCCATGGTGACAATACCCAGGCTGTCCTGCCCATGGTGACAGTGATCATGGTTTCACTTCTCATGAGGACAGTGCCATAAGTGACATTGCTCATTGTGGCAGTTCTCATAGTGACTGTGCTCATGGTGCCAGTGCCCATGGTTACAGTGCCTATGGTGATAGATGTCATGGTGACCTTGCCCACGGTGACATTGCTCACGCTGACAAAGCCCATGGTGATACTTCCCATTGTGACAGTGCCAACGGGGGCAGAGTCCATGGTGACAGTGCCCAAGATCACAGTGCCCATGGTGAGAGTGCTAATGGTGACTGTTCCCATGGTGACAACAAACAGTGTGACAATGCCCTTTATGACAGTGCTCATGGTGACCGTGCCTATGCTGACAGTGCTGATGTTGATAGTGCCAATATTGAGAGTGTTCACGGTGACACTGCCCATGGAGACACTGCCCATGGTGATAGTGCTCATCATGACAAACCCTCGGAGGCAGTGCCAATAGTGAGAGTCCCCGCGGTGACAGTTCTAACGGTGAAAGTGATCCTGTTGTAATTGCTCATGGTGACATTGCTCATGGTGATAGTTTCCATGTTGACAGTGCCCATGGTGACTGTTCTCACGGTGACAGTGCATATGGTGATTATGCCCTTAGTGACGGTGCTCACGGGGACAGTGCCCATGGTGACAGTGACCATGGTGACTGTTCTCACCATGGTAGTGCCCATGGTGACAGTGTTCACGGTGACAGTCCGCATTGAGGCTGTGCCCATGGTGACAGTGCTCAGGGTGATTGTGCTCACGGTGATAGTACTCACGTTGACAGTGCCAAAGGTGACAATAACCACGGTGACCGTAATCATATGAAAGTGCCCATGGTGACAGTTCTCATAGTGACAGTTCTTGTGACGGTGCTCATGGTGGCTGTGCTCATGGTGACAGTGCTCTTGGTGACAGTGCTCATGGTGGCAGTGCCCATAGTGAGACTACCAATGGTGACACTGCCCATGGTGACAGTGTACATGGTCATGGTGCATCTGGTGGCAGTGCAAAGAGTGACAGTGCCCATGGTGATATTGCTCATGGTGAGAGTGCCCATGGTTACATTGCTCATGGTGACAGTGCCCCTGGTGACAGTGCACACCCTGAGAGTGCCCATGGTGGCCGTGCCCATGGTGACAGTTCTTATCATGCTAGTGCTCACGGTAGCAGTATTCATGGTAATAGTGCTTACGGAGGCATTACCCACAAAGAGAGTACCCATGGTGAGAATACTGACTGGGACAGTTCTCATGATGACTTTTCTCTCTGTGACAGTGCCCTTGGGGAGAGTTAGCATGGTGAGATTTCTCACGGTGATAGTGCCCATTGTTTCAGTGCTCATAGTGACAAGACCCATTGCGCCAGTGCCCATCATGACATTGCTCATGGTGATAGTTCTCATGGTGAGAGTGCCCATGGTGATATTACCCATGGTGAGAGTACTCAGTGATAAAGTCCTCATGGTGACAGTGCCTAAGTTGATAGTGCACATGGTGGCAGTGCAAAATGTTGACAGTGCCCATCATGACATTTCTTAATGTGATAGTCCTTGCAGTGACATTGTGCATGCTGACACTGCCCACAGTGACGGTGCTTTTGTTGACAGTGCTCATGGTGATAGTGCCAATGTTGGAAGTGCCCATCGTGAAAGTGCCCATGGTGACAGTTCTTATACTGAGAGTGGTCAGAGTGGCAGTGCTCATGGCAAAGTGACCATGGTGACAGAGCTCACGGTGACAGTGCCCAAAGTCACAATACCCATGGTGACAGTGCTCAGACTGACAGTTCTCGTGGTGATAGTGCCCATGGTGACAGTGCACATGGTGATACTGAGAATGGTGACAGTGTTACTGGTGACATTGGTCAGGGTTGCAGTACCCATGGTGATAGTGCTGAAACTGACAGTGCCTATGGTGATAGTGCCCATGGTGAGTGTGCTCACGTGAATAGTGCCATGGTGGCAGTGCCCTTTGTGAAAGTGCTCATGATGACAGTGCCCATGTTGGTAGTTCCCATGGTGACAGTGCTCACGGTGATAGTGACCATGGTAACAGTGCACAGGGTGGCCGTGCCCTTGGTGAGAGTGCCCATGATGACAGTACTCATGGTGCCAGTGCTCATGGTGATAGTGCCCATGGTGACAGTGCACATGGTGGTAGTGCACATTGTGGCAGTGGAAAATGGTGACAGTGCTCATGTTGACAGTTCTCATGGTGACAGTGCAAACGGTGACAACACATACTGACATTGCTCACAGTGACAGTGCACATGATAGTAGTACCCGTGGTGACAGTGCTCACAGTGGTATTGCCCATGGTGGCCTTGCCCATGGTGACACTGCCCACGGTGACAATACCCATGATGACAGTGCCCGTGGTGACAGTGCCCACGCTGCCATTGCCTATGGTGATAGTGCTCACAGTGACAGTACCCATGGTAACAGAGATCACGGTGAGAGTGTTCATGGTGATAGTGTCCATGGTTACAGTGCCCATGTTCACAATTCTCACAGTGATAATGCCTATGGTGAGAGAACCTAGGGTGAAAATGCCCATGGTGACAGTGCCCATGGTGTCATGCCCATGGTGACAGTGCTCATGGTGACAGTGCTCATGATTGCAGTGCCATAAATAACAGTGCTCATTGTGGCAGTGCTCATGGTGGCCGTGCTCATGGTGACAGTGTCCATGTTTACAGTGTTTATGGTGATAGATGTCATGGTGTCAGTGCCCACGGAGACAGTGCCCACACTGACAAAGCCCACGGTGATACTTCCCATTGTGACAGTGCCCATTGTGACAGTGCCCATGATGACATTGCCCAGTGTGAGAAGGCCAATGGTGACAGGGCCCACAGTGACCGTGCCTGTGGTGATAGTGCCAACAGTGAGAGTGCAAATAGTGACAGTGTTCAGGGTGAAACTGCCCATTGAGGCAATGCCCATGGTGATAGTGCTCATTGTGACAACCCCTCAGTGACAGTGCCAATGGTGATAGTCCCCGTGCTGACAGTTCTTACATTGAATGTGACCATGGTGATATTGCTCATGGTGACAGTGCTCATGGTGACAGTGCTCAAGGTGATGGTCTCCATGTTGACAGTGCCCATGGTGACACTTCTCATGGTGACAGTGCCTATGGTGAAAATTCTCATAGTGACAGTGCTCACGGTGAAGTGTCCATGGTGATATTACCCATGGTGACAGTACTCATGGTAAATGTGCCCATGGTGACACTGCACATGGTGGCAGTGTAAAATAGTGGCAGTGCCTATGGAGATATTGCTCATGGTGACATTGCTTACGGTGATAGTGTGTATGGTGAAACTGCACACAGTGACAGTGCTCATGGTGGCAGTGTTAACGGCGATAGTGCTGATGGTGAATGAGCCGATGGTGACAGTGCCCAGAGTCACAATTTTCACGGTGTAGTACTCACGGTACAGTGTCCAGGGTGACAATAAACAGGAAGACTGTACTCATGGTGACAGTGTTCATATTGGCATTGCCCATGTTCACAATTCTCACAGTGATAATGCCTATGGTGAGAGTACCTAGGGTGACAATGCCCATGGTGACAGTGCCCATGGGGTCATGCCCATGGTGACAGTGCTCAGGGTCACAATGCTCATGGTGGCAGTGCCATAAATAACAGTGCTCATTGTGCCAGTGCTCATGGTGACATTGCCCGTGTTTACAGTGTTTATGGTGATAGATGTCACGGTGTCAGTGCCCATGGGGACAGTGCCAAGGCTGACAAAGACCATGGTGATACTTCCCATTGTGACAGTGCCTACGGTGACAGTGCCCATGGTGACAGCACCCAGTGTCACAAGGCCCATGGTGACAGTGCTCACGGTGATGGTGCCCATGGTGACAGTGCCGGTGGTGAGATTGCCAATAGTGACAGTGCTCATGGTAAAACTGCCCAAGGAGACATCGCCCATGGTGATAGTGCTCATGGTGACAACCCCATGGTGACAGTACCAATGTTGGTAGTCCCCGAGGTGACAGGTCTTACATTAAATGTGACCATGGTGACAGTGCTCAAGGTGATAGTCTCCATGTTGGCAGTGCCCATGGTGACAAATCTCATGGTGACAGGGCCAATGGTGAAAATTCTAATAGTGAGAGTGCTCATGGTGACAGTGACCATGGTGATATTACCCATGGTGACAGTACTCATAGTGAAAATGCCCATGGTGACACTGCACATGGTGGCAGTACAAAATGGTGAAAGTGCCCATGAGGATATTGATCATGGTGACATTGCTTACGGTGCTAATCCTTACAGTGAGAGTGTGTATGGTGAAACTGCACACAGTGATAGTGCTCATGGTGACCGTGTTCACGGCGATAGTGCCAATGGTGAATGTGCCAATGGTGACTGTGCCCATATTCACAATTCTCACGGTGTATTGCTTACGGTGACAGTGACCATGCTGAAAATACACAGGGTGACAGTATTCATGGTGACATTTCTCAAGGTGATAGTGCCCATGGTGAGAGTGCCCATGTTCACAACTCTCACGGTGATAGTGCCCATGGTGACAATACCCAGGGTGACAGAGCTCATGATAAAAGTGTTCACGGAGACAGTGTCCATGGTGACAGTACCTACGGTGAAAATTTCCATGGTGAGAATGCTCATAGAGACAGTGCCCATGGTGACAATACCCAGGGTGTCCTGCCCATGGTGACAGTGACCATGGGGACACTTTTCATGAGGACAGTTCCATAAGTGACATTGCTCATTGTGGCAGTGCTCATGGTGACCATGCTCATGGTGCCAGTGCCCATGGTTACAGTGCCTATGATGATAGATGTCATGGTGGCCTTGCCCACGGTGACATTGCCCACGCTGACAAAGCCTATGGTGATACTTCCCATTGTGACAGTGCCAACGGGGGCAGATCCCATGGTGACAGTGCCCAAGATCACAGTGCCCATGGTGAGAGTGCTAACGGTGACAGTGCCCATGGTGACAATACACATTGTGACAGTATTCATGGTGACATTGCTCATGGTGATAGTGCCCATGGTGAGAGTGCCCATGTTTAGAACTCTCATGGTGATAGTGCCCATAGTGACAATACCCAGGGTGACAAAGCTCATGGTAAAAGTGTTCACGGTGCCAGTGCCCATGGTGACAGTACCTAAGGTGACAATTCCCATGGTGAGAGTGCTCATGGTGACAGTGCCCATGGTGGCAATACCCAGGGTGTCCTGCCCATGGTGAGAGTGATCATGATGACACTTCTCATGAGGACAGTGACATAAGTGACAGTGCTCATTGTTGCAGTGCTCATGGTGACCGTGCTTATGGTGACAGTGCCCATGGTCACAGTGCCCATGGTGAGACTGCTAATGGTGACTGTGCCCATTGTGACAGCACCCAGTGTGACAACACCCATTGTGACAGTGCTCACGGTGACCGTGCTGTCGTTGACAGTGCCAATGGTGATAGTGCCAATAGTGAGGGTGCTCATGGTGAAACTGCCCATGGAGACACTGCCCATGGTGATAGTGCTCATCGTGACAACCTCTCGGAGGCAGTGCCAATGGTGAGAGCCCCGGTGATGACCGTTCTCATGGTGAAAGTGGCCCTGTTGAAATTGCTCATGGTGACAGTGTTCATGGTGATAGTGCTCAAGATGAGAGTCTCCATGTTGACAGTGCCCATGCTGACAATTCTCATGGTGATAGGGCCAATGGAGAAAATTCTCATAGTGAGAGTGCTCATGGTGACAGTGACCATGGTGATATTACCCATGGTGACAGTACTCATAGTGAAAATGCCCATGGTGACACTGCACATGGTGGCAGTACAAAATGGTGACAGTGTCCATAGTGATATTGCTCATATTGATAGTGCCCATGGTGAGAGTGCCCATGGTTACAGTGCTCATGGTGACAGTACCCATAGTGTCAGTGCCCCTGGGGACAGTGCACACCATTAGAGTGCCCATGGTGTCTGTGCCCATGGTGACAGATCTTATTGTGAAAAATCTCACCCTGCTAACTCTCCCCAAGGGCACTGTCACACAGAGAAAAGTCCCCATGGGCACTGTCACAGTCAGTATTCTCCCCTTTGGCACTCTCATTGTGAGCACTGCCACCATGAGCACTCTTACCATAAACAATGCTACCGTGAGCACTATGATGATAAGAACTGTCACCATGGGCACAGCCACCATGGGCACTCTCACGGTGTGCACCGTCACAAGGGGCACTGTCACCATGGGCACTGTCTCCATGAGCACTGTAACCATGGGCACGCTCACCATGGGCACAATCACCATGAGCAATATCACCATGGGCACTGTCACTATGCGCACTGCCACCAGATGCACCATGACCATGTGCACTGTCACCATGGTCAGTTTTCACCATTGGTAGTCTGACCATGGGCACTGCCACCATGAGCACTGTCACAAGAACTGTCACTATGAGAACTGCCACCATGGGCACTTTCACCATGATTACTGTCACCGTCGGTATTGTCACCTTGGACACTGTCAACGTGAGTACTATAACTCTGGGCACTATAACCCTGAGCACTGTCACCATGGGCACAGCCTCAATGCGGACTGTCACCACGAACACTGTCACCATGTGCACTATCATGGTGAGAACAGTCACCGTGGTCACTGTCACCATGGGCACTGTCCCCGTGAGCACTGTCACTAAGAGCATTATCACCATAGGCACTGTCACCATGAGAAGAGTCACCATGGGCACTGTCAACATGGAGACTATCACCTTGAGTACTGTCACCATGAGCACTGTCACCATGAGCAATTTCAACAGGGTCATTTTCACCGTGAGAACTGTCACCACGAGGACTCTCACCATTAGCACTGCCTCCGAGGGGTTGTCACGATGAGCACTATCACTATGGGCAGTGTCTCCATGGGCAGTGTCACCGTGAGTACTCTCTCAATTGACACTATCACCATCGGCACTGTCAGCATCGACACAGTCGCTGTGAGCACTTTCACAATGGGTGTTGTCACACTGGGTTCTGTCAACATGGGCACAGTCACAGTTATTACTCTCACCTTGGGTACCGTTATCTTGTGCACTGTCACCGTGGGCACTGTCACAATGGGAAGTATCACCATAGGCTTTGTTATCGTGGACACTGTCACCGTGGGCACAGCCACCGTGACATTGATCACCATAAGCACTGTAACCTTGGGCACTGTTCAGCATGAGCAAGGTCACCATGAGCATTGACACAATGAGCACAGTCACTTATGGCTCTGTCCACATGAGCAGGGTCACCATGATCACTGTCACCATGGGCAGGACACCCTTGGTATTGTCACCATGGGCACTGTTACCATGAGCACTCCTAGCATGGGAATTGCCACCTTAAGTACTGTCACCATGGGCACTGCCACTGTGAGCACTTTTACCATGAGCTCTGTCACCCTGGGTAAAATCACCATGGGAACTGTTACCGTGAGCATGGTCACTATTAGAATTTTCACCATAGGCTCTCTCACCGTGAGAACTGTCACCATGGTCACATTCAATGTAAGAACTGTCACCACGGGGACTATCACCATTGGCCCTGTCACTGTGGGGTTGTTACCAAGAGCAGTATCACCATGGGCAATGTATCCATGGGCAGTTGCACCATGAGCACTGTCACTATTGGCACTCTCACCATCGGCACTGTCACCATGAGCAGTGTCACCATGGGACTTGTCACACTGGGCGATGTCACCATGGGCACTTTCACAATGGGAAGTATCACATGGGCTTTGTCAGCATGGGCACTGTCCCCGTGGGCACTGACACCGTGACATCTATCACCATAAACACTCTAAACATGGGCATTGTCACCATGAGCACGGTCACCATGAGCACTGCCCCAATGAGCACTGTTATTTATGGCACTGCAAACGTGAGCACTGTCACCATGAGCACTGTCCCCATGGGCATGACACCTTGGGCACTGTCTCCATGGGCATTGCCACACTAGGTACTCAAACCATAGGCATTATCACTGTGAGAATTGTGAACATGGGCACTGTCACCATGGGCACTATAACCCTGAGCACTGTCAACATGAGTACTGTCACCCTGGGTATTTTCACCATGGGCACTGTCACTATGAGCACTACACCATGAGATTTGGGACTATGGGCACTGTCACCATGTACACACAATGTGAGCTATCACCCATAAACACTGTCACCATGAACACTGACACTGCGTGCAGTGTCATCATGTGCACTTTCAGCGTAATGACTATCACCATAAGCAAAATCACCATGAGCAATGTCACCATGGGCACTATCACCCTTTTGCACTGCCACCATGTGCAGTGTCACCATGGGTAATATCACCATAAGCAGTTTCACCGTGAAAAATGTGACCGTGAGGAATGTCTCTATGGGCACTGGAACCATGGGCATTGTCACTGTGAGCACTGTCCCAACAGGCACTATCACCATGAGAAATCTCACCATGCTAAGTGTCCCCATGGGCACTGTCACCATGCGAAGTGTCACCATGCACATTGTCACTGTCGGCACTCTCACCACGGGCACTGTCATTGTGGGCACTGTCACCATGGCCACTGCCACCTAGAGTTCTGTCACCATGAACACGGTAACAATGCCTATTATCACCATGTGCACTGTCACCATGGCACTATCACCATGAGCACTGTCAGCAAGTGTGCTGTCACTATTTAGCACTGTCACCAGGTGACCTACCACCATGGGCACTGTCACGATGTGCACTATCACTGTGAGCACAGTTACCATAGGCACTGTAACAATTCCCAGTGTCACCATCAGTACTGTCCCCATGGGAACTGCCACCAAGAGTACTGTCAGCATTAGCACTGTCACCACGAGCACTGCCACCTTGGGCACTGCTATTATGAGCACTGTCACCATGAGAATGGTCACTATGAGAACTGCCACCATGGGTATTTTCAACATGAGTACTCTCACCATGGGTATTGTCACCATTTGCACTGTCACCATGAGAACGGTCACTATGAGAACTGACACATGGGTATTTTCAACATGAGTAGTGTCATCATGGGTATTGTCACCATTTGCACTGTAACCATGAGCACTATTACTGTGAGCAGTATCACCGTGAGCACTCTCACTATTGGCACTATCACGATCGGTACTGTCAGCATCGACACGGTCACCGTGAGCACTGTCACAATGGATGTGGTCACACTGGGCACTGTCACCATGGGCACAGTCACCATTAGCACTCTCACCATGGGAACTGTGATCTTGGGCACTGTCACCATGGGCTCTGTCACCGTGAGCCCTGTCAAAATGGGAAGTATCACCATAGGCTTTGTCAGTGTGGGCACTTTCACTGTGGCACGGCCACCGTGACATCTATCACCATAAGCACTGTAACCATGGGCACTGTCACCATGAGCACTGCCACAATGAACAATGTCACTTATGGCACTGTCCACAAGAGCAGTGTCACCATGATCACTGTCACCATGGGCAGGACACCCTGGGTATTGTCACCATGGGCACTGTCACCATGAGCACACTCACCATTTGAGATATCACCTTAGTTA
The DNA here is from genome assembly GCF_964165515.1 of Mesoplodon bidens. Lineage (NCBI taxonomy): Eukaryota > Metazoa > Chordata > Mammalia > Artiodactyla > Ziphiidae > Mesoplodon > Mesoplodon bidens. The sequence continues at coordinate 498,143 of NW_027672190.1, read as the reverse complement.
CTCTCACCACGGGCACTGTCACCGTGAGCACTTTTACCATGAGCTCTGTCACCCTGGGTATTGTCACCATGGGCACTATCACCTTGAGAGTTGTAAACATGGGCACTCTCACCATGAGCAATGTCACCATGAATACTGTCTCCTTGTGTATTCTCACTATGGGCACTGTCACCGTGAGCACTACACTGTGAGAATTGTGACTATGGGCACTATCACCAACGGCACATTCACCATCGGCACTATCGCCGTGAACACTGTCACCATGAGCACTGTCACTGTTGCAGTTTCACCATACACACTATCACTATAAGGACTATCACCGTAAGCAATGTCACCATGATCAACATCACCATGGGCACTGTCACCATTTTGCACTGCCACCATGTGCAGTGTCACCATGGGCACTTTTACCAAGAGTACTGTCACCATGGGTAATATCATCATGGGCACTGTCACCGTGAAAATGGTCATTATGGTCGCACTCAATGTAAGAACTCTCACCACGGGCACTATCACCATTGGCACTGTCACTGTGGGGTTGACACCAGGAGAACTATCACCATGGTCAATGTTACCATGGGCAGTTTCACCATGAGCACTCTCACTATTGGCACTCTCACCATCGGCACTGTCACCATGGGCATGGTCACCGTGAGCACTGTCACCATGGGCCTTGTCACACTGGGCACTGTCACCATGGGCATTCTCACCATTAGCACTTTCACTATGGGTACGGTCACCAGGGGCACTAGCACCATGGGTAATGTTATCAGGGACACTTACCAGGTGAGCACTTTCACCATGGGCACTGTCACCATGAGCACGGTCACCGTGAGCACTGTCACCATGGGCCTTGTCACACTGAGCGCTGTCACCATGGGCACTGTCACCGTGGGCACTATCACAATGGAAGTATCACCATGGGCTTTGTCAGCCTGGACACTGTCCCCGTGGGCACAGACACCGTGACATCTATCACCATAAACACTGTAAACCTGGGCACTGTCACCATGAACACTTTCACCATGAGCACTGTCACCATGGGCATGCCACCATGGGCATTGTCACCCTAGTTATTCTCAGCATAGGTATTATCACTGTGAAAATTGTGACCATGGGCACTATCACCCTGAGCACTGTCACCATGAGTAATGTCACCCTGGGTAATTTCACCATGGGCACTGTCACTGTGAGCAATACACCATAAGAATTGTGACTATGGGCACTGTCACCATGGACACTCTCAACATGGGAACTATCACTGTGAACACTGTCACCATGAACACTGTTACTGGGTGCAGTGTCACCATGCGCACGGTCACTGTAAGGAATATCACTGTAAGGAGAGTCACCGTGAGCAATGTCACCATTGGCACTGTCACCATTTTGCACTGCCACCATGTGCAGTGTCACCATGGACAATATCAACATAGGCACTTTCACCATGAGAAATGTGACCATGCGGAATGTCTCTATGGGCACTGGCACCATGGGAATTGTCACTGTGAGCACTGTCACAACGGGCAGTATCACCATGAGAAATCTCACCATGCGAACTGTCCCCATGGGCACTGTCACCGTGAGAAGTGTCACCATGGGCATTGTCACTGAAGGCACTGGCACTAAGGACACTGTCATTGTGGGCACTCTCAACATGGCCTCTGCTACCTTGGGCTCTGTTACCATGAACACTGTAACAATGCCCATTATCACCCTGTGCACTGTCACCATGGGCACTATCACCATGAGCACTGTCAGCATGTGCACTGTCACTATTTAACACTGTCACCAGGTGAACTACCACCATGGGCACTGTCACAATGTGCACTATCACCATGAGCATGGTTACCATGGGCACTGTAATGATGCACAGTGTCACCATCGGTATTTTCCCCATCGGAAATGCCACCAAGAGCACTGTCACCATTAGCACTGTCACCACGAGCATTGCCACCTTGGGCACTGCTATTATGAGCACTGTCACCATGAGAACTGTCACTATGAGAACTGCCACCATAGGTATTTTCACCATGAGTACTCTCACCATGGGTATTGTCACCATTTGAACTGTCACCATGAGCACTATCACCATGAGCACTCTCACTGTGGTAACTGTCACCATGAGCACTGTCTCCATGGGTACTGGCACAATGTGGACTGGCACCATGAGCCCTTTCACCATGGGCACTATCACTGTGAGCACTCTCACTATGGTAACTGTCACCATGGGCACTGCCACCATAGGCAATGGCGCCATGGGCACTGTCAACATGGGCACTGCCACCATCGGCACTATCACTTTGATCACTGTCACCATGCGTACTGCAACCATGAGAACTGGCACAGTGTGTATTGTCTGCATGGGTTGTCACCATGTGCACTGTCACCATGAGAACTGTCAACATGGGCACTGTCACCATTTTTCACTGCCACCATGTGCAATGTCACCATTGGCACTATCACCATGAGAACTGTCACCATGAGTACTGTCCTCATGGGCACTGTCACCAAGGGAACAGCAACCATGTGCACTGTTACCATGGTCACTATCACCATGAGCACTCTCACCATGGGAACTACCAACATGAGCAATGTCATCCTGTGCACTTTCACAATTGGAACTGCTACCATGGGCACTATTAACGTGCGGACTCTCACCATGGGCAATATAACCATGGGCACTGTCACCGTGAGCACTGACACCATCAGCACTGTCACCATGAGCACTATTATTGTGAGCACTACCACCGTGAGCACTCTCACCGTGGACACTGTCACCATGGGCACTGTCAGTGTGAGCACTGTCACTAGGGTTACTGGCACAATGCAGACTGTCACAATGAGCCCAGTCACCATGGACACTGTCACCATGAGCACTCTCACTGTGATCACTGTTACTATGGGTACTGTCACTGTGAGCAATGTCACCATAAGCAATGGCACCATGGGTACTGTCACCATGGGCACCGTCATCATGGGCATTGTCACCATGGGCTGTGTCACCATGGGCACTGCCACCATGGGCACTATCACTGTGAGCACTGAAACCACGGGTACTGCTACCATGAGCACTGTCAGCATGGGTTGTCACCGTGTTCACTGTCACCATTCCTCATATAGAAACCATTGCTGCAGCAGATACAAAACCTCACCACCGGAGAGAGATCAATTCTTTGTCTGCCACGTCCGTGCCCAAGACCTCACAAGAGACAAGCCATCTCTACGAGAACTTCAAACCCACCAATTTGGGGTCAGATTAAATGACTTGCTGATGACGACGAGAAAGTGGTAATAGACCAGGGAGCTACCTTAACACCTGGAAATCTTTTTGTTGCTATGCTTGCTATATTGGCTTGCCAGGTAACTAGGGGAAATGTTTTGGGTAATTCTTATTGGACTTATCTCCCTGATCCACTGATTTTACAAACTGTAGCCTGGGATAATGAGGGTATACTAGTGTCTACTACTATGCCCAGGTTAATGGGAGGAGCCATAAGCTCCTATCCATATAATAAATTTAAACAAAGAATAATTTTATTTTTCAAGGAAAATCAGAGTTCCATCCTATATGTTTTATATTTCCATCAATTAATAATTCTGTAGCCTCTCGTAAGGATGGTTGTATACTGGTTTTTCCTAAAGGACAGCTTACTGCTTCTCCTTCGAGTCAATCTAATAAGAGACTTCTTTGGTCTTTGATTTATCTAGCACCCGGAGAAGATCAAACTTAGAATCAACCTTCCTCTCATTCTTTAAATTTCCTCCTTGTAATCCTCCTTAAAGTATTCGTACAGGAATACAATCATTTATATTACAATCTCCGGAAGACCAATTGGATAGTAACTGGGATGCTGTAGGTACCAATACAGGATTTCCTACATGGAATTATTGTATATATTGTTCACGAATTGATATTCCCATAGAGGATACCACAAAAAATGTGCATGATTGGAGTAATCCTGATCCATGTAAGGATTATAGATCTTATTTACAACATCTTGCACGTTATGATTGGAATAATTCATTCATTCCTGCTTCTATGCTTGTTAATAGATGGCACACTGGAGGATGGGTGCCTCCTATCCTAACTATGGCTCAAGATAATATGTATTATGCACAGACCCAGCTTTGGAAAGCTATTGTTGCACCATCGCCAGTTATTCTTCAAAGACTTAAAAATATGGGCATTTATTCTATGCAGGCTTGTGTGTCAGCACCTTATGTATTCTTGGTAGCCCCAAAATATGTGGATCTAAATATTTATCATAATGCTTCTGATTCTACATTTTGGACACATTGCTTTGATTGTATTTTGACAACTCGTATAAATTCCTCTATGAATGCACAAGTTTTAATGATTCTTGAACGACCACCATATATTATGTTGCCTGTAAAATTGTCCTCTGCCTGGTATGACGATTATGGCTTACAAGTTTTGCATGAAACTGAAGTTTTATTACGTTCAAAAAGATTTGTTTCAGCATTAATTCTAGGAATATCTACATTGATAGCTGTAATAGCATCATTTTCTCTTTCAATAAGTTCCGTAGCTCAACAAGTACATGCAGCTCAACATGTAAATGAGCTTTCAAAAAATGTATCTTTAGCTCTGGCTACTCAGGAAGTTATAGACAGAAAGTTAGAAGCAAAGGTGGATGCCTTAGAAGAAGCAATTTTACACATAGGGCAAGAAGTAACAGCACTCAAAATAAGATTAACTTTGACGTGTCATAAAAAATATAGATGGATTTGTGTTACTCCTTTAAAAGTGAATGCATCATTATATTCTTGGGAACAAATTCGTACTCATATTATGGAAGTTTGGAACCAAACAGATGTTAGTTTAGACCTTACTAAATTACATCAAGAGATTCATGACATAGGAAATACAAACTTAGATTTATCTCCAGGATAGTCTGCTCAGATTTTTTTTGAAAGCATTAAGTCATTTGTGTCACATAAAACCTTATTCTCAATGCTCATTAATGGAGGAATCATTGCAGGAGTTGTACTAATTCTGATATTTGTACTTCCAGTCATTGTCAGAATAATTATTAAAAACATCAAACAACTTTTCGGGGAGCTACATACTGCACTTTTAAAAAAAATGAAAAGGGGGGAGATGTTGGAAGCCATCCTCGAGCCACTGCACCATGACAAAGTCATGGAGCAATGGAAGGCGAAACTGCATGGCAGTGCCATGCCAGGAAGGTGGACTACAGTTCTGTTGTTATGTTTTATGGAAATAAATTTACATATAGGGGCAATTTTGGGGGATATTGCTCCACGTGAAAGAAAAATTCCTCTAGGACTCCCCCTCCTGAAACTACAACAGAATGGGAAGTACCCACTAAAGCCCAGGGGAAATGGGTAAAGAATTAAGAGCCTGGCACTAAAGCGATGTCTTTATGAAAAACACCCTCTAGTATGGAGTTATGGCCATGGGCCAGAGTTCCTGATAACATAGGAAATGTATGGTTCTATTATAAAGGAACATTAATTATAGAAAAGCAAATGACTAGAGCAGAATTGGTTGTTAGGATAGGGAGAAAACACTGTCTCAGTTGGAGGAAACAACAAGAAAGGGCATGCCGGGTATATTGTAAATGTTTTCATGGAACTCATGTAAAAGGCTGCCCATGCAGGAAGAGAAATAGGAACAAATAGCTCCAACTTTTACAATTAAAATTATCATATAACTGCTTGGCTTAGTTACTAAGAAATAACCTGTGATTAATTGGAACTTGGGGAAATATCTTAGTAGGACATCTAGAAACTAGGGGATATTTTTTTAAAAACAATCTTTATAGAACATTTTGAGGTTTGATTGTGCTAAGACTGTTTAGCCACGTACCTGGTAATGGAATAAACAACAATATATAAACCTGTGATTGTAAACAATAGAAGAAGAATAAAGAATAAAGACGTGAAAAAGAGAAACATGCAATGCTGATACTTTAAGAATTTTAATAGAATTATTTCCTTTGCCGACACTATCCATCCCTCGGGAATCCCTGGACTCAATGGAGCTGGACTCCGTCAAGTGCACATGGTAATACTGCCAATGGTGACAGTGCTCATGGTGATATTGCCCATGGTTGCAGTACCCATAGTGACAGTGCTCAAACTGACAGTGCCCATGGTGACAGTGTCCACAGTGACCATGCCTTTGATGACAGTGCCCAAGGTGACAGTTACCATTGTGACATTGTCTATGGTGACAATGTTCACGGTGAGATTGCCCATGGTGACAGTGACCACGGGAAAAATGCTCACGGTGATAGTTCCCATGGTGACATGGCTCACGGTGAGCCTCCACATTGTGCCAGTGCCCATGGAGACAGTGCTCATAAAGAAAGTGCTCATGGTAACACTGCTAACGGTGACAGTGCCCATGGTGAAAATACCCATGGTGATAGTACTCATCATGAGAGTGCCCCTGGTGGCCATGCCAATGGTGAGAGTGCCCATGGTGAAAGTACTTATGTTGATATTTCTAACGGTTACAGTGTTCATGGTAATAATGCTCACAGTGGCAGTGCCCACAGTGACAGTGCCCATGGAGAGTGCCGACAGTGACAGTGTCCATGGTGACAGTTATCATGGTTACAGAGCCCGTGGTGACAGTTAACATGGTGAGACTGCTCACTGTGATAATACCAATTCTGACAGTGCTCATAGTGCCAAGGCCCATGGCGCCAGTGCCCATTATGACATTGCTCACGGTGATAGTTCTCATGGTGACAGTTCCCATGGTGATATTATCCATGGTGACAGTACTCAATGATAAAGGGCCCATGGTGACAGTGCCCATGGTGATAGTGCACATGGTGGCAGGGCCAAATGGTGACAATGCCCATGGTGACATTACTCATGGTGACATTGCTTACGGTGATAGTCCTTAGGGTGATAGTGCACATGGGGGACACTGCACACAGTGACAGTGTTCATGGTGACAGTGCTCATGGTTGCAGTACCCATGATGACAGTGCTCACAGTGACAGTTCCCATGGTGGCAGTGCCAATGATGACAGGGCCCATGGTGATAATGCCCACGGTGACATTGCCTATGGTGACAGTGCTCATGGTGACAGTGCCCATGGTGACAGTGAACACGGTGAGAGTGCTCACAGTGATAGAGCCCATGGTGATTGGGCTCATGGTGAAAGTCCGCATTGTACCAGTGCCCATGGTGACAGTGCTCATGGTGATAGTGCTTGCGGTAATAGTGCTAATGGTGACAGTGCAAATGGTGCCAATACCCATGGTGGCAGTACTCATATTGAGACTACCCAAGGTGGCAGTGTTCGAGGTGACAGTGTTCTTTGTGTCAGTTCCCATGGGGACAGTACCGATTGTGACACTGCACATTGTGACAGTGCCCATGGTAACTATGCTCACTGTGACAGTGCCCATGTTGAAAATGCCCATGGTGAGAGTATTCATCGTAAAAGTTCCCATGTGGCAATTCTAATAGTGACATTTGTCACAGTGACAGAGCTCATGGTGACACAACAAATGGTGTCAATACCCATGGTGACAGTACTCATAGTGAAAATACCCATGGTGGCAGTTCCCATGGCGACAGTTCTCATGGTAACAGTGCTCATAATAGCAGGGCCCAAGGTGGCAGTGCTCATAGTGACAGTGCTCTTGGTAACATTGTTCACGGTGAGAGTTCTCATGGTGACAGTGTCCATCGTGATATTGTGCATGGTGACATTGCTTAAGGTGATAGTCCTTGCGGTGATAGTGCACATGGTGACAGTGCAAAAGGTGACAATACCCATGGCGACAGTACTCATGGTGAAAATAACCATGGTGGCAGTTCTCATAGTGACAATTCTCAGGGGGACAGTGCTCATAATAGCAGGGCCCAAGGTGGCAGTGGTCGTGGTGACAGTGCCCATGGTGACAGTGCACTTGGTGACAGTCCCCATGGGAACAGAACTGATGGTGAAAATGCACTTTGTGACAGGGCCAATGGTAACCTTGGTCTCGGGGATATTGCACATGGTGAGCGTGCCCATGGTGACATTGCCCATGGAGACAAAGCTCAGTGTGACAATGCTCATGGTGACAGTGCTCATGGTGGAAGTGACCATGGTGACACTGCTCATTGTGGCAGTGCTAATGGTGACAGTGCGGATGATGACAGTACTTGTGGTGATAGAGTTCACAGTGGCTGTGGTCATGGTGATAGTGCTCACGGAGGCAGTGCCCTCAGTGATACTGCTCATGCTGGCAAGGCCCATGATGATAGACGTACGGTGACAGTGCCCACCATCGCAGTGCAATGGTGAGAGAGCTTACGGTGACATTGAAACTGGTGACAGTGTCCAAGAAGACAATGGCCATGATGACAGCACCCATGTGCCAAGGCCCATGGTGACAGTGCCCACGGTGACAGTGTCCATGGTTACAGTGCTCATGGTGACCTTGCCCATGGTGGCAGTGCCCCTGGTGACAGTATTTATGATGTTGCTGCTCACGGTAGCAGTGTTCATCATTATAATGCTCATGGTGGCAGTGCCCACAGTGACAGTGCCCATGGTGACAATGCCCATGATGACAGTGCCCATGGTGAAAGTGCTTACCTGGAAAGGGTCCATGATAACAATACCGATGGTGGTAGGGACCCTGGTGACAGTGCCCATAGTGACAGTGCTAATTGTGAGAATGCCCATGGTGACAGCACCCATGTGACAAGGCCCCTGGTGACAGTGCCTACAATGAAACTGCACATGATGTCAGTGCCCATGGCGACAGTGCCCATGGTTACAATGTTCATGGTGACACTGGTCATGGTGGCAGTGCCCCTGGTGACAGTGCACACCATGAGTATGCATATGATGGCCATGCTAATTGTGATAGTGCCCGTGGTGACAGTATTTATGATGATACTGCTCACAGTAGCAGTGTTCATTGTAATAATGCTCATGGTGGCAGTGCCCACAATGACAGTGGCCATGGACATTGCCAAAAGTGACAGGGCCCATGGTGACACATACCACAGGGAGACTGCTCATGGTGATAGTGCCCATTGTGACAGTGCTCAGAGTGACAAGTCCCATGGCGCCAGGGCCAATCATGTTATTGCTCACGGTGATAGTTGTCATGGTGACAGTGCCCACGGTGATATTACCCATGGTGAGAGTACTCAATGATAAAGTGCCCATTCTGACAGTTCTCATGGTGATACTGCCCATGGTGAGAGTGCACAGGGTGATAATGCCAATGGTGACAATGCTCATGGTGACAGTGCTCATGGTTGCAGTATCCATGGTGACAGTACTGAAACTGACAGTGTCCCTGGTGACAGTGTCCACAGTGATAATGCTCGTGGTGATACTGCCCGTGGTGACACAGTGCTAATGGTGAAATTGCCCTTGGAGAGAGTACCCATGTTGACAGTGCGCTTGGTGACGTTCTCATGTTGACAGTGCTCACAGTGATAATGCCCATGGTGACATTGTGCATGGTAGCAGTGCCTAAGGTGAAAGTGCTGACAGTGACAGTGCCCATGGTGACAGTGTTCATGGTGACATTACAAATGGTGACAATACCCATGGTGACAGTACTCCTGGTGAAAATACCCATTGTGGCATTTCTCATAGTTACCATTCTCATGGGGACAGTGCTCATAATAGAAGTGTGCAAGGTGGCAGTGCTCATGGTGACAGTGCTCTTGGTAATATTGCACACGGTGATAGTTCTCATGGAGACAGGGCCCATGGAGATATTACCCATGGTGACAGTACTCAATGATAAAGGGCCCATGGTGACAGTGCCCAAGGTGATAGTCCACATGGTGGCAGTTCAAAATGGTTACAGTGTCCATGGTGACATTGCACATGGTGACATTGCTTAAGGTGATAATCCTTGCGGTGATAGTGCACATGGTGACAGTGCAAATGGTGACAGTACCCATGGCGACAGTACTCATGGTGAAAATACGCATCATGGCAGTTCTCATAGCGCCAGTTCTCAGGGTGACTGTGCTCATAATAGCATGGAACAAGGTGGCAGTGGAAGTGGTGACAGTGCTCATGGTGACAGTGCCCTTGGTGAAAGTTTCCATAGGAACAGTACTGATGGTGACACCGCAATTTGTGACAGAGCCAACGGTAACCTTGCTCGCAGTGATAGTGCACATGGTGAAAGTGCCCAATGTGACATTGCCCATGGAGACATGGCTCACTGTGACAGGGATTATGGTGACAGTGCTCATGGTGGAAGTGCCCATGGTGACACAGGTCATTGTGGCAGTGCACATGAGGACAGTGCCGATGATGACAGTGCTTTAGGTGACAGAGTTCACAGTGGCTGTGCTCATGGTGATAGTGCTCATGGAGGCAGTGCCCTTAGCGACAAAGCTCAAAATGGCAATGCCCAGGTGATAGACGCATGGTGACAGTGTCTACAATCACAGTGCAATGGTGAGAGAGCTCACGGTGACAGTGTAAATGCTGACATTACCCACGAGGACAATGGCCATGGTGGCAGTGCTCATGGAGACAGTGCCCATGATGACAGTGTCCATGGTGCAAGTGCTCAATTGGAAAGGGCCCATGATGTCAATACCCATGGTGGTAGTGCCCCTGGTACAGTATCCATAGTGAAAGAGCTAAAGGTGAGAATGCGCATGGTGACAGCACCCATGTGAAAAGGCCGCTGGTGACAGTGCCCATGGTGACACTGCCCATGATATCAGTGCCGATGGTGAGAGTGCCCATGGTTACAGTGCTCATGGTGACATTGCCCATGGTGGCAGTGCCCCTGGTGACAGTGCACACCATGAGTATGCACATGGTGACCGTGCCAATTGTGACAGTGTCCATGGTGACAGTATTTATGATGATACTGCTCACCGTAGCAATGTTCATCATAATAATGCTCACGGTGGCAGTGCCCACAGTAACAGTGCCCGTGGACAGTGCCAAAAGTGACAGTGCCCATGGTGACAGTTCTAAGGGAGACAGTGTCCATGGTGACAGGTACCACAGTGAGACTGCTCACGGTGATAGTGCCCATTGTGACAGTGCTCATAGTGACAAGGTCCATGGCGCCAGGGTCAATCATGATATTGCTCACAGTGATAGTTGTCATGGTGACAATGCACATGGTCATATTACCCATGGTGAGAGTACTCAATGATAAAGTGCCCATGGTGACAGTGCCTATGGTGATAGTGCACATGATGGCAGTGCAACATGGTGACAGTACCAATGGTGACATTGCTCATGGTGACATTGCTTAACGTGATAGTACTTGCGGTGATAGAGCGCATGGTAACACTCCCCACCATGACAGTGCTCTTGGTGAAAGTGCACACGGTGACAAACCATACTGACAGTGCTCATGGTGACAGTGCCTATGGTGGCAGTGCCCATGGTGACATTGCCCATTGTGACACTTCCCCACAGTGACACTGCACATGATGACAGTGCCCACCGTGAAAGTGCCCACGCTGACGTTGCCTATGGTGTCAGTGCTCATGGTGATAGTGCCCATGGTGACAGGGCTCTTGGTGAGAGTCCGAATTGTGCCAGTGCCCATGGTGAAAGTGCTTACGGTGATAGTGCTCACCATAATAATGCTCATGCTGACAGTGTAAATGGTGTCAATACCTATGGTGAGGGTACTCATGGTGAAAATACCCATGGTGAGAGTTCTCATAGCGACAGTTCTCATGGTGACAGTGCTCCTAATAGCAGTGCCCAAGGTGGCAGTGCCCGTGGTGCCATTGCTAGTGGTGGGAGTACACCTGGTGGCGGATCCCCTGGGGACATTACCGAAGGTGACTCTGCACATTGTGACATTGCCCATGGTAACCATGCTCACAGTGATAGTGCACATGGTGACATTGCCCATGATAGTATTGCACCTGGTGACAGTGCCCATAGTCACAATTCCCATGGTGTAGTCCTCACAGTGACAGAGCCCATGGTGACAATACCCAGGGTGACATTCCTCATGGTGACAGTGCTCACGGTGACAGAGCCCATGGTGAGAATACCCAGGGTGACATTACTCATGGTGACAGTGTTCATGGTGATAGTGCCTATGGTGACAGTGTCCATGATCATAATTCTCACGGTGATAGTGCCCATGGTGACAATACCCAGGGTGAAAGAGCTCATGGTCACAATGCTCACGGTGAATGTTCCCATGGTCACAGCACTTAGGGTGTAATGCCCATGCTGAGATTGCTCATGGTGACAGTGCCCATGGTGACAATAACCATGGTGTCATGACCATGGTGACACTGCTCGTGTAAGCAGTGCCAGAAGTGACAGTGCTCATTGTGGCATTGCTCATGGTGACAGTGCTCACTGTGACAGTGCCCATGGTGGCAGTGCCCTGGGTAACAGTGCACACCTTGAGAGTGCCCATGATGGCCATGCCAATCGTGACAGTGCCCATGGTGACAGTACTTATAAGGAGAGTTCTAACGGTTGCACTGATCATGGTAATAATGCTCATGGTGGCAGTGCCCACAGTCACAGTGCCCATGGTGACAGTTATCACGGTGACAGTGCCCATGGTGACAGTTACCATGGTGACACTGCTCACTGTGATAAGACCAATTCTGACAGTGCTCATAGTGACAAGGCCTATGGCGACAGGGCCCATTATGACATTGCTCAAGTGATAGTTCTCACGGTGACAGTTCCCATGGTGATATTACCCATGTTGACAGTCCTCAATGATAACGGGCCCATGGTGGCCCTGCCCATGGTGATAGTGCACATGGTGACAGTGCCACTGGTGACAATACCCATGGTGACAGTACTCATGGTGAAAATACCCATGGCAGCAGTTTTCATAGTGGCAGTTCTCAGGGTGACTGTGCTCATAATAGCAGGGACCAAAGTGACAGTGCTCATTGTGACAGTGCTCATGGTGACAGTGCACTTGGTGACAGTTTCCATGGGAACAGAACCGAAGGTGACACTGCACTTTGTGACAGGGCCAATGGTAAACTTGCACTCGGTGATCGTGCACATGGTGAGAGTTCACATGGTGACACTGCTCATTGTGGCAGTGCTCTTCGTTACAGTGCCCATGATGACAGTGCCCATGTTGAAAGTGCTCACCTGGAAATTGTCCATGAAAACATTACCTATGGTGATAGTGCCCATGGTGACAGTGCCCATGGTTACAGTGCTAATGGTGACACTGCCCATAGTGGCAGTGCCCCTGGTGACAGTGCACACCATGAGTATGCACATGGTGGCCGTGCCAATTGGGACAGTGCCCATGGTGACAGTATTTATGATGATATTGCTAACAGTAGCAATGTTCATCATAATAATGCTCATGGTGGCAGTGCCCACAGTGACAGTGCCCATGGACAGTGCTGAAAGTGACAGTGCCCATGGTGACAGTTCTCACTGTGACAGGGCCTGTGTTGACATTGCCCATGATGACAGTGCCCATGGTGAAAGTGCTCACTTGGAAAGTGCCCATGATAACATTACCCATGGTGATAGTGCCCATGGTGACAGTGCCCATGGTTACAGTGCTCATGGTGACACTGCCCATGGTGGCAGTGGCCCTGATGACACTGCACACCATGAGTATGCACGTGGTGGCCATGCCAACTGTGACAGTGCCCATGGTGACAGTATTTATGATGATACTGCTCACAGTAACAGTGTTCATCGTAATAATGCTCACCGTGGCAGTGCCCACAGTGACAGTGCCCTAGGCACAGTGCCGAAAGTGACAGTGCCCATGGTGACAGTGCCCATGGTGACAGATACCACAGTGAGACTGATCACGGTGATAGTGCCCATTGTGACAGTGCTCATAGTGACAAGTCCCATGGCGTCAGGGCCAATCATGATATTGCTCACGGTGATAGTTGTCATGGTGACAATGCCCATGGTGATATTACCCATGGTGAGAGGACTCAATAATAAAGTGCCTATGGTGACACTGCCTATGGTGATAGTGCACATGGTGGCAGTGCAAAATGATGACAGTGTCCCTGGTGATATTGTGCATGCTGATATTGCTTAAGGTGATAGTCCTTGCGGTGATAGTGCACATGGTGACAGTACAAATGGTGACAATACCCATGGTGACAGTACTCATGGTGAAAATACCCATTGTGGCAGTTTTTATAGCGACAGTTCTCAGGGTGACAGTGCTCATAATAGCAGGGTACAAGGTGGTAGTGCTCGTGATGAGAATGCTTATAGTGACAGTGCAGTTGGTGACAGTTCCCATGGGAACAGTACTGATGGTGATTCTGCACTTTGTGACAGAGCCAATGGTAAGCTTGCTCTAGGGATAGTGCACTTGGTGAGAGTGCACAGGTTGACATTGACCAGGGAGACATGTCTCACTGTGACAGTGCTCATGGTGACAGTGCTCATGGTGGAAGTGTCCATCATGACGCTGCTCATTGTGGCAGTGCTCATGGGGACAATGCTGATGATGACAGTGCTTATGGTGATAGAGTTCACATTGGCTGTGCTCATGGTGATAGTGCTCATGGAGGCAGTGTCCTCAGTGACACTGCTCATGCTGGCAATGCCCACGTTTATAGATGCATGGTGACAGAGCCCACCATCACAGTGCAATGGTGAGAGAGCTTACGGTGACAGTGGAACTGTTGACAGTGCCCACGAAGACAATGGCCCATGTTGACAGTACCCATGATGACAGTGCACATGTTGAAAGTGTTCACCTGGAAATTGTCCCTGATAATATTACCCATGGTGTTAGTGCCTCTGGTGACAGTACCCATAGTGAAAGTGCTAATGGTGAGAATGCCCATGGTGACAGCACCCATGTGACAAGACCCCTGGTGGCAGTGCCCACGGTGACACTGCCCATGATGTCAGTGCCCATGGTGAGAGTGCCCATGGTGGCAGTGACCCTGGTGACAGTGTACACCATGAGTATGCACATGGTGGCCATGTCAATTGTGACAGTGTCCATGGTGACAGTATTTATGATGATACTGCTCACAGTAGCAGTGTTCATCGTAATAATGCTCATGGTGGCAATGCCCACAATGACAGTGCCCTTGGCACAGTGCCAAAAGTGACAGTGCACATGGTGACAGTTATAAGGGAGACAGTGTCCATGGTGACAGATATCACAATGAGACTGCTCACGGTGATAGTGCCCATTGAGACAGTGCTCATAGTGACAAGGTCCATGGCGCCAGGGCCAATCATGATATTGCTCACAGTGATAGTTGTCATGGTAACAATGCCCATGGTGATATTACCCATGGTGAGAATACTCAATGATAAAGTGCCCATGGTGACAGTGCCTATGGTGATAGTGCACATGATGGCAGTGCAACATGGTGACAGTACCAATGGTGACATTGCTCATGGCCATATTGCTTAACGTGATAGTACTTGCTGTGATAGAGGGCATGGTAACACTTCCCACCATGACAGTGCTCTAGGTGAAAGTGCACATGGTGACAACCCAAGCTGACATTGCTCATGGTGAGAGTGCTCATGGTTGCATTACCCATGGTAATAGTGCTCACAGTGACAGTGCCTATGGTGGCAGTGCCCATAGTGACATTGACCCTTGTGACACTTCCCCACGGTGACACTGCCCATGATGACAGTGCCTGCGGTGAAAGTCCCCACGCTGACATTGCCTATGGTGTCAGTACTCAGGTTGATAGTGCCCTTGGTGACAGGGCTCTTGGTGAGAGTCCGAATTGTGCCAGTGCCCATGGTAAAATTGCTAATGGTGATAGTGCTCACCATAATAGTGCTCATGCTGAGAGTGCAAATGGTGACAATACCTATGGTGAGAGTACTCATGGTGAAAATACCCATGGTGACAGTTCTCATAGCGACAGTTCTCATGATGACAGTGATCCTAATAGCAGTGCCCAAGGTGTCAGTGCCCGTGGTGCCATTGCTAGTGGTGACAGTACACCTGGTGGCGTATCCCCTGGGGACATTACCGAAGGTGACGCTGCACATTGTGATATTGCCCAAGGTAAACTTGCTCACAGTGATAGTGCACATGGTGACAGTGACCATGGTGGTATTGCACCTGGTGACAGTGCCCATAGTCACAATTCCCATGCTGTAGTCCACACAGTGACAGAGACCATGGTGACCATACCCAGGGTGACATTACTCATGGTGACAGTGTTCATGGTTATAGTGCCTTTGGTGACCGTGTCCATGTTCATAATTCTCACGGTGATAGTGCCCATGGTGACAATACCCAGGGTGACAGAGCTCATGGTCACAATGCTCACGGTGAATGTTCCCATGGTCCCAGTACCTACCTAGGGTGTAATGCCCATGCTGAGAGTGCGCATGGTGACAGTGCCCATGGTGACAAGAAGCAGGGTGTCATGCCCATGGTGACACTGCTCATGTAAGCAGTGCCAGAAGTGACAGTGCTCATTGAGGCATTGCTCACGGTGACAGTGCTCACTGTGACAGTGCCCATGGTGGCAGTGCCCTGGATAACAGTGCACACCTTGAGAGTGCCCATGATGGCCATGCCAATCGTGACAGTGCCCATGTTGACAGTACTTATGAGGATAGTTCTAACGGTTGCAGTGATCATGGTAATAATGCTCACGGTGGCAGTGCCCACAGTCACAGTGACCATGGTGACAGTTATCACGGTGACAGTGCCCATGGTGACAGTTAGCATGGTTAGACTGCTCACTGTGATAATACCAATTCTGACAGTGCTCATAGTGACAAGGCCCATGGCGACAGGGCCCCTAATGACATTGCTCACGGTGATAGTTCTCACGGTGACAGTTCCCATGGTGATATTACCCATGTTGACAGTCCTCAATGATAACGGGCCCATGGTGGCCCTGCCCATGGTGATAGTGCACATGGTGACAGTGTCGATGGAGACAATGTTCACGGTGATATTGCTTATGGTGATAGTCCTTATTGTGATAGTGTGTATGGGGACACTGCACACAGTGACAGTGCTCATGGTGACAGTGCTCACGGTGACAGTGCTCATCATTGCAGTACCCATGGTGACAGTGTTCACAGTGACTGTTCCCATGGTAGCAGTGTCAATGATGACAGGTCCCATGGTGACAATGCCCACGGTGACAGTGTTCATGGTGACAGTGCTCACAGTGACAGTGCCCATGGTGACAGGGCTCATGGTGAAAGTCCACATTGTACATGTGCCCATGGTGACAGCGTTCACAGTGATAGTGCTCGCGGTAATAGTGCTCATGGTGACAGTGCCACTGGTGACAATACCCATGGTGACAGTACTCATGGTGAAAATACCCATGGCAGCAGTTTTCATAGTGACAGTTCTCAGGGTGACAGTGCTCATAATAGCAGGGTCTAAAGTGACAGTGCTCATTGTGCAGTGCTCATGGTGACAGTGCACTTGGTGAGAGTTTCCATGGGAACAGAACCGATGGTGACACTGCACTTTGTGACAGGGCCGATGGTAAACTTGCACTTGGTGATCGTGCACATGGTTAGAGTGCACATGGTGACACTGCTCATTGTGGCAGTGCTGTTCGTGACACTGCCCATGATGACAGGGCCCATGTTGAAAGTGTTCACCTGGAAATTGCCCATGAAAACATTACCTATGGTGATAGTGCCCATTTGGACAGTGCCCATGGTTACCGTGCTCATGGTGACACTGCCCATGGTGGCAGTGGCCCTGGTGACAGTGCACACCATCAGTATGCACATGGTGGCCGTGCTAACTGGGACAGTGCCCATGGTGACAGTACTTATGATGATATTGCTCACAGTAGCAATGTTCATCATAATAATGCTCATGGTGGCAGTGCCCACAGTGACAGTGCCCATGGACAGTGCTGAAAGTGACAGTGCCCATGGTGACAGTTCTCACTGTGACAGGGCCTGTGTTGACGTTGCCCATGATCACATTGCCCATGGTGAAAGTGCTCACTTGGAAAGTGCCCATGATAACATTACCCATGGTGATAGTGCCCATGGTGACAGTGCCCATGGTTACAGTGCTCATGGTGACACTCCCATGGTGGCAGTGGCCCTGATGACACTGCTCACCATGAGTATGCACATGGTGGCCATGCCAATTGGGACAGTGCCCATGGTGACAGTATTTATGATGATACTCCTCACAGTAGCAGTGTTCATCGTAATAATGCTCATAGTGGCAGTGCCCATGGCACAGTGCCGAAAGTGACAGTGCCTATGGTGACAGTGCCCATGGTAACAGATACCACAGTGAGACTGCTCACGGTGATAGTGCCCATTGTGAAAGTGCTCATAGTGACAAGTCCCATGGCGTCAGGGCCAATCATGATATTGCTCACGGTGATAGTTGTCACGGTGACAATGCCCATGGTGATATTACCCATGGTGAGAGGACTCAATAATAAAGGGCCTATGGTGACACTGCCTATGGTGAGACTGCACATGGTGGCAGTGCAAAATGGTGACAGAGTCCCTGGTGATATTGTGCATGGTGATATTGCTTAAGGTGATAGTCCATGCGGTGATAGTGCACATGGTGTCAGTACAAATGGTGACAATACACATGGTGACAGTACTCATGGTGAAAATACCCATTGTGGCAGTTTTTATAGCGACAGTTCTCAGGGTGACAGTGCTCATAATAGCTGGGTACAAGGTGGCAGTGCTCGTGATGAGAATGCTCATAGTGACAGTGCACTTGGTGACAGTTCCCATGGGAACAGTACCGATGGTGATACTGCACTTTGTGACAGAGCCAATAGTAAGCTTGCTCTAGGGATAGTGCACTTGGTGAGAGTGCACAGGTTGACATTGACCGTGGAGACACGGCTCACTGTGACAGTGCTCATGGTGACAGTGCTCATGGTGGAAGTGCCCATCGTGACGCTGCTCATTGTGGCAGTGCTCATGGGGACAATGCCGATGATGACAGTGCTTATGGTGATAGAGTTCACAGTGGCTGTGCTCATGGAGGCAGTGTCCTCAGTGACACTGCTCATGCTGCCAATGCCCACGTTTATAGACGCATGGTGACAGTGCCCACCATCACAGTGCAATGGTGAGAGAGCTTACGGTGACAGTGAAACTGTTGACAGTGCCCACTAAGACAATGGCCATGGTTAGAGTGCTCATGGTGACAGTGCCCATTTTGACAGTGCCCATGATGACAGTGCGCATGGTGAAAGTGCTCACCTGTAAAGTGCCCGTGATAACATTATCCATGGCGGTAGTGCCCCTGGTGACAGTATCCATAGTGAAAGTGCTAATGGTGGGAATACCCATGGTGACAGCACCCATGTGACAAGGCCCCTGGTGACAGTGCCCACGGTGACACTGCCCATGATGTCAGTGCCCTTGGTGAGAGTGCACACCATGAGTATGCCCATGGTGGCCGTGCTAATTGTGACAGTGTCCATGGGGACAGTATTTATGATGATACTGCTCACAGTAGCAGTGTTCATCATAATACTGCTCACAGTGGCAGTGCCCACAGTGACAGTGCCCATGGCACAGTGTCGAAAATGACCGTGCCCATGGTGACAGTGCCCATGGTGACAGATACCACACTGAGACTGCTCATGGTGATAGTGCCCATTGTGACAGTGCTCATAGTGACAAGTCCCATGGCATCAGGGCCAATCATGATATTGCTCACGGTGATAGTTGTCACAGTGACAATGCCCTTGGTGATATTAATCATGGAGAGAGTACTCAATAATAAAGTGCCTATGGTGACACTGCCTATGGTGATAGTGCAAACGGTGGCAGTGCAAAATGGTGACAGTGTCTATGGTGATATTGTGCATGGTGATATTGCTTAAGGTGATAGTCCTTGCTGTGATAGTGCACATGGTGACAGTACAAATGGTGACAATACCCATGGTGACAGTACTCATGGTGAAAATACCCATTGTGGCAGTTTTTATAGCGATAGTTCACAGGGTGACAGTGCTCATAATGGCAGGGTACAAGGTGGCAGTGCTCGTGATGACAATGCTCATAGTGACAGTGAACTTGGTGACAGTTGCCATGGGAACAGTACTGATGGTGACACAGCTCTTTGTGACAGAGCCAATGGTAAGCTTGCTATCGAGGATAGTGCACTTGGTGAGAGTACACAGGTTGACATTGATCATGGAGACACGGCTCACTGTGACAGTGCTCATGGTGACAGTGCTCATGGTGGAAGTGCCCATGGTGACACTGCTCATTGTGGCAGTTCACATGGGGACAGTGCAGAATGATGACAGTGCTTATGGTGATAGAGTTCACAGTGGCTGTGCTCATGGTGATAGTGCTCATGGAGGCAGTGCCCTCAGTGACACTGCTCATGCTGCCAATGCCCACGGTTATAGACGCATGGTGACAGTGCTCACCATCACAGTGCAAAGGTGAGAGAGCTTAGAGTGACAGTGAAACTGTTGACAGTGCCCACGAAGACAATGGCCATGGTGACAGTGCCCATGTTGACAGTGCCCATGATGACAGTGCCCATGTTGAAAGTGCTCACCTGGAAAGTGTCCCTGATAACATTACCCATGGTGGTAGTACCCCTGCTGACAGTACCCATAGTGAAAGTGCTAAAGGTGAGAATGCCCATGGTTACAGCACCCATGTGACCAGGCCCCTGCTGACATTGCCCACGGTGACACTGCCCATGATGTCAGTGCCCATGGTGAGAGTGCCCATGGTTACAGTGCTCATGATGACACTGCATATGGTGGCAGTGCCACTGGTGACAGTACACACCATGAGTATGCAATTGGTGGTCATGCCAAATGTGACAGTGTCAATGGTGACAGTATTTATGATGATACTGCTCACAGTAGCAGTGTTAATCGTAATAATGCTCATGGTGGCAGTGCCCATGGTGGCAGTGCCCGTGGTGCCATTGCTAGTGGTGACAGTACACCTGGTGGCAGATCCCCTGGGGACATTACCGAAGGTGACTCTGCACATTGTGATATTGCCCATGGTAAACTTGCTCACAGTGATAGTGCACATGGTGACAGTGCCCATAGTCACAATTCCAATGGTGTAGTGTTCACGGTGACAGAGCCCATGGTGACAATACCCAGGGTGACATTACTCATGGTGACAGTGCTCATGGTGATAGTGCCTATGTTGACAGTGTCAATGATCATAATTCTCACATTGATAGTGCCCATGGTGACAATACCCAAGGAGACAGAGCTCATGATAACAATGCTCATGGTGAATGTTCCCATGGTCCCAGTACCTAGGGTGTAATGCCCAAGCTGAGAGTGCGCATGGTGACAGTGCCCATGGTACCTTTTTCCAGGGTGTCATGCCCATGGTGACACTGCTCATGTAAGCAGTGCCAGAAGTGACAGTGCTCATTGTGGCATTGCTCACGGTGACAGTGCTCACTGTGACAGTGCCCATGGTGGCAGTGCCCTGGGTAAGAGTGCACTCCTTGAGAGTGCCCATGTTGGCCATGCCAATCGTGACAGTGCCCATGTTGACAGTACTTATGAGGATAGTTCTAACGGTTGCAGTGTTCATGGTAATAATGCTCACGGTGGCAGTGTCCACAGTCACAGTGCCCATGATGACAGTTATCATGGTGACAGTGCCCATGGGGACAGTTACCATGGTGAGAGTGCTCACTGTGATAATACCAATTCTGACAGTGCTCATAGTGACAAGACCCAAGGCGACAGGGCCCATTATGACATTGCTCACGGTGATAGTTCTCACGGTGACAGTTCCCATGGTGATATTACCCATGTTGACAGTCCTCAATGATAACGGGCCCATGGTGGCACTGCCCATGCTGATAGTGCACATGGTGACAGGGCCCATGGTTACATTGCTCATGGTGATATTGCTTACGGTGATAGTCCTTATTGTGATAGTGTGTATGGGGACACTGCACACAGTGACAGTGCTCATGGTGACAGTGCTCACGGTGACAGTGCTCATCATTGCAGTATCCATGGTGACAGTGCTCACAGTGACAGTTCCCATGGTGGCAGTGCCAATGATGACAGGGCCCATGGTGACAATGCCCACGGTGACAGTGCTCACGGTGACAGTGCTCATGGTGACAGTGCCCATGGTGACAGGGCTCATGGTGAATGTCCACATTGTAGAAGTGCCCATGGTGACAGTGTTCACAGTGAGTGTGCTCGCGGTAATAGTCCTCATGGTGACAGTGCAACTGGTGACAATACCCATGGTGACAGTACTCATGGTGAAAATACCCATGGCGGCATTTTTCATAGTGATAGTTCTCAGGGTGACAGTGCTCATTATAGCAGGGACCAAAGTGACAGTGCTCATTTTGACAGTGCTCATGGTGGCAGTGCACTTGGTGAGAGTTTCCATGGGAACAGAACCGATGGTGACACTGCACTTTGTGATAGGGCCAATGGTAAACTTACAGTCGGTGATAGTGCACATGGTGAGAGTGCACATGGTGACACTGCTCATTGTGGCAGTGCTCTTCGTGACAGTGCCCATGATGACAGTGCCCATGTTGAAAGTGCTCACCTGGTATTTGCCCATGAAAACATTACCCATGGTAATAGTGCCCATGGTGACAGTGCTCAAGATGACAGTGCTCAAGGTGATAGTCTTCTCCATGTTGACAGTGCCCATGGTGACTGTTCTCACGGAGACAGTGCCTATGGTGATAATACCCTTAGTTACAGTGTGCACGGTGAGAGTGCCCATGGTTACAGTGAACACGGTGACTGTTTTCTCCGTAATAGTGCCCATGGAGACAGTGTTCATTGTGACCGTCTTCATTGAGGCTGTGCCTATGGTGACAGTGCTCAGGGTGATAGTGCTCACGGTGATAGCACTCACGTTGACAGTGCCCAAGGTGATGATACACACGGTGACAGTAATCATGGTGAAAGTGCCCATGGTGCCAGTTCTCATAGTGACAGTTCTTTTGACAGTGCTCATGGTGGCAGTGCTCGTGGTGATAGGGCTCTTGGTGACAGTGCTCATTGTGGCAGTGACCATGGTGAGACTACCAATGGTGACACTGCCCATGGTGACAGTTCACATGGTGAAAGTGACCACAGTGACAGTTCTAACAGTGATAGTTCACATGATGACAATGCTCATGGTGACAGTCTACATTGTGCCATTGCTCAAGGTGACAGTGCTCACAGTGAGAGTGTCCATGGTGACAGTTAACACGGTGAGAGTGCTCACGCTGGTAGTGCTCACAGTAATAGTGCTCATACTGATAGTGCCGACGGTAACAGTGCTCACAGTGACAGTGCCCATGGTGATAGTGACCATGGTGAGAGTCCGCACGTTTACAGTACCCATGGTGGCAGTTCCCATTGTGAAAGTGCTCATGATGACATTGCCCATTTTGGTAGTTCCCATGGTGACAGTACTCACGGTGACAGTTCTCACAGTGATAGTGCCCATGGTGACATTGCACATGGTGTCAGTGAAAAATGGAGACCCTGCCCATGTTGACAGTTGTCATGGTGACAGTGCACATGGTGACAACCCATGCAGAAAGTACTCATAGAGACACTTTTCATGGTTGCAGCACCCATGGTGACAGTGCTCACAGTGATAGCACCATTGATGCTAGTGCCCATGGTAACAATGACCATGGTGACAATGCCCATGATGAGAGTGCCCATGTTGCCAGTTCCCATGGTGCAATTGCCTATGGTGACAGTGCTCATGGTAACAGTGCCCATGGTGACAGTGACCACGGTTAGAGTGCTCACAGTGATAGTGCCCATGGTGACAGGGCTCATGGTGCCAGTCCGCATTGTGCCAGTACCCATGGTGACAGTGACCACAGTGAGAGTGCTCACCGTCATAGTGTTCAAGGTAATAGTGCTCATGGTGATAGTGCAAATGGTGACAATACACATGATGACAGTACTCATGGTGAAAATACACATGATGGCAGTTCTCATAGCGACAGTACTCATGGTGACAGTGCTCATATTAGCAGTGCCCAAAGTTGGAGTGCACATGGTGACAGTGCTAATGGTGACAGTGCTCTTGGTGGCAGTTCCCATGGGGACAGTACCGATGATGACACTTTGCATTGTTACAGTGCCCATGGTAACTGTGCTCACGGTGATAGTGCACATTGTGACAGTGCCCATGGTGGTAGTTCACCTGGTGACAGTGTTAAATAGTAACAATGCACATGCTGACAGTGCTCATGGTGATAGTGCCCATGGTGACAGTGCACATGGTGATAATG
Organism: Mesoplodon bidens; assembly: GCF_964165515.1. NCBI lineage: Eukaryota > Metazoa > Chordata > Mammalia > Artiodactyla > Ziphiidae > Mesoplodon > Mesoplodon bidens. Next base: position 473,951 of record NW_027672190.1, on the reverse strand, counting down.
GGCATTGTTAGAGTGTTCATGTTGACAGAGCCCAAGGTGGCAGTAGACATGGTGACAGTGCCCACAATGACAGTGCCCATGGTGACAGTGCCGACAGTAACAGTGCCCATGGTGACCCTTCTCACAGTGAGAATGCCCATAGGGATATTTAGCATGGTGAAATTTGTCATGGTTATAGTGCCCATTGTGACAGTTCTCACAGTGACAATGCCCATGGTGCCAGTGTCCATAGAAACATTCTGCATGATCACATATTTCACGGTGAAAGTGTCTATTGTGATATTACCCATGGTGACAATGCACATGGTTGGAGTGCAAAATGGTGACATTGCCCATGGTGACATTCCTCATGGTGAATTTGCTTACCATGATAGTCCTTACGGTGACAGTGCGCATGTTGACACTGCACAGAGTGACATTGTTCATGGTTACAGTGTTCACGGTGGTAGTTCCCATGGTGAGAGTGTCCATGGTGACAGTGCCCATAGTCACAATTCTCATGGTGTAGTGCTCACAGTGACAGTTCCCATGGTGTGAATACCCAGGGTGACAGTACTCATGGTGACTGTGCTCATTGTGATAATGCCTATGGGAACAGTGCCCATGTTCACAATTCTCACAGTGCTAATGCCTATGGTGAGAGTACATAGGGTGACAATGCCCATGGTGACAGAGCCCATGGTGTCATGCCCATGGTAACAGTGCTCATGTTGACAGTGCCATAAATAACATTGCTCATTGTGGCAGTGCTCATGGTGACTGTGCTCATGGTGACAGTGACCATGTTTACAGTGTTTATTGTGATATATGTCAAGGTGTCAGTTGTCCACGGGGACAGTGCCCACGCTGACAAAGCCCATTGTGATACTTCCCTTTGTGACAGTGCCCACGGTGACAGTGCCCATGGTGACAGCACACAGTGTGACAAGGCCCATGGTGACAGTGTTCACGGTGACAGTGTTCATGGTGAAACTGTCCATGGAGGCGTTTCGCATGGTGATAGTGCTCATGGTGACAACACCTCTGTGACATTGCCCATGGTGATAGTGTTCATGGTGACAACCCCATGGAGACAGTGCCAATGGTAATAGTCCCTGTGGTGACAGTTCTTATGTTGAATGAAACCATGGTGACATTTCTCATGGTGACAGTGCTCATGGTGACTTTGCTCAAGGTGATGGTCTCCATGTTGACAGTGCCCATGGTGACTGTTCTCACGGTGACAGTGCCTATGGTGAAAATTATCATAGTAACAGTGCTCACAATGACTGTGCCCATGGTGATATTACCCATGGTGACAGTACTCATGGTAAAAGTGCCCATGGTGACACTGCACATGGTTGCAGTGCGAAATGGTGACAGTGTCCATGGTGATATTGCTCATGGTGACATTGCTTATGGTGATAGTACTTACAGTGATCGTGTGTATGGTGAAACTGCAGACAGTGACAGTGCTCATGGTGACGGTGTTCACGGCTAGAGTGCCGATGGTGAATGTGTCCATGGTGACAGTGCCCATAGTCACAATTCTCACGGTGTAGTGCTCATGGTGACAGTGCCCATGGTGTTAGTGCCCATGTTTACAGTGCTTATGGTGATAGATGTCAGGGTTGCATGGCCCACGGTGACAGTGCCCAGGCTGACATAGCCCATAATGATATTTCCCATTGTGAGAGTGCCCCGGTGACAGAGCCCATGGTGACATTGCCCAAGATCACGGTGTCCATGGTGAAACTGCCAATGGTGACTGTGCCTATGGTGACAGCGACCAGTGTGACAACACCAATTGTGAGAGTGCTCACAGTGACCATGCCGATGTTGACAGTTCCAATGGTGATAGTGCCAATAGTGAGGGTGCTCATGGTGAAACTGCCCATGGAGACACTGCCCATGGTGATAGTGCTCATCGTGACAACCCTTCGGAGGCAGTGCCAATAGTGACAGTACCGGTGATGACAGTTCTCACGGTGAAAGTGACCCTGTTGTAATTGCTCATGGTGACACTGCTCATAGTGACAGTGTTCAAGGTGATAGTCTCCATGTTAACACTGCACATGGTGACTGTTCTCACGGTGACAGTGCCTATGGTGATAATGCTCTTATTGACAGTGCTCACAGTGACAGTGCCCTTGGTGCCAGTAACCACGTTGACTGTTCTCACCGTGATAGTGTCCATTGTGACTCTTCATGTTGACAGTCCTCATTGAGACTGTGCCCGTGGTGACAGTGCTCAGGGTGATAGTGTTCACGGTGATAGTACTCAAGTTGACAGTGCCCAAAGTGACAGTAATCATGGTGAAAGTGCTCATGGTGGCAGTGCTCGTGGTGACAGTGCTGTGGCTGACAGTGCTCATGTTGGTAGTGTCCATGGTGAGACTACCGATGGTGACACTGCCCATGGTGACAGTGCACATAGTCATGGTGCATCTGGTGGCAGTGCAAAATAGTGACAGTGCCCATGGTGATATTGCTCATAGTTATAATGCCCATGGTAAAGGGCCCATGGTTACAATGCTCATGGTGACAGTGCCCATAGTGACAGTGCCCCTGGTGACAGTGCACACCGTGAGAGTGCGCTTGGTGGACGTGCCCATGGTGACAGATCTTATCATGAGAAAGCTCACCATGCTAACTGTCCCCAAGGGCACTGTCACAGAGAGAAATGTCACCATGTGGACTGTCACAGTCAGTATTCTCCCGTTTGGCACTCTCATTGTGGGCTCTGCCACCGTGAGCACTATTACCATGAACACTGCTACCGTGAGCATTATCATGATAAGAACTGTCACCATGGGCACGGCCACCATGAGCACTCTCACGGTCTGCACTGTCACCAGGGGCACTGTCAGGATGGGCACTGTCACCATGAGCACTGTAAACATGGGCACTCTCACCATGGGCACTATCACCATAAGCAATATCACCATGGGCACTGTCACTATTTTGCACTGCCACCAGATGCAGCATGACCATGTGCACTGTCACCATGGGCAGTGTCACCATCGGTAGTCTCACCATAGTCACTGCCAACAAGAGCACTGTCACAAGAACTGTCACTATGAGAGCTGCCACCATGGGCACTTTCACCATGATTACTGTCACCATCAGTATTGTGACCTTGGGCACTGTCAACGTGAGCAATATCACTGTGAGCATTATCACCCTGAACACTGTCACCACGGACACAACCTCAATGCAGAGTGTCACCGTGAACACTGTCACCATGGGCACTATCACAGTGAGAACAGTCACCGTGGTCACTGTCTACCATGGGCACTGTCACCGTGAGCACTGTCACTAAGAGCATTATCAACATAGGCTCTGCCACCATGAGAACAGTCACCATGGGCACTGTCAAAATGGAGAGTATCACCTTGAGCACTGTCACCATGCATAATGTCACCATGAGCAATTTCAACAGGGTCACTTTCACAGTGCGAAATGTCACCACGAGAACTCTCACCATTGGCACTGCCTCCGAGGGGTTGTCACGATGAGCACTATCACCATGGGCAGTATCTCCATTGGCAGTTTCACCATGAGCAGTCTCACTATTGGCACTATCACCATCGGCACTGTCAGCATCGGCATGGCCACCATGAGCACTGTAACAATGGGAGTTGTCACACTGGTTGCTGTCACCATGGGCACAGTCACTGTTATCACTCTCACCATGGGCACTCTTATCTCGGGCACTGTCACCATTTGCTCTGTCACCGTGGGCACTGTCACAATGGGAAGTATCAAAATGGGCTTTGTCATTGTGGGCACTGTCCCCATCGGCACAGCCACCGTGACATCAATCACCATAAACACTGTAACCATGGGCACAGTCACCATGAGCACAGTCACCATGAGCACTGCCACCATGAGCACTGTCACTTATAGCACTGTCCATATGAGCAATGTCACCATGATCACTGTCAACATAGGCAGGACACCCTGGGTTTTGTCACAATGGGCACTGTTACCATGAGCACTCTTAGCATGGGAATTTTCACCTTAGGTAATGTCACCATGGGCACTGTCAACGTGAACACTTTTACCATGTGCTCTGTCACCCTGGGTATTGTCACCATGGGCACTATCACCGTGAGAGCTGTGAACATGGTCACTTTCACTATGGGCACTATCACCATGAGCAATGTCCCCATGAATACTGTCACACTCTGTTTTTTCCCCATGGGCACTGTCACCGTGAGCACTACACCATGAGAATTGTGACTATGGACACTGTCACCATGGACACATTCACCATCGGCACTCTCACTATGAACACTGTCACCATGAGCACTGTAACTGTGTGCAGTTTCACCATACACACTATCACCGTAAGGACTCTCCCCGTACGCAATGTCATCATGATCAATATCACCATGGGCACTGTCACCATTTTGCATGGCCACAATGTGCAGTGTCACCATGGGCACTTTTACCATGAGTACTGTCACCATGGGTAATATCACCATGAGCACTGTTACCATGAGCACTGTCACTATGAGAATTTTCACCATAGGCACTGTCACCATGAGAAATCTCACCATGGTCACATTCAACATAAGAACTGTCACCACTGGGATTATCACCATTGGCACTGTCACCGTGTGGTTGTCACCATGAGCACTATCACCATAGACAATGTGTCCATGGGCAGTTTCACCATGAGCACTGTCACTCTTGGCACTCTCACCAATGGCACTGTCACCATGAGCAGTGTCACCATGGGACTTGTCTCAATGGGCGCTGTCACCATGGGCACTTTTACAATGGGAAGTATCACCATGGGCTTTGTCAGCATGGGCATTGTCCTTGTGGGTACTGACACCGTGACATCTATCACAATAAACACTGAAAACATGGGCACTGTCACCATGAGCATTGTCACCATGAGCACTGCCACAATGAGCACGTTTATTAGTGGCACTGCCAACGTGAGCACTGTCACGATGAGCACTGTCACCATGGGCATGGCCCCTTGGGCACTGTCACCATGGGCATTGTCACCCTAGGCACTCTCACCATAGCCATTATCACTGTGAGAATTGGGAACATTGGCACTGTCACCATGGGCACTATCACCATGAGCACTGTCACCATGATTACTGTCACCCTGCATAACTTCACCATGGGCAGTGTCACTATGAGCACTACACCATGAGAATTGTGACTATGGGCACTGTCACCATGGCCACTCTCACCATTGGAACTATCACCGTGAACACTGTTACCATGAACAATGACACTATGTGCAGTGTCATCATGGGCACTTTCAGCGTAAGGATTATCACAGTAAGCAAAGTCACCATGAGCAATGTCACCATGGGCACTGTCATCATTTTGCACTGCAACCATGTGCAGTGTCACCATGGGTAATATCACCATAGGCACTATCACCATGCAAAATATGACCGTGCGGAATGTCTCTATGGGCACTGGCACAATGGGCATTGTCACTGTTAGCACTGTCACAACAGGCACTATCACCGTGAGAAATCTCACCATGCTAACTGTCCCCATGGGCACTGTCACCGTGAGAAGTGTCACCATGGGCACTGTTACTGTCGGCACTGTCAGCATGGGCAATGTCATTGTGAGCACTGTCACCATGGACACTGTAATAGTGCCCATTATCACCCTGTGCACTGTCACCATGGGCATTATCACCATGAACACTGTCAGCATGTGCACTGTCACTATTTAGCACTGTCACCAGGTGAACTACCACCATGAGCACTGTCACGATGTGCACTATCAACGTGAGCACGGTTACCATGGGCAGTGTAACTATGCACAGTGTCACCATCAGTACTGTCCCCATGGGAACTGCCACCAAGAGCAGTGTCACCATTAGCACTGTCACCACCTTAGGCACTGCTATTATGAGCACTGTCACCATGAGAACTGTCGCTATGAGAACTGCCACCATGGGTATTTTCAACATTAGTACTGTCACCATGGGTATTGTCAACATTTGCACTATCACCATTTGCATTATTACCATGAGCTCTATCACCGTGAGCACTCTCACGGTGCTCACTGTCTCCATGAGCACTGTCGCCATGGGTACTGGCACAATGCGGACTGGCACCATGAGCTCTCTCACCATGGGCACTTTCACTGTGAGCACTCTCATCGTGGTCACTGACACCATGGGCACTGGTACCATGAGCACTGTCACCATAAGCAATGATGCCATGGGCACTGTCCCCATAGGAACTGTCATCATGGGCAGTGTCACCATGGGCACTGCGACCATGGGCATTATCACTGTGAGCACTGTCACCATGGGCACTGCACCCATGAGAACTGTCACCGTTAGTACTGTCTGCATGGGATTTCACCATGAGCACTTTCACAATGAGAAGAGTCAACATGGGCACTGTTACCATTTTTCACTGCCACCATGTGAAATGTCACCATGGGCACTTTCAACATGAGAACTATCACCATGAGTACTGTCATCATGGGCACTGTCACCATGGGCACGTCCACCATGTGCACTGTGACCATGGTTACTATCACCATGAGCACTGTCACCATGGTAACTACCAACATGGACAATGTCATCATGAGCACTTTCACAATAGGAACTGCCACCATGGGCACTATCAATGTGCAGACTCTCACCATGGGCACTATCGCCATGGGCACTGTCACCATGAGCATTTTATCACTGATTACTGTAACCGTGGGTAATATCACCATGGACACTCTCACCGTGAAAACTATTACTGTGAGCAATGCCATGATGGACACTGACGCCATGGATCTTGTCACTATGAAAACTGATACAATGGGCACTATCACCTTGAGAAATCTCACCGTGCTCACTTTCCCAAGGGCACTGTCACAGAGTAAAAAGTCACCATGGGCACTGTCAAAGTCTGTATTCACACCCTTGGCACTCTCATTGTGGGCAATGCTACCATGAGCACTATTAACATGAAACCGGTACCTTGAGCACTATCATGATAAGAAGTATCACCAAGGGCCTAACCACAAAGGGCAGTAACACAGTGTTCACTGTCACCATGGGCACTGTCACCATGAGCACTGTAACCATGGGAACACACCATGGGCACTATCACCATGAGCAATCTCACAATGAGGACTGTCACTATATTGCATTACCACCAGATGCACCATGACCATGTGCACTGTCACCATGGAGAGTGTCACCATTGGTAGTCCCACCATGGGCACTGCCACCATGAGCACTGTCACCAAGAACACTGTCACCACTAGCACTGCCAACATGAGCACTCTTACAAGAACTATCATTATGAGAACTAACACATGGGAACTTTCTCATTGATTACTGTCACTGTGGGTCTTGGAGCATTGTTATGACAAGGGTCATGGAGCCATGTGAGGAAAAGGGTACGGAACACTCTCATACATGTGTCACGGAGGATTGTAATGACAAGGTCATGGAATGTTGTGATGAGAAGGGCATCGAGCATTGTGATGACAAGCGTCATGGAACTATGTGAAGACAATGGCATGGAGCAATGTGATGATAGGGTTCATGGAGCATTGTGATGACAAAAGCATGGAGCATTGTGATACCAAGGGTCATGTGGCTAAGTGATGACAAATGTTATGGAGCATTTTGATGAGAAGGGCATGGTGCATTGTGATGAGCAAGGCAGGGGGCATTGTGATGACAGGGTCATGGAGCAATTTGAAGAAAAGGGTCAAGGAACATATTGAAGACAGGGGTTATGGAACATTGTGATGTCAGGGGTCATGGAGCATTGTGATGATAAGGGTAGGTAACATCGTGATGAGAGGGGTCATGGAACATAGTGATGACAGGGGTGAGGGAGAATTGTGAAGACTAGTGATGGAACATTTTGATATCATTGGTGACAGAGCATTTTGATGAGAAGTGCATGGAGCATTGTGATGACAAGGTTTATGGAGCATTGTGATGACAAAGTTGTGGAGCATTGTGATGACAAGATCATGGCACATTGTGATGACATGGGTCATGGAGCATTGTGCTAACAAGTGCATGGAGCATTGTGATGACAAGGGTCAAAGAGCATTGTGATTAAAGTTCATGGATTTCGTGGTGACAAATATCACGAAGCATTGTGATGACTGGAGTCACGGAGCATTGTGATGACAGGGGTCATGGAGCATTGTGATGACAAGGGACAGGAGCATTGTGATCACAGGGGCATGGAGCATAGTTCTGACAAGTTTCATGGATTATTGGGATGACAATGGGCATGGCACATTGTGATGTCAAGGTCATGGGGCATTGTGATGACAAGGTCTTGGAGTTTGTAAAGACAAGTGTCAGGGAGCATTGTGATGACATATATCATGGTCCATTTTGATGACAGTGACGTGGAGCATTGTGATGCCAAATGTCATGGAGTATTGTGATTAAAAAAGTAATGGATAATTGTGATGACAAGTGCTTGGAGCATTGTGATGACAAGGGTCATAGAGCATTGAGATGACAAGGGCATGGTGAATTGTGATGAAAAGGGCCATTGAGAATTTGGATGACAAGGTCGTGAAGCATTGTCATGACAAGCGCATGGAGGTTCCTTTGACAGTGGTCCTGGAGCACTGCGATGACAAGTGAATGAAGAAATATGATGACAAGAGCATGTAACGTTGTGATGAGAAGTGTCATGGAGCATTGTGATGACCAGGACCTGGAGAACTAAGATGACAAGGGACATGGAGCATTGTGATGACCAGGGCATGGAACATGGTGATGGCAAGACAGTGGAGCATTGTGATGAGAAGATCATGGATAATTGTGATGAGGAGCGTCATGGAGCACTGTAATGACAAGGGGCATGGAGCATTTTGATGACAGGTGTCATGGAGCATTGTGATGACAGAGGTCATGGAGCTTTGTGATGCCAAGGGTCATGGAGCATTCTGATGACAAGCTTGTGGAGTATTGTGCTGACAATGGCATGGAGCATTGTGATGAAAAGTACATGGAGCATTATGATAAAAAAAAGGCATGGAGCCTTTCCATGACAATGTCAAGGAGCATTTTGATGACAAGTGTCAGGGAGCATTGTGATGACAAGTGTTTTGAGCATTGTGATGACAAAGTTCATGGAGCATTGTGATGACTAGGGCATTGAGTATTGCGATGGCAGGCTTCATGAAGCATTGTGATGAGAAGTGTTATGGAACATTGTGATCACAAGGGTTTGGAGCATTGTGATGATAGAGTGCATGGAGCATTTTGATTTCAAGGAGCATGGATAAATGTGATGACATTGGCATGAAGCAATGGAATCCCAAGGTTCATTGAGGATTGTGATGACAAGGGTAATGGAGGATTGTGATGACAAGCACATGGAGCATTGTGATGACGAGGTCATGTAGCATTTTGCTGACAAAGGCATGGAGTATTTTGATGACAAGGGACATGGAGCACTGTGATGGCTAGCGTTACGGAGAATTGTGATTACAGGGGTCATGGAGCATTGGGATGACAAGTGCATGGGTCATTGTGATGACAAGTGTCATGGAGCATTTTGATGAGACGAGTCCCGGATCATTGTGCTGTCAGGGGTCATGGAGCATTGTTATGACTCTGGTCATGGAGCATTGTGATGAGAGGGGTAATGGAGCATTGTGATGAGAAGGTCACGGAACATAGTGCTGAACATGTTCATGGACTATTGTGATGACAGCTATCATGGAGTATAGTGATGACAACAAAATGGAGCATTGTGATGACAAGGTCCTGTACCATTTTGATGAGAAGACCATGGAGCCTTGAGATGACAAGTCTCATGGAGAATTCTGATGAAAAGCGGCATGGACCATTGTGATTACAGGGGTCTTGGAGCATTGTGATGACAAGGGCCTCGAACATTTTGATGAGAAGACCATGGAGCATTCTGATGACATGCGTCTTGGAGCTTTGTGATGACAAGTGAATGGAGCATTGTGATTTCAGTGGTCTTGGAGCATTGTGATGAAAAGGGCTCGTATCATTGTGATGAAAAAGGCATGGAGCCTTGTCGTGACAGGGTTCAAGGAGCATACTGATGACAATTGTCAGGGAGCATTGTGATGACAAGTGTATTGAGCATTGTGATAACAAAGGACATGGAGCATTGTGATGAGAAGGCCATGGATAATTGTGATGACGAGCATCATGGGACGTTGTGATGAAAAGTGTTATGGAACATTTTGATCACAAAGGTTTGGAGCATTGTGATGACAGAAGTCATGGAGCATTCTAATTTCATTGTGATGACATAGCATGAAGCATTATGATGATGGGCATGGTGCATTGTGATGACAGGGTTCATGCAGCATTGAGATGAAAAGTGGCATGGAACATTGTTCTTACAGTGGTCTTGGAGCATTGTGATGAAAAGGGCATGGAGCATTGTGATGAGAAGTCCATGGAGCATTCTGATGACATGCGTCATGGAGTTTTGTGATGATAAGGCCTTAGAACATTGTGATATCAGGGGTCATGGAGCATTGTTATGACAGGGGTAAAGGAGCATTGTTATGACAAGGGCATGGAGCATTGGTCTGAACAAGTTCATGGATTATTGTGATGAGGGTGGGCATGGAGCATTGTGATCACAAGGGAAAGGAACACTGATGCATGGTTTATGGAGGATTGTAATGACAAGGGCATGGAGCAATGTGATGAGAAGTGCATTGAACATTGTGATGACAAGTGTCCTGGAACTTCGGAATGACAAGGGCATGGAGCAATGTGATGAGAGTTTTCATGGAGCATTGTGAGGACAATGGCATGGAGCACTGTGATGCCAAGGGTCATGGAGCTTTGTGATGAGAGTGTCATGGAGCATTTTGATGAGAAGGGTGTGGTGCATTGTAAGGAGAAGGGCAGGGAGCATTGTGACGGCAGGGTCATGGAGCAATTTGATGAAAAGTGTCATGGAACATTTTGATGAGAGTTGTTATGGAACATTGTGATGTCAGGGGTCATGGAGCATTGTGATGATAAGGCATGTAGCATTGTGATGACCGGGGTCATGGAACATAGTGATGACAGAGGTGAGGGAGTATTGTGATGACTAGTGATGGAACATTGTGATATCAGTGGTGAGAGAGCATTTTGATAAGAAGTGCTTGGAGCATTGAGAAGACAAGGTTTATTGAGCATGGTGTTGAAAAGGTAGTGGAGCCCTGTGATGACAAGCACATGGCGCATTGTGATGACAAGGTCATGGATCAATGTGGTGATCATCGCATGGAGTATTGTGATGACAAGGAACTCGGAGCATAGTGCTGACAAAGGCACGGAGCATTGTGATTACAATGGTCACAGGGCATTGTGATGAAAAGTTCATGGAGCATTGTGGTGACAAAGGTCACAGAGCCTTGTGATGACAAGGGCATGGAACAGTGTGATGACAAATGTCATGAAGCATGGTGATGACTGGAGTCAAGGAGCATTGTGATGACAAGGGCATGGAGAATTTTGATGACAGGGGCATGGAACATTGGTCTGACAAGTTTCATGGATTATTGGGATGACAAGGGGCATGGTGCATTGTGATGAAAAGGGCATGGAACATTGAGAGGAGATATGTCATGGTCCTTTGTGATGGCAATGGCATGGAGCATTGTGATGCCAAGTTTCACGAAGGATTATGATGACAAAGGTAATGGGGTATTGTGATGACAAGGGCTTGGAGCATTGTGATGACAAGTGCATGGAGCATTCTGATGACAAAGGCCTTTGAGAATTTTGATGACAATGTCATGAAGCATTGTGATGACCAGCGCATGGAGCTTTCTATGACAGTGGTGATGGAGAATTGTGATGACAAGTGCATGGAGAATTGTGATGTCAAGAGCATGTAACATTGTTATGAAAAGTGTCATGGAGCATTGTGATGACAAGGACGGGGAGAATTGTGAGGACAAGGGACATGGAGCATTGTGATGACCATTGCATGGAGCATTGTGATCGCAAGACCGTGGAGTATTGTGATAAGAAGACCATGGATAATTGTGATGACAAACCTCATGGAGCACTGTAATGACAAGGGGAATGGAGCATTGTGATGACAGTTGTCTTGGAACATAGTGATGACAAGTGTCATGGAGAATTGTGATGACAAGGGTCTTGGAGCATTCTGATGACAAGCTTGTGGAGTTTTGTGATGACAATGGCATGGAGCATTGTGATGAAAAGGGCATGGAGCATTGTGATGAAAAAGGCATGGAGCCTTTTCATGACAGGGTTCAAGGAGCTTTGTGACGACAAGTGTCAGGGAGCATTGAGATGACAAGTGTATTGAGCATTGTGATGACAAAGGTCATGGAGCATTGTGATGGCAGGCATCCTGGAGTATTGTGATATCAAGTGTTATGGAACATTGTGATCACAAGGGTTTGGAGCATGGTGATGACAGATTTCGTGGATCATTTTGATTTCAAGGATCATGGAGCATTTTGATGAAAAGGGCATGGAGCATTTTGATCCCAAGGGTCATGGAGGATTTTGAAGACAATGGTAATGGAGTATTGTGATGACAAGCACATGGAGTATTGTGATGACACGGTCATGTAGCATTTTTCTGAAAAACGCATGGAGCATTTTGATGACAAGCGTCATGGAGCACTGTGATGACAAGCTCACGGAGCATTGTGATTACAGAGGTCACGGAGCATTGGGATGAAAAGGGCATGGATCATTTGGATGACAAGGGACATGGAGGTTTTTGATGCCAAGAGTCTGGGATGATTGTGTTGTCAGGGGTCATGGAGCATTGTGATGACAAGTGTAATGGAGCATTGTGATGAGAATTTCATGGATCATTGGGCTGAACATGTTCATGGAGTATTGTGATGACAGGGGTCATGGAACATTGTGTTGACAAGGTCTTGGAGCATTTTGATGAGAAGACCATGGAGCCTTGTGATGACAAGTCTCATGGAGCATTCTGATGAAAAGGGGCATGGATCATTGTGATTACAGGGTTCTTGGAGCATTTTGATTACAAGGGCATGGAACATTGTGATGATAAGGCCATGGAGCATCCTGATGACATGTGTCATGGAGCTTGGTGATGACAAGGGCATGGAGCATTTTGATTACAGGGGGCTTGGAGCATTGTGATGAAAAGGGCATGTATCATTGTGATGAAAAAGGCATGGAGCTTTGTCATGCAAGTGTTCAAGGAGCATACTGACGAAAAGTGTCAGGGAGCATTGTGATGACAAGTGTATTGAACATTGTGATGAAAAAGGTCATGGAGCATTGTGATGAGAAGACCATGTTTAATTGTGATGACAACCGTCATGGGGCATTGTGATGACAACTGTTATGGAACATTGTGATCTCAAGGGTTTGGAGCATTGTGATGAAAGAGGGCATGGAGCATTTTGATTTCAAGTAGGATGGAGCATTGTGATGAAAAGGGCATGAAGCAATGTGATCCCAAGTTTCATGGAGGATTGTGATGAAAAGCTCATGGAGCATTTTGTTGACATAGTCATGGAGCATTTTGCTGACAAAGGCATGGAGCATTGTGATGACAAGGGTCATGGTGCACTGTGATGACAAGCATCAAGGAGCTTTGTGATTACAGAGGTCATGGAGGATTGTGATGATAAGCTCATGGAGGATTTTGTTGACATAGTCATGGAGCATTTTGCTGACAAAGGCATGGAGCATTGTGATGACAAGGGTCATGGTGCACTGTGATGACAAGCATCAAGGAGCATTGTGATTACAGAGGTCATGGAACATTGGGATGACAAGCGCATGGATCATTTTGATGAAAAGTGTCATGGAGCATTTTGATGAGAAGAGTCCAGGATCATTTTGTTGTCAGGGGTCATGGAGCGTTGTGATGACAGTGGTCATGGATCATTGTGATGACAGCCTCATGGAGCATTTTGATGAGAAGGTCATGAATCATAGGGCTGAACATGTTCATGGAGTATTGTAATGACAGTGGTCATGGAGCATTGTGATGAGAAGGAAATGGAGCATAGTGATGACAATGTCCTGGAACATTTAGAAGAGAAGACCAGGGAGCCTTTTGATGACAAGTTTCATGGAGCATTCTGATGAAAAGTGGCATGGACCATTGTGATTACAGGTGTCTTGGAGCATTCTGATGACAAGGGCATGGATTATTGTGATAACAGGCATCATGGAGCGTTGTGATAACAGGGGTAATGGAGAATTGTGATGACATGGGTCATGGAGCATTGTGATGAGAAGCCCATGAATAATTGTGATGATGAGCGTCATGGAGCACTGTAATGACAGGTATCATGGAACATTGTGATGACAAGGGCATGGAGCACTGGTGTGAAAAGTTTCATGGATTATTGGGATGAGAGTGGGCATGGAGCATTGTGATGACAAGTACACGGTACACTGTGATACATGGGTCATGTAGGATTGTAATCACAAGGTCATGGAGCATTGTGATGAGAAGGGCATTGAGCATTGTGATGACAAGTGTCATGGATCTTTTTGATGACAAGGGCATGGAGCAATGTGATGAGAGTTTTCATGGAGCATTGGGATGACAATGGCATGGTGCATTGTGATAACAAAGGTCATGGAGCATTTTGTTGACAAGGACGTGCTGCTTTGTGATGAGAAGGGCAGGGAGCATTGCAATGACAGTTTCATGGAGCAATTTGATGAAAAACGTCATGGAACATTTTGATGAAAGGGTTTATGGAAAATTGTGATGTCAGGTGTCATGGAGCATTGTGATGAAAAGAGTCATGGAGCATTTTGATGAGAGGGGTTATGGGACATTGTGATGTCAAGCGTCATGGAGCATTGTGATGATAAGTGTATGTAGCATTGTGATGACAGGGGTCATGGAAAATTTTGATGACAGGGGTGGGGGTGTATTGTGATGACTAGTAATGAAACATTGTGATATCAGTGGTGAGAGAGCATTTTGATGAGGTGTGCATGGAGCACTGTGATGACGAGTTTTATGGAGCATTGTGATGACAAATTTGTGGAACATTGTGAAGACAAGCGCATGGAGCATTGTTGTGAAATGGATCATGGAACACTGTGCTGACAAGCGCATGGAGCATTTTGATTACAAGGGTCATGGGGCATTGTGTTGACAAAGGCATGGAGCATTGTGATGAGCAGGTTCACAGAGCTTTGTGATGGAAATTACATGGAGAATTGTGGTGACAAGAGTCACAGAGTCTTGTGATGACGAGGGCATGGACCACTGTGATGACAAAGGTCATGAAACATTGTGATGACTGGAGTCACGGAGCATTGTTATGACAGAGGTCATGGAGCATTGTGATGACAATGTTATGTAGCATTGCGATGACAGCTGCATGGAGCATTGGTCTGACATGTTTCATGGATTATTGTGATGACATGGGCATGGCACATTGTTATGACAAGGGCATGGAACATTGTGATGACAAGCTCATGGATTATTGTGAACACATTGGTCAAGGAGCATTTTGATGACACATATCATGGTTCATTGGGATGACAATGGCATGGATCACTGTGATGCCAATTGTCATGGAGGATTTTGATGACAATGGTAATGTAGCATTGTGATGACAAGAGCATGGAACATTGTGATGACGAGGGCCATTGAGAATTTTGATGAGAATGTCGTGAAGCATTGTGATGAAAAGCGGATGGAGTTTGCTATGACAGGTGTCATGGAGCATTGCGATAACAAGTGCATGGAGAATTGTGATGACAAGAGCATGTAACAGTGTGATGAGAAGTGTCATGGAGCATTGTGATGAGAGGGTCATGGAGCAATTTGATGAAAATTGTCATGGATCATTTGATGACAGTTTTAATGGAACATTGTGAGGTCAAGCGTCATGGAGCATTGTGATGAAATGGGTTACGGAGCATTTTGATTACAGGGTTTATGGAACATTGTGATGTCAGGGGTCATGTAGCATTGTGATGATAAGGGCATGTAGCATTGTGATGGCAGGGGTCATGGAACATTTTGATGACAGGGGTGAGGGAATGTTGTGATGACTAGTGATGGAACATTGTGATATCAGTGGTGAGAGTGTATTTTGATGGGAAGTGCATGGAGCATTGTGATGACAAAGTTTATGGAGCATTGTGATGACAAGCTTGTGGAGCATTGTGAGGACAAGCACATGGCGCATTGTGATGACATGGGTGAAGGAGCATTGTGATGAAAAGGGCATTGAGCATTGTGATGAAATGTCATGGATTATTGTGAAGAGAGTTGTCAGGGATAATTGTGATGACATATGTCATGGTTTATTGTGATGAAAATGGCATGGAGCATTGTGATGCCAAGTGTCATGGAGGATTGTGATGACAAAGATAATGGAGCATTGTGATGACAAGGGCTTGGAGCATTGTGGTGATAAGTGTCATGGAGCATTGTGATGACAATGGCATGGAGTATTGTGATGACATGCATCATGGAGCGTTGTGATGACAAGAGTTATGGAAAATTGTGATCGTAAGTGTGTGGAACATTGTGATAAAAAAAGCATGGAGCACTGTGATGACAAGCGTCACAAAGCATTGTGATTATAGGGGTCATGGAGTAGTGGGATGACAAGGGCATGGATCATTGTGATGCCAAGTGTCATGGAGCATTTTGATGACAAGAGTCCCGGATCATTGTGTTGTTAGGGTTCATCGAGCGTTGTGATGACCATGGTCCTGGAGCATTGTGATGACAGGTGTCATGGAGCATTGTAATAGGAAGGTCATGGAGCATTGGGCTTAATATATTCATGGAGTATTGTGATGAGAGGGGTAATGGAACATTGTGATGACAAGTGAATAGAGCATTGTGATGACTAGTTCCTGGAGCATTGTGTTGAGAAGTCCACGGAGCCTTGTGATGACAAGTGCCATGGAGCATTCTGATGAAACCGGGCATGGAGCATTGTGATTACAGGGGTCTTGGAGCATCGTAATGACAAAGGCATGGAGCATTGTGATGAGAAGTCCATGGAGCATTCTGATGACATGCGTCATGGAGCTTTGTGATGACAAGGGCATGGAGCATTGCGATTACAGGGTTCTTGGAGCATTGTGATGGAAAGGGCATGGATCATTGTGATGAAAAAGGCATGGAGCCGTGTCATGACAGGGTTCAAGGAGCATAGTGACGACAAGTGTCATGGAGCATTCGGATGACAGCTGTATTGAGCATTGGATGACAAAAGTCATGGAGCATTGTGATGATAAGACCATGGATAATTCTGATGACGAGCGTCATTGGGCATTGTGATGACAAGTGTTATGGAACATTGTGATCACAAGGGTTTGGAGCATTGTGATGACAGAAGTCATGGAGGATTTTGATTTCATTGTGGTGACAATAGTATGAAGCATTATGATGATGGTCATGGTGCATTTTGATGACAGGCTTCATGGAGCATTGAGCTGAAAAGGGGCATGGAACATTGTGATTACATGGGTTTTGGAGCATTGTGTTGACAAGGGCATGGGGCATTGTGATGAGAAGGCCATGGAGCATTCTCATGACATGCATCATGGAACTTTGTGATGACAAGGGCATGGAGCATTGTGATTACAGGGTGCTTGGAGCATTGTTATGACAAGGGTCATGGAGCCTTGTGATGACAAGGCCGTGGAAAATTGTGATGGCAGGTGTTATGGAGCGTTGTTATGACAGGGGTAATGGAGCATTGTGATGTCAAGCGCATGGAGCTTGCTATGACAGCAGTCATGGAGCAATGTGATGACAAGTGCATGGACAATTGTGATGACAATATCATGTAACAGTGTGATGAGAAGTTTCCAGGAGCATTGTGATGACAAGGACGTGGAGAATTGTGATGACAATTGACATGGATCATTTTGATGAACAGGGCATGGACCGTTGTGATGGCAAGACCATGGAGCATTGTGAAGAGAAAACCATGGATAATTGTGATGACATGCGTCATGGAGCACTGTAATGACAAGGGGCATGTAGCATTGTGAGGGCAGGGGTCATGGAGCATTGTGATGACAAGGGTGATGGAGCATTCTCATGACAACTTGTGGAGTACTGTGATGACAATGGCATGGAGCATTGTGATGAAAAAGGCAAGGAGATTTCTGATGAAAAAGGCATGGGTCCTTTTCATGACAGGGTTCAAGGAGCATTCTGATGACAAGTGTCACGGAGCATTGTGATGACAAGTTTATTGAGCATTGTGATGACAAAGGTCATGGAACAATTTGATGATAAGACCATGGATAATTGTGATGACGAGCGTCTTTGGGCATTGTGATGAAAAGTCTTACGGGACATTGTGATCACAAGATTTTGGAACATTGTGATGACAGAGGTCATGGATCATTTTGACTTCAAGGAACATGGAGCATTATGATGACAAGGACATGAAGCAGTGTGATCCTGATGTTCATGGAGGATTGTGATGATAATGGTATTGGAGTATTGTGAGGACAAGCGTATGGAGCATTGTGATCACAAGGTCATGTAGCATTTTGCTGACAAAGGCTTAGAGAATGGTAATAACAATTGTCATGGAGCACTGTGATGATAAAAGTCATGGAGCATTGGAATGACAAGGGCATGGATCATTGTGATGATAGGGGTCATGGAACATTTTGATGACGAGGGTTCCTGATCATTGTGTTGTTATGGGTTATGGAGCACTGTGTTGACAGTGGTCATGGAGCATTGCGATTATAGGTGTCATGGAGCATTGTGACTGAAAGGTCAGGGAGCATTGGGCAGAAAATGTTCATGGAGTATTGTGATGAGAGGGGTCATGGAGCATCGTTATGACATGGGAATGGAGCATTGTGATGACAAGGTCCTGGGGCATTGTGATGAGGATACCATGGAGCCTTGTGATGACAATTCTCATGGAGCATTGAGGTGAAAAGGGGAATGGATCATTGTGATTACAGGAGTCTTGGAGCACTGTGAAGACGAGGGCAATGAGCATTGTGATGAGAAGGCCACGGAGCATTCTAATGACATGTGTCATGAAGTTTTGTGATGACAAAGGCATGGAGCATTGTGATTACAGGGATCTTGGAGAATTGTGATGAAAAGTGCATGGATCATTGTGATGAAAAAGGCATGGAGCCTTGTCATGACTGGGTTCAAGGAGCATACTGATTACAAGTGTCAGGGAGCATTGTGATAACAAGTGCATTGAGCATTGTAATGACAAACGTCATGGAGCATTGTGATGAGAAGACCATGGAAAATTGTGATGATTATTGTCAAGGGACGTTGTGATGACAAGGGTTATGGAACATTGTGATCTCAAGGGTTTAGAGGATTGTGTTGACAGTGGTCATGGATCATTTTGATTTCCTTGTGATGACAATAGCATGAAGCGTTATAATGATGGGCATGGTACATTGTGACGACAGGATCCATGTAGCATTGAGAAGAAAAGGGGCATGGAGTATTGTGATTACAGGGGTTTTACAGGATTATGATGACAAGGGCATGTAGCATTATGATTACATGGGTCTGGGAGCATTGTGATGACAAGGGTCATTGAGCCTTGTGATGACAAGGCCGTGGAATATTGTGATGGTAGGGGTCATGGAGCATTGTTATGACAGTGGTAATGGAGCATTGTAATGACATGGACATGGAGCATTGGTCTGAAAAATTTCATGGATTATTGAGATGCGAGTGGGCATGGAGCATTGTGATGACAAGGGCACAAAACACTATGACAAGGGCACAAAACACAAAACACAAAGGTAATGGACCATTGTCGTGACAAGGGCTTGGAGCATTGTGATGACAAGGGTCATGGAGCATTATGATGACAAGGGCCATTGAGAATTTTAATGACAGGTTCGTGAAGCATTGTGATGACAAGCACATGGAGCTTGCTACGACAGTTGTCAAGGAGCATTGCGATGACAAGTGCATGGAGAAATGTGATGACAAGAGGATGTAAATTGTGATTAGAAGTGTCATGGAACAATGTGATGACAAGGGACATGCAGCATTGGGATGACTAGGGCATGGATCATTGCGATGGCAAGACCGTGGAGCATTGTGATGAGAAGACCATGGATAATTGTGATGACGAGCGTCATGGACCACTGTAATGAAAAGGGGCATTGAGCATTGTGAGGACAGGTGTCAAGGAGCATTGTGATGACAGGGGTCATGGAGCATTGTGATGACAAGGGTCATGGAGCATTCTGATGACAAGTTTGTGGAGTATTGTGATGACAATGGCTTGGAGCATTGTGATGAAAAGGGCAACGATCATTGTGATGAAAATGGCATGGAGCATTTTCATGAAAGGTTTCAAGGAGTATTCTGATGACAAGCGTCACGGAGCTTTGTGATGACAAGTGTATTTAACATTGTTATGACAAAGCTCATGGAGCATTGTGAAGAGAGTCAACATGGAGCGTTGCGATGACACGTGTTATGGAAGGCTGTGATTACAAAGTTTAGGAGCATTATGATGACAGAAGTCATGTATCATTTTGACTTCAAGGAGCATGGAACATTGTAATGACAAGGGCATGAAGAAATGTGATCCCAAGGTTCATGGTGGAATGTGATGACAATGGTAATGGAGAATTGTGATGACCAGTGCATGGAGCATTGTAATGACAAGGTCATGTAGAATTTTGCTGACAAAGGCATGGAGCATTGTGATGACAAATGTCATGGAGCACTGTGATGACAAGCATCACAGAGCATTGTGATTACAGGGGTCATGGAACATTGGGATTACAAATGCATGGATCATTGTGATGAGAAGTGTCATGGAGCATTTTAATTACAAGAGTCAAAGATCATTTTGTTTTCAGGGTTCATGGAGCGTTGTGATGACAGGGGTCATGGAGCATTGTGATGATAGGGGTCATGGAACATTGTGATACGAAGGTCATGGATCATTGGGCTGAAAATATTCATGGAGTATTGTGATGACGAGCGTCATGGAGCACTGTAATGACAAGGGGCATGGAGCATTGTGATGACAGGTGTCATGGAACATTGTGATGACCGGGGTCATGGAACACTGTGATGACAATGGCATGGAACATTGTGAAGAAAAGCGCATGGAGCATTGTGATGAAAAAGGCATGGAGTATTGTGATGACAGGCATCATGGAGCGTTGTCATGACAAGTGTTATGGAACACTGTGATCACAAGGCTTTGGAGCATTGTGATGACAGAGGTCATGGAGTATTTTGATATCAAGGAGCATTGAACATTTTGATCACAAGAGCATGAAGCGATGTGATCAGAAGTTTCATGGAGGATTGTGATGACAAGTGAATGGAGCATTTTGTTGACAAAGGCATGGAGCATTGTGATGACAAGGGTCATGGAGCACTGTGATGACATGCTTTATGTAGCATTGTGATTACAGGTGTCATGGAACATTGGGATGACAAGGGAGTGGATCATTGGGATGACAATTGTCATGAAGCCTTTTGATGACAATAGTCCCGGATCATTGTGTTTTCAGGGGTCATGGAGCGTTGTGAAAACAGTGGTCATGGAGCATTCTGATGACAGGGGTCATGGAGCATTGTGATGAGAAGGTCATGGATCATTGAGCTGAAAATGTTCACGGAGTATTTTGATGACTGTGGTCATGGAGCACTGTGATGACAAGGGAAAGGGGCAATGTGATGACAAGGTCCTGGAGCATTGTGATGAGAATACCATGGAGCCTTGTGATGACAAGTCTCATGGAGAAATCTGATGAAAAGGGGCATGAAGCATTGTGATTACAGGGGTCTTGGAGCATTGTGATGACAAGGGCATGGAGC
The DNA here is from genome assembly GCF_964165515.1 of Mesoplodon bidens. Classification (NCBI taxonomy): domain Eukaryota; kingdom Metazoa; phylum Chordata; class Mammalia; order Artiodactyla; family Ziphiidae; genus Mesoplodon; species Mesoplodon bidens. The sequence goes on along the minus strand of NW_027672190.1, from coordinate 452,175 downwards.
ATTTGGATGAAAATGCCATGGAGCATTCAGACGACATGCATCATGGAGCTCTGTGATGACATGGGCATGGAGCATTGTGATTAGAGGTGTATTGGAGCATTGTGATGAAAAGGGCATGGATGATTGTGACGAAAACTGCATGGAACCTTGTCATGACAGGGTTCAAGGAGCATACTGATGACAAGTGTGAGGGAGCATTGTGACGACAAGTGTATTGAGCTTTGTGATGACAAAGTTTATGGAGCATTGTGATAAGAAGACCATGGATAATTGTGAGGACGAGCATCATAGAGCGTTGTGATGACAAGGGTTATGGAACATTGTGATCACAAGGGTTTGGGGCATTGTGATGACAGAGGTCATGGAGCATTTTGATTTCATTGTATGACAATAGCATAAAGCATTTTTATAATGGTCATTATGCATTGTGATGACAGGGTTCATGGAGCATTGAGATGAAATGGGGCATGGAGCATTGTGATTACAAGTGTCTTGGAACATTGTGATGAGAAGTGTCATGGAGCCTTTTGATGACAAGGCCGTGGAATATTGTGATGGCTGGGGTCATGGAGCATTTTTATGACAGGGATAATGGAGCATTGTGATGACAAGGACATGGAGCATTGTTTGGAAATATATCATGGATTACTGAGATGAGAGTGTGCATGGAGCATTGTGATGACTAGGGCAAGGAACACTGTGATACAAGGGTTATGGACGATTGCAATGACAAGGGCATGGAGCATTTTAATCAGAAGGGCATCGATCATTGCGATGACAAGCGTCATGGAGCTTTGTTATGACAAGGGCATGGAGTAATGTGATGAGAGTTTACATGGAGCATTGTGATGACAATGGCATGGAACATTTTGCTGCCAAGGGACATGGAGGGTTTTGATGACAAAAGTAATGGAGCATTTACATGACAAGTGTGTGGCGCATTGTGATGAGAATGGCAAGGAGCATTGTGATGACAGGGTCTTGGAGCAATTTGATGCAAAGAGTCATGGAACATTTTGATGACAGTGGTTATGGATCATTGTGATGTCAGGGGTGAGGGAGTATTGTGATGACTATTGATGGAACATTGTGATATCAGTGGTGATAGAGCATTTTGATGAGAAGTGCATGGAGATTGTGATGACAAAATTTATGGAGCATTGTGATGGCAAATTTGTGGAGATTGTGATGAGAATCGCATGGCACATTGTGATTACATGTGTCATGGAGCATTGTGCTGACAAGCGCATGGAGCATTGTGAGGACAAGGGTCATGGAGCATTGTGTTGACAAAGGCATGGAGCATTGTGATGACAAGGGTCACAGAGCTTTGTGACGAAATGTTCATGGAGCATTGTGGTGACAAAGATCACAGAGCCTTGTGATGACGAGGGAATGGACCATTGTGATGTCAAAGGTCATGAAGCATTGTGATGACTGGTGTCACAGAGCATTGCGATGACAGGGGTCTTGGATCATTGTGATGACAAGGCCATGGAGGATTGTGATGACAATGTCATGGTTTATTGTGAAGACAGATGTCAGGGAGCATTGTGATGACATTTGTCAAGGTCCATTGTGATGGCAATGACATGGAGCATTGTGATGCCAAGTGTCATAAAGGATTTTGATGACAAAGGTAATGGAACATTGTGATGACAAGGGCTGGGAGCATTGTGATGACAAGGGCATGGAGCATTGTGATGACAAGGTCCATTGAGAATTTTGATGACAATGTCGTGAAGCATTGTGATGACAATTGCATGGAGCTTGCTATGACAGGTGTCATGGAGCATTGCAATTACAAATGAATGGAGAATTGCGATGACAAATGCATGTAACATTGTGATGAAAAGTGTCATGAAACATTGTGATGACAAGGATATAGAGAATTTTGATGTCAAGGGACATGGAGCATTGTGATGGCAAGACCGTGGAACATTGTGATGAGAGACCACGAATAATTGTGATGACGAGAGTCATGGAGCACTGTAATGACAAAGGGTATGGAGCATTGTGATGACAGGTGTCATGGAGCATTGTGATGACAGGGGTCATGGATCATTGTGATGACAACCTTAATCGAGCATTCTGATGACTAGCTGGGGGAGTATTGTTATGACAATGGCATGGAGCATTGTGATGAAAAGGGAATGGAGCATTGTGAAGAAAAAGGCATGGAGACATTTCATGAGAGGGTTCAAGGAGCATTCGGATGACAAGTGTCTGTGAGCAATGTGGTGACAAGTGTATTGAGAATTGTAATGACAAAGGTCCTGAAGGATTGTGATGACAAGGTCATGGAGTATGGTGATGACAGGCATCATGCAGCGTTGTGATGACAGTGTTATTGAACATTGTGATCACAAGGGTTTGGAGCATTGTGATGACAGAGGTCATGGATCATTTTGATTTCAAGGACCATGGAGCATTGTGATGACAAGGGCATGAAACAATGTGATCCCAAGGTTCATGGAGGATTGTGCTGACAATGGTAATGGAGTATTGTGATGACAAGTGCCTAGAACATTGTGATGACAAGGTCATGTAGCATTTTCCTGACAAAGGCATGGAGCATTGGGATGACAAGTGTCACGGAACACTGTGATGACAAGCGACACGGAACATTGTGATTACAGGGAACATGGAGCATTGGGCTGACAAGGGCAAGATCATTGTGCTGACAATGGTCCTGGAGCATTTTGATGAGAAGCGTCCCGGATCATTGTGTTGTCAGGGGTCATGGAGTGATGCGGTGATATTGTTTACGGAGCATTGTGATGACAGGAGTCATGGAGCATCATGATGAGAAGGTCAAGGAGCATTGGGCGGTAAATATTCATGGAGTATTGTGATGACACGGTTCATGGAGCATTGTGATGACTTGGGTCAGAGAGCATTGTGATGAAAAGTTTATGGAGCATTGTGATGACAAAGGTCACAGAGCTTTGTGATGATGAGGGCATGGACCATTGTCATGACAAAGGTCATGAAGCATTGTGTTGACTGGAGTCACAGAGCATTGTGATGATAGTGGTCTTGAAGAATTGTGACGAAAAGTTCATGGAGCATTGTGGTGACAACTGTCACAGAGTCTTGTGATGACGAGGGCATGGACCATTGGGATGACAAAGGACATAAATCATTGTGATGACTGGAGTCACGGAGCAATGTGATGACCGGGTACATGGAACATTTTGATGACAAAGGCATGGAGCATTTTGATGTTAAGGGCATGGAGCATTGGTCTGAGAAGTTTCATGGATTATTGTGATGAGAGTGGGCATGGCACATTGTGATGACAATGGCATGGAGCATTGTGATGACAAGGTCATGGAGTATTGTGAAGACATGTGTCATTTAGCATTGTTTTGACATATGTCATGGTCCATTGTGATGACAATTGGAAGGAGCATTGTGATGCCAGGTGTCATGGTGTATTGTGATGACAAGGGCTAGGAGCATTTTGATGACAAGGGCATGGGGCATTGTGATGACAAGGGCCATTGAGAATTTTGATGACAAGCTCGTGAAGCATTTTGTTGCCAAGCGCATGGAGCTTGCTATGAAAAGGGTCATGGGGCATTGCAATGACAAATGCATGAAGGTTGTGATGACAAGAGCATGTAACATTGTGTTGAGAAGTGTCATGGAGAATTGTGATGAGAAGGACCTGGAGAATTGTGATGACAAGGGACTTGGAGCATTGTGATGACCAGGGAATGGAGCATTGTGATGGCAATACCGTGGAGCATGTTGATGAGAAACCCTGGATGATTGTGATGAGGAACATCATGGAGCGCTGTTATGACAAGGGTCATGGAGCTTTGTGATGACAGGTGTCATGGAGCATTGTGATGACAGGGTTCATGGAGCATTGTGATGACAAGGGACATGGAGAATTCTGATGAAAAGCTTGTGGAGTATTGAGATGAAAATGGCATGGAGCATTTTGATGAAAAGAGCATGGAGCATTGTAATGAAAAAAGCATGGAGCCTTTTCTGACAGGTTTCATGGAGCATTCTGACGACAAATGTCAGGGAATATTCTGATGACAAGTGTATTGAGCATTGTGATTACAATGGTCATGGAGAATTGTGATGACAAGGGGATGGATTACTGTGATGACAGGCATCACGGAGCGTTGTGATGACAAGTGTTATGGAACATTGTGATCACAAGGGTTTGAAGCATTGTGATGACAGAGGTCATGGATGATTTTGATTTCAAGGAGCATGGAACATTGTTATGACAAGGGCATGAAGCAATGTGATCCTAAATTTCATGGAGGATTGTATGACAATGGCATGGAGCATTGTGATGATAACGGCATGGAGCATTGTGATGAAAAAGGCATGGAGCCTATTCATTACAGGATTCAAGGAGCATTCTGACGACAAGTGTCAGGGAGCATTGTGATGACAAGTGTATTGAGCAGTGTGATGACAAAGTCATGGAGCATTTTGATGACAATTGCGTGGATTATTGTGATGACAGGCATCATGGAGCATTGTGATGGCAAGTGTTATCAAACATTTTGATCAACGGTTTGGAGCATTGTGATGACAGAGGTCATGGATGATTTTGATTTCAAGGAGCATGGAGCATTGTGATGAGAGGGTCATGAAGCAATGTGATCCCAAGTTTCATGGAAGATAGTGATGACATTGGTAATGGAGTATTTTGATGACAATGATAATGGAGCAATGTGATGACAATTGCAGGGAGCATTGTGATGACAAGGTCATGTAGCGTTTTGTTGAAAAAGGCATGGAGCATCGTGATGACAAATGTCATGCAGCACTGTGATGACAGGTGTCACGGAACATTGTGATTACAGATGTCATGGTGCATTGGGATGACAAGGTCATGGATCATTGTGATGAAAAGGGTGATGGAGCATTTTGATGACTAGATTCCCATATCATTGTGTTGTCAGGGGTCACAAAGCGTTGTGATTACAGTGGTCATGTAGCATTGTGAAGACAGGTGTCATGTAGCATTGTGATGACAAGGGTCATGAAAATTCTGATGACTAGCTTGTGGAGTGTTGTGATGACAATGGCATGGAGCATTTTGATGAAAAGAGCATAGAGCATTGTGATGAAAAAGGCATGGAGCCTTTTCATGCCAGGTTTCTAGGAGCATTCTGATGACAAGTGTCATGGAGCATTGTGATGACAACTGTATTGAACATTGTGATGACAAAGGTCAGGAAGCATTGTGATGACAAGGGCATGGAACATCGTGATGACAGGTACAGGGAGCATTGGTCTGACAAGTTTCATGGATTATTGTGATGACAGTGGGTATGGCACATTGGGATTACAAGGGCATGGATTACTGTGAAGACAGGTGTCAGTTACCATTGTGATGACATATTTCATGGTCCATTGTCATGACAATTGCATGGAGCATTGTGATGTCAGGTGTCATGGAGGACTGTGATGACAAGGGCTTGGAGCATTGTGATGACCAGGGCATGGAGCATTGTCATGGCAAGGCCGTGGAGCATGGTGATGAGAATACCATGGAAAATTGTGATAACAAGCGTTATGGAGCACTGTAATGACAAGGGGCAAGGAGCATTGTGATGACAGGTGTCATGGAGTCTTGTGATGACAGGAGTCATAGAGCATTGTGATGATAAGGTTCATGGAGTATTCTGATTACAAGCTTGTGGAGTATTGTGATGATAATGGCATGGATCAGTGTGATGAAAAGTGCATGGAGCATTGTGATGAAAAAGTCACAGAGCCTTTTCATAACAGGGTTCATGGAGCATTCTGATTACAAGGGTTAAAGAGTATTGTGATGACAAGTGCATTGAGCATTGTGATGATAAAGGTTAAGGAGCATTGTGATGACAAGGGCATGGGGTATTGTGATAACAAGCATCATGGAGCATTGTGATGACAAGTGTGATGGAACACTGTGATCACCAGGGTTTGCAGCATTGTGATGACAGAAGTCATGGATGATTTTGATTTCAAGGAGCATGGAGCATTGTTATGACAATGGTAATGGAGGATTGTGATGACAATGGTAATGGAGTATTGTGATGAGAAGTGCAACGAGCATTGTGCTGACAAAGGCATGGAGCATTGTGAAGACTAGGGTCATGGAGCATTGTGATGAAAAGTTCATGGAGCATTTTGGTGACAAATGTCAGTGCCTTGTGATGACGAAGGCATGGACCATTGTGATGACAATGGTCATGAAGCATTGTGATGCCTGAAGTCACGGAGCATTGTGATGACAGTGGTCATGGAGCATTTTGAGGACAAGGGCATGGAGCATTGTGATGTCAGGGGCATGGAGCATTGTTCTGAAAAGTTTCATGGATTATTGTGATGACAGTGGGCATGGCACATTGGGATTACAAGGGCATGCAGTACTGTGAATACAGGTGTCAGTTAGCATTTTGATGACATATTTCATGGTCCATTGTGATGACAATTGCATGCAGCATTGTGATGAGAAGGCGATGGATCATTCTGATGACATGCGTCAAGGAGCTTTGTGATGACAAGGGCATGGAGCATTGTGATTACAGGTGTCTTGGAGCATTGCGATGACAAGGACATGGAGCATTGTGTTGAGAATGCCATGGATCATTCTGATGACATGTGTCATGGAGCTTTGTGATGACAAGGGATTGGAGCATTGTAAATACAGGGTTCTTTGAGCACTGTGATGACAAAGATTATGGAGCCTTGTGATGACATGGGCGTGGAAAACTGTGATGACAAGTGTCCTGGAACATTGTGAATACAGTGGTGTGGAGGACCATTTTGATGATAAGGGGCAATGAACATTGTGATGACAATGACATGAAGCATTATGATGATGGACATGGAGCATCGTGATTACAGTGTTCTTGGAGCATTTTGATGAAAAGGGTCATGGAGCATTGTGATGAGAATGGCACGGAACATTTTGACACATGGTTCATGGAACATTGTAATGACAGGTCATGGAGCATTGTGATGAGGGCATTGAGCATTGTGGTGATAAGAGTCATGGAGCTTTGTGATGACAATGGCATGGAACAATGTGATGAGAGTGGTCATGGAGCATTGTTATGAGAATGGCATGGAGCATTTTGATGACAAGGGCATTGATCAATGTGATGAAACAGGCATGGTGCCTTGTCATGACAGGGCTCAAGGAGCATTCGGACAAAAAGTGTCATGGAACATTGTGATGACAAGTGTATTGTGCATTGTGATGACAAAGTTCAGAGAGCATTGTGATGACAAGTGCATGAAGAAATGTGATCCCAAGATTCATGGAGGATTGTGATAACAATGGTAATGGAGGTTTGTGATGACAATACTAATGCTGTATTGTGATGACAAGCATCATGGAGCATTGTGATGACAAGTGTTATGGAACATTGTGATCACAAGGGTTTGGAGCATTGTGATGACAGAGGTCATGGATCATTTTGATTTCAAGGAGCATGGAGCATTGTGATGACAAAGGTAATGGAGCATTCTGATGTCAAGCTTGTGGAGTATTGTTATGACAATGACATGGAGCATTGTGAAGAAGAGGGAATGGAGCATTGTGAAGAAACTGGCATGGAGACTTTTCGTGAAAGTTTTCAAGGAGCATTCTGACGACAAGTGTCAGTGAGAATTGTGATGACAAGTGTACTGAGCATTGAGATGAAAAAGGTCATGAAGCATTGTGATGATAAGGTCATGGAGTATGGTGATGACAGGCATCATGCAGCATTGTGATGACAAGTGTTATTGAACATTGTGATCACAAGGGTTTGGAGCATTGTGATGACAGAGGTCATGAATCATATTGATTCCAAGGAACATAGAGCATTATGATGAAAAGCACATGGAGAATTGTGATGACAAGGTCATGTAGCATTTTCCTGACAAAGGAATGGAGAATTGTGATGACAAGGGTCACGGAGCACTGTGATGACAAGCGACACGGGGCATTGTGAATACATGGGTCATGGATCATGGGGCTGAAAAGGGCAAGATCATGGTGATGACAAGGGTCCTGGAACATTTTGATGAAAATCGTCCTGGATCATTGTGTTGTCAGGGGTCATGGAGCGATGTGATGACATTGGTTATGGAACATTGTGACGACAAGAGTCACGAGCATTATGATGAGAAGGTGATGGAGCATTGGGCTGAAAATATTCATGGAGTATTGTGATAACAGGTTTCTTGGAGCATTGTGATGACAAGGGAATGGAGCATTGTGATGAGAAGGGCATGGAGCAATGTGATGAGAGGGTTCATGGAGCATTGTGATGACAAGTTCATGGAGTATTCTGAAGACAGGTGTTAGTTAGCATTGTTTTGACATATGTCATGGTCCATTGTGATGACAATTGCATGAAACATTGTGATGCCAGGTGTCGTGGAGGATTGTGATGACAAGTGCTTGGAGCATTGTGATGACAATGGCATGGAGCATTGTGACCATAAGGGACATTGAGAATTTGATGACAAGGTCGTGAAGCATTGTGATGTCAGTCGTATGGAGTTTGCTATGAGAAGTGTCATGGAGCATTGCGATGACAAGAGCATGGAGAATAGTTATGACAAAAGCATGTAACGTTGTGATAGTAAGTGTCATGGAGCATTGTGATGACAAGGACCTGGAGATTTGTGATGACAAAGGACTTGGAGCATTGTGATGACCAGGGCATGGAGCACTGTGATGGCAATACTGTGGAACATGGTGATGAGAAACCATGGATGATGGTGATGATTAGACTCATGGAGCACTGTACTGACAAGGGCATGGAACATTGTGATGACATGTGTCATGGAGAATTGTGATGACAGGAGTCATGTAGCTTTCTGATGTCAAGCTTTTGGAGTATTGTGATGTCAAGGATATGGAGCATTGTGATGAAAAGAGCATGGAGCATTGTAATGAAAAAGGCATGAAGGCTTTTCATGAGAGGATGCAAGGAGCACTCTGACGACAAATGTCAGGGATCATTGTGATGAAAAAGTCATGGAGCATTTTGATGACCAGGGCATGGAGTATTGTGATGACAGGCATCATGGAGTGTTGTGATGACAAGTGTTAAGGAACATTGTGATCAACGGTTTGGATCATTGGATGAGAGAGGTCATGGATGATTTTGAGTTCAAGGAACATGGAGCATTGTGATGACAAGGGCATGAAACAATGTGATCCCAAGTTTCATGGAGGATTGTGATGACAATGGTAATGGAGTATTTTAATGACAATGATAATGGAGCATTGAGATGACAATCACAATGAGAATTGTGATGACAAGGGTATGAAGCAATGTGATCCCAAGGTTCATGGGGGATTGTTTGACAATGGCATGGAGCATTGTGATGAAAAGGGCATGGAGTATTGTGATGAAAAAGGCATGGAGCCTTTTCATGACAAGATTCAAGGAGCATTCTGAAGACAAGTGTCAGGGAGCATTGTGATGGCAGTGTATTGAGCATTGTGATGACAAAGTCATGGAGCACTTTGATGACAAGGGCATGGAGTATTGTGATGACAGACATCATGGAACATTGTGATGACAAGTGTTATGGAACACTGTGATCAAGGCTTTGGAGCATTGTGATGACAGAGGTCATGGATCATTTCGATTTCAGGTGCATGGAGCATTGTGATGACAAGGGGATGAAGCAATGTGATACCAAGTTTCATGGAGGATTGTGATGACAATGGTAATGGAGCATTGTGATGACAAGGTCATGTAGCATTTTGCTGAAAAAAGCATGGAACATCGTGATGACATGTGTCATGGAACACTGTGATGACATGCATCACGGAACATTGTGATTACAGGTGTCATGGAGCATTGGGATGACAAGGGCATGGATCATTTGATGACAGGAGTCCTGAATCATTGTGTTGTCAGGGGTCATGAAGCATTGTGATGACTGTGGTCATGTAGAATTGTGAAGCCTGGGGTCATGTAGCATTGTGATGACAAGGGTCATGGAGCATCCTGATGACAAGCTTGTGGAGTATTGTGATGGCAATGGAAAGGAGCATTGTGATGGAAACTGTATAGAGCATTGTGAAGAAAAATGCGTGGAACCTTTTCGGGACAGTGTTCAAGGATCATTGTGATGACAAGAGTCAGGGAGCATTGTGATGACAACTGTATTGAGCCTTGTGATGATAAAAGTCAGGAAGCATTGTGATGACAAATGCATGGAACATTGTGATGACTGGGACATGGAGCATTGTTCTGACAAGTTTCATGGATTATTGTGATGACAGTGGGCATGGCTCATTTTGATGACAAGGGCATGGAGCATTGTGATGACAAGGTCATGGACTATTGTGAAGACAGGTGTCATTTAGCATTGTGATGACATATGTAATGGTCCATTGTGATGACAATTGCATGAAGCATTGTGATGACAGGTGTCATGGAGTATTGTGATGACAAAGGCTTGGAGCATTGTGATGACAAGCACAGGGAGCATTGTGATGACATGTTCATGTAGCATTTTGCTGACAAAAGAATGAAGAATGGTGATTACAAGGGTCACGGTGCACTCTGATGACAAGCGTCACGGAGCTTTGTGATTACAGGGCTCATGGCGCATTGGGCTGACTAGGGCAAGGATAATTGTGATGACAAGGGTCATGGAACTTTCTGATAAAAAGAGTCTCGGATCATTGTGTTGTCAAGGGCCATGGAGCGTTGTGATGACAGTAGTTATGGATCATTGTCACGACAGGGGTCATGAAGATTTATGATGAGAAGGTCATGGAACATTGAGCTGAAAATATTCATGCAGTATTGTGATGACAGGTGTCATGGAGCATTGTGAATACAATGGAATGGAACATGTTGATGACAAGGGCCTGGAGAATTGTGGTGAGAAGACCATGAAGCTTTGTGATGACAAGGGCATGGAACAATGTGATTAGAGTGTTCATGGAGCATTGAGATGACAATGGCCTGGAGCATTGTGATGCCAAAGGCTAGGGAGCTTTGTGATGACAAAGGTCATGGAGCATTTTGATGACAAGGGCATGGTGCATTGTTATGAGAAGGACAGGGAGCATTGTGACAGGGCCATGGAGCAATTTGATGAAATGGGTCATGGAATATTTTGATGACAGTGGTTATGGAACATTGTGATGTCAGGGGACATGGAGCATTGTGATGATAAGGCCATGTAGCATTGTGATGACAGTGGTCATAGAACATTGTAATGACAGGGATGAGGGAGTATTGTGATGACGAGTCATGGAACATCGTGAGATCTGTGGTGAGAGAGCATTTTGATGAGAAGTGCATGCAGCATTGTGATGAAAAGGTTCATGGAACATTGTGATGACAAGTTTGTGGAGCATGGTGATGACAACCACATGGTGCATTGTGATGACATATGTCATGGAGCATTGTGCTGACAAGCTCATGGAGCTTTGTGATGACTAGGGTCATGGAGGATTGTGCTGACAATGGCATGGAGCATTGTGATGGCAAGTGTCATGAAGCATTGTGATGACTGGAGTCACGGATCATTGTGATGACAGGGGTCATGGAGCATGTGATGAAAATTTCATGGAGCATTGTGGTGACACAGGTCACAGAGCCTTGTGATGACGAAGGCAGGGACCCTTGTGATGACAAAGGTCATGAAGCATTGTGATGACTGGAGTCAGGGAGCATTGTGATGACAAGGGTCATGGAGCAGTTTGTTGACAAGGGCATCGAGCATTGTGATGAGTGGGGCATGGAGCATTGGTCTGACAAGTTTCATGGATTATTGTGATGACAGTGGACATGGCACATTGGGATTACCAGGGCATGGAGTACTGTGAAGACATGTGTCATTAAGCATTGTGATGACATATTTCATGGTCCATTGCGATGACAATTGCATGGAGCATTGTGATGTCAGGGGTCATGGAGGATTGTGATGAGAAGGGCTTGGAGCATTGTGATGACCATGGCATGGAACATTGTGATGGCCAAACCGTGGAGCATGTTGATGAGTATACCATGGAAAATTGTGATGACGAGCATCATGGAGCACTGTAATGACAAGGGGAAAGGAGCATTGTGATGACAGGTGGCAAGGAGCATTGTGATGAAAAGTGCATGCAGCCTTGTATTGGAAAAGGCATGGAGTCTTTCATGACAGGGTTCATGGAGCATACTGACGACAAGTGTCAAGGAGCCTTGTGATGACAAGTGTATTGAGCATTGTGATGATAAGTGTCATGGAACATTTTGATGACGAGGTCATGGAGTATTGTGATGACAGGCATCATGGAGCTTTGTGATGACAAGTGTTATGGAACATTGTGATGACAAGGGTTTGGAGCATTGTGATGATAGAGGTTGTGGATCATTTTGATTACAAGGAGCATGGAGCATTGTGATGACAAGGGCATGAAACAATGTGATTCCAAGGCTCATGGAGGATTGTGATGACAATGGTAATGTAGGATTGTGATGGCAATGGTAATGGAGTGTTGTGATGACAAGCTCAAGGAGCATTTTGCTGACAAAGGCATGGAGCTTTGTGATGACAGTGGTCATGGAGCATTGTGATGAAAATTTCATGGAGCATTGTGGTGACAAAGATCACAAAACCTTGTGATGACGGGGGCATGGACCACTGTGATGACAAAGTTCATGAAGCGTTTGATGACTGGAGTCACGGAGCATTTTGTTGACAGGAGTCATGGAGCTTTGTGATGAAAAAGGTCATGGAGCATTTTGATGACAGGGGCGTGGTGCATTGTGATGAGTAGGGCAGGGAGTATTGTGGTCACAGTGTCATGGAGCAATTTGATGAAAAGTGTCATGGAACATTTTGATGACAGTGGTTATGGAACATTGTGATGTCAGGGGTCATGCAGAATTGTGATGCAAAGGGTCATGGAACATTTTGATGACAGGATAATGGAACATTTTGATGTCATGGGTCATGGAGTATTGTGATGATAAGTGCATGTAGCATTGTGATGACTGGGGTCATGGAATATTGTGATGACAGTGATGAGGGAGTATTGTGATGACTAGTGATGGAATATTGTGATATCAGTGGTGAGAGAGCATTTTGATGAGAAGTGCATGGAGCATTGTGGTGACAAGTTTTATGGAGCATTGTGATGACAGAGGTAAAGGATCATTTTGATTTCAAGGAGCATGGAGCATTGTGATGACAAGGGCATGAAGCAATGTAATCCCAAGGTTCATGGAGAATTGTGATGACAATGGTAATGGAGGATTGTGATGACAATCGCATGGAGCATTGTGATGACAGGGGCATGGAGCATTGTTCTAACAAGTTTCATGGATTATTGTGATGACAGTGGGCATGGCACATTGGGATTACAAGGGCATGGAGTACTGTGAAGACAGGTTTCAGTTAGCATTGTGATGACATATTTCATGGTCCATTGTGATGACAATTGCATGGAGCATTGTGATGCCAAGTGGCAGATAGGACTGTGATGACAAGGGCTTGGAGCTTTGTGATGACCAGGGCATGAAGCATTGTGATGGCATGACCGTGGAGCATGTTGATGAGATGATCATGGATAATTGTTATGACGAGCATTATGGAGCCCTGTAATGACAAGGGGAAAGGAGCATTGTGATGACAGGTGGCATGGAGCATTGTAATGAGAAGCTTGTGGACTATTGTGATGACAATGGCATGGAGCATTGTGATGAACAGTGCATGGAGCATTGTGAAGAAAATGGCATGGAGCCTTTTCTTGACAGGGTTTATGGAGCATTCTGATGAAATGTGTCAAGGAGCATTGTGATGACAAGTGTATTGAGCATTGTAATGATAAATGTCATGGAGCATTGTGAAGAAAAGTTCATGGAGTATTGTGATGACAGGCATTATGGAGCCTCATGATGACAAGTGTATGGAACATTGTGATCACAATGGTTTGGAGCATGGTGATGACAGAGGTCATGGATCATTTTGATTTCAAGGAGCATGGAGCATTGTGATGACAAGGGCATGAAGCAATGTGATCCCAAGGTTCAAGGAGGATTGTGATGACAATGGTAATGGAGGATCGTGATGACAAGCGCATGGAATATTGTGATGGAAAGGTCATGTAGCATTTTGCTGACAAAGGCATGGAGCATTGTGATGAAAAATATCATGGATCACTGTGATGACAAGCATCACGGAGCATTGTGATTATATGGGTGATGGAGCATTGGGCTGAGAAGGGCCAGATCATTGTGATGACAAGTGTCATGGAGCATTTTGATGACAAGAGTCCCTGATCAATGTGTTGTCAGGGGTCATGGAGCAATGAGATGACTGTTGTTATGGAGCATTGTGACAACAAGGTTCATGGTGCATTATGATGAGAAGGTCATGGAGCATTGGTTTGAAAATATTCATGGTGTATTGTTATGACAGTGTTCATGGAGCATTTTGATGACAAGGGAATGGAGCATTGTGATGACAAAGGCATGGAGCAATATGATGGCAGGTTTCATGGAGCATTGTGATGACAATGGCATGGAGTATTGTGATGCAAACGGTCATGGAGTTTTGTGATGAGAAAATAATGGAGCATTTTGATGACAAGGGCATTGTGCAATGTGATGAGAAATGCAGGGATCATTGTGATGACAGTGTCACGGAGTAATTTGATGAAAAGGGCCATGGAACATTTTGATAACAGTGGTTATGGAACATTGTGATGACAAGGGACTTGGAGCATTGTGATGACCAGGGCATGAAGCACTGTGATGGCAATACCGTGGAGCATGGTGATGAAAAACAATGGATGATTGTGATGACGAGCCTCATGGAGAACTGTAATGACAAGGACATGGAGCATTGTGATGACAGGTGTCATGGAGCACTGTGATGACAGGGGTAATGGAGCATTGTGATGACAAGGTTCATGGAATATTCTGATGACAAGCTTGTGGAGTATTGTGATGACAATGGCATGGAGCATTGTGATGAAAAAGGCATGGAGCCTTTTCATGACAGGGTTCATGGAGCATTTTGACGGCAAGTGTCAGGGAGCATTGTGATGACAAGTGTATTGAGCATTGTGATGACTAAGGTCATGGATCATTGTGAGGAAAAGAGCATGGAGTATTGTGATGACAGGCATCATTGAGCATTGTGATGACAAGTGTTATGGAACATTGTGATCAATGGTTTGGAGCATTGTGAAGACAGAGGTCATGGATCGTTTAGATTTCATGGAGCATGGAGCATTGTGAAGACAAGGGCATGAAGCAATGTGATCCCAAGGTTGATGGAGGATTGTATGACAATGGCATGGAGCATTGTGATGATAACGTCATGGAGCATTGTGATGAAAAAAGCATGGAAGCATTTCATGACAGGTTTCAAGGAGCATTCTGAGGACAAGTGTCTGGGAGCATTCTGCTGACAGGTGTATTGAGCATTGTGATGACAAAGTCATGGAGCATTTTGATGACAAGTGCATGGAGTATTGTGATGACAGGCATCATTGAGCATTGTGATGACAAGAGTTATGGAACATTGCAATCAATGGTTTGGAGCATTGTGATGACAGAGGTCATGGATGATTTTGGTTTCAAGGAGCATGGAGTACTGTGATGATAAGGGCATGAAGCAATGTGATCCCAAGTTTCATGAAGGATTGTGATGACAATGGTAATGGAATATTTTGATGACAATGATAATGGAGCATTGTGATGAAAATCGCATGGAGCATCGTGATGACAAGTGTCATGGAACACTGTGACGAGAGGCATCACGGTTCATTGTGATTACAGGTGTCATGGAGCATTGGGTTGACAAGGGCATGGATCATTGTGATGACAAGGGTCATGGAGCATTTTGATGACCAGAGTCCCAGATCATTCTGTTGTCAGGGGTCATGAAGCGTTGTGATGACAGTGGTCATGTAGAATTGTCAAGACTGGTGTCATGTAGCATTGTGATGACAAAGGTCATGGAGCATTCTGATGACAAGCTTGTGGAGTATTGTGATGACAATGGCATGGAGAATTGTGATGAAAAGGGTATGGAGCATTTTGAAGAAAAAGGCATGGAGCCTTTTCATGATAGGGTTCAAGGAGCATTCTGACGACAAGTGTCATGGAGCACTGTGTTGAGAACTGTATTGAGCATTGTGATGACAAAGGACATGAAGCATTGTGATGACAAGTGTATGGAGCATTGTGATGACTGGGATATGGAACATTGGTCTGACAAGTTTCATGGATTATTTGATGGCATTGGGCATGGCTCATTTTGATGACAAGGGCATGGATCATTGTGATGACAAGGTCATGGAGTATGGTGAAGACAGGTGTCAGTTAGCATTGTGATGATATATGTCAAGGTGCACTATGATGACAATTGCATGGAGCATTGTGATGCCATGGGTCATGGAGTATTGTGATGACAAAGGCTTGGAGCATTGTGAGGAGAAGCACATGGAGCATTGTGATGACAAGGTCATGTAGCATTTTGATGACAAATTCATGGAGAAGTGTGATGACAATGGTCACGGAGCACTGTGATGAAAAGCATCACGGAGCTTTGTGATTACAGGGCTCATGGAGCATTGGACTGACAAGTGCAAGGATAATTGTGATGACAATGGTCATGGAGCATTTTGATGAAAAGAGTCCGGATCATTGTGTTGTCAGGGGTCATGGGGCGTTGTGATGACAGTGGTTATGGAGCATTGTCACGACATGTGTCATGGAGCATTATGATGAGAAGGTCATGGAGCATTGGGCTGAAACTGTTCATGGAGTATTGTGATGACAGTTGTCATGGAGCATTGTGAAGCCAAGGGAATGGAACATTGTTATGACAAGACTATGAAGCCTTGTGATGACAAGGGCATGGAGCAATGTGATGAGAGGATTCATGGAACACTCTTATGACACTGGCATGGATCATTGTGATGCCAAAGGTCATGGAGCTTTGTGATGACAAATGTCATGGAGCATTTTGATGACAGGGGCATGGTGCATGTGACGAGTAGGGCAGGGAGTATTTTGGTCACAGGGTCATGGAGAAAGTTGATGAAAAGGGTCATGGAACATTTTGATGACAGTGGTTATGGAACATTTTTGATGTCAGTGGTCATGCAGAATTGTGATGAAAAGGGTCATGGAGTATTTTGATGACGGTTATGGAATATTGTGATGTCATGGGTCATGGTGCATTGTGATGATAAGTGCATGTAGCATTGAGATGACTGGGATCATGGAACATTGTGATGACAGTGGGGAGGAAGTATTGTGATGACTACTGATGGAACATTGTGATATCAGAGGTGAGAGAGCATTTTGAAGAGAAGTGCATGGTGCATTGTGATGACAAGGTTTATGGAGCATTGTGATGACAGAGGTAAAGGATCATTTTGATTTCAAGGAGCATGGAGCATTGTGATGACAAGGGCATGAAGCAATGTGATTCGGAGGTTCATGGAGGATTGTGATGACAATGGTAATGGACTATTGTGATGACAATGGTAATGGAGTATTGTGATGAGTATCGCATGGAGCATTGTGCTGAAAAAGGCATGGAGCATTGTGATGACTGGGGTCATGGAGCATTCTGATGAAAAGTTCATGGAGCATTGTGGTGACAAAGGTCACAAAGCCTTGTGATGACGGGGGCATGGACCATTGTGATGACAAAATTCAGGAAGCATTGTGAAGACTGGAGTCATGGAGCATTGTGTTGACAGGGGTCACGGAGCATTGTGATGAAAAGTTCATGGAACATTGTGGTGACAAATGTCACAGAGCCTTCTGATGACAAAAGCATGGACCATTGTGATGACAAAGGTCATGAAGCATTGTAATGACTGGAGTCAGGGAGCATTGTGATGAGAGGTGTCATGGAGCTTTTTGATGTGAAGGGCATGGAGCATTGTGATGACAGGGTCATGTTGCATTGGTCTGACATGTTTCATGGATTATTGTGATGACAGTGGGCATGGCACTTTGGGATTACAAGGGCATGGAGTACTGTGAAGACATGTGTCAGTTAGCATTGTGATGACATGTTTCATGGTCCATTGTGATGACAATTGCATGGAGCATTGTGATGCCAGGTGTCATGGAGGATTGTAATGACAATGGCTTGGAGCATTGTGATGACCAGGGCATGGAGCATTGTGATGGCAAGACAGTGGAGAATGGTGATGAGCAGACCATGGATAATTGTGATGATGAGCGTCATGGAGCACTGTAATGACAAGGGGCATTGAGCATTGTGAGGACAGGGGTCATGGACCATGGTGATGACAGGGGTCATGGAGAATTGTGATGACAAGTGTCATGGAGCATTCTGATGACAAGCTTGTCGAGTATTGTGATGACAATGGCATGGAGCATTGTGATAAAAAGGGCATGGAGCATTGTGATGAAAAAGGCATGGATCCTTTTCATGACACGGTTCAAGGAGCATTTTGACGATAAGAGTCATGGATCATTGTGATGACAAGTGTCTTGAGCATTGTGATGACAATGGTCATGGAACATTGTGATGACAAGGACATGGAATATTGTAATGAAAGGCATCATGGAGCGTTGTGATGACCAGGGTCATGGAGCATTGTAATGACAATGGCATGGAACATTTTGTTGAGAATCCCCTGGAGCATTCTGATGTCATGTGTCATGAAGCATTGTGATGACATATGTCCGTCCATTGTGATGACAATGGCATGGAGCATTGTGATGCCAAGGGTCATGAAGAATTATGATGACAAAGGTAATGGAGCATTGTGATGACAAGGGCTTGGAGCATTGTGCTGACAACGGCATAGAGCATTGTGATTACAGAGTCATGGAGCATTGGTCTGACAAGTTTCATGGATTATTGTGATGACAGTGCGCATGGCACATTCTGATTTCAAGGGAATTGAGCACTGTGATGACAAGGTCATGGAGTATTGTGTAGAGAGGTGTCAGGGAGCACCGTGATGACATAACATGGCCCATTGTGATGACAATGTCATGGAGCATTGTGAGGCCAAGAGTCATGGAGGATTGTGATGGCAAAGGTAATGGAGCATTGTGATGAAAATGGCTTGGAGGAGTGTGATGACAAACGCATGGAGCATTGTAATGACAGGGTCATGGAGCATTGGTCTGACATGTTTCATGGATTATTGTGATGACAGTCGACATGGTTCATGGTGAT
Source organism: Mesoplodon bidens (assembly GCF_964165515.1). Classification (NCBI taxonomy): domain Eukaryota; kingdom Metazoa; phylum Chordata; class Mammalia; order Artiodactyla; family Ziphiidae; genus Mesoplodon; species Mesoplodon bidens. The sequence goes on along the minus strand of NW_027672190.1, from coordinate 432,999 downwards.
GAGAGGGTGATGGACTACTGTGAAGACAGGTGTCAGGGAGCATTGTGATGACATAAGTCATGGTCCATTGTGATGACAAAGGCATGGATAATTGTGATACCAAGTGTCATGAGGGATTGTGATGACAAAGGTAATGGAGCATTGTGTTGAGAAGGGCTTGGAGCATTGTGATGACAAGGTTCATGGAGCATTTTGATTGCAAGTGCATGGAGCATTGTGATGACAAGGGCCAATGAACATTTTAATGACAACGTCGTGAAGCATTGTGATGACAAAGTGCTTGGAGCTTGCTATGACAGGGGTCATCGAGCATTGCGATGAGAAGTGCATGGATAATTGTGATGACAAGAGCCTGTAACATTGTGATGACAATTGTCATGGAGCATTGTGATGAAAATGGAATTAAGCATTGTGATGACAATGTCCTGGAGCATCGTGATGAGAGGACCGTTGAGCCTTGTGATGAGATGTCTCATGGAGCTCTTTGATGAAAAGGGGCATGGAGCATTGTGATTACAGGGGTTGGAGCATTGTGATGACAAGGGCATGGAGCATTGTGTTGAGAATGCCATGAATCACTCTGATGATATGCGTCATGGAGCTTTGTGATGACAAGGGCATGGATCATTGTGATGAAAAAGGCATGGAGCCTTGTCATGACTGGTTTCAAGGAGCTTAAAGATGACAAGTATCAGGGAGTATTGTGATGACAAAATTAATGGAACATTGTGAGTAGAAGACCATGGATAATTGTGACGATGAGCGTCATGGGGCGTTGTGATGACAAGTGTTACGGAACATTGTGATCACAAGATTTTGGAGCATTGTGATCACAAGGTCTTGGAGTATTGTGAAAGAAGGTATCAGGGAGCATTGTGATGCCATATGTCATGGTCAATTGTGATGACAGTGGCATGGAGCATTGTGATGCCAAGTGTCATGGAGGATTGTGATGAAAAGTTAATGGAGCATTGTGATGACAATGTCTTGGAGCATTGTGATGACCTGGGTATGCAACACTGGTCTGAAAATTTTAATGGATTATTATAAAGAGAGTAGGCCTCGAGTATTGTAATGAAAAAGGCACGGAACACTGTGATACGTGGGTCATGGAGGATTGTAATTAAAAGTGCATCGATCAGTGTGAAGACAAGGGCATCCAGGATTGTGATGACAAGCGTCATGGAGCTTTGTGATGACAAGGGCATAGAACAATGGGATGAGACGTTCCATGGAGCATTGCGATGACAATGGCATCGAGCATTGTGATGCCAAGTGTCATGGAGCTTTGTGATGACAAATGTTGGAGCATTTTGATGACAAGGGCATGGTACATTGTGATGAGAATGGCAGGGAGCATTGTGATGACAAGTTTTAAGGAACATTGTGATGACAGGGTTGTTCAGCATTATGATGACAGACGCATGGCACGTTTTGATGACATGGTTCATGGAGCATTGTGATGACAAGTGCATAGACAATTGTGACGAAAAGTGTCATGGATTATTGTGCTGACAAAGTCATGGAGCATTGTTATGACAATGATCAGGGAGCATTGAGATGAGAAGTTCATGGAGCATGTTGGTGACAAAAGTCACAGAGCCTTGTGATGACGAGGGCATGGACAATTGTGATGACAAATGTCATGAAGCATTGTGATGACAGGAGACAAAGAGAATTTTCATAAAAGAGATCATGGAGCATTGTGATGACAAGGGAATGGAGTATTGTGATGACACGGGCATGGAGCATTGGTCTGACAATTTTCATGGATTATTGTGATGAGAGTGTGGGTGGCACATGGTGATGACAAGGGCATGGTGCACTGTGATGACAAGGTTAAGGAATATTGTGTAGAGAGGTGTCAGGGAGCATTGTGAAGACATATATCATGATCCATTGTGATGCCAGGTGACATGGAGGATTGTGATGACAAAGATAATGGAGCATTGTGATGACAAGGTCTTGGAGCATTGTGATGTCAAAGGCATAGAACATTGTGATGACAGGGGAATGTAGCATTAGACTGAGAAGTTTCATGGAATATTGTGAGGACAGTGGGAAAGACACATTGTGATGACTAGGACATGGAGAACTGTGAAGATAAGGTCATGAAGTATTGATTAGAGAGTTATCAGTGAGCATTGTGATGACATGTATCATGGTCCATTGTGATGACAAGGGCTTGGAGCATTGTGATGGCAAGGGCATGGAGCATTGTGATGATAAGGGAATGGAGCATTGTGATGAAAAAGGCATGGAGCTATTTCATGACAGATTACAAGGAGTCTTCTGACAAGTGACAGGGAGCATTTGGATGACAAGTGTTTTGAGCATTGTGATGACACATGCCATAGAGCATTGTGATGAGAAGGGCATGGGATATTGTGATGACAGGCATCATGGAGCATTGTTATGACAAGGGGCATGGAGCATTGTGATGACAATGGCATGGAGAATTGTGATGAAAAAGGCATGGAGCTATTTCATGACTGACTTCAAGGAGACTTCTGACAATTGTCAGCGAGCATTGTGATGACAAGTGTATTGAGAATTTTGATGACAAATGTCATGGAGCATTGTGATGACAAGGGCATGAGATATTGTGATGACAGGCATGATGGAGTGCTATGATGACCAGTTTTATGGAACATTGGGATCACAAGTGTGTGGAGCATTGTGATGACAGAAGTCATGGATCATTTTGATTTCAAGGAGCATGGAGCATTGTGATGACAAGGGTAGAAAGCAATGTGATCCCAAGTTTCATGGAGGATTGTGGTCACAATGGGAATGGAGTATTGTGATGACAATCGCATGGAGCATCGTGATGACAAGGTCATGTAGCATTTTGCTGATGAAGGCTTGGAGCATTTGGATGACAAGTGTCATGGAGCACTGTGATGACAAGCGTCATGGAGCATTGTGATTACAGTGGTCATGGAGCAATGAGATGACAAGGGAATGGATTATTGTGATGGCAAGGGTCATGGAGCATTTTGATGACAGGCGTCATGGAGCATTGTGATGACAGGTGTCATGGAGCATTGTGATGAGAAGGTCATGGAGCATTGGGCTCAAAATGTTCATGGAGTATTTTGATGACATGGTCATGGAGCTTTTTTTATGACAAGTCAATGGAGATTGTGATGAAAAGTTCCTGGAGAATTGTGATGAGAAGACCTTGGAGCCTTGTGATGACAAGTCTCATGGAGCATTCTGATGAAACGGGTCATGGAGCATTGTGATTACAGGTGTCATGGAGCAATTTGAAGAAAACGGTATTGATCACTGTGATGAAAAATACATAGAGCCTTATCATGAACGGGTTCAAGGAGCATACTGAGGAAAAGTGTCGGGGAGCATTGTGATGACAAGTATATTGAATATTGTGATGACAAAGTTCATGAAGCATTGTGATGAGAAGAACATGGATAATTGTTATGACGAGTGTCATGGGGCGTTGTGAAGACAAGGGTTATGGAACATTGTGATCACAAGGGTTTGGAGCATTTTGATGACAGAGGTCATGGAGCATTCTGATTTCATTGTGATGAAAATAGCATGAAGCATTATGATGATGGGCATTTTGCATTGTGATGACAGAGTTCATGGAGCATTGAGATGAAAAGGGTCATGGAGCATTTTGATGACAGGGGTTATGGAACATTGTGATGTCGGGGGTCATGGAGCATTTTGAAGATAAGGTCATGTAGCATTGCGATGACAGGGGTCATGGAACATTGTGATGACAGGGGTGAGGGAGTACAGTGATGACTAGTTATGGAACACTGTGATATCAGTGGTGAGAGAGCATTTTGATGAAAAGTGCATGGAGCATAGGGATGACAATGTTGTGAAGCATTATGATGACAAAAGCATGGCATATGGTGATTACATGGGCCATGGAGCATTGTGCTGACAAGTGCAAAGACAACAATGATGAAAAGGATCATGGAGCATTGTGATGACAAGGGTCAGAGAGCATTGTGATGAGAATTTCAAGGAGCATTGTGGTGACATAAGTCACAGAGTCTTGTGATGACGAGGACATGGACAATTGTGATGACAAATGTCATGAAGCATTGTGATAACTGGAGTCACGGAGAATTTTCATAAATAAGGTCATGGAACATTGTTATGACAAGGGCATGGAGCATTGTGACGACAAGGTCCTGGAGCATTGTGATGAGAAGTGCATGGAGTTTTGTTAAGACAGTTGTCATGGAGCATTGTGATGATATATGTCATGGTCCATTGTGATGACAATGGCATGGAGCATTGTGATGCCAAGAGTAATGGAGGATTGTGATGACAAAGGTAATGGAACATTGTGATGACAAGGGATTGGAGCATTCTGATGACAAGCGTCATGAAGCATTGTGATGACAATGGCATGGAGCATTGTGATGATAAGGGCATGGAGCATTGTGTTGAAAAAGGCATTGAGATATGTCATGAACGAGTTCAAGGAGACTTCTGACAAGTTTCAGGGATCATTGTGATGACAAGTGTATTAAGCATAGTGATGACAATGGTCATGGAGCATTGTGATGACAAGGACATGGAATATTGTGATGACAGGCATCATGGAGCGTTGTGATGACAAGGGTAATGGAGCATTGTGATGACAATGGAATTGAGCAATTTGTTGAGAATCCCCTGCAGCATTCTGATGTCATGTGTCTTGGAGAATTGTGATGACATAAGTCCGGTCCCTTGTGATGACAATGGCATGGAGCATTGTGATGCCAAGTGTCATGGGGGATTATGATGACAAAGGTAATGGAGCATTGTGATGACAAGGGTCATGGAGCATTTGATTTCATTGTGATGACAATAGCATGAAGCATTATGATGATGGACATGGTGCATTGTGATGACAGATTTCATGGAGCATTGAGATGAAAAGGGTCCATGATCATTTTGATGACAGGGGTTATGGAACATTGTGATGTCAGGGGTCATGGAGCATTTTGTTGATAAGGTCATGTAGCATTGCGATGACAGGGGTCAAGGAACATTGTGATGACAGCAGTGAGGGAGTATAGTGATGACTAGTGATGGAACACTCTGATATCAGTGGTGAGAGAGCATTTTGATGAAAAGTGCATGGAGCATTGTGATGACATCATTTATGGAGCATTGTGATGACAATGTTGTGGAGCATTATGATGACAAGCGCATGGCATTTTGTGAGGACACTTGTCATGGAACATTGTGCTGTCAAGTGCATAGACAATTGTGATGACAAGGGTCATGGAGCATGGTGTTGACAACGGCATGGAGCATTGTGATGACAAGGGTCAGAGAGCATTGTGATGAGAATTTCATGGAGCATTGTGGTGACATAAGTCAAAGAGTCTTGTGATGATGAGGACAAGGACAATTGTGATGACAAATGTCATGAAGCATTGTGATGACTGGAGTCACGGAGAATTTTCATAAAAAAGGACATGGAGCATTGTGGTGACAAGGGCCCGGTGAATTGTGATGACAAGGTCATGGAGTTTTGTGAAGACAGTTGTCAGGGAGCATTGTGCTGATATATGTCATGGTCCATTGTGATGACAATGGCATGGAGCAATGTGATGCCAAGGGTCATGGAGGATTGTGATGACAAAGGTAATGGAACATTGTGATGACAAGGGATTGGAGCATTCTGATGACAATGATCAAGAAGCATTGTGATGACAATTGCATGGAACATTGCGATGAAAAGGCATTGAGCTGTTTAATGACAGAGTTCAAGGAGACTTCTGACAAGTGTCAGGGAGCATTGTGATGACAAGTGTATTGAGCATTGTGATGGCATTGGTCATGGAGCATTGTGATGACAAGGATATGGAATACTGAAGAAAGGCATCATGGAGCGTTGTGATGACAAGGGTCATAGAGCATTGTAATGACAATGGCATGGAGCATTTTGTTGAGAATCCACTGGAGCATTCTGATGTCATGTGTCATGAAGCATTGTGATGACATATGTCCGGTCCATTTTGATGACAATGACAGGGAGCATTGTGATGCCAAGTGTCATGGAGCATTATGATGACAAATGTAATGGAGCATTGTGATGACAAGGGCTGGGAGCATTGTGATGACAACTGTATTGAGCATTGTGATGACAAGTGTCATGGAACATTGTGATGACAAGGACATGGAATATTGTGATGACAGGCATCATGGAGCGTTGTGATGACAAGTCATGGGGCATTTTGATGACAATGGTATGGAGCAATTTGTTGAGAATCCCCTGGAGCATTCTGATGTCATGTGTCATGGAGCATTGTGATGACATATGTCCGGTCCATTTTGATGACAATGACAGGGAGCATTGTGATGCCAAGTGTCATGGAGCATTATGATGACAAAGGTAATGGAGCATTGTGATGACAAGGGCTGGGAGCATTGTGATGACAACGCCATAAAGCATTGTGATGACAGGGCAAGGAGCATTGGCCTGACAAGTTTCATGGATTATTGTGATGACAGTGCGCATGGCACATTGTGATGACAAGGGCATGGAACACTGAGATTACAAGGTCATGTAGTATTGTGTAGAGAGGTGTCAGGGAGCATTGTGGTAACATATATCATGGTCCATTGTGATGACAATGGCATGGAGCATTGTGATGCCAAGTGTCATGGAGGATAGTGATGACAAAGGTAATGGAGCTTTGTGATGACATGTGCTGGGAGCATTAAGATGACAAGGACATTGAGCATTGTGATGACAGTGTCATGGAGCACTTGTGTGACAAGTTTCATGGTTTATTGTGATGACAGTGGGCATGGCACATTTTGATGGCAAAGGCATGGTGCATTGTGATGACAAGGTCATGGACTATTGTGAAGACATGTGTCAGGGAGCATTGTGATGACATATGTCATGGACCATTGTGATGACAATGGCATGGAGCATTGGTGATGGCAAGGGTCACGGAAGATTATGATGACAAAGGTAATGGAGCATTGCGATGACAAGGGCTTGGAGCATTGTGATGACAAGGATCATGAAGGAATGTGATTACAAGGGCATGGAGCATTGTGATGACAAGGGCCATTGAAAATTTTAATGACAACGTCGTGAAGCATTGTGATGACAAAGCGCATGGATCTTGCTACGACAGGGGTCATGGAGCATTGGGATGACAAGGGCATGGAAAATTGTAATGACAAGAGCCTGTAACTTTGTGTTGAGAAGTGTCATGGAGCATTGTGATAACAAAGACGTGGAGAATTGTGATGACAAGGGACATTGAGCATCGTGATGGCAAGGGTATGGAGCATTTTTATTGCCAGACCGTGGAGCATTATGATGAGAAGGCCATGGATAATTGTGATGACAAGCTTCATGGATCACTGTAATGACAAGGGGCATGGAGCATTGTGAGGACAGGTTTCAGGAGCATTGTGATGACAGGGGTCATGGAGCATTGTGATGTCGAGGGTCATGGAGCATTCTGATTACAAGCGTGTGGAGTATTGTGATGACAATGGCATGCAGCATAGTGATGACAAGGGCATGGAACATTGTGATGAGAAGGTCTTGGAGTTTTGTGAAGACAGTTATCAGGGAGCATTGTGATGACATATGTCATGGTCCATTGTGATGACAATTGCATGGAGCATTGTGATGCCAAGTGTCATGGAGGATAGTGATGACAAAGGTAATGGAGCGTTGTGATGACAAGGGCTTGGATCATTGTGATGACAAGGTCATGGAACATTGTGTTTATAAGGGCATGGAGCATTGTGATGAAAAAGGCATGTATCTATTTCTGGACAGAGTTCAAGGAGCCTTCTGACAAGTGTCAGGGAGCATTGTGATGACAAGTGTATTGAGCATTGTGATGACAATGTTCATGCAGCATTGTGATGACCAGGGCATGGAATATTGTGATGACAGGCATCATGGAGCGTTGTGATGACAAGGGTCATGGAACATTCTGATGACAATGGCATGGAGCATTGTTTGAGAATGCCCTGGAGCATTCTGATGACATGAGTCATGGAACACTGTGATGACATATGTCCGGTCCATTGTGATGACAATGGCATGGGACATTGTGATGCCTAGTGTCATGGAGGATTTTGATGACAAATGTAATGGAGCATTGAGATGACAACGGCTTGGAGCATTGTGATGACAAGGGTCGTGGAGCATTTTGATTTCATTGTGATGACAATAGCAGGAAGCATTATGATGATGGGCATGGTTCATTGTGAAGAAAGGGTTCATGGAGCATTAAGATGTAAAGGGTCATTGAGCATTTTGATGACAGGGGTCATGGAACATTGTGATGTCAGGGGTCATGGAGCATTTTGATGATAAGGTCATGTAGCATTGCGATGACAGGGCTAATGGAACATTGTGATGACAGGTGTGAGGGAGTATAATGATGACTAGTGATGGAACACTCTAATATCAGTGGTGAGAGAACATTTTGATGAATAGTGCATGGAGGATTGTGATGGCATGGTTTATGGAGCATTGTGATGACAAGGCTGAGGAGCATTATGATGACAAGCACATGACATATTGTGATGATATTGGTCAAGGAGCATTGTCCTGACAAGTGCATAGACAATTGTGATAACAAGGGTCATGGAGCACTGTGGTGACAAAGGCATGGAGCATTGTGATGACAAGGGTCAGAGAGCATTGTGATGAGAAGTTCATGGAGCATTGTGGTGACATGAGTCACAGAGTCCTGTGATGACGAGGGCATGGACAATTGTGATGACAAATGACATGAAGCATTGTGATGACTGGAGCAACGGAGAATTTTCATAAAAAGGTCATGGAGCATTTTGATGACAAGGGCATGGAGCACTGTGATGACAAGATCATGGAGTTTTGTGAAGACTGTTGTCAGGGAGCAGTGTGATGACAAGGTAATGGAGTTCTGTGAAGACAGTTGTCAGGGAGCATTGTGATGATATATGTCATGGTCCATTGTGATGACAATGGCATGGAGCATTGTGATGACAAGACTCATGGAGGATTGTGGTGACAAAGGTAATGGAGCATTCTGATGAAAAGGGATTGTAACATTCTGATGACAAGGGTCATGAAGCATTGTGATGATAATGGCATGGAGCATTGTTATGACAAGTGCATGGAGCATTGTGATGAAAAACACATTGAGCTATTTCATGACACAGTCGAAGGAGACTTCTGGCAAGTGTCAGGGAGCATTGTGATGACAACTGTATTGAGCATTGTGATGACAATGGTCATGGAGCAATGTGATGACAAGGACATGGAATATTGTGATGACAAGCATCATGGAGCGTTGTCATGACAAGAGTCATGGAACATTGTGATGACAAGGGCATGGAGCATTTTGTTGAGAATCCCCTGGAGCATTCTGATATCATGTGTCATGGAGCATTGTGATGACATATGTCTGGTGCATTGTGATGACAATGGCATGGAGCATTGTGATGCCAAGAGTCATGGATGATTATGATGACAAATGTAATGGAGCATTGTGATGACAAGGGCTTTGAGCATTGTGATGACAATGGCACAGAGCAATGTGATGACAGGTGCATGGAGCATTGGCCTGACAAGTTTCATGGATTATTGTGATGACAGTGGGCATGGTGCATTGTGATGGCAAAGACATGGAGCATTGTGATGACAAGGTCATGGACTATTGTGAAGACAGGTGTCAGGGAGCATTGTGTTGCCAAGTGTCATGGAGGATAGTGATGACAAAGGTAATGGAGCTTTGTAATGACAAGGGCTTGGAGCATTGTGATAACAAGGGCATGGAGCATTGTGATGACAATGGCATGGAGCATTGTGATGATAAGGGCATGGAGCATTGTGATGAAAAATGCATGGATTTGTTTCTTGGCAGAGTTCAAGGAGCCTTCTGACAAATGTCCGTGAGCATTGTGATGACAAGTGTATTGAGCATTGTGATGACAATGTTCATGCAGCATTGTGATGACAAGGACATGGAGTATTGTGATGACAGGCATTATGGAGTCGTTGTGATGAGAAGGGTCATGGAACATTGTGATGACAATGGCATGGAGCATTGTGTTGACAATGTCCTGGAGCATTCTGATGACATGCTTCATGGAGCATTGTGATGACATACGACCAGTCCATTGTGATGACAATGGAATGGAGCATTGTGATGCCTAGTGTCATGGAGGATTGTGAAGACACAGGTAATGGAGCATTGTGATGACAAGGGTCATGGAGCATTTTGATTTCATTGTGATGACAATAGCATGAAGCATTATGATGATGGGCATGGTGCATTGTGATGACAGGGTTCATGGAGCATTGAGATGAAAAGTATCTTGGAGCATTTTGATGACAGGAGTTATGGAACATTGTGATGTCATGGGTCATGGAGCATTTTAATGATAATGTCATGTAGCATTGCGATGACAGGGGTCATGGAACATTGTGATGACAGGGGTGAGGGGGTATAGTGATGACTATTGATGGAACACTCTGATATCAGTGGTGAGAGAGCATTTTGATTAAAAGTGCATGGAGCATTGTGATGACATGGTTAATGGAGCATCGTGATGACAAGGTTGTGGAGCATTATGATGACAAGCGCCCGGCATATTGTGATGACATTGGTCATGGAGCATTGTGCTCTCAAGTGCATAGACAATTGTGATGACAAGGGTCATGGAGCATTGTGGTGATAAAGGCATGGAACATTGTGATGACAAGGGTCAGAGAGCATTGTGATGAGAAGATAATGGAGCAATGTAGTGACATAAGTCACAGAGTCTTGTGATGCCGAGGGCACGGAGAATTGTGATGACAAATGTCATGAGGCATTGTGATGACTGGAGTCACGGAGAATTTTCATAAAAAAGGTCATGGAGCATTGTGATGACAAGGGCCTGGAGCAATGTGATGAGAAGTTCATGGAGTTTTGTGAAGACAGTTGTCAGGGAGCATTGTGATATTTTATGTCATGGTCCATTTTTATGACAATGGCATGGAGCATTGTGATGCCAAGGGTCATGGAGGATTGTGATGATAATGGTAAAGGAGCATTGTGATGACAAGGGTTTGGAGCATTCTGATGACAAGGGTCATGAAGCATTGTGATGATAATGGCATGGAACATTGTTATGACAAGGGCATGGAGCATTGTGATGAAAAACACATTGAGCTATTTCATCACACAGTCCAAGGAGACTTCTGGCAAGTGTCAGGGAGCATTGTGATGACAACTGTATTGAGCATTGCATTGTGATGACAATGGTCATGGAGCATTGTGATGACAAGGACATGGAATATTGTGATGACAGGCATCATGGAGCGTTGTGATGACAAGGGTCATAGAGCATTGTGATAACAATGGCATGGAGCAATTTGTTGAGAATCCCCTGGAGCATTCTGATATCATGTGTCATGGAGCATTGTGATGACATATGTCCGGTCCATTGTGATGACAATGGCATGGAGAATTTGATGCCCAGTGTCATGGAGGATTATGATGACATAGGTAATGGAACATTGTGATGATAAAGGCTTGGAACATTGTGATGACAATGGCATAAAGCATTGAGATGACAGGGGCATGGAGAATTGGCCTGATAAGTTTCCTGGATTATTGTGATGACAGTGCACATGGCACATTGTGATGACAAGGGCATGGAACACTGTGATTTCAAGGTCATGGAATATTGAGTAGAGATGTGTCAGGGAGCATTGTGATGACTTATATCATGGTCCATTGTGATGACAATTCCAAGGAGCATTGTGATGCCAAGTGTCATTGAGGATAGTGATGACAAAGGTAATGGAGCTTTCTGATGACAAGGTCTTGGAGCACTGTGATGACAAGGGAATGGGGCATTGTGATGACAGGGTCATGGACTATTGTGAAGAGAGGTGTCAGGGAGCATTGTGATGACATATGTCATGGTCCATTGTGATGACAATGGCATGGAGCACTGTGATGCCAAGTTTCATGGAGGATTGTCATGACAAAGGTAATGGAGCATTGTGATGACAAGGGCTTGGAGCATCGTGATAGCAAGGTTCATGGAGCATTGTGATGACAATGGCATGGAGCATTATGATGATAAGGGCATGGAGCATTGTGATGAAAAGGCATGGATCTATTTCTTGAGAGAGTTCAAGTAGCCTTCTGCCAAGTGTCAGGGAGCATGTGATGACAAGTGTATTGAGCATTGTGATGACATTGTTCATTTAGCATTATGAGGACAAGGGCATGGAATATTGTGCTGACAGGCATCATGGAGCGTTGTGATGACAAGGGTCATGGAACATTTTGATGACAATGGCATGGAGCATTGTGTTGAAAATGCCCAGTAGCATTCTGATTACATGCGTCAAGGAGCATTGTGATGACATATTTCCGGTCCATTGTGATGACAATGGCATGGAGCATTGTGGTGCCTAGAGTCATGGAGGATTGTGATGACAAAGGTAGTGGAGCATTGTGATGACAAGGGCTTGGAGCATTCTGATGAAAAGGGTCATGGGTCATTGTGATGACAATGGCATGGAGCTTTGTGGTGATAAGGTCATGGAGCATTGTGATGAAAAAGGCACGGATATATTTCATGATAGGGTACAAGGAGCCTTCTTCCAAGTGTCAGGGAGCATTGTGATGCATGTGTATTGAGCATTGTGATGAAAATTGTCATGCAGCATTGTGATGACAAGGATATGGAATGTTGTGATGACAACGGTCATGGAACATTGTGATGACAATGGCATGGAGCATTGTGTTGAGAATGCCCTGGAGCATTGTGATGACATGCGTCATTAAGCATTGTGATGACATATGTCCAGTCCATTGTGATGACAAGGGCATGGAACATTGTGATGCCAAGTGTCATGGAGGATTATGATGTCAAAGGTAATGGAGCATTGCGATGACAAGGGCTTAGAGCATTATGATGACAACGGCATAGAGCATTGTGAAGACCGGGGCATGGAGTTTTGGCCTGACAATTTTCATGGATTATTGTGATGACAGTGCACATGACACATTGTGATACAAGGGCATGGAGCACTGTGATTACAAGGTCATGGATTATTGTGTATAGAGGTGTCAGCGAGCACTGTGATGACATATATCATGATCAATTGTGATGACCATGGCATGGAGCATTGTGATGCCAAGTGTCATGGAGGATAGTGATGACAAAGGTAATGGAGCTTTGTGATGACAAGGGCTTGGAGCATTGTGATGACAGTGTCATGGAACATTGGTCTGACAATTTTCATGGATTATTGTGATGACAGTGGGCATGGCGCATTGTGATGGCAAAGGCATGGAGCATTGTGAAGAGAAGGTCATGGCTTATTGTGAAGACAGGTGTCAGGGAGCATTGTGATGACATATATCATGGTTCTTTGTGATGACAATGGCATGGAGCATTTTGATGCCAAGTGTCATAGAGGAATGTGATGACAAAGGTAATGGAGAATTGTGATGACAAGGTCTTGGAGCATTGTGATGACAAGGATCATGGAAGAATGTGATTACAAGAGCATGGAACATTGTGATGACAAGGGCCATTGAAAATTTTAATGACAACTTCGTGAAGCATTGTGATGACAAAGTGCATGGAGCTTGCTATGACAGGGTTCATGGATCATTGGGATGACAATGGCTTGCAGCATTGTGAAGACAAGCGTCATGGAGCATTGTGATTACAAGAGAATGGAGCATTTTGATGAAAAGGACCTTTTAAAAATTTAATGACAACGTCGTGAAGCATTGAGATGACAAACCGCATGGAGCTTGCTATGACAGGGGTCATGGAGCATTGCGATGACAAATGCATTGAAAATTTTGGTGACAACAGCCTGTAACACAGTGATGAGATGTGTCATGGAGCATTATGATGACAAGGACGTCGAGAATTGTGATGCCAGGGGACATGGAACATTGTGATGACCAGGGCATGGAGCATTGTGATGGCAAGACCGTGGAGCATTGTGTTGAGAACACCATGGAAAATTGTGATGTGGAGCGTCATGGAGCACTGTAATGACAAGGGGCCTGGCGCATTTTGATGACAATGACATGGAGCATAGTGTTGTGAATGCCATGGAGCATTCTGATGACATGTGTCATGGAGATTTGTAATGACAAGGACATGGAGCATTGTAATTACAGGTGTTTGGGAGCCTTGTGATTAAAAGGACTTGTATCATTGTGATGAAAAAGGCATTTATCCTTGTCATGGCAAGGTTCAAGGAGCATAATGAGGACAAGTATCAGGGAGCATTGTGATGACAACCCTATTGAGCATTGTGATGACAGAGGTCATGGAGCATTGTGATGAGAAGACCATGGATAAGTGTCGTGATGAGCGTGATGTGTCGTTTTTATGACAAGTGTTTGGAACTTTGTGATCACAAGGGTTTGGAGTATTGTGATGACAAGGTAATGGATTATTGTGGAGACAGGTGTAGGCGATCATTGTGATGAAATATGTCATGGTCCTTTGTGATGACAGTGGCATGGAGTATTGTGATGCCAAGTGTCATTGAGGATTGTGATGCCTAAGGTAATGGACCATTTTGATGACAAGGTCTTGGAGCATTGTGATGACATGGGCATGGAGCATTGTGATGAGAAGGTCATGGAGCATTCTGATGACATGCGTCATGGAGCTTTGTGATGACAAGGCCGTGGGACATTGTGATGGCAGGGGCCATAGAGCATTGTTATGATAGGGGTAATGGAGCATTTTGATGCCCTGGGCATGCAGCATTTTCCTGAAAATTTTAATGGATTATTGTGATGAGAGTTGGCTTGGATCATTGTGATGACAAGGACACGGAACACTGTGATACATGGGTCATGGAGGACTGTAATGACAAGGGCATTGATCATTGTGATGAGAAGGGCATCGAACATTGTGATGACAAACGTCATAGAGCTTTGTGATGACAAGGGCATGGAGCAATGTGATGAGAGTTTTCATGGAGCATTGCGATGACAATGGCTTGGAGCATTGAGATTCCAAGTGTCATGGAGCTTTGGATGACAAATGTTGGAGCATTTTAATGACAAGGGCATGGTGCATTTTGATGAGAAGGCCAGGGAGCATTGTGATGACAGGTTCATGAAGCAATTTGATAAAATATGTCCTGGAACATTTTGATGACAAGGGTTATGGAACATTGTGATATCAGGGGTCATGGAACATTTTGATGATAAAGTCATGTAGCATTGCGATGACAGGTGTCATGGAACATTTGATGACAGTGGTGAGGCAGTATTGTGATGACTTGTGATGGAAAACTCTGATATCAGGGGTGAGAGAGCATTTTGATGAGAAGTGCATGGATCATTGTGATGACAAGGTTTATGGAGCATTGTGATGACAAGTTTGTGGAGCATTATGATGACAAGTGCATGGCACATTTGATGACATGGGTTATGGAGCATTGTGCTGAGAAGCGCATAGACCACTGTGATGAAAAGGGTAATGGAGCATTGTGATGACAAAGGCATGGAGCATTGTGATGACAAGGGTCACAGAGCATTGTGATGAAAAGTTCATGGAGCATTGTGGTGACAAATCTCACAGAGCCTTGTGATGACGAGGGCATGGACAATTGTGATGATAAAGGTCATGAAGCATTGTGATGACTGGAATCACGGAGTATTGTGATGAGAGGGCTATGGAACATTGCAATGACAAGGGCATGGAGAATTGTGATGACAGGGGCACGGGCCATTGGTCTGACAAGTTTCATGGATTATTGTGATGACAGGTGTCATGGAGCATTGTGATGACAGGGGTCAGGGAGCATGGTGATGACAACGGTCATGGAACATTCTGATGAGAAGCTTGTGGAGTATTGTGATGTCAATGGCATGGAACATTGATGTGAAAAATGCATGGAGCCTTTTCATGACATGTTTCACGGATTATTGTGATGACAGGTGTCATGGAGAATTGTGATGACTGGGGTCATGGAACATTGTGATGACAAGTGTCAATGAGCATTGTGATGACTAGGGAATGGAGTATTGTGATGACAGGAATCATGAAGCGTTGTGATGAAAAGTGTTATAGAACATTGTGATCACAAGAATTTGGAGCATCGTGATGACAGAGGTCATGGATCATTTTGATTTAAAGGAGCAAGGAGCATTGTGATGACAAGTGTATGAAGCAATGTTATCCCAAGTTCATGCAGGATTGTGATGACAACCGTATTGAGCATTGTGATGACAAGGTCATGTAGAATTTTGTTGACAAAAGCATGGAACATTGTGATGGCAAGTGTCATAGAGGACTGTGATGACAAGCGTCATGGAGCATTGTGAATACAAGGGTCATGGAGCATTGGGATGACAACGGCATGGATCATTGTGAGGACAAGGGTCATGGAGCATTTTAATGACAAGAGTCCCGGATCATTGTGTTGTCAGGGGTCATGGAGCTTTGTGATGATAGTGGTCATGGAGCATTGTGATGACAGGTGTTATGGAGCATTGTGATGAGAAATTCATGGAGCATTGGGCAGAAAATATTCATGGAGTATTGTGATGACAGGGGTCATGGAGCATTGTGATCACAAGGGAATGGAGCATTGTGATGAGAATGACAGGAGCATTCTGATGACATGTGTCATGGAGCTTTGTGATGACAAAGGCATGTAGCATTGTGATTACAGGGTTCTTGGATCATTGTGATGACAAGGGTCATGGATCATTGTGATGACAAGGCACGGGACTCTGTGATGCATGTGTCATGGAGGATTGTGATGACAAGGGCATGGAACATTGTGATGTTAAGGCCATCCAGCATTGTGATGAGAAGTGCAGGGAGCATTGTGATGAAAATGTCATGGAGCAATTTGATGAAAATTGTCATGGAACATTTTGATGACAGGGGTTATGGAACATTGTGATGTCAGGGGTCATGGAACATTGTGATGAAAAGTGTCTTGGAGCATTTTGATGACAGGTTTTATGGAATATTGTCATGTCATGGGTCATGGAGCATTGTGATGATACGGGCATGTAGCATTGTGATGAGAGGAGTCATGGAACATTGTGATGACAGCGGTGAAGGAGTATTGTGATGACTAGTGATGGAACATTGTTATATCAGTGGTGAGAGATAATTTTGATGAGAAGTCCATGGAGCATTGTGATGATAAGGTTTATGGAGCATTGTGATGACATGGGTAATGTTGCATTGTGCTGAATATTGCATGGAGCATTGTGGTGACAAGGGTCATGGAGCATTTTGCTGACAAAGGATTCGAACATTGTGATCACAAGGGTCACGGAGCATTGTGATGAAAAGTTCATGGAACCATGTGATGACAAACGTCAGAGAGCCTTGTGATGATGAGGGCATGGACCATTTTGAAGACAAAGGTCATGAAACATTGTGATGACTGGAGTCACGGAACATTGTGATGACAGGGGTTATGGAGCATTGTGATGACAAGGACATGGAGCATTGTCATGACATTTACCATGGAGCATTATGATGACAAGCGTCATGGAGCATTGTGATTACAGGTGTCATGGAGCATTGGGATGACAAGTGTCATGGAACATTTTAATGACGAGAGTCCAGAACCATTGTGTTGTCTGGGGCACGGAGCATTGTGATGACAGGGGTCTTGGAGCATTGTAGTGACATGGGTCACGGAGCCATGTGATACCTACGCTGTGGAACATTGCGATGGCAGGGTTCATGGAGCATTGTTATGACAAGTGTAATGTAGCATTGTGATGACAAAGGCATGGAGCATTGGTCTGAAAAGTTTCATGGATTATTGTGATGAGAGTGGGCATGGAGCATTATGATGACAGGAGCACGGAACATTGTGATACATGCGTCATGGAGGATTGTAATGACAAGGGCATGGCGCATTGTGATGAGAAGGGCATTGACCATTTTGATGACAAGTGTCATGGAGCATTGTGATGACAAGGGCATGGAGCGATGTGCTTAGACAGTTCATGGAGCATTGTGATGACAATGTCATGGAGCATTGTGATGCCAAGGGTGATGGACATTTGTAATGACAAAGGTCATGGAGCATTTTGATGACAAGGGCGTGGTGCATTGTGATGAGAAGGGTAGGGAGCATTGTGATGACACGGTCATGGAGCAATTTGATGAAAACTATCATGAAATATGGATAATTGTGATGACAAAGACGTGGATAATTGTGATGACAAGGGACATGGAGCATTGTGATGAACAGGCCATGGAGCATTGTGATGGCAAGACAGTGGAGCATTGTGATGAGAAGACTATGGATAATTGTGATGACGACCATCATGGAGCACTATAATGACAAGGGACATGAAGCATTGTGATGACAGGTGTCATGGATAATTGTGATGACAGGGGTCATGGAACATTGTGATGACAAGTGTCATGGAAAATTCTGAAAACAAGCTTGTGGAGTATTGTGATGATAATGGCATGGATCATTGTGATGAAAATAACATGGAACATTGTGATGAAAAAGGCATGGAGCCTTTTCATGACAGGATTCAAGGAGCATTCTGACGACAAATCTCTGGGATCATTGTGATGACCAGTGTATTGAGCATTGTGATGACAAATGTCATGGAGCATGGTGATGACAAGGGCATGGAGTATTGTGATGACAGGCATCATGAAGCGTTGTGATGACAAGTGTTATTCAACATTGTGATCACAAGAGTTTGGAGCATTGTGATGACAGAGGTCATGGATCATTTGATTTCAAGAAGCATGGAGCATTGTGATGACAAGGGCATGAAACACTGTGATCACAAGGTTCATGGAGTATTTTGATGAGAAGCACAGGGAGCATTTTGATGACAAGGTAATGTAGCCTTTTGATGACAGAGGCATGAAGCATTGTGATGAAAGAGTCACGGAGCACAGTGATGACAGCTGTCGGAGCATTTCATTACAGGGGTCATGGAGCATTTGGATGACAAGGGCATGGATCATTTTGATGAGAATTGTCATGGAGCATTTTGATGAAAAGAGTCCCGAATCATTGTGTTTCAAGGGTCATGGATTATTGTGATGACAGTGGTCATGGGGCATTGTGATGACATGTGTCATGGAGCATTGTGATGAGAATGTCATGGAGCATTTGGCTGAAAATGTTCATGGAGTATTGTGATGGCATGCGTTATGGAGCTTTGTGATGACAAGGGCATGGAGCATTGTGATGAGAAGGCCATGGAGCATTCTGATGACATGAGTCATGGAGATTTGTGAGGACAAGGGCATTGAGCATTGTGATTACAGGGGTCTTGGAGCATTGTGATGACAAGGGTTATGGAGGCTTGTGATGAAAATGTCATGTCACATTGTGATGGCAGGGTTCAAGGAGCATTGTTATGACAGGGGTAATGGAGCATTGTGATGACAAGGGCATGGAGCATTGGTCTGAAAAATTTAATGGATTATTGTGATGAGAGTGGGCATGGAACATTTTGATGAAAAAGGCACTGAACACTGTGATACATTGGTCATGGAGGATTGTAATGACAAGGGCAGGGAGCATTGTGATGAGAAGGGCATCGAGCATATGTGAAGACAAGCGTCATGGAGCTTTGTGATGACAAGGGCTTGGAGCAATGTGATCAGAGGGTTCATGAAGCCTTTTGATTACAATGGCATGGATCCTTGTGATGCCAAGGGTCATGGAACTTTTTGATGACAAATGTCATGGAACATATTGATGACAAGGGGGAGGTGCATTGTGATGAGAAGGTCAGGGAACATTGTGATGACAGTTTCATAGAGCAATTTGATGAAAAGTGTCATGAAACATTTTGATGACAGGGGTTATGGAATATTGTGATGTCAGGGTTCATGGAACATTGCGATGATAAGGGCATGTAGCATTGTCATGACAGGGTTAATGGAACATTGTGATGACAGTGGTGAGGGAGTATTGTGATGATTAGTGATGGAACATTGTGATATCAGTGGTGAGAGAGCATTTTGATGAGAAGTACATGGAGCATTGTGAGGACAATGTTTTCAAGTCATTGTGATGACAAGGTTGTGGAGCATTGTGATGATAAGCGCATAGCACATTTTGATGACATGGGTCATGGAGCATTGTGCTGATAAGCACATGGAACATTGTGATGACAAGAGTCATGGAGCTTTGTGTTGACAAAGGCATGGAGCATTGTGGTGACATGGGTCAGAGAGCATTGTAATGAAAAGTTCATAGAGAATTGTTGTCAAAATGGTCAGAGAGCCTTGTGATGACGAGGGCATAGACCATTGTGATGACAAAGGTCATGAAGAATTGTGATGACTGGAGTCATGGAGCATTGTGGTGACAGGGTTCATGGAGCATTGTGATGACAAGGGCATGGAGCCTTGTGATTACAGGATCATGTAGCATTATTCTGACCAGTTTCTTGGACTATTGTGATGACATTGGGTATGGCACATTTTGGTCACAAGGACATGGAACATTGTGATGACAAGGTCATGGAGTATTATCAAGACATGTGTCTTGGAGCATTGTGATGACATATGTCATAGTCCATTGTGATGACAATGGCATGGAGCATTGTGATGCCAAGTGTCATGGAGGAATGTGATGAAAAAGGTCATGGAACATTGTGATGACAAGGGCGATTGAAAATTCTGATGACAATGTCATGAAGCATTTGATGACAAGCGCATGGAGCTTGCTATGACAGGGGTCAAGGAGCATTGGGATGACAAGTGCAAGGGGAATTGTGATGACAAGGGAATGTAACATTGTGATGAGAAGTGTCATGCAGCATTGTGATGACCAGGGCATGGAGCATTGTGATGGCAAGACCGTGGAGCATTGTGATGAGAAGACCATGGATAATTGTGATGACGAGCCTTATGGAGCACTGTAATGACAGGGGAGATGTAGCATTGTGATGACAGGGGTCATGGAGCATTGTGATGATAGTGTTCATGGAGCATTGTGAGGACAAGGGTCTTGGAGCATTCTGATGACAAGATTGTGGTGTATTGTGATGACAATGGCATGGAGCATTTTGATGAAAAGGGAAAGGAGCATTGTGATGTAAAATGAATGGAGCCATTTAATGAAGGGTTCAAGGAGCATTCTGATGAGAAGTGTCAGGGAGCATTGTGATGACAAAGGTCATGAAACATTGAGATGAAAAGGGCATGGAGTATTGTGATGAGAGGCATCATGGAGCATTGTGATGACAAGTGTTATGGAACATGGTGATCACAAGTATTTGGAGCACTGTGATGACTGTGGTCATGGATCATTTTGATTACAAGGAGCATAAAACATTTTGATGATAAGGGCATGAAGCAATTTGATCCCAAGGTTCTGCAGTATTATGATGACAAGCGAGTGGAACATTGTGATGACAATGTCATGTAGCATTTTAATGACAAAGGCATGGAACATTGATCTGACAAAGGCATGGAGCATTGTGATGTCAAGGGTCACAGAGCATTGTGATGAAAATTTCATGGAGAACTGTGGTGACCAAGGTCCCAGAGCCACGTGATGACGAGGGCATGGACCATTGTGATGACAAAGGCCTTGAAGCATTGTGTTGACTGGAGTCAAAGAGCATTGTGATGACAGGGGTCATGGAGCATTGTGATGAAAAGGGCATGGAGCATTGTGATGACAGGGGCATGGATCATTGTTCTGACAAGTTTCATGGATTATTGTGATGACAATGTGCATGGCGCATTGTGATGACAGGGGCATGGAGCATTGTGATGACAAGGGCATGGCATATTTTGAAGACAGGTGTCAGGGAGCATTGTGATGACTTATGTTATGGT
This sequence comes from Mesoplodon bidens, assembly GCF_964165515.1. Classification (NCBI taxonomy): domain Eukaryota; kingdom Metazoa; phylum Chordata; class Mammalia; order Artiodactyla; family Ziphiidae; genus Mesoplodon; species Mesoplodon bidens. The sequence goes on along the minus strand of NW_027672190.1, from coordinate 411,186 downwards.
CCATTGTGATGACAATAACATGGAGCATTGTGATGAGAAGTGTCATGGAGCATTGTGGTGAAAAAAACGTGGGGAATTGTGATGACAAGGGACATGGAGCATTGTGATGACCAGGACATTGAGCATTGTGATGGCAAGACCGTGGAACATTGTGATGAGAAGATCATGCATAATTGTGATGACGAGCGTCAACGAGCACTGTAATGACAAGGGAAATGAAGCATTGTGAAGACAGGTGTCATGGAGCATTGTGATGACATGGGTCATGGAGCACTTTGATGACAAGCTTCAGGGAGCATTCTGATGAGAAACTTGTGGAGTATTGGCATGACAACGGCATGGAACACTGTGATGAAATGGGCATGGAGCATTGTGATGAACATGACATGGAGTCTTTTCATGACAGGTTTCAAGGGGCATTTTGATGACAAGTGTCAGGGAGCATTGTGATGACAAGCGTATTGAGTATTTTGATGACAAAGGTCATGGATCATTGTGATGACAAGGGCATGGATTATTATGATGACATGCATCATGGAGCGTTGTGATGACAAATGTTATGGAAAATTGTGAACACAAGGGTTTGGAGTATTGTGATGACAGAGGTCACGGATCATTTTGATTTCAAGGAGGATGGAGAATTGTGATGAAAGGCCATGAAGCAATGTGATCCCGAGGTTCATGGAGGATTTTGATGATGAGCGCATGGAGCATTGTGATGACAATGTCATGTAGCATTTTGATGACAAAGGCATGGAGCATTTTGATGAGACAATTCATGGAGCACTGTGATGACAACTGTCACGGAGCATTGTTATTACAGGGGTCATGGAGCATTGGGATGACAAAGGCATGGATCATTGTGATGAGAAGTGTCATATCACATTTGATGACAAGAGTCCCGGATCATTGTGTTGTCAGGGGTCATCAAGTGTTGTGATGACAGTGGTCATGGAGCATCGTGATGACAGTGGTCATGGAGCATTGTGATGAGAATGTCATGGAGCATTGTGATGAGAAGGCCATGGAGCCTGGTCATGAAAATTCTCATATATCATTCTGATGAAAAATGGCATGGGTCATTGTGATTACAGGGTTCTTGGAGCATTGTGATGACAAGGGCATGGAGCATTGTGATGAGAAGTCCATGGAGCATTTTGATGACATATGTCATGGAGCTTTGTGATGACAAGGACATGGGTCATTGTGATTACATGGGTCTTGGAGCATTGTGAAGAAAAGGGCAAGGATCATTGTGATGAAAAAGGCATGGAGCCTTGTCATGACAGGGTTCAAGGAGCATACTCATGAGAAGTGTCAGGGAGCATTGAGATGACAAAGTTAATGGAGCATTGTGATGAGAAGACCATGGAAAATTGTGATGACGAGGGTCATTGGGTGTTGTGATGACAAGTGTTATGGAATATTGTTTTCTCATGGGTTTGGTTCATTGTGATTACAGAGGTCATGGAGCATTTTGATTTCATTGTGATGACAATAGCATGAAGCATTATGATGATGGGCATGGTGCATTGTGATGACAGGGTTGATGGAGCATTGAGATGAAAAGCGGTATGGAACATTTTGACTACAGGAGTCTAGGAATATTGTAATGACAAGGGCATGGGGCATTGTGATGAGAAGGCCATGGAGCATTCTGATAACGTGTTATGGGGCTTCGTGATGACAAAGGCATGGACCATTTTGATTACAGTGGTCGTGGAACACTGTGATTGCAATGATCATGGAGCCTTGTGATGACAAGGCCGAGGAACATAGTGATGGCTGGTGTCATGGAGCATTTTTATGACACGGGTCTTGGAGCATTGTGATGACAAGGTCATGGAACACTGTGATACATGGGTCATGGAGAATTCTAATGACGAGAGCATGGAGGATTGTGATGTGAAAGGTATGGAGCAATGTGATGAGATGGTTCACGGTGCATTTTGATAACAATGGCATGGAGCATTTTGATCCCAAGGGGCATGGAGCATGGTGATGACAAAAGTCATGGAGCATTTTGATGAGAAGTGTGTGGTGCATTGTGATGAGAAAGGCTGGGTGCATTGTGATGACAGGATCATTGAGCAATTTGATGAAAAGGGTCATGGATCACTTTGATGACAGGGGTTATGGAACATTGTGATGTCAGTGTTCATGGAGCATTGTGATGATAAGTGCGTGTAGCATTGTGATGATAGGTATCATCGAACATTGTGATGATAGGGGTGAGGGAGTATTGTGATGACTAGTGAAGGAACACTGTGGTATCAGTGGTGAGAGAGCATTTTGATGAGAAGTGCATGGAGCATTGTGATGACAAGGTTGTGGGGCATTGTGATGACAAGCGCATGGCACATTGCGATGACATGGATCATGGATCATTGTGCTGACAAGCGAAAGGAGCACTGTGATGACAAGGGTCATGAAGCATTGTGCTGACAAAAGCATGTAACATTGTTATGACAATGGTCACAGAATATTGTGTTGAAAAGCTAATGGAGCATTGTTGTGACAAAGGTCACAAAACCTTGTGATGATCAGGGCAAGGACCATTGTGATGACAGAGGTCATGAAGCATTGTGATGACTGGAGTCACTGAGCATTGTGATGACAGGGTTCGTGGATCATTGTGATGACAAGGGTATGGAGCATTGTGATGACAGGTGCATAAAGCATTGGTCTGTAATCACAATGCTCCATGCCCTTGTCATCACAAAGCTCCAAGATGCATGTCATCAGAATTGTCCATGGCTTTCTCATCACAATGTTCCATTCCCTTGTCATCAAAATGCTCCAATACCCATGTAATCACAATGCTCCATGCCCCTTTTCATCTCAATGCTCCATGAACACTGTCATCACAATGCAACATGCCCATCATCATATTGCTTCATGCTATTGTCATCACAATGAAATCAAAATGATCCATGACATCTGTCATCACAATGTTCCAAAGCTTTTGATCACAATGTTCGATAACATTTGTCATCACAAATCCCCATGATGCTCGTCATCACAATTATCCATGGTCTTTTTCTCACAATGCTCCATGACCTTTGTCATCACAATGCTCAATACACTTGTCATCAAAATGCTCCCTGACACTTGTCATCAGTATGCTCCTTGAACCCTGTCATGGAAAGGATCCATGCATTGTTCATCACAATGATCCATGCCCTTTTCATCACAATGTTCCAAGAACCCTGTAATCACAATGCTCCATTCCTTTGTCATCACAATGCTACATGACCCCTGTCACCACAAAACTCCATGAATATTTTCAGCCCAATGCTTCATGATCTTCTCATCACAATGCTCCATGTCCCTTGTCATCACAATGCTCCATGACCATGGTCATCACAACGCTCCATGACCCATGACTACACAATGATCCGGGACTCTTGTCATCAAAATATTCCATGACACTTTTCATCACAGTGCTCAATGACCCTTGTCATCACAATGCTCCAAGCCTTTGTCAGAAAATGCTACATGACCTTGTCATCACAATGCTCCATGCGCTTTTCATCACAATCCTAAATTACCATTGTCATCACAAACCTCTATGACCCTTGTCATCAGAATGCTCCATGACCCCGGTCATCACAATGCTCCATGATACCTGTCCTCACAATGCTCCATGGCCTTTGTCATTACAGTTCTCCATGACACTCGTCATCACAATTTTCCATGGTCTTCTCATCACAAAGCTCCACGGTCTTGCCATCACAATGCTCCATGCCCTGGTCATCACAATGCTCCATGCCCTGGTCATCACAATGCTCCATGTCCCTTGTCATCACAATTCCACACGTCCTTTTCTTCACAATGCTCCATGACATATCTCATCAAAATGCTATATGTTCTTGTCATCACAATTCTCCATGCACTTGTCATTACAATGCTCCATGACCCTTGTCATGGCAAGCTCCATGCACTTCTCATCACAATGCTTCACGACTTTGTCATCAAAATTTTCAATGACCCTTGTCATCAAAATGCCCCAAGCCCTTGTCATAACAATGATCCATTACCTTTTTATTTATTTATTTATTTATTTTTTTGTGGTACATGGACCTCTCACTGTTGTGGTCTCTGTGTTGCAGAGCACAGGCTTCGGACGCTCAGGCTCAGCGGCCATGGCTCACGGGCCCAGCCGCTCCGTGGCATGTGGGATCTTTCCGGATTGGGACACGAACCCGTGTCCCATGAATTGGCAGGCGGACTCTCAACCACTGCACCACCAGTGAAGCTCAATGCTCCATTACCTTTGTCATCACAATCCTCCATGACACTTGGCATCACAATGCTCCATGCAATTGTCATCACAATGAACAATGACATATGTCATCACAATGCTCCCTGACAACTGTCTTCAAAATACTCCATAACCTTGTCATCACAATGCTCCATGCCCTTGTCATCACAATGAGCCATGCCCACTGTCATCATAATAATCCATGAAAATTGTCAGACAAATGCTCCATGCCCCTGTCATCACAATGCTCCATGACACCTGTCATCACAATGTTCCGTGACTCCAGTCATCACAATGTTACATGACCTTTGTCATCACAATCGTCCATGCCCTCATCATCGCAAGGCTCTGTGACACTTGTCACCACAATGCTCCATAAACTTTTCATCACAATGCTCTGTGACCCTTGTCGTCACAATGCTCCATGTCCCTAGTCATCTCAGTGCTCCATGCTCTTGTCAGCCCAATGCTCCATGAAGCATGTCATCACAATATGCCATGTGCTTGTCATCACAATGCTCCACAAATTTGTCAACACAATGCTCCATAAACCTTGTCATCACAATTCTTCCTGCCCTTCTCATCAAAATGCTCTCTCACCACTGATATCACAATGTTCCATCACTAGTCATCACAAGACACACTCACCCGTGTCATCACAATGTTCTATGACACCTGTCATCACAATGCTACATGCCCTTATCATCACAATGCTCCATGAGACGTGACATCACAATGTTCCATAACCTGTGTCATCAAAATGCTCCATGACCCTTTTCATCACAATGCTCCATGACCCCTGACATCACAATGTTCCATAACCACTGTCATCAAAAAGTTCCATGACCCTTTTCATCAAATTGCTCCATGACCCTGTCATCACAATGTTCCATGCCTTTCTCATCACAATGCACCACACCATTTTCGTCCATATGCTCCATGGCATTTGTCATCACAAAGTTCCACGACATTTGGCATCACAATGCTCCATGCCATTGTCATCACAATGCTCCATGAATCCATTCATCACAATGTTCCTTTCCCTTGTCATTAGAAGGATTCATGGTCTTCTCATCACATTGCTCTATGCCCTTGTCATTTGAAGGCTTCATGGTCTTCTCATCACAATGCTCCAGGTCGTTGTCATCACAATGCTCCATTCCCTTGTCATCACAATGCTCCATGACACCTGTCATCACAATACTAGATGAATATTTTCAGCTCAATGCTCCATGACCTTCTCATCATAATGCTCCATAAGCCCTGTTGTCACAATGCTTCATAACCATTGTCATCACAATGCTCCCTGACCCCTGACAACACAATGATCCGGGACTCTTTTCATCAAAATGCTCCATGACATTTGTCATCAAAATGATCCTTTCCCTTTTCAGCCCAATGCTCCATGACCCCTGTAATCACAATGCTCCATGACGCTTGTCATCACAGTGGTCCGTGACACTTGTCATCACAATTCTCCATGCACTTTTCATCATAATACTCCATTACCATTTTCATCACTAACCTCCATAAACCTTAGGATCACAATGCTTCATGCCCTTGCCATCACTATGCTCCATGGTCCTTGAAATCAATATGATTCATGACCTCTGTCATCACAATGATCCAAACCCTTGTGATTACAATATTCTTTAACACTTGTCATCACAACACTCCATGATACCTATCATCACAATACTCCATGCCCTTGTCATCACAGTGCTCCAAAACCTTTGTCATCATAATGCTCATTACACATGTCATCACAATGCTCCCTGACACTTGTCAACAGAATGCTCCTTAAATGCTGTCATAAAAGGCTCCATGCCTTTTTCATCACAATGCTCCTTGCCACTTTCATCACAATGCTCCATGACATTATACTCACAATTCTCCACAAGCTTTTCATCAGAATGCCCCATGACCCATGTCATCACAGTGCTCGATGACCACTGTCATCACAACTTCCATGACCCCTGACAACACAATGATCCGGAACTCTTGTCATCAAATTGCTCCATTACCCTTGTCATCACAATGATCCATGCCGTTTTCATCCCAAAGCTCCAGGACACCTGTAATCACAATGTTCTGTGATGCTTGTTATCACAGTGTTCCATGGCACTTGTCATCACGATGCTCCCTGCCATTGTCAGCAAAATGCTACATGACCTTGTCATCACAATACTCCATGCGCTTGTCTTCACAATACTCCATTACCATTGTCATCACAATCCTCCATGAAGCTTGGGATCACATTGCTTCATGCCCTTGTCATCAAAATGCTCCACGCTCCTTGAAATCAAAATGATCCATGACCTCTTTAATCACAATGCTCCAAACACTTGTGATCACAACGTTCCATAACACTGGTCATCACAACACTCTATGATGCCTGTCATCACAATACTCCATGCCATTTTCATCACAATGCTCCATGACCTCTGGCATCATTATGCTCATTACACTTGTCATCACAATGCTCCCTGACACTTGTTGTCAGAATGCTCCTTGAACCCTGTCATGAAAAGGTTCCTTGCACTTTTCACCACAATGATACATGCCCGTTTAATCACAATGCTCCATGCAATTGTCATCACAATACTCCACAAGCTTGTGATCAGATTACTCCTTGACGCTTATCCTCACAATGCTCCATGGCCTCTGTCATTACAATGCTCCATGACACCTGTCTTCACAATGCTCCATGTCCCTTGTCTTTACAGTGCTCTATGACGCTCATCATCCCAATTATCCATGGTCTTCTCATCACAATGCTACACGGTCTTGCAATCACAATGCTCCATGTCCTGGTCATCTCAATGCTCCATGTCCCTTGTCCTCACAATTCTCCACGTCCTTGTCATCACAATGCTCCATGACACTACTCAATATTATGTTACATGCCCTTGTCATCACAATTTTCCATGCAATTGTCATTGCAATGCTCCATGTCTCTGTCATATCCAGCTCCATGCCCTTGTCATCACAATGCTTCATGACCTTGTCATCAAAATTCTCAATGGCCTTTGTCATCACAATTCACCAAGCCCTTGTCATCACAATGCTCCTTTACCTTTTTCATCACAATCCTCCATGACATTTGGCATCACAACGCTCCATGACATTGTCATCACAATGGACCATGACATATGTCATCACAATGCACCCTGACACCGGTCTTCACAATACTCCATGACCTTGTCATCACAATGCTCCATGCCCTTGTGATCACCTATCACCATGCCCACAGTCATCACAATAATCCATGCATCTTGTCAGACCCATGCTCCATTGCCCTGTCATCACAATGCCCCAATGCCTTCTCATCACAATGCTCCATGACCCCGTCATGAAAATGGTCCTTGACTCCAGCCATCACAATGCTTCATGACCTTTATCATCACAATGGTCCATGCCCTTGTCTTCACAAGGCTCTGTGACTTTTGTCACCACAGTGCTCCATGAACTTTTCATCACAATGTTCCGTGACTCTTGTCATCACAATGCTCCATGCCTTTGTCAGCACAATGCTCCATGACCCTTGTCATCACAATGCTCAATACGCTAGTCAGCACCTTGCTCCATGAACAATGTCATTAAAATGTGCCATGTGCTTATCATCACAATCCTTCACAACCTTGTCATCACAATGCTCCATAAACTTAGTGATCACAATGATCCATTCACTTCTCATCAAAATGTTCTCTCACCGCTGATATCACAATGTTCCATCACTAGTCATCACAATACTCCCTCACCCCGTCCTCAAAATGTTCCATGACCCCTGTCATCAAAATGATACATGTCCTTATCATCCCAATGCTCCATGATCACTGACATCACAATGTTCCATAACCCATGTCATCAAAGTGTTCCTTGATAGTTTTCATCAAATTGCTCCTTGACACTCTGATCATAATGCTTCCTGCCTTTCTCATCAGAATGCACCACTCCCTTTGCATCACAATGCTCCATGACGCTTGTCATCACAATGCTAAATGTCCTTTTCATCCAAATATTCCATGCCCTTGTCTTTACAATCCTCCATGACCCAAGTATCACAGTGTACCGTGCCCTTGTCATCACAATGCTCCAGGTCCACGTTCATCACAATAATCCATGAATATTTTCAGCCAAATACTCCATGACCTTCGCATCACAACGCTCAATACACTTGTTATCACAATGCTCCCTGACACTTGTTGTCATTATGCTCCTTGAACCCTGTCATGTAAAGGATCCATGACTTTTTCATCACAATGATCCATGCACTTTTCATCACAACGCTCCAAGACACCTGTAATCGCAATGCTCCATGCCTTTGTCAGCAAAATGCTACATGACCTATTCATCACAGTGCTCCATTCACTTGTCATCAATATCCTCCATGAAACTTGGGATCACATTGCTTCATGACCCTGTCATCACAATGCTCCATGTTCCTTGAAATCAAAATGATCCATGACCTCTGTCATCACAATGCTCCACACGCTTGTAGTCACAATGTTCCATAACATTTGTCATCACAATGCTCCATGATGTCTGTTATCACAATAATACATGCCATTGTCATCACAATGCTCCAAGACCCCTGTAATCACAATGATCCATACCCCTTTTCAAATCAATGTTACATGAACCCTGTCATCACAATGCACCATGACCATCATCATAATGCTTCATGCTATTGTCATCACAATGGACCATGACATATGTCATCACAATGCTCCATGACCCTTGTCATCACAATGCTCCATGCGCTTGTCAGCACAATGCTACATGACCCATGTCATCACAATGCACCATGCGCTTGTCATCACAATGCTCCACAACCTTGTCATCACAAAGCTCCATAAACGGTGTCATCACAATGCTCCATGCACTTCTCATCAAAATAGTCTCTCACCACTGATATCACAATGCTCCATCTACTTCTCATCAAAATGCTCCCTCACCCCTGTAATCACATTGTTCCATGACACCTGTCACAACAATGCTACATGCCATTACCATCACAATGTTCTATGAACACTGACATCACAATGTTCCATAACCCCTGTCATCAAAATGCTCCATGACCCTTTTCATCACAATGTTCCATGACCCCTGACATCACAATGTTCCATAACCCCGTCATCAAATTATTCCATGACACTTTTCCTCAAATTGCTCCATGACCCTGTCATCACAATGCTCCCTGCCCTTCTCATTAAAATTCACCACGCCCTTGTCATCAAAATGCTCCGTGACATTTGTCATCACAAAGCTCCATGACCCTTGTCATCACAATGCTCCATGACCCCTCTAATCACAATGCTCCATGCACTTGTATTCACAAATCTCCATGACACATGTCATCAGAATGCTCCAAGGCTTCTCATCACATCGCTCCATGCCCTTGTCATCACAATGATTCAAGACCCCTGTGATCACAATGCTGTATGCCCTTGTCATCACAATGCTACATGACACATGTCATCACAAAGCTCTGTGACTCCAGTCATCACAGTGCTTCATGACATTTGTCATCACAATGGTCCATGCCCTCGTCATCACGAGGCTATGTGACTTTGTCACCACAATGCTCCATGAAATTTTCATCAATATGCCCTGTGACTCTTGTCATCACAAGGCTCCATGCCTTTCTCAGCACAATGCTCCATGATCCTTTTCATTACAAAGCTCCATGCTCTTGTCAGAACAATGCTCCAGAACCCATGTCATCACAATGTGCCATGTGTTTGTCATCACAATGCTCCACAAACTTGTCATCACAATGCTCCATAAATCTTGTCATCACAATGCTCCATGCACTTCTCATCAAAATGCTCTCTCACCACTGATATGACAATTTTTCATCACTAATCATCACAATACTCCCTCTCCCCTGTCATCACAATGTTTCATGATCCCGTCATCACAATGCTCCATGCCCCTTTTCATCACGATGCTCCATGAACCCTGTCATCACAATGCACCAGGCCCATCATCATATTGCTTCATGCAATTGTTATCACAATGAAATCAAAATGCTCCATGACCTCTGTCATCACAATGCTCCAAATCCTTGTGATAACAATGTTCCATAACACTTGTCATCACAATGCCCATTGAGACTCTGCATCACAATTATCCATGTCTTGTCATCACAATGCTCAATGACCTTTGTCATCACAATGCACAATACACTTGGCATCACAATGATCCCTGACACTTTTCATCACTATGCTCCTAGCACACTGTCATGACAATGATCCATGCCTTTTTCATCACAATGATCCATGCCCTTTTCATCACAATGCTCCAAGGCCACAGTAATCACAATACTCCATGCCCTTTTCATCAAAAAGCTCAATGACACATGTCATGAGAATGCTCCATGCCCCTTTTCACCTCAATGCTCCCTACCCTTGTCATCACAATACACCAAGACCTCTGTAATCACAATGTTCCATGCACTTTTTCATCAGAATGTTCCAGGAGACTTGTCATCACAAGTCTCCATGGTCTTCTAATAAAAATGCTCCAGGACCTTGTCAACACAATGCTCCATTCTCTTGTCATCACAATGCTCCATGACCCCTGTCATCACAATACTCCATGACTATTTTCAGCCCAATGTTCCATGACCTTCTCATCACCATGATCCATGCACTTCTCATCAAAATGCTCTCTCACCACTGATATCACAATATTCTATAACTCGTAATCACAATACTCCCTCACACCGATCATCACAATGTTCCATGACATCTGTCATCACAATGTTACATGCCCTTATCATCAAAATATTCCATGACCCCTGACATCACAACGTTCCATAACACCTTTCATCACAATGCTCCTTGAACCTTTTCATCACAATGCTCCATGACCCCTGACATCACAATGTTCCATAACCCTTGTCATCAAAATATTCCATGACACTTATCATCAAATTGCTACACGACCCTGTCATCACAATGCCCCCTGCCCTTCTCATCAGAATGCATCACGCCCTTGTCATCAAAATGCTCCATGAGCTTTGTCATCACAAAGCACCATGACCCTTGACGTCACATTGCTTCATGCCATTGTCATCACAATGCTCCATGAACCCTCTCATCACATTGCTCCATTCCCTTGTCATCACAAAGATCCATGACACTTTTCATCACAATTTTCGATGCCCTTCTCATCAAAATGATCCATGCACTTGTCATTACATTCCACCATGACCCATGTATCTCAGTGTTCCGTGCCGTTGTCATCAAAATGCTCCATGCCCACTCTCATCACAAAAATCCATGAAATATTTCAGACCAATGCCCCATGCCCTTGTCGACACAATGATCCATTACCCCTGTCATAACAATGCTCAATGACACTTGCCATCACAATGTTCCACGGCATTGTCATCACAAGGCTCCATGACCTTTGTCATCACAATTCTCCAAAACCACTGTAATCACAATGCTCCATGTCCTTGTCATCACAAAGCTCCATGACGCATGTCATCAGAATGCTCCATGGCCTTCTCATCACAATGCTCCACGCCCTTGTCATCACAAAGCTTCAAGACCCCTGTAATCACAATGCTCCATGCCCATTTTCATCACATTGATCCATGAACCCTTTCATTAAAATGCACCATGCCCATCATCATAATGCTTCATGCTATTCTCATCACAATGAAATCAAAAAGCTCCATGACCTCTGTCATCACAATGCTCCAAGCCCTTGTGAACACAATGTTCCATAACACTTGTCATCACAACGCCCCATGATGCTTGTCATCACAATTATCCATGGTCTTGTCATCACAATACTCCATGACCTTTGTCATCACAATGCTCAATATACTTGTCATCACAATGCTCCCTGACACTTATTGTCAGTATACTCCTTGAACCCTCTCACAAGGCTCCATGCCTTTTTCATCACAATGATCCATGCCCTTTTCATCACAATGCTCCAAGACCCCTGTAATCACAATGCTAACTGTCCCTTTTCATCAGAATTCTCCATGAGACTGGTCAACAGACAACTGCAGGGAATTCTCATCACAATTCTCCAGGACCTTTTCATCACAATGCTCCTTTCCCTTGTCATCACAATGCTCCATGAACCCTGTCATCAAAATACACCATGAATATTTTCAGCCCAATGATCCATGACCTTCTCATCACAAGGCTCCATGACACATGTCATCACAATGCTCCTTGCGCTTGTCAGCACAATGCTCCATGACCTATGTCATCACAATGCACCATGCGCTTGTCATCACAATGATACACAATTTTGTCATCACAACGCTCCATAAATCTTGTCATCACAATGCTCCATGCACTTCTCATCGAGATGCTCTCTCACCACTGATATCACAATGTTCCATCACTAGTCATCACAATACTCCCTCACCACTGTCATCACAATGCTCCATGACACCTGTCATCACAATGCTACATGCTCTTATCATCACGATGCTCCATGACACCTGATATCACAATGTCCCATTACCCCTGTCATCAAAATGCTCCATGACACTTTTCATCACAATACTCCATGACCCTTGCCATCGCAATGTTCCATAACACCTGTCATCAAAATGTTCCATGACTCTTTTCATCAAAATGCTCCAGGACCCTGTAATCACAATGTTCCCTGCCTTTCTCATCACAATGCACTACGCCCTTGTCAACAAAATGCTCCATGACCTTTGTCACCACAAAGCGCTATGACCCGTGGCATCACAATGCTCCATGCCATTGTCATCACAATGCTCCATGAACCCTCTAATCACACTGTTCCTTGCCCTTGTCCTCACAATGCTCCATGACGCTTGTCATCACAATGCTCGATGCCCTTCTCATCACAATGCTCCATGCCCTTGTCATTACAATCCTCCAGGACCCATGTATCACAGTGTTCCTTGCCCTTTTTATCACATTTTTCCATACCCACTCTCATCACAATAATCGATGAAATTTTATAGACCAATGCTCCATGCCCTTGTCATAGCAATGCTCCATGACCGCTGCCATCACAATATTCCACAGCCTTCTCATCACAAGGCTCAATGACCCTTGTCATCACAAAGCTCCAAGATCCCTGTTATCACAATGCTCAATGCCCTTATCATCACAAAACTCCATGACACATATCATGAGAATGCTCCAGGTCATTGTTATCATAGTGCTCCATGCTCTTGTCATCACAATGCTCCAAGACACCAATAATCACAATGCTCCATGCCTCTTTTCATCAGACTGCTCCATGAGACTAGTCATCACAAGAGTCCATGGTCTCCTTATCACAATGCTCTAGGACCTGGTCATCACAATGCTCCATTCCCTTTTCATCATAGTGCTCCATGACCCCTGTCATCACAATACTTCATAAATATTTTCCGCCCAATTCTACATGTCCTTCTCATCACAATGCTCCATGAGCCCTGTCAAAACAGTGCTCCATGACATTTTCATCAAAATGCTCAATACAGTTATCATCAAATTGCTCCCTGACACTTGTCGTCAGAATGCTCCTGGAACCCTTTCATGAAAATGACCCATGCCCTTTCATCACAATGCTCTATGCCCTTGTCATCACAATGCTCCAAGATACCTGTAATCACAATGCACCATGCCCCTTTTCATCTCAATGCTCCATGATCCCTGTCATCACAATGTACCATGTCCATGATAATAATGCTTCATCCAATTGTCATCACAATTAAATCAATATGCTCCATGACCTCTGTCATCACAAACCTCCAAACCATTGTGATCCCAATGTTCCATAACACATGTCATCACAACCCCCCATGACGCTCGTAATTACAATTATCCATGGTCATATCATCACAATGCTCCATGAACTTCGTCATCACAATGCTAAATACACTTATCATCAAAATGCTCCCAGACACTTGCCATCAGTATGCTCCTTAAACCTTGTCGTGACCAGGTTCTATGACTATTTCATCACAATGATCCATGCCCTTTTCACCACAATGCTCCAAGACCTCTGTAATCACAATGCTCCATGCCCTTGTCACCACAAAGCTCCATGATGCATGTCATCAGAATGATCCATGGCTTTCTCATCACTGTACTCCATGCCCTTGTCATCACAATGCTCCAAGACCCCTGTAATCACAATTCTCCATGCCCCTTTTCATCAGAATGCTCCATGAGACTTTTCATCACAAGGCTCCAAGGTCTTCTCATCACAATGCTCCAGGACGTTGTCATTACAATGCTACTTTGCTTTGTCATCACAATGCTCCAATACCCATGTCATCACAATACTCCATGAATATTTTCAGCCCAATGCTCCATGAACTTCACATCACAATGCTCCATGACCCTTGTTATCACAATGCTCCATGGTCTTCTCATCACAATGCTCCAGGAAATTGTCATCATAATGCTCCATTCCCTTGTCATCACCATGATCCATGAGCCCTGTCATCACAGTGTTAAATGACCACTGTCATCACAACGCTCCATGACCCCTGACAACACAATGATCTGGGACACTTGTCATCAAAATGCTCCATGACACTTGTCATTAAAATGATCCATGACCTGGTCACCCCAATGCTCCATGATCACTGTAATCACAATGCTCCATGACGCTTGTCATCACAGTGCTCCATGACACTTGTCATCAAAATGCTCCGTGACTTTGTCTGCAGAATGCTACATGACCTTACATCACACTGCTCCATGCGCTTATCATCTCAATCCTCCATTACCATTGTCATCACAATCCTCCATGAACCTTGGGACCACATTGCTTCATGCCCTTGTCATCACAACGCTCCATGCTCTTTGAAATCAGTATAATCAATGACCTCTGTCATCACAATTCTCCAAACCCTTGTGATCACAATGTTCCATAACACTTGTCATCAAAATGCTCCATTATGCCTCTCATCACAATACTCCATGCCCTTTTCATCACAATGCTCCATAACATTTGTCATCACAATGCTCAATACATTGCCATCACAATGCTCCCTGACACTTCTCATGAGAAAACTCCTTGAACATTGTCATGAAAACGCTCCATGCATTTTTCATCAAAATTATCCATGCACTTTTCATCACAATGCTCCATGACATTTTCATCACACTACTCCAGAAGCTTGACATCAGAATGCACCATTACACTTCTCAACACAATGCTCCATGTCCCCTGTCATCACAATACTCCATGACACCTGTCCTCATAATGCTCCATGACCGTTGTCATTACAGTGCTCCAAGACACTCGTCATCACAATTGTCCATGGTCTTCTCATCACAATGCTCCACGGTCTTGCCATCACAATGCTCCATAGCCTGGTCACCGCAATGTTCCATGTCCCTTGTCATCACAGTTCTCCACCTACTTGTCATCACAATTCTCCATGACACTTATGATCACAATGTTACATGCTCTTGTTATCACAATTCTCCATTCACTTGTCATTGCAATGCTCTATGACTCTTGTCATAGCAAGCTCCATGCGCTTGTCATCACAAAGCTTCACGACCTCATCATCAAAATACCCAATTGCCCTTGTCATCACAATGCTCCATGCCCTAGTCATCACAATGTCCATGACCCTTGTCATCACAATGCTCGAAGACCTTGTTGTCACAATGCTCCATTACTTTGTCATTACAATCCTCCATGACATTTTGCATCGCAATTCTCCATGCCGTTGTCATCACAATGGACCATGACATATGTCATCACAATGCTCCCTGACACCTGTCTTCACAGCACTCCATGACTTGTCATCACAAGGCTCTATGCCCTTGTCATCACAATGCCCCATGCCCACTGTCATCACAATAATCCATGAAATTTATCAGACGAATGCTCCATGCCACTGTCATCACATTGCTCCATACCCTGGTCATCAAAATGCTCCATGACCCTTGTCATCACAATGCTTCATGACCTTTGTCATGACAATTGTTCATGCCCTCGTCATCACCAGGCTCTCTGACCTCTGTCACCACAATGATCCATGAATTCTTCATCACAATATTCTGTCACCCTTGTCATCACAATGCTCCATGCACTTCTCATCAAAATGCTCTGTCACCACTGATATCACCATGTTCCTTCACCAGTCATCACAAATCACCCTCATCCCTGGAATCACAATGTTCCATGACCCCTGTCATCACAATGCTACATTACCTTATCATCATAATGCTCCATGACCAATGACATCACAACGTTTCATAAAGCCTGTCATCAAAATGTTCCATGACACTTTCTATCAAATTTCTCCATGACCCTGTCATCACAACGCTCCCTGCACTTCTCATCACAAAGTCCCAGGCACTTGTCATCAAAATGCTCCATGACATTTGTCATCATAAAGCTCCATGACCCTTGACTTCACAATGCTCCATTCCATTGTCATCACAATTCTCCATGAACACGCTCATCATATTGATCCATGCCCTTGTCATTGCAAAGCTCCATGACAAATTTCATCAAAATGCGTGATGCCCTTCTCATCACAATGCTCCATTCCCTTGTCACCACAAAGCACTATGCCCACTGTCATCACAATAATCCATGAAACTTGTCAGACCAATGCTCCATGTCCCTGTCATCACAAAGCTCCTTGCTCTTTTCATTACAATCCTCCATGGCCCATGTATCACTGTGTTCCGTGCCCTTGTCATCACAATGCTCCATGCCCACTCTCATCACAATAATCCATGACACTTTTCAGACCAATGCTCCATACACTTGTCTTCACAATGCTCCATTATCCCTGTCATAACAATGCTCCATGACGCCTGCCATCACAATGATCCATGCCCTTGTCATCACAAGGCTCCATGACCCTTGTCATCACAAGGCTCCACTGTCTTCTCTTCACAATGCTCCATTCCATGTCATCACAGTGCTCCATTCCCTTGTCATCACAATGCTCAATGACACCTGACATTACAATGCTCCATGAACATTTTCACCCGAATGCTCCATGACCTGCTCATCACAATGCTCTATGACCCCGTAAAACACAATGAACCGGGACTCTTGTCATCAAAATGCCCATGACACTTGTCATCACAGTGATCCATGTCCTTGTCATACCAATGCTCCATGACCCCTCTAATCACAATGCTACGTGACGCTTTTCATCACAGTCCTCCATGACACGTGTCATCACAATGCACCGTGCTCCTTGAAATCAAAATGATCCATGACCTCCGTCATCACAATGCTACAAACCCTTGTGATCACAATGTTCTATAACATTTGTTATGGCAACACTCCATGATTCCTGTCATCACAATATTCAATGCCCTTGTCATCACAATGCTCCATGACTTTTTCATCACAATGCAAAATACACTTGTCATCACAATGCTCCCTGACACTTGTCGTCAGAATTCTCCTTGAAACCTGTCATGAAAACGCTCCATCCCATTTTCATCACAATGCTCCATGCCCTTTTCTTCACAATGCTCCCTGCCATTGTCATCACAATGCTCCACAAGCTTGTCACCAGAATGCTCCATGACCCTTTTCATCACAGTGCTCGATTCCTCTTGAAATCAAAAGGATCCATGACCGCTGTCATCACAGTGCTCCAAACCCTTGTGATCACAAAGTTCCATAACACTTGTCATCACAACGCCCCTTGACGCGCATCATCACAATTTTCCATGTTCTTCTCATCACAATGCTCCATGACATTTGTCATCACTATGCTCAATACACTTGTCATCACAATGCTCCCTGACACTTGTCGTCAGAATGCTCCTTGAGCCCTGTCATGAAAAGTCTCCATGCATTTTTCATCACAATGATCCATGCACATTTCATCACAATGCTCCATGCCATTGTCATAACAATACTCCACAAGCTTTGCATCAGAATGCTCCATGACCCTTGGCATCACAATGCTCCATTACCCCTGTCATCAAAATACTCCATGACACCTGTCCTTATAATGCTCCATGCATCTTGTCATTACAGTGCTCCAAGACACTCGTCGTCAGAATTATCCATGGTCTTCTCATCACAATGCTCCACGGACTTGCCATCACCATGCTCCATGCCCTGTCAGCACAATGTCCATGACCCATGTTATCACAATGCACCATGGCTGGGCCATAACAGCACTCCATAACTTGTCATCATAATGCTCCATAAACTTGTCACCACAATGCTCCATGCTCTCCTCATCAAAATGCTCTCTCACCACTGAAATCACAATGTCCCATCACTAGTCATCACAATACAGCCCCACCCCTGTCATCACAATGTTCCATGGCCCCTGTCATCACAATGCTCCCAGCCTTTTTGGTCACAATGCTCCATGACCCGTGACATCACAATTTTCCATAACGTCTGTCATCAAAATGCTCCACGAGCCTTTTCATCACAATGTTCCATGAACCCTGACATCACAATGTTCCATAAGCACTGTCATCAAAATATTCCATGATACTTTTCATCAAATTGCTCCGTGACCCTGTCATCACAATGCTCCCGGACATACTCATCACAGTGTCCCTCACCCTAGTCATCAAAATGCTCCATGACCTTTGTCATCACAAAGCTCCATGACCCTTGGCATCACAATGATCCATGTCATTGTCATCACATTTCTCCATGAAAACTCTCATTATATTGCTGCAGGCCTATTTCATCACAAAGCTCCATGACGCTTGTCATCACAATGCTCAATCCCCTTCTCATCACAATGCTCCATGCCCTTGTCATTCCAATGCTCCAAGACCCCTGTAATCACAATGCTCCATGCCCATTTTCATCTCACTGCTACATGAACCCTGTCATCAAAATGCACCATGCACATCATCATAATGCTTCATGCTATTGTCATCACAATGAAATAAAAATGTTCCATGACCTCTGTCATGACAATGATCCAATCTCTTGTGATCACAATGTTCCATAACACTTGTCTTCACAATGCCCCATGACGCTCGTCATCACCATTATCCATGGTCTTTGCATCACAATGCTCCATGTCCTTGTCATCACAAAGCTCTATGATGCACGTCATCAGTATGCTCCATGCCCTTCTCAACACAATTCTTCATGTCCTTGTCATCACCATTCTCGTAGACCCCTGTAATCACAATGGTCCATGTCCCTTTTCATCTCAATGCTCCATGAACACTGTCATCACAATGCACCATGCACATCATCATAATGCTTCATGCTATTGTCATCACAATGAAATAAAAATGTTCTATGACCTCTCTCATCCGAATGATACAAACTTTTGAGATCACAATGTTCCATAACACTTGTCATCACAACGCCCCATGACCCTCATCATCACAATTATCCATGGTTTTCTCATCACAATGACCCATGACTTTTGTCATCACATTGCTCAATACACTTGTCATCACAATGCTCCCTGACACTTGTCATCAGTATGCTCCATGAACCCTGCCATGACCAGGCTCCATGAGGTTTTCATCACAATGAGCCATGCCCTTTTCTTCACAATGCTCCAGGAACACTCTAATCACAATGATCCATGACCTTGTCATCAAAAAGCTCCATGATTCATGTCATCACAAAGCTCGATGGTCTTCTCATCACAATGTTCTATGCCCTTGTCATCATGGTACTCCAAGACCGTTGTAATCACAATGCCCCATGCCCATTTTCATGAGAATGCTCCATGAAACATGTCATCAAAAGTCTCCATGGTCTCCTCATCACAATGCTCCATTCCCTTGTCATCACAATGCTCCATTCCCTTGCCATCACAATGCTCCATGACCACTGTCATCACAATACACCATGAATATTTCCAGCCCAATGCTCCATGACCTTCTCATAACCATGCTCCATGACCCCTTTCAACACAATCCTTCATGTCGACTGTCATCATAATGCTCCATGACCCCTGACAACACAATGATCCGGGACTCTTGTCATCCAAATGCTCCATGACGCTTGTCATCCCAATGATCCATGCCCGTGTCATCCCAATGCTCCATGAAACCTGTAATCACAATGCCCCGTGACGCATGTGATCACATTGCTCCATGACCGTTGTCATCACAATAATCCATGCGTTTGTCAGCAATATCCTACATGACCTTGTCATCACAATCCTCCATGTGCTTTGCATCACAATCCTACATGATATTTGGGATCATATTGTTTCATGCCCTTTTCATCACAATGCTCCATGCTCCTTGAAATTAAACTGATCCATGACCTCTGTCATCACAATGCTCCAAACAAGTGTGATCACAATGTTCCATAACACTTGTCATCACAACGTTCCATGATGCCTGTCATCACAATACTCCATGCCCTTGTCATCACAATGCTCCATGACCGTTGTCATCACAATGATCAATACAGTTGTCATCACAATGCTCCCTGACACTTGTCATCAGAATGCTCCTTGAACCCTGTCATGAAAAGGCTCCATGCCTTTTTCATCACAATGTTCCATGCTGTTTTCAGCACAATTCTCCATGCCATTGTCATCACAATACTCCACAAGTTTGTCATCAGAATGCTCCATGACCCTTGTCAGCACAATGAACCATGATCCCTGTCATCACAGTGCTCCATGACACCTGTCATCACAATGATCCATGCCCCTTGTCATTACAGTTCTCCATCATGCTCGTCATCACAATTGTCCATGGTCTTCTCATCAAAATGCTCTACGGTCTTTCCATCACAATGCTCCATTCCCTGGTCATCACAACGCTCCATGTCCCTTGTCCTCACAATTCTCCAAGTCCTTGTCATCACAATGCTCCATGACACTTCTCATCACAATGTTACATGAATTTGTCATCACGATTCTCAATGCACTTGTCATTGCAATGCTTCTTACCCCTGTCATAGCAGGCTCTATGCATTTGTCATCACAATGCTTCACGACATTGTCATCAAAATTCTCAATGGCCCTTGTCACCACAATGCTCCATGCCCTTTTCATCCCAATGCTCCATGAGACTTGTCATCACAATGCTCCAAGCCATTTTCATCACAAGGCTCCATTACCATTGTCATCACAATCCTGCATGACACTTGGCATCACAATGCTCCATGCCATTGTCATCACAATGGACCATGACATATGTCATCAGAATGCTCCCTGACACATGTCTTCACAATATCCATGACCTTGTCATCACAATGCTCCATGCCCTTGTCATCACAAGGCACCATGACTACTTTCATCACAATAATACATGAAACTTGTCATCACAATGCTCCATGACCCCCGTCATCACAATGCTCCTTGACTCCAGTAATCACAATACTTCATGACCTTTATAATCACAATGGTCCATGCCCTCATCATCACAATGCTCTGTCATATTGTCACCATAATGCTCCAAGAGCTTTTCATCACAATGCTCCATGACACTTGTCATCAAAATGCTCCATGCCTTTGTCATCACAATGCTCCATAACCTTTGTCATCAGAGTGCTCCATGCGCTTGTCAGCGCAATGCTCCATGACTCATGTCATCACAATGTGACATGCGCTTCTCATCACAATTCTCCAGAACCTTGTCATCACAATGCTCCATTACACTTGTCATAACAATGCTCCATGAGCCCTGCCATCAAAATGTTCCACGGCCTTGTCATCACAAGGCTCCATGGGACTTGTCCTCACAATGCTCCAAGACCCCTGTAATAACAATTCTCCATGCCCATGTCATCATAGCACTCCATGACACTTGTCATCAGAATGCTCCATGGCCTTCTCATCACAATGCTCTATACCCATGTAATCACAATGCTCCAAGACCACTGTAATCAAAATGCCTCCTACCCCTATTCATCTCAATTCTCCATGAACCCTGTCATCACAAGGCACCATGCCCATCATCATAATGCTTCATGCTATTGTCATCACAATGAAATCAAAATACTCCATGACCTCTGTGATCAAATGCTGCAAACCCTTCTGATCACAATGTTCCATAACACTTGTCATTACAATGCCGCATGATGCTCTTCATCTGAATTATCTGTGGTCTTCTCATCACAATGCTCCATGACCTTTGTCATCACAATGCTCAATACACTTGTCATCACAATGCTCCCTGACTCTTGTCGTCAGTATGCTCCTTGAAACCTGTCATGACATGGTTCCATGCCTTTTTCATCACAATGATCCATGCCCTTTTCATCACAATGCACAAGGACCCTGTAATCACATGCTCCTTGCTCTTGTCATCACAAAGCTCCATGACGCATGTCATCAGAATGCTCCATGGCCTTCTCATAACAAAGTTCCATTCTCTTGTCATCACAATGCTGCAAGACCTCTGTAATCACAATACTCCATGCTCGTTTAAATGAGAATGCTCCATGAGACATTTCATCACAAGGATCCATGGTCTTCTCATCACAATGTTCCAGAAACTTATCATCAAAATGCTCCATTCCCTTGTCATCACAATGCTCCATGACCCCTGTCATCACAATACTCCATGAATAATTTCAGACCAATGCTCCATGAACTTCTCATCATAATCCTCCATAACACCTGGCATCAAAATGCCCCATGAAATTGTCATCACAATGGACGATAACATATGTCATCACAATGCTAACTGACAACTGTCTTCACAATACTCCATGACCTTGTCATCACAATGCTCCATGACCCATGTAATCACAATGCTCCGTGACACTTGTCATCACAGTGGTCAAAGACGCTTGTCATAACACGGTTGCATGCCTTTGTCAGCAAAATGCTACATGACCTTGTCATCACAATACTCCGTTACAATTGTCACCACAATCCTTCTTGAACCTTGGGATCACAATGCTTCATGACATTTTCATCAAAATGCTCCATGCTCCTTGATATCAAAATGATCCATGACCACTGTCATCACAATGCTCCAAACACTTTTGATCACAATGTTCCATAACACTTGTCATCACAATGCTCCATGATGCCTGTCATCACAATACTCCATGCCCTTGTCATCACAATGCTCCATGACCTTTGTCATCACAATGCTCAATACACTTGTCATCACAATGCTCCCTGACACTTGTCGTCAGAATGCTCCATGAACCCTAACATGAAAAGGCTCTATGCGTTTTTCATCACAACGCTCCATGCCCTTTTCATCACAATGCTGCATTCCATTGTCATCACAGTACTCCACAAGCTTGTCATCAGAATGCTGCATGACACTTGTCATCACAATGTTCCATGTCCCTATCATTTCAGTGCACCATGAGGCTCGGCTTCACAATTATCCATTCTTCTCATCTCAATGCTCCTCTGTCTTTCCATCACAATGCTCCATGCCCTGGTCATCACAATGTTCCATGTCAATTGTCATAGAAAGCTTCATGTGCTTGTCATTACAATGCTTCACGACCTTGTCATCAAAATTCTCAATGGCCCTTGTCATCACAATGCTCCATGCGCCTTGTCATCACAGTGCTCCAAGCCCTTGTTATCACAATGCTCCATTACATTTGTCATCACAATCCTCCATGACACGTGGAATCACAATGCTCCATATCATTCTAATCACAAAGGACCATGACATATGTCATTGCAATGCTCCCTGACACCTCTCTTCACAATATTCCATGACCTTGTCATCACAATGTTCCATGCCCTTGTCATCACAATGTGCCATGCCCACTCACATCACAATAATCCATGAAAATTGTCAGACCAATATTCCATACACCTGTCATCACAATGCTCCATGCCCTTGTCATCACAATGCTCCATGACTGCTGTCCTCGCAGTGTTCAGTGACTCCAGACATCACAATGCTTCATGACCTTTGTCATCACAATGGTCCATGCCCACGTCATCACAAGGTTCTGTTACATTTGTCACCACAATGCTCCATGAACTTTTCATTGTAATGCTCCGTGACCCTTGATATCACAATGCTCCATGCCTTTGTCAGCACAATGCTCCTTGACCTTGTCATCACAATGCTCCATGCACTTGTCAGCAAAATGCTCCACAACATTGTCATCAAATTCTCCATAAACATTGTAATTGATATGCTCCATGCACTTCTCATCAAAATGCTCTCTCACCACTGATATCACAATGTTCCACCACTAGTCATTAAAATACTGCAACACCCCGTCATCATAATATTCCATGACCCCTGTCATCACAATGCTATATGACCTTATCATCACAATCCTCCATTACCACTGACATCACAATGTTCCATAAACACTGTCATCAAAATGCTTCATACCCTTTTCATCACAATGCTGCATTCCTTTGTCATCAGAGTACTCCACAAGCTTGTCATCAGAATGCTCCATGACCCATGTCATCACAATGCTCCATGTGCCTTGTCATTACAGTGCTCCAATACGCTGGTCTTCACAATTATGCATGGTCTTCTCATCACAATGCTACACGGTATTTCCATCACAATGCTCCATGCCCTGGTCATCACAATGTTCCATGTCCATTGTCATCACAATTCTCCACGTCCTTGTCATCACAACGCTCCATGACACTTCTCATCACAATGTTACAAGCTCTTGTCATCACAATTTGCCATGCACTTGTCATCGCAATGCTCCAGGACACATGACATCACAATGATCCATGCAATTCTCATCGCAATGGACCAGGACGTATGTCATCACAATTCTCCTTGACACCTATCTTCACAATATTCCATGACCTTGTCATCACAATGCTTCATGCTCCTTGAAATCAAAATGATCCATGACGTCTGTAATCACAATTCTCCAAACACTTGTGATCACAATGTTCCATAACACTTGTCATCACAGCACTCCATGATGCCTGCTATCACAATACTCCATTCCCTTGTCATCACAATGCTTCATGACCTTTGTCCTCACAATGGTCAATACACTTGTCCTCACAATGCCCCCTGACACTTGTCATTAGAATGCTCCTTGAACTCTGTCATGAAAAGTCTCCATGCCTTTTACATAATAATGATCCAGGCACTTTTCATCAAAATGCTCCATGCCATTGTCATCACAATGCTCCACAAGCTTGTTACCAGAATCCTCCATGACACTTGTCATCACAATACTACATGATCCCTCTCATCACAATGGTCCATGACACCTGTCATCACAAGGCTCCATGCCCCTTGTAATTACAGTGCTCCATGACGCTCATCATCAAAATTATCCATTGACTTCACATCAAAATGCTCCACGGTCTTGCCGTCACAATGCTCCATGCCCTGGTCATCACAATGCTCCATGTCCCTTGTCATCACAATTCTCCACCTCCTTGTCATCACAAGGCTCCATGACACTTCTCATCACAATGTTACATGGTCTTGTCATCACAATTCTCCAAGCAATTCTCATCGCAATGTTCCATGAACCCTGTAATAGCAAGGTCCATGCACTTGTCATCACAACGCTTCATGAACTTGTCATCAAAATTCTCAATGCCCCTTGTCATCAAAATGCTCCATGCACTTGTCAGCACAATGCTCCATGACCCATGTCATCACAATGCACCATGTGCTTGTCATCAAAATGCTCCACAACCTTGTTATTACAATGCTCCATAAACATTGTCATCACAATGCACCAGGCAATTCTCATCAAAATGCTCTGTCACCACTGATATCACAATGTTCCATCACTCGTCATCACAATACTTCCTCACCACTGTCATCACAATATTCCATGACCCCTGTCATCACAATGCTACATGCCCTTATAATCACAATGCTCCATGACACCTGACAACAGAATGTTCCATAATCCCTGTCATCAAAATGTTCCATGAAACATTTCATCTCAATGCTCCATGACCCTTGACATCACAATGTTCCATAAACCCTGTCATCAAAATTCTCCATGACCCTTTTCATCACAATGCACGAGGACCCCTGACTTCCCAATATTCTATAACCACTGTCATCAAAATATTCCATGACACTTTTCATCAAATTTCTCCATGACCCTCTCATCACAATGCTCCCTGCCCTTCTCATCACAAGGCCACAGGCACTTTTAATCAAAATGCTCCCTGACATTTGTCGTCACAAAGATCCATGACCCTTAGGATTACAATGCTCCAGGCCATTGGCATCACAACTCTCCATGAACCCTCTCATAACATTGCTCCATGCACTTGTCATTGCAAAGCGCCATGACACATTTCATCAAAATGTGCGATGTCCTTCTCATCAAAATGCTCCATGTTCACTCTCATCACAATAATTCATGAAACTTTTCAGACCAATGCTCCATGCCCTTGTCATCAAAATGCTCCATTACATTTGTCATAACAATGCTCCATGACCCCTGCCATCACAATGATCCACGGCCTTGTCATAACAATTCTCCATGACCCTTGTCATCACAATGCTCCAAGTCCACTGAAATAACAAATCTTCATGCCCTTGTAATCACAAAGCTCCATGACACATGTCATCAGTATGCTCCATGGTATTCTCATAACAATGCTTCATGCCCTTGTCATCACAATGCTCCAAGACCCCTCTAATCACAATGTTCCATGCCACTTTTCATCTCAATGCTCCATGATCCCTGTCATCACAATGCACCATGCCCATCATCATAATGCTTTCTGCTATTGTCATCACAATGAAATCATAATCCTCCATGACCCCTGGCATCACAATGTTCCACGGCCTTGCCATCACAAGGCTCCAAGACACTTATCATCACAATGCTCCAGGACACCTGTAATCAAAATGCTCCATGCCCCTTTTCTTCTCAAGGCTCCATGTACCCTGTCATCACAATGCACCAAAACCTTGTGATCACAATGTTCCGTCACACTTGTCATCTCTGCGCCCCATGACACTCATCATCACAATTATCCATGGTCTTCTCATCACAATACTCCATGACCTTTGTCATCACAATGCTCAATACATTTGTAATCACCATGCTCCCAGACACTTCTGGTCACAATGTGCCTTGAACACTTTCAAGAAAAGGCCCCATGTCTTTTTCATCACAAGGCTCCATGCCCTTTTCATCACAATGCTCCAAAATCTTGTCATCAGAATGCTCCATGACCCATGTCATGACAATGCTCCATGACACCTGTCATCACAATGATCTATGCCCCTTGTTATTATAATGCTCCATGACGTTCGTTATCACAATTATCCATGGGCTCTTCATCACAATGCTCCGCGGTCTTGCCATCACAATGCTTCTTGCCCTGGTCATCACAATGCTCCATGTCCCTTGTCATCACAATTCTCCACGTCCTTGTCATCACAATGCTCCATGACATTTCTCATCACAATGTTACATGCTCTTGTCATCACAATTCTCCATGCACTTGTCATTGCAATCTTCCATGACCACTGTCATGGCAAGCTCCACGCGTTTGTCATTACAATGCTTCAGGACATTGTCATCCAATTTCTCAATGGCTCTTGTCATCACAGTGCTCCATTGCCTTATCATCACAATGCTCCATGAACCTTTTCATCACAATGCTCCAAGCCCTTTTCATCAAAATGCCTCAATTCATTTGTCATCACAATCCGCCATGACACTTGGCATCATAATGCTCCATGCCATTGTCTTCACAATGGACCATGACGTATGTCATCACAATGCTCCCTGACACCTGTCTTTACAATAATCAATGACCATGTCATCACAATGTTCCATGCCCTTATCCTCAAAATGTGCCATGCCCAATGTCAACACAGTAATCAATGAAATATGTGAGACCAATGTTCCATGCCCCTGTCATCACAATGCTCAATGCCCTTGGCATCACAATTCTCCCTGTGCTTGTCAGCACAATGCTCAATGACACATGGCATTACAATGTGCCATGCACTTCTCATCACAATGCTCCACAACCTTGTCATCAGTGTGCTCAATAAACTTTGTCATCACAATGCCCCATGCACTTCTCATCAAAATGCTCTCTCACCACTAATATCACAATGTTCCATCACTAGTAATCACAATACTCCCTCACACCTGTCATCACAAAGCTACATGCCCTTATCATCACAATGCTCCATGAACCCTGACATCACAATGTTCCAAAAGCCCTGTCATCAAAATGCTTCATGACCCTTTTCATCACAATGGTCCATGACCCAGTTCATCAAAATGTTCCATGACCACTGATATCACAATGTTCCCTAACCACTGTCATCACAAAGTTCCATGACACTTTTCAAAAAAGTGATCCATGACAATGTCATCACAATGCTCCCTGCTTTCTCATCACAATGCACCACCCACTTGTCATCAAAATGCTCCATGACCTTTGTCATCACAAATCACCAAGACCCTTGGTGTCACAATGTAACATGCCATTGTCATCACAATGTTACATAAACCCTCTCAACCCATTGCTATATGCCCTTGTCATCTCAAAGCTCCAAAACGCTGGTCATCACAAAGCACGATGCACTTCTCATCACAATGCTCCATGCCCTTGTCATTACAATCCTACATGACCCATGCATCACAGTGTTCCGTGCCCTAGTCATCACAATGCTCCATGCCAACTGTCATCACAATAATCCAATATATTTCTATCCAATGCTCCATACTCTTGTCATCAAAATGCTCCATTACCCCTGTCATAACAATGCACCATGACCACTGCCATCACAATGTTCCACGGCCTTGTCATCACAAGTCTCCATGAATCTTGTCATCACAATGCACCAGTACCCATGTAATCACAATGCTCCATGCCCTTGTCATCACAAATCTCCATGACACATGCCTTCAGAATGCTCCAAGTCTTTCTCAACACAATGCTCCATGTCCTTCTCATCACAATGCTCCAAGACCAGTGTAACCACAATGTTGTATGCCCTTTTTCATCTCAATGCTCCATGAACCCTGTCATCAAAAGGCAGCACGCCCATCATCATAATACTTCATGCTATTGTCATCAAAATGAAAGCAAATTGATCCATGACCTCTGTCATCACAATGCTCCAAACCCTTGTGATCACAATGTTTGATAACACTTGTCATCACAACGCCCCTTGACGCTCGTCATCACAATTATCCATGGACTTCTCATCACAATACTCCATGAACTTTTTCATCACAATGCTCAATACACTTGTAATCACAATGCTCCCTGACACTTGTCGTTTGTATGCTCCTTGAACCCTGTCATGAAAAGGCTCCATACTTTTTTCATCACAATGGTCCATGACCTTTTCATCAAGATGCTCCAAGACACCTGTAATCACAAAGCTCTAAGCTCATATTCATCAGAATGCTCCATAAGACTTGTCATCACAAGGCTCCATCATCTTCTCATCACAATGCTCCAGGAACTTGTATTCACAATGCTCCATTCCCTTGTCATCAAAATGCTCCATGAACCCTGTCATAGCAATACTCCATGAACATTTTCAGCCGAATGATCCATGAACTTCTCATCACAATGCTCCATGAGCCCTGACAACACAATGATCAGGGACTCTTGTCATCAAAATGCTCCATGACACTTCTCATCACAATGCTAGAAGCCCTTGTCATCACAATGCTCCATTACCTTTGTCATCACAATCCTCCATGACACTGGGCATCACAATGCTCCATGCCTTTGTCATCACAATGGACCATGACATATGTATCACAATGTTCCCTAACACCTGTCTTCACAATAATCCATGACCTTGTAATCACAAGGTTCCATGCCCTTGTAATCAAAATGTGCCATGCCCACTGTTATCAAAATAATCCCAGAAAATTGTCAGACCAAAGCTCCATGCCCATGCCATCACAATGCTCCATGCCCTGGTCATTACAATGCTCCATGACACCTGCCATCACAATGTTCCACAGCCTTGTCATCACAAGGCTCCATGACCCTTGTCATCACAATGTTCCAAGACCCCTGTAATCACTAAGCTCCATGCACCTTTTCATCTCAATACACCATGGACCCTGTCATAACAACGCAGCATGCCCATCATCATAATGGTTCATACTATAGTCATCACAATGAAATCAAAATGCTGCATGACCTTTGTCATCAAAATGCTCCAAACCCTTGTGATCACAATGTTGCAAAACATTTTTCATCACAAAGCACCTTGATGCCCGTCATCACAATTATCCATGGTTTTCTCATCACTACGATCCATGACCTTTGTCATCACAATACTCAATACACTTTTCATCAAAATGCTCCCTGACACTTGTCGTCAGTATGTTCCTTGAACCCTCATGACAAGGCTCCAGTCATTTTTCACCACAATCATCCATGACCGTTTCATCGCAACGCTCTAAGACGACTGTCATCACAATGCTCCATTCTCTTGTCATCACAAAGCTCCATGACGCATGTCATCAGAATGCTCCATGGCCTTCTCATCCCAATGCTCCATGCCCTTGTCATCACAATGCTCCAAGAGCCCTGTTATCACAATACACCATGCACCTATTCATCAGAATGCTCCATGAGACTTGTCATCACAAGGCTCCATGGTCCTCTCATCTCAATGCTCCAGGACCTTGTCATCACAATGCTCCATTCACTTGTCATCACAATGCTCCATGACCCCTGTCATCACAATACTCCATGAATATTTTCAGCACAATGCTCCATGAAATTCTCAGCACTATGCTCCGTGACCCCTGTCATCACAATGCTCCATGACCACTGTCTTCACAATTCTCCATGACCCCTGACAACACAATGATCTGGGACTATTGTCATCAAAATGCTCCATGACACTTGACATCACAATGATCCATGCCCTTGTCATCCCAATGTTCCATGACACGT
The DNA here is from genome assembly GCF_964165515.1 of Mesoplodon bidens. NCBI lineage: Eukaryota > Metazoa > Chordata > Mammalia > Artiodactyla > Ziphiidae > Mesoplodon > Mesoplodon bidens. Next base: position 380,158 of record NW_027672190.1, on the reverse strand, counting down.
GTAAGCACAATGCAACGTTACGCATGACATCACAGTTCTCTATGACTCTTGTCATCAAAATGCTCCACCCCTTTGTCAGCAAAATGTTACATGACATTTTCATCACAATACAACATGTTCTTGTCATCAAAATACTCCATTACCATTATCATCACAATCCTCCATGAACCTTGGAATCATATTGCTTCATACCCTTGTCATCACAATGCTCCATGCTCCTTGAAATCAAAATGTTCCATGACCTCTGTCATCACAATGCTCGAAACCCATATGATCACAATTCTCCATAACACTTGTCATCACAAAACGCCATGACGCTCGTCATCACAATTATCCATTGTCTTCTCATCACAACTCTACATGATCCCTGACAACACAATTATCTGCAACTCTTGTCATCAAAATGCTCCATGACACTTGTCATCACAGTGAACCATGCTGTTGTCATCCCAATGCTCCATGACCCATGTAATCTCAATGCTCCGTGATGCTTGTCATCCCAGTGCTCCATGACACTTGCCATCACAATTCTCCATTCCTTTGTCAGCAAAATGCTACATGACCTTGTCATCACAATGCTCCATGTGCTTGTCATCAAAATCCTCCATGAACCTTTGGATCACATTGCTTAATTCACTTGTCATTACAATGCTCCATGCTCCTTGAAATCAAAATGATCCATGACCTCTGTCACCACAATGCTCCAAACACTTGTGATCACAATGTGCCATAACCCTTGTCATCACAACGCTCCATGATGACTGTCATCACAAACTCCATGCCCTTGTCATCACAATGCTCCATGATACTTTTCATCACAATGCTCAAAACACTTGTCATCACAATGCTCCATGACACTTGTCGTCAGTATGCTCCATGAACCTGTCATGAAAAGGCTCCATTCCTTTTCATCACATGGCTCCATTCCCTTTTCATCACAATGCACCATGCTGTTGTCATCACTATACACCACAAGCTTGTCATCAGAATGCTTCATGATTCTTGGCTTCAAAATGTTCCATGAACTCTGTCATCACAATGCACCATGCCCATCATCATAATGCTTCATGCTATTGTCATCACAATGAAATCAAAATGCTCCATGACCTCTATCATCACAATGCTCCAAACGCTTATGATCACATGGCTCCATAACACTTGTCATCACAAAGCGTCATGACGCTCGTCAACACAATTATCCATTGTCTTCTCATCACAACTCTCCATGACCCCTGACAACACAATTATCTGTGACTCTTGTCATCAAAATGCTCCATGACCCTTGTCATCACAGTGAATCATGCTGTTGTCATCCCAATGCTCCATGACCCATGTAATCTCAATGCTCCGTGACACTTTCATCCCAGTGCTCCATGACACTTGCCATCACAATTCTCCATTCCTTTGTCAGCAAAATGCTACATGACCTTGTCATCACAATGCTCCATCTTCTTGTCATCACAATCCTCCATGAACCTTGGGATCACATTGCTTAATGCACTTGTCATTACAATGCTCCATGCTCCTTGAAATCAAAATGATACATGACCTCTGTCATCACAATGCTCCAAACCCTTGTGATCATAATTTTCCATAACACTTGTCATCACAACGCTCCATGATGCCTGTCATCAAAATACTCCATGCCCTTGTCATTAAAATGCTCCATGACATTTGTCATCAGAATGCTCAATACACTTGTCATCACAATGCTCCATGACACTTCTCATCACAATGTTACATGCTCCTGTCATCACAATTCTCCATGCACTTGTCAACACAATGCTCCATGACCACTGTCATAGCAAGCTCCATGCGCTTGTCATCACAATGCTAAATGACCATGTCATCAAAATTCTCAATGGCCCTTGTCATCACAATGCCTCATGCTCTTGTCATCACAATGCTCGATGCTCCTTGAAATCAAAAGGCTCCATGACCTCTGTCATCACAATGCTACAAAACTTGTGATCACAATGTTCCATAACACTTGTCATCACAATTATCCATGGTCTTCTCATCACAATGCTCCATGACATTTGTCATCACAATGCTCAATACACTTGTTATCACATTGCTCCCTGACACTTCTCATCAGTATGCTCCTTGAACCCTGTCATGATAATGCTCCATGCGTTTTTCATCACAATGATCCATGCTTTTTTCAACACCATACTCCAAGGTCCCTATAATCACAATGTTCCATGCCTTTGTCATCACAAATCTCCATGACACATGTCAAAACAATGCTCCAAAGCCTTCTCATAACTATGATCCATGCCCTAATCATCACAATGCTCCATGAACCCTGACAACACAATGTTCCATAACCCCTGTCATCAAAGTGTTCCAAGACCCTTTTCATCAAATTGCCCCATGACCTTCGCATCACAATGCTCCTTACCCTTCTCAACACAATACACTTCCCCCTTGTCATCAAAATGCTCCATGACGTTTGTCATCACAAAGCACCATGTCTTGGCATCACAATGCTCCATGCCATTGTAATCACAATGCTCCATGAACCGTCTCTTCAAATTGCTCCATGCCCTTCTCATCACAATGCTCCATGACGCTTGTCATCACAACGGTCAATGCATTTCTCATCACAATGCTCCATGACTTTCTCATTACAATCCTCCATGACACATGTATCACAGTATTCCGTGCCCTTTGACATCACAATGCTCCATGCCCACTCTCACCCCAATAAGACATGAAACTTTTCATACCAATTCTCCCTGCCCTTGTCATCACAATGCTCCATTACCCCTGTCATAACAATGCTCCATGACCCCTGTGATCATAATGTTTCATGGTTGTGTCATCAAAAGGCTCCATGACCCTTGTTATCACAATGTTCCAAGACACCTGTAATCACAATGCTCGATGACCTCTGACAACACAATGATCCGGGACTCTTGTCATCATAATGCTCCCTGACACTTGTCATGACAATGATCAATGCCTTTGTCATCCCAATGCTCCATGACCCCTGTAATCACAATTCTCCGTGACGCTTGTCATCACAGTGCTTCATGAACATTGTCATCACAAAGTTCCATACCTTTTTCTGTGAAATCCTACATGACCTTGACATCATAATGCTCCATGCGCTTCTCATCACAATCCTCCATGAACTTCGGATCACATTGCTCCATACACTTGTCATCTCAATGCTCCATGCTCCTTTAAATCACAATGCTCCATGATGACTGGCATCACAATGCTCAAAATACTTGTGATCACAATGATGCATAACACATGACATCACAATGCTCCATGATGCCTGTCTTCACAATACTCCATGCCCTTATCATCACAAAGCTCCATGACCCCTGACAAACCAATGCTCCAGGACTCTTGTCATCAAAATGCTCCATGACCTTGTCATCACAACAATCCATGCCCTTGTCAGCCCAATGCTCTACGTCCCCTGTAATCACAATGCTCTGTGACGCTTGTCATTAGAGTGCTCCATGACAATTGTCACCACAAGGCTCCATGCACTTATCATCAAAATGGTCCATAACCATTGTCATCACAATGCTCCATGCCTTTGTTAGCAAAATGTTCATGGAGTATTGTGATGAAAAGGGATTGGAGCATTGTGATGACAAGGTCCTGGAGGATTGTGATGAGAAGAACATGGAGCCTTGTTATGACAAGTCTCATTGGGTATTCTGATGAAAAGGGGCATGGAGCATTGTGATTAGAGGGGTCTACGAGCATTGTGATGACCAGAGCATGCAGCATTTTGATGAGTAGGACATGGAGGATTCTGAAGACCTGCGTCATGGAGCTCTATGATGACAAGGTCATGGAGCTTTTTGATTACAGGTGTCTTGGAGCATTGTGATGAAAAGGGCATGGACCATTGTGATGAAAATGGCATGGAGCCTTGTTATGACAGGTTTCAAGGAGCATACTGATGACAAGGGTCAGGGAGCATTGGGATGACAAGTGTTTTGAGCATTGTGATGACACATGTCATAGAGCATTGTGATGACAAGGGCATGGAATATTGTGATGACAGGCCTCATGTTGCGTTGTGATGACAAGGGTCATGGAGCATTGTGATGACAATGTCATGGAGCATTGTGATGAAAAAGCCATGGAGCTATTTCATGACAAACTTCAAGGAACCTTCTGACAAGTGTCAGCGATCATTGTGATGACAAGTGTATTGAACATTGGGATGACAAAAGTCATGGAGAATTGTGAGGAGAAGGGCATGGAATATTGTGATGACAGGCATCATGGAGACGTGTGATGACCAGTGTTATGGAACTTTGTGATCACAACGGTTTGGAGCATTGTGATGACAGAAGTCATGGATCATTTTGATTTCAAGGAGCATAGAGCATTGTGATGACAAGGGTAGAAAACAATGTGATCCCAAGTTTCATGGAGGATTGTGGTCACAATGGGAATGGAGTATTGTGATGACAAGTGCATGGAGCATTGTGATGACAAGGTCATGTAGCATTTTGCTGACAAAGGCATGGAGTATTGGGATTACAAGTGTCATGGATCACTGTGATGACAAGCGTCATGGAGCAATGTGATTACAGTGGTCATGGAGCATTGGGATGACAAGGGCATGGATTATTGTGATGGCAAGGGTAATGGAGCATTTTGATGAAAGGCGTCACGGAGCATTGTGATGACAGGTGTCATGGAGCATTGTGATGAGAAGGTCATGGAGCATTGGGCTGAAAATGTTCATGGAGTATTGTGATGACAGGGTCATGGAACATTGTTATGACAAGGGATGGAGCCTTGTGATGACAAGTTCCTGGAGCATTGTGATGAGAAGACCATGGAGCCTTGTGATGAGAAGTCTCATGGAGCATTCTGATGAAAAATGTCATGGAGCATTGTGATTACAGGGGTCATGGAGCAATTTGATGAAAACGGCATGGGTCATTGTGATGAAAAATACATAGAGCCTTATCAGGAACGGGTTCAAGGAACATAGTGACGAGAAGTGTCGGGGAGCATTGTGATGACAAGTATATTGAACATTGTGGTGACAAAGTTCATGGAGCATTGTGATGAGAAGAACATGGATAATTGTTATGACGAGTGTCATGGGGCTTTGTGATGACAAGTGTTATGGAACATTGTGATTACAAGGGTTTGGAGCATTTTGTTGAGAGAGGTCATGGAGCATTTTGATTTCATTGTGATGACAACAGCATGAAGCATTATGATGATGGGCATGGTGCATTGTGATGACAGGGTTCATGGAGAATTGAGATGAAAAGTGTTATGGAACATTGTGATTACATGGTACTTGGAGCATTGTAATGAGAAGGCCATGGAACTTTCTGATGAAATGCGCCATGGAGCATTGTGCTGACAACGCCGTGGAACATTGTGATGGCAAGGGTCATGGAGCATTGTTATAACAGAGGTCATGGAGCATTGTGATGACAAGTTTCATGGAACATTCTGATGACAAGCTTGTGAACTATTGTGATGATAATGGCATGGAGCATTGTGATGAAAAGTACATGAAGCATTGTGAAGAAAAATGCCTGGATCCGTCTCATGACACGGTTCAAGGAGCATTTTGACCATAAGTGTCATGGATCATTGTGATGACATGTGTATTGAACATTGTGATGACAAATGTCATGGAGCATTGTGATGACAGAGGTCATGGAGCATTTTGATTTCATTGTGATGACAATACCATGAAGCATTATGATGATTGTCATGGTGCATTGTGATGACAGTGTTCATGGAGCAGTGAGATGAAAAGGGGCATGGAGCATTGTGATTACAGGGGTCTTGGAGCATTGTGATGACAAGGGCATGGAGCATTGTGATGAGAATATCAGGGAGCATTCTGATGACATGCGTCACAGAGTTGTGTGAGGACAAGGGCATGGTGCATTGTGATTACAGGGGTCTTGGAGCATTGTGTTGACAAGGGTCATGGTGCCTTGTGGTGACAAAGCCGTGGAACATTGTTATGGCATGAGTATTGGAGCATTGTTATGACAAGTGTAATGGAGCATTGTGATGACAAGGACATCGAGGTTTTTAATGAAATATTTCACGGATTATTGTGATGAGAGTGGGCATGGAGCATTGTGATTAGAAGGGCATGGAACACTGATACAGGGGTCATGGAGCATTCTGATGCCAAGGGTCATGGAGCTTTGAGATGACAATAGTCATGGAGCATTTTGATAACAAGGGCGTGGTGCATTGTGATGAGAACGGCAGGGGGCATTGTGATGTCAGGGTCATGGAGCAATTTGATGAAAAGTGTCATGGAACATTTTGATGAGAGGTGTTATGAAACACTGTGATTTCAGGGGTCATGGAGTATTGTGATGAAAGGGGTCATGGAGCATTGTGATGATAAGGGCATTTACCATTTTGATGAAATTGTATTGGAACATTTTGATGACAGGACTAAGGGAGTATTGTGATGACTAATGATGGAACATTGTGATATCAGTGGTGAGAGAGCATTTTGATGAGAAGTGCATGGAGCATAGTGATGAAAAGTTTATGGAGCATTGTGATGACAAGGTTGTGGGTCATTGTGATGAAAAGTGCATGGTGCATTGTGATGACTTGTGTCATGGAATATTCTGATGACATGCTTGTGGAGTATTGTGATGACAATGGCATGGAACATTGTTATGAAAAGATCATGGAGCATTGTGATGAAAAAGGCTTGGAGCCTTTTCATGACAGGTTTCTAGGAGCATTCTGACGACCAAGTGTCAGGGAGCATTGTGATGACATGTGTATTGATCATTGTGATGACAAGGTCATGGAACACTGTGATGACAAGGGCATGGAATATTGTGATGACAGTCATCATGGAGCGTTGTGATGACAAGTGTTATGAAACATTGTGATCACAAGGGTTTGGAGCATTGTGATGACAGAGGTCATGGATCATTTTGATTTCAAGGAGCATGGAGCATTGTGATGACAAGGGCATGAATCAATGTGATCTCAAGGTTCATGGAGGATTGTGATGAGAAGCACATGGAGCATTGTGATGACAATGTCATGTAGCATTTTGATGACAATAACATGGCGAATTGTGATGACAAGGGGCACGGAGCACTGTAATGACAACTATCACGAAGCATTGAGATTACAGGGGTCATGCAGCATTGGGATGAAAAGGACATGATTCATTGTGATGACAAGTGTCATGGAGCATTTTGATGACAAGAATCTCGGATCATTGTGTTGTCGGGGGTCATGGAGCGTTCTGATGACAGGGGTCATGGAATATTGTGATGACAGCGGTCATGGAGCATTGTGATGAGAAGTTCATGGAGCATTTAGCTGGACATATTCAGTGAGTATTTTGATGACAGGGGTCATGGAGCATTGTGTTGACAAGGGAATGGAGCATTGTGATGACAAGTTCCTGGAGTAATGTGATGAGGAGACCATGGAGCCTTGTGATGACAAGTCTCATGGAGCACTCTGATGAAAAGGGGCAAGGAGCATTGTGATTATGTGGTCCTTGAAGCATTGTGATGACAATGGAAAGGAACATTTTGATGAGGAGGCCATGGAGCATTCTGATCACATGCATCATGGATCTTTGTGATGACAAGGGCATGGAGGATTCTGATTACAGGGTTCTTGGTGCTTTTTGAAGACAAGGGACATGAAGCCTTTTTATGACATGGCCGTGGAACATTGTGATGGCAGGGGTCATGGAGCATTGTTATGACAGGGGTAATGGAGCATTGTGATGACAAATACATGGAGAATTCATCTGAAAAGTTTCATGGATTATTGTGATGCTTGTGGGCATGGAACATTTTGATGAAAAGGGCATGGAACACTGTGATACATGGGTCGTGGAGGATTGTAATGACAAGGGCATGGATCATTGTGATGTGATGGGCATTGATCATTGTGATGACAAGCGTTATGGAGCTTTGTGATGTCAAGGGCATGGAGCAATGTGATGAGATGGTCCATGGAGCATTCTGATGACAATGACATGGAGCATTGTGATGCCAAGGGTCATGGAGCTTTGTGATGACAAGATCAATGAGCATTTTGATGACAAGGGCGGGGTTTATTTTGATGAGAATTTCAGGCAGTATTTGATGAAAGGGTCATGGGGTAATTTGATGAAAAGGGTCATGGAACATTTTGATGAAAGTTGTTATGGAACATTGTAATATCAGGAGTCATTGAATATTGTGATGATATGGGCATGTAGCATTGTGATGACAGGTGTCATGGAACATTGTGATGACATGGGTGAGGGTGAATTGTGATGACTCGTGATTGAAGATTGTGATATCAGTGGTGAGAGAGCATTTTGAAGAGAAGTCCTTGGAGCATTGTGATGACAAGTTTTATGGAGCATTGTGAGGACAAGGTTGAGGAGCATTTAATGACAAGCACGTAGCACATTGTGATGACATGAGTCATGGAGCATTGTGCAGACAAGCGCATGGAGCATTGTGAATGACAAGAGTCATGGAGCATTGTTCTGACAAAGACATGGAGCACTGTGATGGCAAGGTTCACAGAGCATTGTGATGAAATGTTCCGGATCATTTGTTGAAAAGGGTCACAGAGCCTTGTGATGACGAGGGTATGGACCACTGTGATCACAAAGATCATGAAGCATTGTGTTGACTGGTGTCACGGAGCAGTGTGATGACAGTGGTCATAGAGCATAGTGATGACAAGGGGATGGAGTATTGTGATGACAAGGGCCAGGGAGTATTCTGATGACAATCTTGTGGAGTATTGTGATGACATTGGCATGGGGCACTGTAATGAAAACGGTATGGAGTATTGTGATCAAAAGGACATGGAGTCTTTTCATGACAGGGTTCAAGAAGCATTCTGATGACAAGTGTCAGGGAGCATTGTGATGACAAGTGTATTAAGCATTGTGATGACAAAGGTCATGGATCATTGTGATGACAAGGGCATGGAGTATGGTGATGACAGGCTTCATGGAGCGTTGTGATGACATGTGTTATGGACCATTGTGATCACAAGGGTTTGGTGCATTGTGATGACAGAGGTTATGGATCATTTTGATTTCAAGGTGAATGGAGAATTTTGATGACAAGGGCATGAAGTAATGTGATCCCAATGTTCAAGGAGGATGGTGATGACAGGCGCATAGAGCATTGTGAGGAAAAGTTCATGTAGCATTTTGATGACAAAGGCATGGAACATTGTGATGACAAGTGACATGGAACACTGTGATGACAAGCATCACGGAGCATTGTGATTGCAGGGGTCATGGAGCATTGGAATGACAAGGGCATGGATCATTGTGTTCACAAGTGTCATGGAGCATTTTGATGAATGTGTCCCGGATCATTGTGTTGTCAGTGGTCATGGAGCATTGTGATGACAGGGGTCATGGAGCACTGTGATGAGAAGGTCATGGATCTTTGGGCTGAAAATGTTCATGGAGTATTGTGATGACAGGCGTCATGGAGCATTGTGATGACAAGGGAATGGAGCATTGTGATGAGAAGGTCGTGGAGCATTTTGAAGGGAAGACCATGGAGCCTTCTGTTGACAAGTCTCATGGAGCATTCTGATGAAATGTGGCATGGAGCATTGTGATTACCAGGGTTTTGGAGCATTGAGAAGATAAGAGCATCGAACATTGTGATGACAATAATCCCGGATCATTGTGTTCTCAGGAGTCAAGGAGCATTGTGATGACAGTGGTCATGGAACATTGTGCTGACATGGGTCATGGAGCATTGTGATGAAAATGTCATAGAGTATTGGGCTGAAAATGTTCATGGAGTATTGTGATGACAGGCGTCATGGAACATTGAGATGACAAGGGAATGGAGCATTGTGTGACAATGTTCTGGAGCATTGTGAGAAGAAGACCATGGAGCCTTGTGATGACAAGTCTCATGGAGAATTCTGAGGAAAAGGGGCATGGAACATTGTGATTACAGGGCTCTTGGAGCATTGTGATGACAAGGGCATGGAGTACTGTGATGAGAAGGCCATGGAGAATTCTGATGATATGCGCCATGGAGCTTTGTGATGACAAGGACAGGGAGCATTGTGATTACAGTGGTCTTGGAGAATTGTGATGAAAAGGGCATGGATCATTAAGATGAAATAGGAATGGAGTCTTGTCATGACAGTGTTCAAGGAGCATACGGACGACAAGAATGAGGTAGCATTGTGATGACAATTGTATTGAGCATTGTCATGACAAAGGTCATGGAGCATTGTGATGAGAAGACCATGGATAATTGTGATGACGAGCATCATGGGGCGTTGTGATGACAAGTGTTATGGAATATTGTGATCACAAGGGTTTGGAGTAATGTGAAGACAGTGGTCCTGCAGCATTTTGATTTCATTGTGATGACAATAGCATGAAGCATTATGATGATGGTCATGGTGCATTTTGATGACAGGGTTCATGGAGCATTGAGATGAAAAGGGGCATGGAGCATTGTGATTACAAGGGTCTTGGTGTAATGTGATGACAAGGGGATGGAGCATTGTTGTGCGAAGTCCATGGAGCATTCGGATGACATGCATCATGGAGCTTTGTGATGACAATAGCATGGAGCATTGTGATTACAGTGGTATTGGAGCATTTTGATGACAAGTGTCATGGAGCCTTGTTATGACAAGGCCGTGGAACATTGTGAATATATGGGTCATGGAGCATTGTTATGACAGGGATAATGTAGCATTGTGATGACAAGAGCAAGCAGCATTGGTCTGAAAAATTTCATGGATTATTGTGATGAGAGTGGGAATGGAGCATTGTGATGAAAAGGGCACAGAACACTGTGATACATGGGTCATGGAGGATTGTAATGAAAAGTTCATGGAGCATTGTGATGCCAATTGTCTTGGAGCTTTGTGATGACAAAGTCATGGAGCATATTTATGACAAGTGCATTGTGCCTTGTGATGAGAAGGGCAGGGATCATTGTGATGACAGGGTCGTGAAGCACCTTGATGGAAAAGGTCCTGTAACATTTTGATGACAGTGGTTATGGGATATTTTGATGTCAGTGGTCATGGTGTTTGTGATGAAAAGGGTCATGGAGCATTTGATGACAAGGTTTATGGAATATTGTAATGTCAGGCGTCATGGAGCATTGTGATGATAAGGGCATGTAGCATTGTGATGACAGGTGTTGTGGAACATTGTGATGACAGGGATGAGGGAGTTTTGTGGTGACTATTGATAGAAGATTGTGAAATCATTGGTGAGAGAGCATTTTGATGAGAAGTGCATGGAGCATTTTGATGACAATGTTGTGGAGCATTGTGAAGACAAGGTTGTGGAGCATTGTGATGACAAGTGCATGGCTCATTGTGATGACATAGGTCATGGAGCAATGTGCTGACAAGTGCATTGAGCATTGTGATGAAAGGGTCATGGAGCATTGTGCTGACAAAGGCATGGAGCATTGTGATGACAAGGGTTACAGAGCATTGTGATGAAAAGTTCATGGAGCATTGTGGTGACAAATGTCACAGAGCCTTGTGATGATGAGGGCATGGACCACTGTGATGACAAAGGTCATGAAACATTGTGTTGACTTGAGTCAAGGAGCATTGTAATGACAGGGGTCATGGAGCATTGTGATGACAAGTGCATGGGACATTGTGATGAGAAGGCCATAGAGAATTCTGATGACAAGTGTCATGGAGCTTAGTGATGTCAAGTCCATGGAGCATTGTGATTAAAGGGGTCTTGGAACATTGTGATGACAAGGGTCATGGAGCCTTGTGATGACAATACCATGGAACATTGTGATGGCAGGAGTTATGGAAGATTGTTTTGACAGGGGAAATGGAGCATTGTGATGACAAGGGCTCAGAAAACTGTGATACATGGTTCATGGGGGAGTGTAATGACAATGGCATGGAGCATTGTGATGAGAAGGGCATCGAGCATTGTGATGACAAGCGTCATGGAGCTTTGAGGTGACAAGGGCATGGAGCAATGTGATTAGAGTGTTCGTGGAGCATTGTGATGACAATGGCATGGAGCATTGTGATGCCAAGGGTCTTGGAGCTTTTTGATGACAAAGGTCATGGAGCATTTTGATGAGAAATTTGTTGTACATTTTGATGACAGGGGTTATTGAACATCGTGATGTCAGGGGTCATGAAGCGTTGTGATGATAAAGGCATGTAGCATTGTGATGACAGATGTTATGGAACATTGTGATGACAGGGATGAGGGAGTATTGTGATGACTACTGATAGAACATTGTGATATCAATGGTGACAGAACATTTTGATGACAAGATTTACGGAGCATTGTGATGACAATGTTTATGAAGCATTGCAAAGACAAGGTTGTGGAGCATTGTGATGACAAGTGTATGGCTCATTCTGATGACATGGCTCATGGAGCATTGTGTTGACAATGGCATCGAGCATTGTGATGACAAGGGTCACAGAGCATTGTGATGAAAAGTTCATGGAGCATTGTGGTTACAAAGGTCATAGAACCTTGTGATGACGAGGGCATGGATCATTGTGATTACAAGGGTCATGAAGCATTGTGTTGACTGGTGTCACGGAGCATTGTGATGACAGGGTTCATGGAGCACTGTGATGACAAGGGCAGGGAGCATTGTTATGACATGGGCCTGGAGCATAGTTCTCACAAGTTTCATGGATTATTTTGATGACATTGGGCATGGTGCATTGTGATGACAAGGACATGGAATATTATGAAGACAGTTGTCAGGGAGCATTGTGATGACATATGTAATGGTTCATTGTGATGACAATGGCATGGAGAATTGTGATGCCTAATGTCATGGAGGATTGTGATGATAAAGGTAATGCAGCATTGTGATGACAAGGGCTTGGAATATTGTGATGACAAGGGTCATGGAGTATAGTGATGACAAGTGCATGGAGCGTTGTGATGAAAATGGACATTTATAATTTTGATGGTAAGGTCATGAGTCACTGTGATGACAAGCGCATGGAGCTTGCTATGGCAGGGTTCATCGAGCATTGTGATGAGAATTGCATGGAGAATTGTGATGACAATGGCATGTAACATTTTGATGAGAAGTGTCATGGAGCATTGTGATGACAAGGCCATTGATAATTGTGATGACAAGGGTCATGGAGCATTGTGATGACCAGGGCATGGAACATTGTGATGGCAAGACTGAAGCATTGAGATGAGGAGGCCATGGATAATTGTGATGATGAGTGTCAAGGAGCACGGTAATGACAATGGGCATGGAACATTGTGATGACAGGTGTCATGGAGCATTGTGATGAAAAGGGTCATGAAGAATTCTGATGACAAGCTTGTGGAGTATTTTGAAGAAAATTGCATGGAGCATTGTGATGCAAAGAGCATGGAGCATTGTGATGAATAAAGCATGGAGCTTTTTCATGACAGGGTTCAAGGAGCCTTCTGAAGACAAATGTCAGGAATATTGTGATGACAAGTGTATTGAGCATTTTGATGACAAACGTCATGGAGCATTTTGATGACAAGGGCATGGAGTATTGTGATGACTGTCATCATGGAGAATTGTGGTGACAAGTGTTATGGAACATTGAGATCACAAGGGTTTGGAACAATGTGATGACACATGTCATGGATCATTTTGATTTCAAAGAGCATGGAGCATTGTTATGAAAAAGGCATGAAGCAATGTGATCCAAAGTTTCATGGAGGAATGTGATGACAAGCGCATGGAGCATTGTGATGTCAATGTCATATAACATTTTGCTAACAAAGGCATGGAGCATTGTAATGACAAGTGTCATGGAGCACTGTGATTTCTAGTGTCACAAAGCATTGTGATTACAGTGGTCATGGAGAATTGGGATGACAACGGCATGGCATATTGTGATGACAAGTGTCATGGAGCATTTTGATGACAAGTGACCGGGATCATTCTGTTGTCAGGGGTCATGGAGCATTGTGATGACAGTGGTCATAGAGCATTGTGATGACATGGGTCATGGAGCATTGTGATGAGTAGGTCATGGAGCACTGGGCTGAAAATTTTCATGGAGTGTTGTGATGACAGGGTTCATGGAGCATTGTGATGACAAGGGAATGGAACATTGTGATGACATGGTCCTTGAGCATTGTGATGAGAAGGCCGTGGAGCTTTGTGATGATAAATCTCATGGAGCATTCTGATGAAAAGGGGCATGGAATATTGTGATTAAAGGGTTCTTAGATCATTGTGATGACAAGGGCATGCATCATTGTGATGAAAAAGGCATGGAGCCTTGTCATGACAGGGTTCAAGGAGTATACTGATGACAAGTGTCCGGGAGCATTGTGATGACAAGTATATTGCGATTTATGATAACAAAGTTCATGGAGCATTGTAAAGAGAAAACCATGGATAATTGTGATGATGAGCATCATGGGGCATTGTGAGGACAATTATTATGGAACATTGTGAACACAAGGGTTTGGAGCATTGTGATGACAGAGGTCATGAAGCATTTTGATTTCATTTTGATGACAATAGCATGAAGCATTATGATGATGGGCATGGTGCATTTTGATGACAGGGTTCATGGAGCATTGAGATAAAAAGTGGCATAGAGCATTGTGACTACAGCGGATTTGGAGCATTGTGATACAAGGGCATGGCACATTGTGATGAGAAGGCCATGGACAGTTTTGAAGACATGCATCATGGAGCTTCATGATGACAAGGGCATGGAACATTGTGATTACATGTGTCTTGGATCATTGTGATTGCAAGGGTCGTGGAGACTTGTGATGACATAGCCGTGGAATATTGTGATGACAGCGGTAATGGAGCATTGTTATGACAGATGTAATGGATCATTGTGATTCAAGGGCATGGTACACTGTGATACATGGTTCATGGAGGATTATAATGACAAGGGCAGGGTGCATTGTTATGAGACGCGCATGGAGCAATGTGATGTGAGGGTTCATGGAGCATTGTATTGACAATGGCGTGGAGCATTTTGATGCCAAGGGTCATGGAGCTTTGTGATGAAAAATGTCATGGAACATTTTGATGACAAGGGCATGGTGCATTGTGATGAGAAGGGCAGGGTGCATTTTGATGACAGGGTCATGGAACAATTTGACAAAAAGTGTCGTGGAACATTTTGATGACAGGGTTTATGGAACATTGTGATGTCAAGGGTCATATAGCATTGTGATGAAAATGGTCATGGAGCATTTTGATGACAGGGGTTATGGAACATTGTGATGTCAGGGTTCATGGAGCATTGTGATGATAAAGACATGTAGCATTGTGATGACAGGTGTCATGGACATTGTGATGACTGGGGTGAGGGAGGATTGTGATGACTAGTGATGGAACATTGTGATATCAGTGGTGAGAGAGCATTTTGATGAGAAGTGCATGGAGCATTGTGATGACACCTTTTAAAGGAACGTTGTGATGACAAGGTTGTGGAGCATTGTGATGACAAGCACATGGCGCACTGTGATGACATTGGTCATGTAGCATTGTGCTAACAAGCACATGGGGCATTGTGATAACAATTGTCATGGAACATTGTGCTGACAAAGGCATGGAGCATTGTGATGACAATGGTCACAGAAAATTGTGATGAAAAGCTCATGGAGCATTATGGTGATAAAGCTCACAGAACCTTGTGATTACGAGGCCATGGACCATTGTGATGACAAACGCCATAAATCATTGTGATGACTGGAGTCATGGAGCTTGTGATGACAGGGGTCATGGAGCATTTTGATGACAAGGGTATCGAGCATTGTGATGACAACGTCATGGATTATTGTGTAGACAGATGTCAGGGAGCATTGTGATGACATATGTCATGGTCCATTGTGATGTCAATTAGCATGAAGCATTATGGTGAAGGGCATGGTGCATTGTGATGACAGGGTTCATGGAGCATTGAGATGAAAAGGGGCATGGAGCATTGTGATTACAGGGGTCTTGGAGCATTGTGATGACAAGGGCATGGGACATTGTGCTGAGAAGGCCATGGAGAATTCTGATTACAAGTGTCATGGGGCTCCGTGATGACAAGTTCATGGAGCATTGTGATGACAAGGGCATGGAACACTGTGATACATGTGTCATGGAGGATTGTAATGACAAGGGCATGGAGCATTGTGATGAGAAGGGCATCGAGCATTGCAATGACAAGCATCATGGGGCTTTGTGATGACAAGGGTATGAAGCAATGTGATGAGAGGGTTCATGGAGCATTGTGATGACAATGGCATGGATCACTGTGATGCCGACGGTCATGGAGCTTTGTCATGACAAATATCATGGAGCATTTTGATGACAAGGGTGTGGTGCATTTTGATGACAGGGGTTATCGAACATTGTGATGTCAGGAGTCATGGAGCATTGTGATGATAAGGGCATGCAGCATTGTGATGACAGGTGTTATGGAACATTTTGATGACAGGGATGAGGGAGTATTGTGATGACTAGTGATAGAACATTGTGATATCAGTGGTGAGAGGGCATTTTGATGAGAAGTGCATGGAGCATTGTGATGACAAGGTTTACGGAGCATTGTGATGATAATGTTTAGGAAGCATTGTGATGACAAGATTGTGGAGCATTGTGATGACCAGTGCATGGTTCATTGTGATGACATGTGTCATGGAACAATGTTCTGAAAAGCGATCAGAGCATTGTGATGACAAGGGTCACAGAGCATTGTGATGAAATGTTCATGGAGCATTGTGGTGACAAAGGTAATGAAGCATTGTGTTGACTGGAGTCATGGAGAAATGTGATGACAGGGGCCGTGCAGCATTGTGATGACAAAGGCATGTAGCATTGTGATACCAGGGGCCTGGAGCATGGTTCTGACAATTTCATGGATTATTGTGATGACATTGGGCATGGCACATTGTGATGACAAGGGCATGGAGCTTTGTGATGACAAGATCATGGATTATTATAAAGACAGGTGTCAGGGAGTATTGTGATGACATATGTAATGGTCCATTGTGATGACAAGGGCTTGGAGCCTTGTGATGACATGGGTCATGGAGTATTTTGATAACAAGTGCATGGAGCATTGTGATGAAATTGGCCAATGAGAATTTTGATCATAAAGTCATGAAGCATTGTGATGACAAGCGTATGGAGCTTGTTATGACAGGGATCATGGAGCATTGCGATGACAAGTGCATGGAGAATTGTGATGAGAAGAGCATGTAACATTGTGATGAGAAGTGTCATGGAGCATTGTGATGACAAGGACGAGGAGAATTGTGATGACAAAGGACATGGAGCATTGTGATGACCAGGGCATGGAGCATTGTGATGCCCAGGGCTTGGAGCATTGCGATGACAAGTGCATGGAGAATTATGATGACAAGAGCATGTAACATTGTGATGAGAGGTGTCATGGAGCATTGTGATGACAAGGACGTGGAGAATTGTGATGACAAGGGACATAGAGCATTGTGATGACCAGGGCATGGAGCATTGTGATGACAATACCATGGAGCATTGAGATGAGAATACCATTGATAATTGTGATGATGAATGTTATGGAGCACTGTATTGCCAAGGGGTATGGAGCATTGTGATGACAGGTGTCATGGAGCATTGTGATAACAGGTGTCATGCAGCATTGTGATGACAAGGGTCATGGAGCATTCTGATCACAAGTTTGTGGAGTATTGTGATGAAAATTGCATGGAACATTGTGATGCAAAGTGCATGGGGCATTGTGATGAAAAGGTATGGATCATTTTCATGAGAGGGTTCAAGGAGCATTCTGATGACAAGTGTCAGGGAGCGTTTTGATGACAAGGGTATGGAGTATTGTGATGACAGGCATAATGGAACATTGCGATGACATGTGTTATGGAATATTCAGATCACAAGATTTTGGAGCATTGTAATGAGACAGGTAATGTATAATATTCATTTCAAAGAGCATGGAGCATTGTTATGACAACGTCATGAAGCAATGCAATCCCAAGGTTCATGGAGGATTGTGATGACAATGACATGTAACATTTTGCTGACAAAGGCATGGAGCATTGTTATGACAAGTGTCATTCAGCACTGTGATGACAAGTGTTACGGAGCATTGTGATTACAAGGGTGATGGATCATTGGGATGACAAGGGCATGGATCATTGTGATGATAATGTCATGGAGCATTTTGATGACAAGGGTCTGGGATTATTGTGTTGACAGGGGTCATGGATATTTGTCATAACAGTGGTCATTGAGCATTGTGGTGACAAGGTTCATGGAGCATTGTGATGAGAAGGTTAGGGAGCATTGGGCTGAAAATGTTCATGGAATATTGTGATGACAGGTTTCATGGAGCATTGTGATGACAAGGGAATGGAGCATTGTGATGACCAGGTCCTGGAACATTGTGATGAAAAGACCATGGAGCCTTGTGATGACAAGTCTCATAGAGCATTCTGATGAAAAGGGGCATGGAACATTGTGATTACAGGTATCTGGGAGCATGGTGATTACAAGGGCATGGAACATTGTGATTTGAAGGCCATGGAGCATTCTGATGACATGTGTCATGGAGCTTTGTGATGACAAGGGCATGGAGCATTGTGATTACAGGGGTCTTGGAGACTTCTGATGAAAAAGGCATGGATCATTGTGAGGAAAAAGGCATGGAGTCTTGTCATGACAGGGTTCAAGGAGCATACTGACGACATGTGTCCGGGAGCATTGTGATGACAAATGTATTGAGCATTATGATGACAAATGTCATGGAGCATTGTCATGAGAAAACCATGGATAATTGGGATGATGAGCGTCATAGGGCATTGTGAGGACAAGTGTTATGGAACATTGTGAACACAAGGGTTTGGAGCATTTTGATGACATAGCTCATGGAGAATTTTGATTTCATTGTGATGACATTAGCATGAAGCATTATGATGATGTGCATGTTATGATGGGGTTCATGGAACATTGATATGAAAAGGGGCATGGATTATTGTGACTACAGGGGTCTTGGAGGATTGAGATGACATGGGAATGGAGAATTGTGCTGAGAAGGCCATGGACAATTCTGATGACATGTGTCATGGAGCATTTTGATGATAAGGGCATGGAGCATTGTGATTACAGGGGTCTTGATTCACGGTGATTGCAAGGGTCATGGAGACTTGTGATGACATAGCCGTGAAATATTGTGATGGCAGGGGTAATGGAGCATTGTTATGACAGCGGTCAGGGAGCATTGTGATGACAAGGTCATGGAACACTGCAATACATGTGTCATGGAGATTTGTAATGACAAGGGCATGGAGCATGGTGATGCCAAGGGTCATGGAGCTTTGTGATGAGAGGGTTCATGGAGAACTGTGATGACAAAGGCATGGAGCATTGTGATGCCAAGGGTCATGGAGCTTTGTGATGACAAATGTCATGGAGCATTTTGATGACCGGGGTTGTGGAACATTGTGATGTCAAGGTTCATAGACAATTGAGATGATAATGGGATGTAGCATTTTGATGACAGGGGTCATGGAACATTGTGATGACAAGGGTGAGTGAGTATTGTGATGACTAGTGATGGAACATTGTGATATCAGTGGTGAGAGAGCATTTTGTTGAGAAGTGCATGGAGCATTGTGATGACATCATTTACGGAGCTTTGTGATGAGAAGGTTGTGGAGCATTGTGATGACAAACGCATGGCACATTGTGATGACATGGGTCATGGAGCATTGTGCTGACAAGTGCATGGAGCATTGTGATGACAAGGGTCATGGAGCATTGTGCTGACAAAGGCATGGAGCATTGTGGTGAAAATGGTCACAGAGCATTGTGATGAAAAGCTCATGGAACATTGTGGTGACAATGGTCACAGAACCTTGTGATGATGAAAGCACGGACCATTGTGATGACAAAGGTCATGAATCATTGTGATGACTGGAGTCACGGAGCATTGTGATGACAGGGTTCCTGGAGCATTGTGATGACAAGGGTATGGAGCAATATGATGACATGGGCATGGAGCATTGGTCTGACAAATTTCATGGACTATTGCAATGACTGTGGGCATGGTGCATTGTGATGACAAGGGCATGGAGTATTGTGATGACAAGGTCATGGAGTATTGTGAAGACAGATGTCAGGGTGCATTGTGATGACATATGTCATGGTCCATTTTGAGGAGAATAGCATGAAGCATTATTATGATTGTCAAGGTGCATTGTGATGACAGGCTTCATGGAACATTGCGATGAAAAGGGGCATGCAGCATTGTGATTACAGTGGTCTTGGAGCAATGTGATGACAAGAGCATTGGGTATTGTGATGAGAAGGCCATGGAGAATTCTGATGACAAGTGTCATGGAGCTTCGTGATGACAAGTACTTGGAGCTTTGTGATTATAGGGGTCTTGGAACATTGTGATGACAAGGGTCATGGAGACTTGTGATGACAAGGCCGTGAAACATTGTGATGGCAGGGGTCATGGAACATTGTTGTGACAGGGGTAATGGAGCATTGTGATGCCAAAACACTGTGATACATGTGTCCTGGAGGATTGTAATAACAAGGACATGGAGCATTGTGATGATAAGTGCATCGAGCATTGTGATGACAAGTGTCATGGAGCTTTGTGATGACAAAGGTCATGGAGCATTTTGATGACAAGGGTGTGGTGCATTTTGATGATAGGGGTTATCGAACATAGTGAAGTCAGGGGTCATGGAGCATTGAGATGAAAATGGTCATGGAGCATTTTGATGTCAGGGGTCATGGAGCATTGTGATGATAAGGGCATGTAGGATTTTGATGACAGGTGTCATAGAACATTTTGATGACAGGGGTGAGGGAGTATTGTGATGACAAGAAATGGAATATTGTGATATCAGTGGTGAGAGAGCATTTTGATGAGAAGTGCAGGATGAATTGTGATGACAAGGTTTATGGAGCATTGTGATGACAAATTTGTGGATCATTGTGATGACAAGCACATGGTGCATTGTGATGACATATGTCATGGTCCATTGTGATGACAATTAACATGAAGCATTATGATGAAGTGCATGGAGCATTGTGATGACAAGCTTTATGGAGCATTGTGATGACAAGGTTGTCTAGCATTATGATGACAAGGGACATGGCACACTGTGATGACAAGGGACATGAAGTATTGTGATAACCAGGGCAAGGAACATTGTGATGGGAATACCGTGCAGCACTGTGATGAGAAGAATATGTATAATTGTGAGGACGAGCGTTATGGAGCACTGCAATGACAAGAGGCATGGAGCATTGTGATGACAGGTGTCATGGAACATTGTGATGCCAGAGGTCATGGAACATTATGATGACAAGTGTCATGGAGCTATCTGATGACAAGCTTGTGGAGTATTGTAATGACAATGGAATGGAGTATTGTGATGAAAAAGGCATGGAGCCTTTTCATGAAAGGTTTCAAGAAGCATTCTGTCGACAAGTGTCAGGGAGCATTGTGATGAAAAGTGTACTAAGCATTGTGATGACAAATGTCATGGAGCATTGTGATGACAATGGCCTGTAATATTGTGATGACAGGCATCATGGGGCATTGTGATGCAAAGTGTTATGGAATATTGTGATCCCAAGTGTTTGGAGCATTGTGATGATAGAGGTCATGGATGATTTTGATTTCAAGGAGCAAGGAGCATTGTGAAGACAAGGGCATGAACATATGTGATCCCAATATTCATGGAGGATTGTGATGACAAGCGCATGGAACATTGTGATGACAATGGTAATGGAGTATTATTATACGAAGCAAATGGAGTATTGTGATGACAAGGTCATGTAGCATTGTGCTGACAAAGGCATGGAGAATTGTAATCACAAGAGTCACTGAGCACTGTGATGACAAGCATCACGGAGCATTGTCATTACAGGGGTCATGGAGGATTGGGCTTACAAGGGAAATGATCATTTTGTTGACAAAGTCATGGAGCATTATGATGAAAAGAGTCCCAGTTCATTGTTTTGTCAGAGGTCACGGAGCATTGTGATGACAGTGGTTATGGAGCATTGTGACGACAGTTGTCATGAAGCATTATGATGAGAAGGTCATGGAGCATTGGGGAGAAAATATTCATGGAGCATTGTGATGAAATGTGTCATGGAGCATTGTGATGAAAAGGGAATGGAGCATTGTGATGACAAGGGCCTGGAGCATTGTGATGAGAAGACCATGAAGCCTTCTAATGACAAGGACATGGAGCAATGTGATGCCAAAGGTCATGGAGCTTTGTGATGACATATGTCATGGAGCATACTGATGACAAGGGCGTAGTGCATTTAGATGAGAAAGGCAGGGAGCATTGTGATGACAGGGTTCTGGAGCAAATTGATGAAAAGGGTCATGAAACTTTTTGATGACAGTGGTTATGGAACATTATGATGTCAGTGGTCATGGAGCCTTGTGATAAATAGGGTCATGGAGCATTTTGATGACAGAGGTTATGGTACATTGTGATGTCACGTGTCATGGAGCATTGTGATGATAAGGGCATGTAGCATTGTGATGACAGGGGTCATAGAACATTGTGATGACACGGGTGAGGCTTTATTGTGATGACTAGTGATGGAACAATGTGATATCAGTGGGGAGAGAGCATTTTGATGAGAAGTGCAGGATGAATTGTGATGACAAGGTTTATGGAGCATTGTGATGATAAATTTGAGGATCATTGTGATGACAAGCACATGGCACATTGTGATGACATGTTTCATGGAGCATTGTGCTGACAAGCGCATGGAGAACTGTGATGAGCAGGGACATGGAGCATTGTGATGACAAGGGTCACATGCATTGTGATGAAATGTTCATGGAGCATTGTGTTGACAAACAACTCAGAGCCTTGTGATGACGATGGCATGGACCATTGTGATGACAAAGGCCAGGAAGCATTGTGATGACTGGAGTCACAGAGCATTGTGATGAAAGGGGTCATGGAGCAATGGGTGGAAAAGTTCATATAGCTTTGTAGTGACAATAGTCACATAACCTTGTGATGACGAGGGCATGGACATTTGTGATGACAATGGTCATGAAGCATTGTGATGACTGGAGTCACGGAGCATTGTGATGACAGGGGTCATGGAGCATTGTGATGACCAGGACATTGAGCATTGTGATGACAAGGGCATGCAGAATTGGTCTGACAAGTTTCATGGATTATTGTGTTGACAGTGGCCATGGCACATTGTGATGACAAGGTCATGGAGTATTGTGAAGACAGGTGTCAGTTAGCATTATCATGAGATATATCAAGGTCCATTGTGATGACAATTGCATGGAGCATTGTGTTGTCAAGTGTCATGGAGGATTGTGATGACAAGGGCTTGGAGCATTATGATGACAAGAGAATGGAGCATTGTGATGACACGGGCAATTGAGAAATTTGATGACAAGTTTGAGAAACATTGTGATGACAAGCTCATGGAGCTTGCTATAACAAAGATCATGAAGCTTTGTGATGAATAGTGCATGGAGACTTGTGATGACGAGCATGTAACATTGTGATGAGAAGTGTCATGGTGCATTGTGATGACAAGAACGTAGAGAATTGTGATGACAAGGGACATGGAGCATTTTGATGACCAGGGCATGCAGCACTGTGATGGTAAGACAGTGGCACATGGTGATGAGAAGCCCATTGATAATTGTAATGATGAACGTCATGGAGTACTGTAATGACAAGGGGCATGGAGCATTGTGATGAAACGGGTCCCAGAGCATTGTGATGAAAAGTTCACAGAGCATTGTGGTGACAAAAGTCACAGAGCATTGTGATGACTAGGGTCATGGAGCATTCTGATGACAAGCTTGTGGAGTATTATGATGACAATGTCATGGAGCATTGTGATGAAAAGAGCATGGAACATTGTGATGAAAAAGGCATGGAGCCTTTTCATGACAGGTTTCATGGCGCATTCTGATGACAAGTGTCAGGGAGCATTGTGATGGCAAGTGTATTGAGCATTGTGAAGACAAGGGCATGAAGATATGTGATCCCAATATTCATGGAGGATTGTGATGACAAGCGCATGGAACATTGTGATGACAATGTCATGTAGCATTTTGCTGACAAAGGCATGGAATATCGTGATTACAGGGTCATGGAGCATTGGTCTGACAAGTTTCATGGATTATTGTGATGAGATTGGGCATGGTGCATGGTGATGACAAGGATTTGGAGCATTGTGATGACAAGTGTCATGGAGCATTGCGATGACAAGGGCATGGAGCATTGTGATGACAAGGGTCACTGAGAATTTTGATGACAAGGTCGTGAAGCATTGTGACGACAAGGTCATGGAGCTTGCTATGACAGGGGTCATGGAGCATTGCAATGACAAGTGCATGGGAAATTGCGATCACATGTGCATGTAACATTTTGATGAGAAGTGTCATGGGGCATTGTGATGACAAGGACGTGGAGAATTGTGATGACAAGTGACATGTAGCATTGTGATGATAAGTTCATGGAGCCTTGGGATGACGAGGTTTTGGAGCATTGTGATGACAACAGCATGGCACATTGTGATGACGTGGGTCATGGAACATTGTGGAGACAAGAGCATGGATCATTGTGATGACAAGGGTCATGGAGCATTTTGCTGACAAAGGCATGGATCATTGTGATGAAAAGGGTCACAGAGCATTGTGATTACAGTTGTCTTGGAGCATTGTGATGACAAGAGCATGGAGAATTGTGCTGAGAAGTCCATGGAACATTCTGATGACACACATCATGGAGATTTGTGATGACAAGGGCATAATGCATTGTGATTACAGCGGTCTTGGAGCATTGTGATGACAAGGGAATGGAGCATTGTGATGAAATAGGCATGGAGCCTTTTCATGACAGGGTTCAAGGAGCATTCTGACGTCAAGTGTCAGGGAGCATTGTGATGACAACTGTATTGAGCATTGTGATGAAAAAGTCATGAAGCATTGTGATGACACGGGTAATGGAGCATTGTGATGAGAAAGTCATGGAGCATTGGGCTAAAAATATTCATGGAGTATTGTGATGACAGGGGTCATGGAACATTGTGGTGACAATAGAATGCAGCACTGAGATGACAAGACACTGGAACATTGTGATGAGAAGACCATGGAGCCTTGTGATGACAAGTTTCATGGAGCATTCTGATGAAAAGGGGCATGGAGCATTGTGATTAAAGGGGTCTTGGAGCATTGTGATGACAAGAACATGGAACATTGTGATGAGAAGGCCATGGAGCATTCTGATGACATGCATCATGGAGCTTTGTCATGACAATGCCATGGACCATGTGATTACACGGGTCTTGCTGCATTGTGATGAAAAGGGCATGGATCATTGTGATGAAAAATGCATTGCGCCTTGTCATGACAGGGTTCAAGGAGTACACTGACGACAAGTGTCAGGGAGAATTGTGATGACAAGTGTATTGATAATTGTGATGATAGAGGTCATGGATCATTTTGATGAGAAGACCATGGATAATAGTGATGACGAGCATCATGGGTCGTTGTTATGACAAGTGTTATGGAACATTGTGATCACAAGGTTTTGGAGCATTGTGAAGAGAGTGATCATGGGCATTTTGATTTCATTTTGATGACAATAGCATGAAGCAGTATGATGATGGGCATGGTGACTATTAATGACAGGGTTGATGGAGCATTGAGATGAAAAGGGACATGCAGCATTGAGATTACAGAGGTCTTGGAGCATTGATGACTAGGGTATGTAGCATTGGGATGAGAAGGCCATGGAGCATTCTGATGACATGCGTCATGGAGATTATTGATGACAAGGTCATGGAGCATTATGATTAAAGGGGTCTTGGAGCATTGTGAGGACAAGGATCATGGAGCCTTGTGATGACAAGTCCGTGGAACATTGTGATGGCAGGGTTCATGGAGCATTGTTGTGATAGGGATACTGGAGCGTTTAGATGACAATGGCGTGGAGCATTGTGATGAGAAGGGCATCGAGCATTGTGATGACAAGCGTCATGGAGCTTTGTGATGAAAAGGACATGGAGCAGTGTGATGAGAATGTTCATGGAGCATTCTGATGACAATGGCATGGAGCATTGTGATGCCAAGGGTCATGGAACTTTTTGATGACAAATGTCATGGAGCATTTTGATGACAAAGGCGTGTTGCATTGTGATGGGAAATACAGGGAGCATTGTGATGAGAGTGTCATGCAGCAATTTGATGAAAAGTGTCATGGAATATTTTGATAACAGTGGTTATGGAACATTGTGATGTCAGGGGTAATGGAGCATAGTGATGATAAGGGCATGTAGCATTTTGATGACAGGGGTCATGGAATATTTTGACGACAGGAGTGAGGGAGTATTGTGATGACTAGTGATGGAACATTGTGAAATCAGTGGTGAGAGAGCCTTTTGATGAGAAGTGAATGGAGCATTGTGATGACAAAGTTTATGGAGCATAGTGACGACAAGGTTGAGGAGAATTGTGATGACAAGCACACGGCTCATTGTGATGACATGCGTCATGGGGCATTGTGCTTTCAAGCGTATGGAACATTTTGATGACAAGGGTCATGGATCATTGTGCTGACAAAGGCATGGAGCATTGTGACGAAAAGCGTCAGAGAGCATTCTGATGAAAAGCTCATGGAGCATTGTCGTGACAAAGTTCACAAAACCTTGTGATGACGAGTGCATGGACCATTGTGATTACAAAGGTCATGAAGCATTGGGATGACAAGGACATCGAACATTGTGATGTCAGGGACATGGAGCATTGGTCTGACAAGTTTCATGGATTATTGTGATGACAGTGGGCATGGTGCATTTTGATGACAAGGGCATGGAGCATTGTGATTACATGGTCATGGATTATTGTGAAGATATGTGTCAGGGAGCATTGTGATAACATATGTCATGGCCCATTGTGATGACAATGGCATGGAGCATTGTGTTGCCATGTGTCATGGAGTATTGTGATGACAAAGGTAATGGAACATTGTGATGAAAACGACTTGGAGCATTGTGATGACAAGGGTCATGGAACATTGTGATGAGAATGGCATGGAGAATTGTGACAACAAGGGACATACAGTATTTTGATGACAAAGTCATGAAGCATTGTGATGACAAAGGCATGGAGCGTGCTAAGAGAGTGTTCAAGGAGCATTCATATGAAAAGTGCATGGAGAATTGTGATGACAAGAGCATGTAACATTGTGAAGAGAAGTGTCATGGAGCATTGTGATGACAAGGCGGTAGAGAATTGTGATGACAAGGGACTTGGAGCATTGTGATGACCAGGGCATGGATCATTGTGATGACAAGACCGTGTAGAATTGTGATGAGAAAACCATGGATAATTGTGATGATGAGCGTAATGGAACACTGTAATGACAAGGGGCATGGAGCATTGTGATGACATGTGTCATTGAGCCTTGTGATGACATGTGTCATGGAGCATTGTGATGACAGGGGACATGGAACATTGTGATTACAAGGGTCATAGAGCATTCTGATGACAAGCTTGTGGAGTATTGTCATTACAATGGCATGGAGAATTGTGATGAAAAAGACATGTATCATTGTGATGAAAAAGGCATTGAGAGTTTTCATGACAGGGCACAAGGAGCATTCTGAAGACAAGTGTCAGGGAGCATTGTGATGACAAGTGTATTGAGCATTGTAATGACAAAGTCTTGTAGCATTGTGATGTCAATGGCTTGGAGTATTGTGATGAAAGGCATCCTGGAGCGTTGTGATGAC
This sequence comes from Mesoplodon bidens, assembly GCF_964165515.1. Taxonomy (NCBI): domain Eukaryota; kingdom Metazoa; phylum Chordata; class Mammalia; order Artiodactyla; family Ziphiidae; genus Mesoplodon; species Mesoplodon bidens. Next base: position 352,391 of record NW_027672190.1, on the reverse strand, counting down.
AAGTGTTATGGAACATTGTGATCATACGTGTTTGGAGCAGTGTGATGAAAGAGGTCATGGATCATTTTGGTTTCAAGGAGCATGGAGCTTTGTGATGACAAGGGCATGTAATAATGTGATCCCAAGATTCATGGAGGTTTGTGATGACAATGGCAAAGGAGGAGTGTGATGACAAGCGCATGGATCATTGTGATGAAAAGGTAATGTAGCGTTTTGCTGACAAAGGCATGGAGCATTGTGATGAGAAGTGTCATGGAGCATTGTGATGACAAGGGCCATTGAGAATTTTGATGACAAAGTCGTGAAGCATTTTGATGACAAGCCCATGGAACTTGCTGTGACAAGGGTCATGGAGTACTGCTATGAAAAGTGCATGGAAAATTGTGATGACAAGAGCATGTAACATTGTGATGAGAAGTGTCATGGAGCATTTTGATGACAAGAACATGGAGAATTGTCATGACAAGGGACATGGAGCATTGTGAGGACCAGGGCATGGAGCATTGTGATGGTAAGACCGGAGAGCATGGTGATGAGAAGACCATGGATAATTGTGATAATGAGCGTCTTGGAACATTGTAATCAAATGGGTCATGGAGCATTGTGATGACAGGTGTCATGGAGCATTGTGATGACCGGGGTTATGGAGCATTATGATGACAAGTGTCATGGAGCTTTCTGATGACAAGCTTGTGGAGTATTGTGATGACAATGGCATGGAGCATTGTGATGAAAAGCACAAGGAGCATTGTGGTGAAAAAGGCATGGAGCCTTTTCATGACAGCGTTCATGGAGCATTCTGACGTCAAGTGTCAGGGAGCATTGTGATGACAACTGTATTGAGCATTGTGATGACAAGCGTCATGGAGCATTATGATGACAAGGACATGGAGTATTGTGATGACAGGCATCATGGAGCGTGGTGATGTCAAGTGTAATGGAACATTGTTATGACAAGAGTTTGGAGCATTGTGATGACAGAGGTCATGGGTGATTTTGATTTCAAGGAGCATGGAGAATTGTGATGACAAGGGTATGAAGCAATGTGATCCCAAGGTTCATGGATGATTGTGATGACAATGGTAATGGAGTATTTTGCTGACAATGGTAATTGAGTATTTTGATGACAACCGCATGGAGCATTGTGATGACAAGGTCCTGTAGCATTTTGCTCACAAAGGCATGGAGAATCGTGATGATAAGTGTCATGGAGCAATGTGATGACAGGTGTCACGGAACATTGTTCTTACATGTGTCATGGAGCTTTGGGATGATAAGGGCATGGTTCATTGTGATGACAAGGGTCATGGAGCATTTTGATGACCAGAGTCCCTGATCATTGTGTTGTCAGGGGTCATGGAGGTTTGTGATTAGTCTGGTCATTTAGCACTGTGATAACAGGGCTTATGGAGCATTGTGATGACAATTTCCTGGAGCATTGTGATGAGAAGACCATGGAGCCTTGTGATGACAAGTCTCATAGAGCATTCTGATGAAAAGTGGCATGGAGCATTGTGATTACAGGGGTATTGGAGCATTGTGATGGCAAGGGCATGGAACATTGTGATGAGAAGGCCGTGGAGCATTCTGATGACATGATTCATGGAGATTTCTCATAAGAATGGCATGGACCATGTGATTACATGGGTCTTGGTGCATTGTGATGAAAAGGGCATGGATCATTGTGATGAAAATGGCATGGAGCCTTGTCATGACAGGGTTCAAGGAGCATACTGAAGACAAGTGTCAGGGAGCATTGTGATGAAAAGTGTATTGAGCATTGTGATGACAATGGGCATGGAGCATTGTGAGAAGAAGACCATGAATAATTGTGATGATGAGCGTCATGGGTCGTTGTAATGACAGGTGTTATGGAACATTGTGATCACAAGGTTTTGGAGCAATGTGATGACAGAGGTCATGGAGCATTTTGATTTCATTGTGATGACAAGAGCATGAAACATTATGATGATGGGCATGGTGCCTAGTGATGACAGGGTTCATCGAGGATTGAGATGAAAAGTGGCATGGAGCATTGTGATTACAGGGGTCTTGGAGAATTGATGACTACGGCATGGAACATTGTGATGAGAAGCCCATGGAGCATTCTGATGACATGCGTCATGGAGCTTACTGGTGACAAGGTCATGGAGCATTGTGATAATATGGGTCTTGGAGAATTGTGAGGACATGGTTCATGGAGCCTTGTGATGACAAGTCCGTGGAACATTGTGATGGGAGGCCTCATGGAGCTTTGTTATGACATGGGTAATGGAGCATTGTGATGACAAAGAAGTGGAACTTTATGATGAGACGGGCATAGAACATTGTGATGACAAGCGTCATGGACCTTTGTGATGACAAGGGCCATTGAGTATTTTGATTACAAAGTCGTGAAGCATTGTGATGACAAATGCATGGAGCGTGCTATGACAGTGTTCATGGAGTATGTCGATGACAATTTCATGGAGAATTGTGATGACAAGAGCATGTAACATTGTGATGAGAAGTGTCAAGGAGCATTGTGATGACAAGGACGTAGAGAATTGTGATGACAAGGGACATGGAGCATTGTGATGACCAGGGCATGGAGCATTGTGATGGCAAGACTGTGGTGCATTGTGATGAGAAGACCACGGATAATTGTGATGATGAGCATCATGGAGCACTGTAATGACAAGAGGCATGGAGCATTGTGATGACAGGCGTCATGTAACATAGTGATGACAGGGGTAATGGAGCATTGTGATGACAAGGGTCATGGAGCATTCTGATGACAAGCTTGTGGAGTATTGTGATGACAATGGTATGGAGCATTTTGGTGAAAAGTGCATGGATCCTTGTGATGAAAAAGGCATTGAGAGTTTTCATGACGGGGCTCAAGGAGCATTCTGAAGACAAGTGTCAGGGAGCATTGTGATGACAAGTGTATTAAGCATTGTGATGTCAACGTCTTGGAGCATTGTGATGACAAGGGTATGGAGTATTTTGATGACAGGCATCATGGCCGTTGTGATGACAAGTGTTATGGAACATTGTGATCACACTTGTTTGGAGCATTGTGATAACAGAGGTCATGGATCATTATGATTTCATGGAGCATGGCGTATTGTGATGACAAGGGCTTGAAGCAATGTGATCCCAAGGTTCATGGAGTATTGTGATGACAAGCACATGGAGCATTGTGATGAAAAGGTCATGTAGCATTTTGCTGACAATGGCATGGAACATTGTGATGACAAGGGTCATGGAGCACTGTGATAAAATGTGTCACGGATCATTGTGATTACAGGGTTCATGGAGCATTGCGATGACCAGGGCATGGATCCTTGGGATAACAAAGGTCATGGAGAATTTTGATGGCAAGATTCCCCGATCATTGCATTGTCTGTGGTCATGGAGCATTTTAATGACAGTGGTCATGGAGCATTGTGATGGAAAACTCATGGAGCCTTGGGCTGAAACTGTTCCTGGAGTATTGTGATTACAGTGGTCAAGGAGCATTGTGATGGCAAGGGAATGGAGCATTGTGATGACAAGTTACTGGAACATTTTGATGAGAAGACCATGGATAATTTGGATGACGAGAGTCTTGGAGCACTGTAATGACAAGGGGCAGCATTGTGAGAACAGGTGTCATGGAGCTTTGTGATGACAGGCTTCATGGAGCATTGTGATGACAAGGGTCATGGAACTTTCTGATGACAAGCTTGTGGAGTATTGTGATGACAATGACATGGAGCATTGTGATGCAAAAGGCATGGATTATTGTGATGAAAAAGTAATGGAGACTTTTCATGACAGGGCTCAAGGATCATTCGCATCACAATGTCAGGCAGCCTTGTGATGACAAGTGTATTCTGCATTGTGATGAATATTGTCATGGAGCATTGTGATGACAAGGGCATGGAGTATTGTGATGAGAGGCAACATGGAAAATTGTGATGACAAGTGTTATGGAACATTGTGATCACAAGGGATTGGAGCATTGTGATGACAGAGGTCATGGATCATTTTGATTTCAAGAGGCATGGAGCATTGTGATGAAAAGGTCATAACGTAATATGATCCGAAGGTACAAGGAGGATTGTGATGACAAGCTAATGGAACATTGTGATGACAAGGTCATGTAGCATTTTGCTGACAAAGGCATGGAGCATTGTGATGACAAGGGTCATGGAGCACTGTAATGACATGTGTCATGGAGCATTGTGATTACAAGGTTCATGGAGCTTTGGGATGACAAGGGCATGGGTCATTGGGATCACAAGTGTCATGGAGCATTTTTATGACAAGAGTCCCAGATCATTTTGTTGTCAGGGGTCATCGAGTGTTGTGATGACAGTGCTCCTGGAGCATTGTGATGAGAAGGTCATGGAGCATTGGGCTGAAAATACTCATGGTGTGTTGTGATGACAGTTGTCATGGAGGATTATGATGGCAAGGGAATGGAGCATTGTGATGAGAAGGGAATGGAGCATTGTGATGAGAAGACCATGGAGCCTTGTGATGACAAGTGTCTTCGAACATTCTGATGAAAAGTGACATCATCATTGTGATAACATGGGTCTTGGAACATTGTGACGACAAGTGCGTGGAGCATTGTGATTACAAGGTTCTTGGAGCCTTGTGTGGAAAAGGGCATGGATCATTGTGATGAAAAAGGCATGGAGCCTTGTCATGACAGGGTTCAACCACCATACTGATGACAAGAGTCAGGGAGCATTGTGATGACAAGTGTATTGAGCATTGTGATGACAAAGGTCATGGAACATTGTGATGAGAAGACCTTGGAAAAAGGTGATGACGAGCATCATGGGTCGTTGTGATGACAAGTGTTATGGATCATTGTGATCACAAGGGTTTGGGAAATTGTGATGACAGAGGTCATTGGAGCATTTTGATTTCATTGTGATGACAATAGCAAGAAGCATTATGATGATGGGCAAGGTGCATTGTGATGACAGGGTTCGTGGTGCATTGAGATGAAAAGGGGCATTGACCATTGTGATTACAAGGGTCTTGGAGCACTATGATGAGAAGATGATGGAGAATTTTGATGAGAAGGCCATGGAACATTCTGATGACATGTGTCATGGAGATTTGTGATGACAGGGGCATGAAGAATTGTTATTACAGGGGTCTTGGAACATTGTGATGACAAAGGTCATGGAGCCTTCTGATGACAAGTTCGTGGAATATTGTGATGGCACGTCTCATGGACCTTTGTTATGACAGGTTTAAAGGAGCATTGTGATGACAAGGACATGGAGCATTGTTCTGAAATGTTTCTTGGATTATTGTGATGAGTGGACATGGAACATTGTGATGAAAAGAGCACAGAACACTGTGATACATGGGTCATGGAGGATTGTAATGACAAGGGCATGGAGCACTGTGAGGAGAAGGACATCGAGCGTTTTGATCCAAAAAGCATGGAGCCTTTTTATGACAGGATTCCAGGAGCATTCTGATGACAGGTGTCAGGAAACATTGTGATGACATGTGTATTGAGCATTGTGATGACAAATGTTATGGAGCATTGAGATGATAAGGGCATGTTGCATTTTGATGACAGGGGTCATGGAACATGGTGATGACAGGAGTGAGGGAGTATTGTGATGACTAGTGATGTAACATTGTGAAATCAGATATGAGAGAGACTTTTGATGAGAAGTGCATGGAGCATTGTGATGATAAGTTTTATGGAACATAGTGATGCTAAGGTTGTGGAACATTGTGATGACAAGAACACGGTTCATTGTGATGACATGGGTCGTGGAACATTGTGCTGACAAGTGCATGGAGCATTGTGATGTCAAGGGTCATGGACCATTGTGATGACAAAGTCATGAAGCATTGTGATGCCAAGGGCATGCAGCATTGTGATGATAGGGGCATGGAGCATTGGTCTGACAAGTTTCATGGATTATTGTGATGACAGTGGGCATGGTGCATTGTGATGACAAGGGCATGGAGCATTGTGATTTCATGGTCACGGATTATTGTGAAGACATGTGTCAGGGAGCATTGTGAACACATAAGTCATGGTCCATTGTGATGACAATGCCATGGCGCATTGTGTTGCCAAGTATCACGGAGTATTGTGATGACAAATGTAATGGAGCTTTGTGATGACAACGTCTTGGAGCATTGTGATGACAAGCATCATTGAGTATTTTGATGACAAACTCGTGAAGCATTGTGATGACAAAGGCATGGAGTGGGCTATGACAGGGTTCTTGGAGCATTATGATGACAAGTGCATGGATAATTGTGATTACAAGAGCATGTAACGTTGTGATGAGAAGTGACATGGCTCATTGTGATGACAATACGTAGAGAATTGTGATGACAAGGGACATGGAGTATTGTGATGACCAGGACATGGAGCATTGTAATGGCAAGACCTTGTAGAACTGTGATGAGAAGACCATGGACAATTGTGATGACGACTGTCATGTAGAACTGTAATGACAAGGGGCATGGAGCATTGTGATGACAGGTGTCATGAAGCCTTGCGATGACAGGTGTCATGGAGAATTGTGATGAAAAGGGTCGTTGAGCATTCTGATGACAAGCTTGTGGAGTATTGTGATGACAATGGCATGGAGCATTGTGATGAAAAAGGCATGGAGCATTTTGATGAAAAATGCATGGAGTCTTTTATGACAGGGTTAAAGGCGCATTGTGATGACAAGTGTAAGGGAGCATTGTGATGACAAGTGTACTGGGCAGTGTGATGACAAGCATCATGGAGCATTATGATGACAAGGGCATGGAGTATAGTGATGACAGGCATCATGGTGCGTGGTGATGACAAGTGTAATGGAACATTGTGATCACAACGGTTTGGAGCATTGTGATGACAGAGGTCATGGATCATATTGATTTCAAGGAGTATGGAGCATTGTGATGACAAGGGCATGAAGCAATGTGATCCCAATATTCAAGGAGGATTGTGATGATCATGGTAATGGAGTATTTTGATGACAATGGTAATCGAGTATTTTGATGAAAACCACATGGAGCATAGTGATGACAAGGTCATGTAACATTTAGCTGACAAAGGCATGGAACATCGTGATGACCAGTGTCATGGAGCACTGTGATGACAGGTGTCACAGAACATTGTTCCTACAGGTGTCATGGAGCATTGGGATGATAAGGGCATGGTTCATTGTGATGACAAGTGTCATGGAGCATTTTGATGACAAGAGCCCCGGATCATTGTATTGTCAGGGGTCATGGAGGATTGTGATGACTGTGGTCATGGAGCGCTGTGATGACAGGGGTCATGGAGCATGGTAATGACAAGGGAATGGAGCATTGTGATGACAAGTTCCTGGTGCATTTTGATGAGAAGACCATGGAGCTTTGTGATGACAAGTCTCATGGAGCATTCTGATGAAAAGGGTCATGGAGCATTTTGATTACAGGGGTCTTGGAACATTGTGATGACCAGGGCATGGATCATTGTAATGAGAAGGCCATGGAGGATTCTGATGACATGAGTCATGGATCTTTGTGACGACAATATCATGGAGCATGTGATTGCACGAGTCTTGGTACAATGTGATGAAAAGTGCATGGATCATTGTGATGAACAAGGCATGGAGCCTTGTCATGACAGTTTTCAAGGAGCATACTGATGACAGTTGTCAGGGAGCATTGTGATGACAGGTGTACTGAGCATTGTTCTGACAAAGGTGATGAAGAATGGTGATGAGAATATCATGGATAATTGTGATGATGAGCGTCATAGGGCATTGTAATGACAAGTGCTATAAAACATTGTGATCACAAGGGTTTGGAAGTTTGTGATGACAGTGTTCTTAGAGCATTTTGAGTTCATTGTGATGACAAAACTATGAATCATTTTGATGATGGGCATGGTGCCTTGTGATGATAGGGTTCATGGAGCATTGAGATGAAAAGGGCATGGAGCATTGTGATTACAGGGTTCTTGGAGCAATTTGATGACAACGGCATGGAATATTGTGATGAGAAGGCCATGGAGCATTCTGATGACAGGCGTCATGGACCTTTGTGATGACAAGGGCATGGAGAATTGTGATTACAAGGGTCTTGGAGTATTGTAAGGCCAAGGATCATGGAGCATTATGATGACAAGGCCGTGGAACATTGTGATGGCAGGGTTCATGGAGCATTGTTATGATAGGGGTAATTGAGCATTGTGATGAAAAGGGCATGGAGCATTGGTCTGAAAATTTTCATGTATTATTGTGATGAGAGTGGGCATGGATCATTGTGATGACAAGGGCACGAAACACTGTGATACATGGGTCATGGAGGATTGTAATGACAAGGGCATGGAGCATTGTGATGAGAAGGGCATTGAGCATTGTGATGACAAGCGTCATGGAGCTTTGTGATGACAATGGCTTGGAGCAATGTGATGAGAGTTTTCATGGAGCATTTTGATGACAATGGCATGGAACCTTGTGATGCCAAGGGTCATGGTCCTTTTTGATGAGAAACGTCAGGGAGCATTTTGTTGACAAGGGTGTGGTGCATTGTGATGAGAAAGACACGGAAGATTGTAATGACAGTGTCATGGAGCAATTTGATGAAAACTGTCATGGAACATTTTGATGGCAGGGGTTATGTAACATTGTGATGTCAGGAGTCATGGAGCATTGTGATGATAAGGGCATGTAACATTTTGATGACAGGGGCCATGGAACATTGTGATGACAGGTGTGATGGAGTATTGTGATGACTAGTGATGGAACATTGTGAAATCAGTGGTGAAAGAGCCTTTTGATGAGAAGTGCATGGATCATTTTGATGACAAGGTTTAAGGAGCATAGTGATCACAAGGTTGTGGAGAATTTTGATGACAAGCACATGGTGCACTGTGATGATATGGGTCATGGAGCATTGTGCTGACAAAGGCATGGAGCACTGTGACGTCAAGCGTCAAAGAGCATTGTGATGAAACGTTCATGGAACATTGTCATAACAAATTTCACAGAGCCTTGTGATAAAGAGTCCACGGACCATTGTGATGACAAAGGTCATGAAGCATTGTGATGCCAAGGGCATGAACATTGTGATGACAGGGGCATGGAGCATTGGTCTGACATGTTTCAGGGAATATTGTGATGACAGTGGGCATGGTGCATTTTGATGCCAAGGTCATGGAGTATTCTGTAGAGAGGTGTCAAGCAGCATTGTGATGACTTATATCATGGTCCACTGTGATGACAATGGCATGGAGCATTGCGATGCCAAGTGTCATGGAGTATTGTGATGAAAAAGATAATGGTGCATTGTGATGACAACGGCTTGGGGCATTGTGATGACAAGGGTCATAGAGGATTGTGATGACAAGGACATGGAGCATTGTGATGACAAGGGCCATCGAGTATTTTGATGACAAAGTCATGAAGCATTGTGATGACAAAGGTATGGAGCGTGCTATGACAGGGTTCATGGAGAATTGCGAAGACAAGTGCATGGAGAATTGTGATGGCAAGAACATGTAACATTGTGATGAGAAGTGTCATGGAACATTGTGATGACAAGGACGTAGAGAATTGAGATGACAAGGGACATGGAGCATTTTGATGACAATGGCGTGGGGCATTGTAATGAGAAAAGCTGGGAGCATTGTGATGACAGGGTCATGGAGCAATGTGATGAATCGTGTCATTGAACATTTTGATGAGAGTGGTTATTTAACATTGTGATGCTAGGGTTCATGGAGCATTGTGATGAAAAGGGTCATGGAGCATTTTGGTGACAGTGTTTATGGAACATTTTGATATCAGGAGTCATGGATCATTGTGATGTTAAGGGCATTAGCATTGTGATGACTGGGGTCATGGAACTTTGTGATGACAGGGGTGAGGGAGTATTGTAATGACTTGTGATGGAACATTGTGATATCTGTGGTGAGAGATCATTTTGATGAGAAGTGCATGGAGCATTGTGATGACAAGGTTTATGGAGCATTGTGATGACAAGGTTGTGGAGCATTGAGATGACAAGAGCAAGTCACATTTTGATGCCATGGGTCATGGAGCACTGTGCTGAAAAGGGCATTTAGCTTTTTGATTACAAGGGTCATGAAGCATTGAGATGAAAAAGGGGCATGGCACATTGTGATTACAGGGGTCTAGGAGCATTGTGATGAAACAGCATGGAACATTGTGATGACAGAGTTCATGTATCATTTTGATTTCCTTGTGATGACAACAGCATGAAACATTATGATGATGGGCATGGCCCATTGTGATGCCAGGGGTCATGGGGCACTGAGATGTATAGGGGCATGAAGCATTGTGATTACAGGGGTATAGGAGCATTGTGATGACAAGGGCGGGGTGCATTGTGATGAAAAGTGTTTGAAGCCTTGTTATGACAGGGTTCAAGGAGCACACTGATGACAAGTGTCAGGGTGCATTGTGATGAAAAATGTATTGAGCATTGTGATGACAAAGGTCATGGAGCATTGTGATGAGAACACCATGGATAATTGGGATGACGAGCGTCATGGGCCCTTGTGATGACAAGTGTTATGGAACATTGTGATCACAAGGGATTGGAGCATTGTGATGACAGAGGTCATGGAGCATTTTGATTTCATTGTGATGACAAAAGCATGAAGCATTATGATGATGGGCATGGTGCATTGTGATGATAGGGCTCATGGAGCACTGAGATGAAAAGTGTCATGGAGCATTGTTATGCAGGGGTCTTGGAGCATTGTTACGACAAGGACATGGAGCACTGTAATGAGAAAGCCATGGAGCATTCTGATGACATGTGTCATTGAGCTTTGTGATGACAAGTGCATGGAGAATTGTGATTACAGGTGTCTTGGAGCACTGAGATGAAAAGCGGCATGGAGCATTGTGATTACAGGGGTAATGGAGCATTGAGATGACAAGGGAATGGAGCATTGTGATGAAATAGGCATGGAGCCTTTCTATGACAGGGTTCAAGGAGCATTCTGACGACAAGTGTCATGAAGCACTGTGATGACACGGGTAAAGGAGCACTGTGATGAGAAGGTCATGGAGCATTGGGCTGAAAATATTCATGGAGTATTGTTATGAGAAAACCATGGAGCCTTGTGATGGCAAGTCTCATGCAGCATTCTGATGAAAAGGGCATGGAACATTGTGATTGCATGGGTCTTGGAGTATTGTGATTACAATGGCATGGAGCATTGTGAGGAGAAGGCCATGGAGCATTCTGATGATATGTGTCATGGAGTTTTGTGATGCAAAGGGCATGGAGCATTGTGATTACAGGAGTCTTGGAGCATTGTGATGACAAGGGTCATGGAGCCTTGTGATGACAAGGCCGTGGAACATTTTGATGGCAGGGGTCATGGAGCATTGTTATGAAAGTGGTAATGGAGCATTATGATGAAAAGGGTATGGATAATTGGTCTATAATGTTTCATGGATTATTGTGATGAGAGTGGTTATGGAGCAATGTGATGGCAAGGGCTCGGAACACTGTGATACATGGGTCATCTTGGATTTTAGTGACAAGGGCATGGAGCATCTTGATGAGAAGGTCATTGAGAATTGTGATGACAAGTGTCATGGAGTTTTGAGATGACAAGGTCATGGAGCAATGTGATGAGAGGGTTCATGGAGCATTGTGATGACAATGGCATGGAGCATTGTGATGCCTAAGGTCATGGAGCATTGTGATGACAATGACATGGAGCATTGTGATGCCAAAGGTCATGGAGCTTTGTGATGACAAATGTCATGGAGCATTTTGATGACAAGGGCGTGGTTCATTGTGATGAGTAGGGCCGAGAGAATTGTGATGACAGGGTCATGGAGCAATTTGATGAAAAGTGTCATGGAACATTTTGATGACAGGGGTTGTGGAACATTGTGATGTCAAGAGTCACGGAGCATTGTGATGAAAAAGGACATGGAATATTTTGATGACAGGGTTTATGGACCATTATGATGTCAGTGGTCATGGAGCTTTGTGATGATAAGGACAGGTAGCATTGTGATGACAGGGGTCATGGAACATTGTGATGACATGGGTGAGAGAGTATTGTGATGACTAGTGATGGAACATTCTGATATCAGTGGTGAGAGAGCATTTTGATGAGAAGTGCATGGAGAATTGTGATGACAATGTTTATGGAGCGTTGTGATGACAAGGTTGTGGAGCATTGTGATGACAAGCACATGGCATATTGTGATGAAATGGGACATTCAGCATTGTGCTGACAAGAACATGGAGAATTGTGATGACAAGGGTCATGGAGCATTGTGCTGACAAAGGCATGGAGTATTGTGATGATATTTGTAACAGAGCATTGTGATAACGAGGGCATGGAACATTGTGATGACAATGGTCATGAAGCATTGTGATGACTGGAGTCAAGGAGCATTGTAATGACAGGGGTCACGGAGCTTTGTGATGACAAGGACATGGAGTATTGTGGTGAGAGAGGCATGAATAATTGGTCTGACAAGTTACATGGATTATTGTGATGAGAGTGGGTATAGTGCATTGTGATGACAAGGGCATGGATCAATGTGACTACAAGACCATGGAGTATTGTGAAGACAGGTGTCACAGAGCATTGTGATGACATATGTCATGGTCCATTGTGATAACAATGGTATGGAGCATTGTGATTACAGTGGTATTGGAACATTGTGATGACAAGTGATGAAAAAAATGTTCCATGACCCTTGGCATCACAATGCTCCAGGACCCCTGTCATCACAATGCTCCATGACACCTGTCCTCAGAATGCTCTATGCCCCTTCTCCTTACAGTGCTCCATGACGCTCGTCATCACAATTATCCATGGTCTTCTCAACACAATGCTCCACGGTCTTGCAATCAAAATGCTCCATGCCCTGATCATCACAATGCTCCATGTCCATTGTCATCACAATTCTCCACGTCCTTGTTATCACAATGCTCCATGACACTTCTCATCACAATGTTACAGATTCTTGTGATCAAATTTTCCATGCCCTTGTCATCCCAATGCTCCATGACCCCTGTCATAGGAAGCTCCATGCGATTGGTCATCACAATGCTTCACGATGTTGTCAATAAAATTTTCAATGGCACATGTCATCACAATGCTCCATACCCTTCTAATAACACTCCTCTATGATCCTTGTCATCACAATGCTCCATGCCCTTGTCATCACAATGCTCCATTACCTTTGTCATCAAAATCCTCCATTACACTTGGCATCACAATGCTCCATGCAGTTGTCAACACAATACTCCATGACGTTTTTTATGAAAATTCTCCGTTGCTCCAGTCATCACAATGCTTCATGACATTTGTCATCACAGTTGTCCATGCCCTCGTCATCACAGGACTCTGTGACTTATGTCACCACAATGCTCCATGAACTTCTCGTCAAAATTCTCTCTGACCCTTGTCATCACAATGCTACATGTCTTTGTCACCACGATGCTCCATGACCCTTGTCATCACAATTGGCTATGCACTTGTCAGCACAATGCACCATGACCCATGTCATCATAATATGCCATGCGCTTGTCATCATAATGATCCACAGCCTTGTCATCACAATGCTCCATAAAACATGTCATCACAATGCTCCATGCTCTTGTCATCACAATGCTCCAAGTCCTTGTCATCACAAAGCTCCATTACCTTTGTAATCATTTTCATCCATGACATTTTGAATCACAATACTCCATGCCATTGTCATCACAATGGACAATATATATGTCATCACAATGCTCCCTGACACCTCTATACACAATAATCCATGACCTTGTAATCACAGTGCTCCATGCCCCTGTCATCAAAATGCTTTATGCCGTTGTCATCGCAATGCTCCAAGCCCTTGTCATCACAATGCTCCATTACCTTTGTCATCATAATCCTCCATGACACTTGGCATCACAATGCTCCATGCTGTTGTCATCACAATGGACCGGACATATGTCACCACAATGCTCCATGACACATGATATCAGAATGCTCCAGAGAATTCTCATCAAAATGTTCCATGCCATTGTCATCACAATGCTCCATGACCCTTGTCATCACAACGCTCCATGATGCCTGTCATCACAATATTCCATGTCGTAGTCATCACAATGCTCCATAACCATTGTCATCACAATGCTCAATACACTTGTCATCACAATGCTCCCTGACACTTGTGAGAAGTCTCCTTGAAATCTGTCATGAAATAGCTCAATGCCTTTTTCATCACAATGCTCCATGCCCTTATCATCACAATGCTCCATGCCATTGTCATCACAATGGACCATGAAATATATCATCACAATGCTCCCTGAGAACTGTCTTCACAAAAGTCCATGACCTTGTCATCACCATGCTCCCTGACAAAAGTCTTCACAAAACTCCATGACCTTGTCAACAAAGTACTCCAGGCCCTTGTCTTCACAATGCACCATGCCCTTGTCATCACAATGTTCCATGACCTTTTATATGAAAATTCTCCTTTGCTCCAGTCATCACAATGCTTAATGACATTAGTCATCACAATTTTAGATGCCCTCGTCTTCACAGGACTCTGTGACTCATGTCACCACAATGCTCCGTGAACTTCTCATCACAATGCTCTCTGACCCTTGTCATTACAATGCTCCATGCCTTTGTCACCACAATGGTCCATGACCCTTGTCATCACACATGTCTATTCACTTATCAGCACAATGCTCCATGACCCATGTCATCACAATATGCCATGCACTTGTCATTATAATGCTCCACAGCCTTGTCATCACAATGCTCCATAAACCATGTCATCACAATGCTCCATGCACTTTTCATCAAAATGCTCTCTCACCACTGTTATCAGAGTGTTCCATCACTAGTCATCACTATACGCCCTCAACCCTGTCATCACAATGTTCCATCACCACTCTCATCACAATGCTCCATGCACTTTTCATCAAAATGCTCTATCACCACTGATATCACAGTGTTCCATCACTAGTCATCACTATACTCCTTCACCCCTGTCATCACAATGTTCCATGACCCCTGTCATCACAATGCTCCATGCACTTTACATCAAAATGCTCTCTCACCACTGATATCAGAGTGTTCCATCACTAGTCATCACAATACTCCCTCAACCCTGTCATGGCAATGCTACATGACCTTATTATTAAAATGTTCCATGACCCCTGACAACACAATGTTCCAAAAACCCTGTCATCAAAAGGCTCAATGACACTTTTTGTCTCAATGCTCCATGAACCCTTTCTTCACAACGCACCATTCCCCTCATCATAATATTTCATGCTATTGTCATCACAATGAAATGAAAATGCTCCATGACCCTTGTCATCAAAATGCTCCAAGCCCTTGTTGTCACAATGCTCCATTACCTTTGTCATCACAATCCTCCATGACAATAGGCATCACAATGTTCCATGCCATTGTCATAACAATGGACCATCATATACGTCATCACAATGCTCCATGACGCATGTCATCGAAATGCTCCAGGGCATTCTCAACACAATGCTCCATGCCATTGTCATCACAATGTTCCATGACCCTTGTCATCACAACGCTCCATGATGCCTGTCATCACAATATTCCATGCCCTTGTCATCACAATGCTGCATGAACATTTTCATCACAATGCTCAATACACTTGTCATCACAATGCTCCCTGACACTTTTCAGAAGGCTCCTTGAACTCTGTCAAGAAATAGATCCATGCCTTTTTCATCACAATGCTCCATGCCCTTATCATCACAATGCTCTATGACCTTGTCATCACAATGCTCCAAGCCCTTGTCATCAAAACACTACATTACCTTTGTCATTACAATCCTCCATCACACTTGGCCTCACAATGCTCCATGCCATTGTCATCACAATGGAACATGACATATGTCATCACAATTCTCCCTGATAACTGTCTTCACAGAACTCCATGACCTTGTCATCACAATGTTCCAAGTCCTTGTCATCACAATGTTCCATGCCATTGTCATCACAATACTCCACAAGCTTGTCATCAGAATGCTCCATGACCCTTGGCATCACAATGCTCCATGACCCCTGTTATCACAATGCTCCATGACACCTGTTCTCACATTGTTCCATGCCCCTTGTCATTACAGTGATCCATGACGCTTGTCATCACAATTAACCATGGTCTTCTCATCACAATGCTCCACGGTCTTGCAATCAAAATGCTCCATGCCCGGGTCATCACAATGCTCCATGTCCCTTGTCATCACAATTCTCCACGTCCTTGTTATCGCAATGTTCCATGACACTTCTCATCACAATTTTATGGGCCCTTGTCATCACAATTTTCCATGCCCTTGTCATCCCAATGCTCCATGACCCCTGTCATAGCAAGCTCCATGCACTTTCTCATCACAATGCTTCCCGACGTTGTCATTAAAATTTCAATGTCCCTTGTCACCACAATTCTCCATGCCCTTATAATCACATTCCTCCATGATCCTTGTCATCACAATGCTCAAAGCCCTTGTCATCACAATGCTCCATTACCTTTGTCATCACAATCATCCATAACACTTGGCATCACAAAACTCCATGCCATTATCATCACAATAGACCATGACATATGTCATCACAATGCTCCCTGTCACCTGTCTTCACAATAGTCCATGAGTTTGTCATCACAATACTCCATGCCATTCCCATCACAATGTGCCATGCCCACTGTCATCACAATAATCAGTGAAACTTGTCAAACCAATGCCCCATGACCCTGTCATCAAAATGCTTCATGCCCTTGTCATCACAATGCTCCAAGCCCTTGTCATCACAAATCTCCATTACCTTTGTCATCACTATCCTCCATGACACTTGGCATCACAATACTCCATGCCATTGTCATCACAATGGACCATAAAATATGTCATCACAATGCTCCCTGACACGAACCTACACAATACTCCATGACCTTGTAATCACTGTGCTCCATGCCGTTGTCAGCACATTGTGCCATGCAAACTGTCATCACAATAATCCATGAAAGTTGTCAGGCCAATGCTCCATGCCACTGTCATCACAATGCTCTATGTCTTTGTCATCACAATGCTCCAAGCCCTTGGCATCACAATGCTCCATTACCTTTGTCATCTTAATCCTCCATGACACTTTGCATCACAAAGCTCCATGCCTTTGTCATCACAATGGACCAGACATATGTCATCACAATGCTCCATGACACATGATATCAGAATGCTCCCGGGGAAGCTCAACAAAATGCTTCATGCCATTGTCATCACAATGATCCAACACCCTTGTCATCACAACGCTCCATGATGCCTGTCATCACAATATTCCATGTCCTTGTCATCACAATGCTCCATGCCCATTGTCATCAAAATGCTCAATACACTTGTCATCACAATGCTCCCTGACACTTGTCAGAAGTCTCCTTAAACTCTGTCATGAAATAGCTCCATGCCTTTTTCATCACAATGCTCCATGCCCTTATCATCTCAATGCTCCATGCCGTTGTCATCACAATACTCTATGACCCTTGTCATCAGAATGCTCCAATCCCTTGTCATCACAATGCTCCATTACCTTTGTCATCACTATCCTCCATGACTCTTTGCATCACAATGTTCCATGTCATTGTCATAACAATGGACCATGACACATATCATCACAATGCTCCCTGACAACTTTCTTCACAAAACTCCATGACCTTATCATCACAATGCTTCAGGCCCTTGTCATCACTATGCTCCATGCCATTGTCATCAATATATTCCACAAGCTTGTCATCAGAATGCTCCATGACAATTGGCATCACAATGCTCCTTGACACCTGTCCTCATAGTGCTCTATGCCCCTTGTCATTACAGTGCTCCATGAGACTCGTCATCACAATTATCCATGGTCTTCTCATCACATTGCTCCACTGTCTAGCAATCAAAATGCTCCATGCCCTTGTCATCACAATGCTCCATGAAACCTGTCATCACAAAACTCCATGAAACTTGTCATCACGATGCTCCATGCATTTGTCAGCAAAAGGCTACATGACCTTGTCATCACAATGTTTCATGCATTTGTCATCAAAATGCTCCAGGACACTTTGCATCAAAATGATCCAAGCGCTTGTCATCCCAAACCTCCATGACACCTGTAATCACACTGTTCCATGACGCCTGTCATTACAAAGCTCCATGAAAGTTGTCATCACGATGCTCCATGCATTTGTCAGCAAAAGGCTACATGACCTTGTCATCACAATGCTCCATGTACTTTTCATCACAATGCTCCATGCCATTGTCATAACAATAATCCACAAGCTTGTCATCACAATGTTCCATGACACCTCTTATCACAATGCTCCATGACACTTGTCATCACAATGCTCCTTGCCCCTTGTCATTACAGTGCTCCATGACACTCGTCATCACAATTATCCATGGTCTGCTCATCACCATTCTCCACTGTCTTGCCATCACAATGCTCCAAGCCATAGTCATTACACTCCTCCATGACACCTGACATCACAATGCTCCATGCAATTGTCATCACAATGGACCATGAAATATGTCATCAGAATGCTAACTGACACATGTCTTCACAGTACTCCATGCCCTTGTAATCCCAATGTGCCATGCCCACTGTCATCACAATAATCCATGGAACTTGTCAGACCAATTAACCATGACCCTGTCATCACAATGCTCCATGCCCTTGTCATCAAAATGCTCCACGACCCCTGTCATCACAATGCTCCGTGACACCAGTCAATGCTTCATGAGCTTTGTCATCACAATGGTCCATGCTTCTGTCATCACAAGGCTCTGTGATATTTGTCACCACAATGCTCCATGAACTTTTCATCACAACGCTCCATGACCACTGTCAACACAATGCTCCATGATTCCAGTCTTCACAATGCTTCGTGAACATTGTCATCACAATGGTCCATGTCCGCGTCATTACAAGGCTTTGTGACCTTTGTCACCACAATGCTCCATGAACTTTTCATCACAATGTTCCATGACCCAAGTCATCACAATGTTCCATGCGTTTGTCAGCACAATGCTCCATGCAATTGTCATCACAATACTCCATTACCATTGCTATCAAAATCCTCCATTACCTTTGTCATCACAGTCCTCCATGAAACTTGGGATCACATTACTTCATGCCCTTGTCATCGCAAGGTTCCATGTTCCTCTTAATCAAAATGATCCTTTACCTCTGTCATCACAATGCTCCATAAACCTTGTCATCACAATGCTCCATGCACTTCTCATCAAAATGCTCTCTCACCAATGATATCACAATTTTCCATCACTAGTCATCACAATACTTCCTCACCACTGTCATCACAATATTCCATGACCCCAGTCATCACAATGCTACATGCACTTATAATCACAATGCTCCATATCCCATGACATCACAATGTTCCATAACCCTGTCATCAAAATGCTCCATGACCCTTTTCATCACAATTCTGCATGACCACTGACATCAGAATGTTCCATAACCACGGTCATCAAATTTTTCTTTGACTCTTTTCATCAAATTGCTCCATGACCCTGTGACCACAATACTACCTGCCCTACTCATCACAATGCACCACGCCCCTGTCATTAAAATGTTCCATGACCTTTGGCATCGCAATGCTCCATGCCATTGTCATAACAGTGGTCCATGAATCCTAGCATCACATTGCTCCATGCCCTTGTCATTACAAGGCTTCATGGTCTTCTCATCACAATGTTCCAGGCCCTTGTAATCACAATGTTCCATTCCATTGCCTTCACAATGTTCCATGACAACTGTCATCACAATACTCCATGGACATTTTCAGCCCAATGCTCCATGACCTTCTCATCATAATGCTCCATGACCCATGTCGTGACAATGCTCCATAACCACTGTCATCACAACGCTCCATGACCCCTGACAACACAATGATCCGGGACTTTTGTCATCAAAATGCTCCAAGACACTTGTCATCACAATTATCTTGCCCTTCTCAGCCCAATGCTCCATGACCCCTGTAATCACAATGCTCCGTGATGCTTGTCATCACAGTGATCCATGACACTTGTCATCACAATGCTCCATGATTTTGTCAGCAAAATGCTACATGACCTTTTCATCACAATGCTCCATGCGCTTGTCATCACAATCCTACATTACCATTGTCATCACAATCCTCCATGAACCTTGTGATCACATTGCTTCATGCCAATGTCATCACAATGCTCCATGCTCCTTGAAATCAAAATGATCCATGACCTCTGTCATCACCATGCTCCTAACCCTTGTGATCACAATGTTCCATAACCCTTGTCATCACAACGCTCCATAATACCTGTGATCACAATTCTCCATGACTTTGTCATCACAATGCTCCATGACTTTTATCATCACAATGTTCAATACACTTGTCATCACAATGCTCCATGACACTTGTCATCAGAATGCTCCATGAACCCTGTCATGAAAAGGTTCCATGCCATTTTCTTCACAATGCTCCATGCACTTTTCATCACAATGCTCCATGCCATTGCCATCACAATACTCCACAAGGTTCTCCTCACAATGCTCCATGACTTCTGTCATCACAATTCTCCATGACACCTGTCATCATAATGCTCTTTGCTCCTTGTCATTACTGTGCTCCATGACTCTCGTCATCACAATTATCCATGTCTTCTCATCAACATGCTCCACAGTCATGCCATCACAATGCTCTATGCCCTGGTCATCACAAAGCTCCAAGCCTTGTCATCACAGTCCTACATGACACCTGGCATCACAATGCTGCATGCAATTGTCATCACAATGGACCAAGAAATATGTCATCACAATACTAACTGAAACCTGTCTTCACAGTACTCCATGCCCTTGTAATCCCAATGCGCCATGCCCACTGTCATCACAATAATCCATGAAACATTTCAGACCAATGCTCCATGCCGCTGTCATCACAATGCTCCATGCTGGTGTCATCAAAATGCTCCATGACCCCTGTCATCACAATGTTCCGTGACACCAGTCATTACAATGCTTCATGCCCTTTGTCATCACAATGGTCCATGCTTTTGTCAACACAAGGCTCTGTGACATTTGTCACGAAAATGCTCCATGAATTTTTTATCACAATGCTCCATGACCCCTGTCAACACAGTGCTCCGTGACTCCAGTCATCACAATGCTTCATGAACATTTTCATCACAAAGTTCCATGCCCCTGTCAACACAAGGCTTTGTGACATTTGCCACCACAATGCTCCATGAACTTTTCATCACAATGCTCCATGACCCCAGTCATCACAATGCTCCATGCCTTTGTCAGCAAAATGCTCCATGCGATTTTCATCACAATACTCCATTACCATTGCCATCACAATCATCCATTACCATTGTCATCACAATCCTCCATGAAACTTGGGATCACATTGCTTCATGCCCTTGTCATCACAATGCTCCATGCTCCTTGTAATCAAAATGATCCATAACCTCTATCATCACAATGCTCCAAACCCTGGTGGTCACGATGTTCCATAACCCTTGTCATCACAAGGCTCCTTGACACTTCTCGTCAGTATGCTCCATGAACCCTGTCATGAAATGCTCCATGCCTTTTTCATCACAATGCTACATGACCTTGTCATCACAATGTTCCATGCGCTTGTCACTGCAGTACTCCATGAACTTTGGGATCACATTGCTTCATTCCCTTGTCATCACAATGCTCCATGTCACTTGATATCAACAAGATCCATGACCTCTGTCATCACAATGCTCCAAACCCTTGTGGTCACAGTGTTCCATAACACTTGTCATCACAAAGTTCTATGATTACTGTCATCACAATACTCCATGCCCTTATCATCCCAATGCTCCATGACCATTGTCATCACAATGCTCAATACACTTGTCATCACAATTCTCCCTAACACTTGTCTTGAAAATGCTCCTTGACCGCTGTCGTGAAAAGGCTCCATGCATTTTTCATCACAATCATCCATGCCTTTTTAATAACAATGTTCCATGCACTTGTCATCACAAAGCTTCATGACACTTTTCATCAAAATGCTCGATGCCCTTCTCATCACAATGCTACATGCCCTTGTCATTACAATCCTCCATGACCCTTGTATCACAGTGTTCCGTGCCCTTGTGATCACAATGCTCCGTACCCACTCTCATCACAATAATCCATGAAAGTTTTCAGACCAATGTTCCATGCCCTTATCATCAAAATGCTCCATTACCCCTGTGATAACAATGCTCCATGACCCCTGCAATCACAATGTTCCACAGCATTGTCATCACATGGCTCCATGACCCTTGTACTCACAATGCTCCAAGACCCCACTAATCACAATTTTCCATGCCCTTGTCATCATAAAGCTCCATGACACATGTCATCAGAAAGCTCCATTTCCTTCTCATCACAATGCTCCATGCCCTTGTCATCACAATGTTCCAAGACACCTGTAAACATAATGCTCCATGCCTGTTTTCATCTCAATGATCCATGAACCCTCTCATCAAAAGGCACCATGCCCATCATCATAATGCTTCATCGTATTGTCATCACAATGAAATATGTATTCTCCATGACCTCTGTCATCACAATGCTCCAAAACCTTGTGATCACAATGTTCCATAACACTTGTCATGACAGCGCCCCATGAGGCTCATCCTCACAATTACCCATGGTCTTATCATCACAGTGCTCCATGACCTTTGTCATCATAATGCTCAATATAGTTGTCATCACAATGCTCCCTGACACGTGCCATCAGTATGCTCCTTGAACCCTGTCATGACAAGGCTCCATGTCTTTTTCATCACAATGATCCATTCCTTTTCATCCTAATGCTCCAAGACCCCTGTAATCAAAATTATCCATGTCCTTGTCATCAAAAAGCTCCATGACGCATGTCATCAGAATGCTCCATGGACTTCTCATCACAATGCTCCATGACTTTGTCATCACAGTGCTCCAAGACCCCTGTAATCACAATGCTCCACGCAACTTTTCATCAGAATGCTCCATGAGACTTGTCATCACAAGGCTCCATGGTCTACTCATCACAATGCTCCAGGACCTTGTCATCACAATGCTCCTTTCCCTTTTCATCACAATGTTCCATGAAACCTGTCATCAAAATGCTCCATGACCACTGTCATCACAACGCTTCACGTCCCCTGACACACAATGATCCGGGACAGTTGTCACCAAAATGCTCCATGACACTTGTCATCACAATGTTCCATGCATTTGTCATCAAAATGCTCTGTTAGCCTTTGCATTACAATGATCCAAGCCCTTGTCATCCTAACCCTCCATGACACCTGTAATCACACTGCTCCCTGACGACTGTCATCACAGAGCTCGATGACACTTTTCATCACAATGCTCCATGCATTTGTCAGCAAAAGGCTACATGACCTTGTCATCACAATGCTCCATGCACTTTTCATCAAATGCTCCATGCCATTGTCATCACAATACTCCACAGCTTTTCATCACAATGCTCCATGACTCCTGTTATCACAATGCTTCATGACACTTGTCATTACAGTGCTCCATGACCCTCGTCATCACAATCTTCCATGGTCTGCTCATAACCATTCTCCACTGTCTTGCCATCACAATGCTCCATGCCCTGGTCATCACAATGCTCCTAGCCATTGTCATTAAAATCCTCCATGACACTGGACATCACAATGCTCCATGCAATTGTCATCACAATGGACCATGAAATATGTCATCACAATGCTAACTGACACATGTCTTCACAGTACTCCATGTCCTTGTAATCCCAATGTGCTATGCCCACTGTCATCACAATAATTCATGAAACTTGTCAGACCAATGCACCATGAACCTGTCTTCACAAAGCTCCATGCCCTTTTCATCAATGTGCTCCATGACCCCTGTCAACACAATGCTCCATGACTCTTGTCCTCACAATGCTTCCTGAACTTTGTCATCACAATGGCCCATGTCCACGTCATCACATGGCTTTGTGACCTTTGTTACCTCAATGCTCCATGAACTTTTCATCACAATGCTCCATGACCCTAGTCATCACAATGCTCCATGCCTTTGTCAGCACAATGCTCCATGCGATTGTCATCACAATACTCCATTAGCATTGCCATCACAATCCTCCATTTCGCTTGTCATCACAATCCTCCATGAACCTTGGGATCACATTGCTTCATGCCCTTGTCATCACAATGCTCCATGCTCCTTGAAATCAAAATGATCCATGACCTCTGTCATCACAATGCTCCATAAACCTTGTCATCACAATGCTCCATGCACTTCTCATCAAAATGCTCTCTCACCACTGATATCACAATGTTCCATCACTAGTCATCACAATACTTCCTCACCACTGTCATCACAATGTTCCATGACCCCAGTCATCACAATGCTACATGCACTTATCATCTCAATGCTCCATGACCCATGACATCACAATGTTCCATAACCCTGTCATAAAAATGCTCCATGACCCTTTTCATCACAATTCTGCATGACCACTGACATCACAATGTTCCATAACCACTGTCATCAAAATGTTCCATGACCATTTTCATCAAATTGTTCCGTGACCCTGTGACCACAATACTCCCTGCCCTACTCATCACAATGCACCACGCCCCAGTCGTCAAAATGCTCCATGACCTTTGGCATCATAATGCTCCATGCCATTGTCATAACAGTGGTCCTTGAATCCTCTCATCACATTGCTCCATGCCCTTGTCATCACAAGTCTTCTTGGTATTCCCATTACAATGTTCCAGGCCCTTGTCATCACAATGTTCCATTCCCTTGGCTTCACAATGCTCCATGACAACTGTCATCACAATACTCCATGAACATTTTCAGCCCAATGCTCCATGACCTTCTCATCATAATGCTCCATGACACATGTCGTGACAATGGTCCATAACCACTGTCATCACAACGCCCCATGACCCCTGACAACACAGTGATCCGGGACTCTTTTCATCAAAATGCTCCATGACCATTGTTATCACAATTATCCTTGCACTTCTCAGCCCAATGCTTCATGAGCCCTGTAATCACAAAGCTCCGTGACACTTTTCATCACAGTGCTCCGTGACCATTGTCATCAAACATCTCCATGCCTTTGTCATCGAAATGCTACATGAACTTGTCATAACAATGCTCCATGTGCTTGTCATCACAATGCTCCAAGCCCTTGTCATCACAATACTCCATGACACTGTCATCCATCACAATGCTCCATACAGTTGTCAGCATCGTGGACCTTGACAAATATCATCAAAATGCTAACTGACACCTCTCTTCACCATACTCCTTGACCTTGTCATCACAATGATCCATGCCCTTGTCATCAAATTGTGCCATGCCCAATGCCATCACTATAATCCATGAAACTTGTCAGACCAATGCTCCATGACCCTGTCATCACAATTCTCCATACCCTTTTCATCACAATGCTTCATGAACTTTATCATCACAATGCTCAATACAGTTGTCAACACAGTGCTCCATGACACTTGTCGTCAGAATGCTCCTTGAACAATACCATGAAAAGGCTCCATGGCTTTTTCTTCACAATGCTCCATACCCTTTTCATCACAATGCTCCATGCCATTGTCATCACAATACTCCACAAGCTTGTCATCAGAATGCTCCGTGACCTTTGTCATCACAATGCTACATGACACCAGTCTTCACAATACTACATGACTACTGTCATCACAATGCTTCATGACCCATGACAACACAATGATCCGGGACTCTGGTCACCTAAATGCTCCATGACCCTTGTCATCACAATGATCCATGCCCTTGTCATCCCAATGCTCCATGACACCTGTAATCACAATGAACGGTGATGCCTCTCATCACAGTGTTCCATGACACCTGTCATCACGATGCTCCATGCGATGCTCATCACAATGCTCCACTATCATTGTCATCAAAATATTCCATTACCATTATCATCAAAATCCACAATGAAACTTGGGATCACATTGCTTCATGCCCTTATCAGCACAATACTCCATGCTCCTTGAAATCAAAATCATCCGTGACCTCTGTCATGACAATGCTCCAAACCATTGATCACAATGTTCCATAACGCTTGCCATCACAACGCTCAATGATGCCTGTCATCACAATAATCCATGCACTTGTCATCAAAATGCTCCATGCCGTTTTCATCACAATGCTCCATGCCATTGTCATGCAATCCTCCATCAGCCTTGGGATCACATTGCTTCATACCCTTGTCTTCAAAATGTTCCATGCTCCTTGAAATCAAAATGATCCATGACCTCTGTCTTCACAATGCTCCAAAATATTGTGATCACAATGTTCCATAACACTTGTCATCACAACGCTCAATGATAACTGTCATCACAATACTCCATGCTCTTTTCATCATAATTATCCATGAACTTAGTCATCACAATGCTCAATACACTTGTCATCACAATGCTCCCTGACACTTGTCGTCAAAATGCTCTATGAACCCTGTCCTGAAAAGGCTCCATGCCTTTTTCATCACTATGTTCCATGCTCTTTTCATCACAGTGCTCCATGCCATTGTCATCACAATACTCCACAAGCTTGTCATCAGTATGCTCCAAGACCCTTGTCATCACAATGCTCCATGACCCCTGTCATCACAGTGCTCCATGACACCTGTCATCACAATGCTCCATGCACCAGGCATTACTGTGCTCCATGAGGCTCGTCATCACAATCATCAATGGTTTCTCATCACCATGCTCCATGGTATTGTCATCACAGTGCTCCATGCCCTGGTTATCACAATGCTCCAAATCCCTTGTCATCACAATATTCCATAACCACTGTCATCAAAATGTTCCATGGCACTTTTCATCAAATTATTCCGTGACCATTTCATCACAATGATCCCTGCATATCTCATCACATTGCACAATGCCCTTGTCATCAAAATGGTCCATGATTTTCTCATCACAAATCTCCAAGACCGTTGGCATCACAATACTCCATGCCATTGTCATCACAATGCTCCATGAAACCTGTCATCATATTGCTCCATGCCTTTGTCATCTCAATGCTCCATTCCCTTGTCATCACAATGCTCCATGAACCCTGTCATAACAATATTCCATGAATATTTTCAAACCAATGCTCCATGACCTTCTCATCATAAAGCGCCATGAAACTTGTTGTCACAATGCTCCGTAACAATTGTCATCTCATCGCTCCATGAACCCTGACAACACAATGATCCGGGACTCTTGTCATCAAAATGCTCCATGACACTTGTCATCACAATGATCTTCCCTTCTCAGCCCAATGCTCCATGACCCCTGTATCACAATGCTCCGTGATGCATGTCATCACAGTGATCCATGACACTTGTCATCACAATGCTCCATGCTTTTGTCAGCAAAATGCTACATTGCCTTTTCATCACAATGCTCCATGCACTTGTCATCACAATCCTCCATTACCATTTTCATCACAATCCTCCATGAACCTTGGGATTACATTGCTTGATGCCCTTGTCATCACAATGCTCCATGCTCCTTGAAATCAAAATGATCCATGACCTCTGTCATCACCATGCTCCAAACCCTTGTGATCACAATGTTCCATAACACTTGTCATCAAAAGGCTCCATAATGCCTGTCATCAAAATACTCCATGACTTTGTCATCACAATGCTCCATGAGTTTTATCTCAATGCTCAATACACTTGTCATCACAATGCTCCTTGACACTTGTCATCAGTATGCTCCATGAACCCTGTCATGAAAAGGTTCCATGCCATTTTCTTCCCAATGCTCCATGCACTGTTCATCACAATGCTTCATGCCATTGTCATCACAATACTCAACAAGCTTCTCATCACAATGCTTCATGACTCCTGTCATCACAATGGTCCATGACACCTGTCATCATAATGCTCCTTGCTCCTTGTCATTACAGTGCTCCATGACTCTCGTCATCACAATTATCCATGGTCTGCTCATCACCATTCTCCACTGTTTTGCCATCAAAATGCTCCATGCCCTGGTCATCATAAAGCTCCATGACGCATGTCATCAGGATGCTCCATATCCATCTCATCACAATGCTCCATGCCCTTATCATCACAATTTTCCAAGTAACTGTAAACACAATGCTCCATGCCCGTTTTCATCTCAATGGTCCATGAACCCTCTCATCAAAAGGCACCATGCACATCATCATAATGCTTCATATTATTGTCATCAAAATGAAATCAGTATTCTCCATGACCTCTGTCATCACAATGCTCCAAAACCTTGTGATCACAATGTTCCATAACACTTGTCATTACAGCACCCCATGACGCTCATCATCACAATTACCCATGGTCTTATCATCACAATGCTCCATGACCTTTGTCATCACAATGCTCAATACAGTTGTCATCACAACGCTCCCTGACACGTGCCATCAGTATACTCCTTGAACCCTGTCATGACAAGGCTCCATGTCTTTTTCATCACAATGATCCATTCCTTTTCATCCTAATGCTCCAAGACCCCTGTAATCAAAATTCTCCATGCCCTTGTTATCAAAAAGCTCCATGACACATGTCATCAGAATGCTCCATGGACTTCTCATCACAATGCTCCATGATTTTGTCATCAAAATGCTCCAAGACCCCTGTAATCACAATGCTCCACGCAACATTTCATCAGAATGTTCCATGAGACTTTTCATCACAAGGCTCCATGGTCTACTCATCACAATTATCCAGGACCTTGTCATCACAATGCTCTTTTCCCTTTTCATCACAATGCTCCATGAAACCTGTCATCACAATACTCCATGAACATTTTCAGCCCAATGCTCCATGACCTGCTCATCAAATGCTCCATGACCCCTGTCATCAAAATGCTCCATGACCACTGTCATCACAAAGCTTCATGTCCCCTGACACACAATGATCCGGGACTCTTGACACCAAAATGCTCCATGACACTTTGCATCACAATGATCCAAGCCCTTGTCATCCCAAGCCTCCATGACACCTGTAATTACACTGTTCCGTGACGCTTGTCATCACAGAGCTCCATGACACTTGTCATCACGATGCTCCATACATTTGTCAGCAAAGGCTACATGACCTTGCCATCACAATGCTCCATGCATTTTTCATCACAATGCTCCATGACATTGTCATCACAATACTCCACAAGCTTGTCATCACAATGCTCCATGACTCCTGTTATCACAATGCTCCATGACACTTGTCATTACAGTGCTCCATGACGCTCGTCATCACAATTATCCATGGTCTGCTCATCACCATTCTCCACTGTCTTGCCATCACAATGCTCCATGCCCTGTTCATCACAATGATCCAAGCCATTGTCATTACAATCCTCCATGACACCTAGCATCACCATGCTCCATGCAATTGTCATCACAATGGACCATGAAATATGTCATCAGAATGCTAAATGACACATGTCTTCAAAGTATTGCATGCCCTTGTAATCCCAATGTGCCTTGCCCACTGTCATCACAATAATCCATGAAACTTGTCAGACCAATGCACCATGACCCTGTCATCACTATGCTCCATGGCCTTGTCATCAAAATGCTCCATGACCCCTGTCATCACAATGTTCCATGACTCTAGTCATTACCATGCTTCATGACCTTTGTCATCACAATGGTCCATGCTTTTGTCATCACAAGGCTCTGTGACATTTGTCACCACAATGCTCCATGAACATTTCATCACAATGCTCCCTGACCCCTGTCAGCACAATGGTTCCTGAACATTTTAATCACAATGGTCCATGCACCCGTCATCACAAGGCTTTGTTACCTTTGTCACCACAATGCTCCATGAACTTTTCATCAGAATGCTCCATGACCCCACTCATCACAATGCTCCATGCCTTTGTCAGCACAAAGCTCCATGCGATTGTCATCACAATACCCCATTACCATTGCCATCACAATCCTCCATTACCATTGTCATCACAATCCTCCATGAACTCTGGGATCGCATTGCTTCATGCCCTTGTCATCACAATGCTCCATGCTCCTTGAAATAAAAATTATCCATGACCTCTGTCATCACAATGCTCCATAAACCTTGTCATCACAATGCTCCATGCACTTCTCATCAAAATGCTCTCTCACCACTGATATCACAATGTTCCTTCACTAGTCATCACAATGCTTCCTCACCACTGTCATCACAATGTTCCATGACCCCAGTCATCACAATGCTACATGCACTTATCATCACAATGCTCCATGACCCATGTCATCACAATTTTCCATAACCCTGTCATCATAATGCTCCATGACCCTTTTCATCACAATTCTGCATGACCACTGACATCACAATGTTCCATAACCACTGTCATCAAAATGTTCCATGACACTTTTCATCAAATTGCTCCATGAACCTGTGACCACAATACTCCCTGCCCTACTCATCACAATGCACCATGCCACTGTCATCAAAATGCTCCATGCTCCTTGTAATCAAAATGATCCATGACCTCTGACATCACAATGCTCCAAAACCTTTTGATCACAGTGGTGCATAACACTTGTCATTACAGCGTCCAATGACGCTCATCATCACAATTACCCATTGTCTTATCATCACAATGCTCCATGACCTTTGTCATGAGAATGCTCAATACAGTTGTCATTACAACACTCCCTGACACGTGCCTTCAGTATGCTCCATGAACCCTGTCATGACAAGGCTCCATGTCTTTTTCATCACAATGATCCATTCCTTTTCATCCTAATGCTCCAAGACCCCTGTAATCAAATTCTCCATTCCCTTGTCATCAAAAAGCTCCATGACACATGTCATCAGAATGCTCCATGGACTTCTCATTCCAATGTTCCCTGACTTTGTCATCACAGTGCTCCAAGACCCCTGTAATCACAATGCTCCATGCAAATTTTCATCAGAATGCTCATGAGACTTGTCATCACAAGGCTCCATGGTCTACTCATCAAAATGATCCATGACCTTGTCATCACAATGCTCTTTTCCCTTTTCATCACAATGCTCCATGAAAACTGTCATCACAATACCCCATGAACATTTTCAGCCCAATGCTCCATGACCTTCTCATCACAATGCTCCATGAACCCTGTCATCAAAATGCTCCATGACCACTGTCATAACAATGCTTCATGTCCCCTGACACACAATGTTCCGGGACTCTTGTCACCAAAATGCTCCATGACACTTGTCATCACAATGTTCCATGCATTTGTCATCAAAATGCTCCATGACACT
The DNA here is from genome assembly GCF_964165515.1 of Mesoplodon bidens. Taxonomy (NCBI): domain Eukaryota; kingdom Metazoa; phylum Chordata; class Mammalia; order Artiodactyla; family Ziphiidae; genus Mesoplodon; species Mesoplodon bidens. The sequence goes on along the minus strand of NW_027672190.1, from coordinate 321,075 downwards.
TTGCATCACAATGATCCAAGCCCTTGTCATCCCAAGCTTCCATGACACCTGTAATTACACTGTTCCGTGACGCCTGTCATCACAGAGCTCCATGACACTTGTCATCACGATGCTCCATGTATTTATCAGCAAAAGGCTATATGAACTTGTCATCACAAATCTCCATGCAATTTTCATCACAATGCTCTATGCCATTGTCATCACAATACTCCACAAACTTGTCATCACAATGCTCCATGACTCCTGTTATCACAATGCTCCATGAAACTTGTCATCACAATGCTCCTTGCCCCTTATCATTACAGTGCTCCATGGCGCTCGTCATCACAGCCATCCATGGTCTGCTCAACACCATTCTCCACTGTCTTGCCATCACAATGCTCCATGCCCTGGTCATCACAATGCTCCAAGCCATTGTCTTTACAATCCTCCATGACACCTGGCATCATAATGCTCCATGCAATTGAAATCACAATGGACCATGAAATATGTCATCACAATCCTAACTGACACATGTCTTCACCGTACTCCATGCCCTTGTAATCCAAATGTGTCATGCCCACTGAAATCACAAAAATCCATGAAACTTGTCAGACCAATGCTCCATGCCCTTGTCATCAAAATGCTCCACGACCCCTGTCATCACAATGCTCCGTGACACCAGTCATTACAATGCTTCATGACCTTTGTCATTACAATGGCCCATGCTTTTGTCATTACAAGGCTCTGTGACATTTGTCACCACAATGCTCCATGAACTTTTCATCACAATGCTCCATGACCCCTGGCAACACAAAGCTCCATGACTCCAGTCGTCACAATGCTTCCGGAACTTTGTCATCACAATGGTCCATGCCACCGTCATGACAAGGCTTTGTGACCTATGTCACCACAATGCTCCATGAACTTTTCATCACAATGCTCCATGCGTTTGTCAGCACAATGCTCCATGCGATTGTCAACACAATACTCCATTACCATAGACATCACAATCCTCCATTACCATTGTCATCACAATCCTCCATGAACCTTGGGATCACATTGCTTCTTGCCCTTGTCATCACAATGCTCCATGCTCCTTGAAATCTAAATGATCCTTTACCTCTGTCATCACAATGTTCCATAAACCTTGCCATCACAATGCTCCATGCACTTCTCATCAAAATTCTATCTCACCACTGATATCACAATGTTCCATCACTAGTCATCACAATACTTCCTCACCACTGTCATCACAATGTTCCATGACCCCAGTCATCACAATGCTACATGCACTTATCATCACAATGCTCCATGACACATGACATCACAATGTTCCCTAACCCTGTCATCAAAATGCTCAATGACCATTTTCATCACAATTCTGCATGACCACTGACATCACAATGTTCCATAACCACTGTCATCAAAATGTTCCAGGACTCTTTTCATCAACTTGCTCCACGACCCTGTGACCACAATACTCCCTGCCCTACTCATCACAATGCACCACACCCCTGTCATCAAAATGATCCGTGACTTTTGTCATCACAAAGATCCATGACCTTTGGCATCACAATGCTCCATGCCATTATCATAACAGTGCTCCATGAATCCTCTCATCACATTGCTCCATAGCCTTGTCATCACAAGTCTTCATGGTTTTCTCATCACAATGTTCCAGGCCCTTGTCATCACAATGTTCCATTCCCTTGGCTTCACATTGCTCCATGACAACTGTCATCACAATACTCCATGAATATTTTCAGCCCAATGCTCCATGACCTTCTCATCATAATGCTCCATGACCCATGTCGTGACAATACTCCATAACCACTGTCATAACAAAGCCCCATGGACCCGGACAACACAATGATCCGGAACTATTTTCATCAAAATGCTCCTTGACCATTGTTATCACAATTATGCTTGCACATGTCCGCCCAATGCTCCATGAGCCCTTTAATCACAAAGCTCCGTGATGCTTTTCATCACAGTGCTCCGTGACCATTGTCATCACACTTCTCCATGCCTTTGTCATCAAAATGCTACATGACCTTGTCATCACAATGCTCCATGTGCTTGTCATCACAATGCTCCAAGCCCTTGTCATCACAATACTCCATGACCCATGGCATCAAAATGCTCCATGCAATTGTCATCATAGTGGGCATTGACATATATCATCACAATGCTAACTGACACCTGTCTTCACCATACTCCATTACCTTGTCACAATGATCCATGCCCTTGTCATCAAAATGAGCCATGCCCAATGCCATCACAATAATCCAAGAAACTTTTCAGACCAATGTTCCATGCCCCTGTCATCACAATGCTCCATACACTTGTCATCACAATGATTCATGACCTTTGTCATCACAATGCTCAATACAGTTGTCAACACAGTGCTCCATGACACTTTTCGTCAGATTGCTCCTTGAAACCTATCATGAAAAGGCTCCATGCCTTTTTCTTCATGATGCTCCATACCCTTTTCATCACAATGTTCCATGCCATTGTCATCTTGTCATCACAATGCTCCAAGCCCTTGTCATCACAATGCTCCATTTCCTTTGTCATCACAATGCTCCCTGACACCTTTCTTCACAATAGTCCATGACCTTGTCATCGCAATGCTCCATGACACTTCTCCTAGCAAGTTCCATGCGCTTGAGATCACAATGCTTCACGACGTTGTCATCAAATTCTCAATGGCCCTTATCCTCACAATGCTCCATGCACTTGTCATCACAATGCACCTTGCCATTGTCATCACAATACTCCACCCGTTTGTCATCAGAAGGCTCCATGACCCTTGGCATCACAATGCTCCATAATCCCTGTCATCACAATGCTCCATGCCCTTTGTCATTACAGTGCTCCATGACGCTCGTCATCACAATTATGCGTGGTGTTCTCATCACAATGCTCCACGGTCTTGCAATCAAAATGCTCCATCCGCTGGTCATCACAATGCTCCATGTCCCTTGTCATCAAAATTCTCCACGTCCTTGTTATCACAATGCTCCATGACACTTCTCACCACAATGAAACAGGCTCTTCCCATCACAATTTTCCGTGCCCTTCTAATCCTAATGCTCCATGATCCCTGTCATAGCAAGCTCCATGTGCTTTGTCATCACAAAGCTTCCAAAGTTGTCATTAAAATTTTCAATTACCCGTGTCATCACAATGCTCCATGCCCTTGTATTCACATTCTTCCATGACTCTTGTCATCATAATGCTCCAAGCCCTTGTCATCACAATGCTCCATTACCTTTGTCATCACAATGCTCCATGACCCTGGTCATCAGAATGCTCCAATCCCTTGACATCACAATGCTCCATGACACCTGTAATCACAATGAACCGTGATGCCTCTCATCACAGTGTTCCATGACTCTTGTCATCATGATGCTCCATGTGATTGTCATAACAGTGCTCCATTATCATTGTCATCAAAATATTCCATTACCATTGTCATCACAATCCTCCATGATACTTGGTATCACATTGCTTCATGCCCTTATCAGCACAATACACCATGCTCCTTGAAATCAAAATCTTCCGTGACCTCTGTCATGACAATGCTCCAAACCATTGACTGCAATGTTCCATAACTCTTGTCATCACAACGCTCAATGATGCCTGTCATCAAAATACTCCATGCACTTGTCATCAAAATGCTCCATGACTTTGTCATCAAAGTGCTCCCAGACACTTGTTGTCAGAAAGCTCCTTGAATCCTGTCATGAAAAGCTTCCATGCTTTTTTCATCACAATGCTTCATGCCGTTTTCATCACAATGCTCCATGCCATTGTCATACAATCCTCCATCAACTTGGGATCACATTGCTTCTTGCCCTTGTCTTCACAATGCTCCATGCGCCTTGAAATCAAAATGATCCATGACCTCTGTCTTCACAATGCTCCAAAATATTGTGATCACAATTTTAAATAACACTTGTCATCACAACACTCAATGATGCCTGTCATCACAATACTCCATGCTCTTTTCACAACAATGATCCATGACCTTAGTCATCACAATGCTCAATACACTTGTCATCACAATGCTCCCTGACACTTGTCGTCAAAATACTCCATGAACCCTGCCATGAAAAGGCTCCATGCATTTTTCATCACAATGCTCCATGCCCTTTCAATCACTATGCTCCGTGCCATTGTCATCACAATATTCCACAAGCTTGTCATCAGAATGCTTTATGAACCTTGTCATCACAATGCTCCATGACCCCTGTCATCACAGTGCTCCGTGACACCTGTCATCACAATGCTCCATGCCCTTGTCATTACAGTGATCCATGAGGCACGTCATCACAATCTTCCATGGTTTCTCATCACCATGCTCCACGGTATTGCCATCACAGTGCTCCATGCCCTGGTCCTCACAATGCTCCAAGTCCCTTGTCATCACAATGTTCCATAACCACTGTCATCAAATTGTTCCATGGTCCTTTTCATCAAATTGCTCCGTGACCCTGTCATCACAATGATCCCTGCATTTCTCATCACATTGCACAATGCCCTTGTCATCAAAATGCTCCATGATTTTCTCATCACAAATCTCCATGACCGTTTGCATCACAATACTCCATGCCATTGTCATCACAATGCTCCATGAAACCTGCCATCATATTGCTCCATGCCTTTGTCATCACAATGCTCCATTCCCTTGTAATCAAAATGCTCCATGAACACTGTCATAACAATACTCCATGAATATTTTCAAACCAATGCTCCATGACCTTCTCATCATAATGAGCCATGAACCTTGTTGTCACAATGCTCCATAACAACTGTCATCTCATCGCTCCATGACCCCTGACAACACAATGGTCCGGAACTCTTGTCATCAAAATGCCCCATGACACTTGTCATCACAATGCTCCATGCTTTTGTCAGCAAAATGCTACATGACCTTTTCATCACAATGCTCCATGCGCTTGTCATCACAATCCTACATTACCATTTTCATCACAATCCTCCATGAACCTTGGGATCACATTGCTTCATGCCCTTGTCTTCACAATGCTCCATGCGCCTTGAAATCAAAATGATCCATGACCTCTGTCATCACCATACTCCAAACCATTTTGATCACAATGTTCCATAACCCTTGACATCAAAAGGCTCCATAATACCTGTCATCACAATTCTCCATGACTTTGTCATCACAATGCTCCATGACTTTTATCATCACAATGCTCAATACACTTTTCATCACAATGCTCCATGACACTTGTCATCAGAATGCTCCATGAACCCTGTCATGAAAAGGTTCCATGCCATTTTCTTCACAATGCTCCATGCACTTTTTCTCACATGCTCCATGCCATTGTCATCACAATACTCCACAAGCTTCTCCTCACATTGCTCCATGACTTCTGTCATCACAATTCTCCCAGACACCTGTCATCATAATGCTCATTGCTCCTTGTCATTACTGTGCTCCATGACTCTCGTCATCACAATTATCCATGTCTTCTCATCAGCATGCTCCACGGTCATGCCATCACAATGCTCCATGCCCTGGTCATCACAAAGCTCCAAGCCCTTGTCATCACAGTCCTACATGACACCTGGCATCACAATGCTGCATGCAATTGTCATCACAATGGACCAAGAAATATGTCATCACAATTCTAACTGAAACCTTTCTTCCCACATGCCCTTGCAATCCCAATGCGCCATGCCCACTGTCATCACAATAATCCATGAAACTTTTCAGACCAATGCTCCATGCCCCTGTCATCACAATGCTCCATGCCGGTGTCATCAAAATGCTCCATGACCCCTGTCATTACAATGCTCCGTGACACCAGTCATTACAATGCTTCATGACCTTTGTCATCACAGTGGTCCATGCTTCTGTCAACACAAGGCTCTGTGACATTTGTCACGAAAATGCTCCATGAACTTTTCATCACAATGCTCCATGACCCCTGTCCACACAGTGCTCCGTGACTCCAGTCATCACAATGCTTCATGAACATTTTCATCACAAAGTTCCATGCCCCCGTCAACACAAGGCTTTGTGACATTTGCCACCACAATGCTCCATGAACTTTTCATCACAATGCTCCATGACCCCAGTCATCACAATGCTCCATGCCTCTGTCAGCAAAATGCTCCATGCGATTTTCATCACAATACTCCATTACCATTGCCATCAGAATCCTCCATTACAATTGTCATCAAAATCCTCCATGAACCTTGGGATCACATTGCTTCATGCCCTTGTCATCACAATGCTCCATGCTCCTTGTAATCAAAATGATCCATAACCTCTATCATCACAATGCTCCAAACCCTTGTGGTCACAATGTTCCATAACACTTGTCATCACAACGCTCCATGATGCCTGTCATCACAATACTCCATGCCCTTGTCATCACAATGCTCCATGACCTTTATCATCACAATAATCAATACACTTGTCATCACAAGGCTCCTTGAAACTTGTCGTCAGTATGCTCCATGCACCCTGTCATGAAAGGCTCCATGCCTTTTTCATCACAATGCTACATGACCTTGTCATCACAATGCTCCATGCGCTTGTCATTGCAGTCCTCCATGAACTTTGGGATCACATTGCTTCATGCCCTTGTCATCACAATGCTCCATGTCACTTGATATCAACAAGATCCATGACCTCTGTCATCACAATGCTCCAAACCCTTGTGGTCACTGTGTTCCATAACACTTGAATTTACAAAGTTCTATGATTACTGTCATCACAATACTCCATGCCCTTATCATCCCAATGTTCCATGACCATTGTCATCACAATGCTCAATACACTTGTCATCACAATTCTCCCTGACACTGGTCTTGAAAATGCTCCTTGACCCCTGTCGTGAAAAGTCTCCATGCATTTTTCATCACAATGATCCATGCCTTTTTAATCGCAATATTCCATGCACTTGTCATCACAAAGCTTCATGACACTTGTCATCAAAATGCTTGATGCCCTTCTCATCACAATGCTCCATGCCCTTGTCATTACAATCCTCCATGACCCATGTATCACAGTGTTCCGTGCCCTTGTGATCACAATGCTCCGTGCCCACTCTCTTCACAATAAACCATGAAAGTTTTCAGTCCAATGTTCCATGCCCTTATCATCAAAATGCTCCATTACCCCTGTGTTAACAATGCTCCATGAACCCTGCCATCACAGTGTTCCATGGCCTTGTCATCACATGGCTCCATGACCTTTGTCATTATAATGATCCAAGACCCCACTAATCACAATGCTCCATACCCTTGTCATCACAAAGCTCCATGACACATGCCATCAGTATGCTCCATGGTCTTCTCATCATAATGCTCCAAGACCCCTATAATCACAATGCTCCTTGCCACTTTTCATCTCAATGCTCCATGAAACCTGTCATCAAAATGCACCATGCCCATCATCATAATGCTTCATGCTATTGTCATCACAATGAAATCAAAATGCTCCATGACCTCTGTCATTACCATACTCAAAACCCTAGTGCTCACATTGTTCCATAACACTTCTCATCACAATGCCCAATGACGCTCGTCATCACAATTATCAGTGGACTTCTCATCACAATGCTCCATAAACTTTGTCATCACAATGCTCAATTCACTTGTCATCACAATGTTGCCTGACACTTGTCGTCAGTATGCTCCTTGAAACCTGTCATGACAAGGCTCCATACATTTTTCATCAAAATGATCCATGCCCTTTTCATCACAGTACTCCAAGACCACTGTAATCACAATGTCCCATGCCCTTGTCATCACAAAGCTCCATGATACATGTTATCAGAATGCTCCATGGCCTTCTCATCACAATGCTATTAGCACTTGTCATCACAATGCTCCAAGTCCCCAGTAATCTCAATGCCCCATGCCTCTTTTAGTGAGAATGCTCCATGATAATTATCATCACAAGGCTCCATGGTCCGCTCATCACAATGCTCCAGGACGTTGTCATCAAAATGCTCCATTCCCTTGTCATCTCAATACTCCATGAATATTTTCAGCACAATGCTCCATGACCTTCTCATCACAATGCTCCATGATCCCTGTCATCACAATGCTCCTTGACCACAGTAATCACAATGCTCCATGACCCCTGTCATCACAATGCTCCATGACTCTTGTCATTACAGTGCTCCATGACGCTCGTCATCACAATTATCCGTGGTCTTCTCTTCACAATGCTCCACGGTCTTGCAATCAGAATGCTCCATTCGCTGGTCATCACAATGCTCCATGTCCCTTGTCATCACAATTCTCCACGATCTTGTTATCAAAATGCGCCATGACACTTCTCATCACAATGATACAGGCTCTTGTCATCACAATATTCCATGCCCTTTTCATCCTAATGCTCCATGATCCCTGATATAGCAAGCTCCCTGCGCTTTTTCATCACAAGGCTTCACGAAGTTGTCATTAAAATTTTCAATGGCCCTTGACATCACAATGCTCCATGCCCTTTTAATCACATTACTCCATGACTAGTGTCATCACAATCCTCCAAGCCCTTGTCATCACAATGCTCCATTACCTTTGTCATCACAATGCTCCCTGACATCTGTGTTCACAATAGTCCATGACATTGTCATTGCAGAGCTCCATGACACTTCTCATAGCAAGCTCCATGCGCTTGGGATCACAATGCTTCACGACATTGTCATCAAATTCTCAATGGCCCTTATCATCACAATACTCCATGCCCTTGTCATCAGAATGCTCCATGCCATTGTCATCAGAATACTCCACAAGCTTGTCATCAGAATGCTCCATGACACTTGGCATCAGAATGCTCCATGACCCCTGTCATCACAATGCTCCATGACACCTGTCCTCACAATGCTCCATGCCCCTGGTCATTACAGAGTTCTATGACGTTCGTCATCACAATTATCCGTGGTCTTCTCATCACAATTCTCCACGGTCTTTCAATCAAAATGCTCCATCCACTGGTCATCACAATGCTCCATGTCCCATGTCACCTCAATTCTCCACGTCCTTGTTATCACAATGCTCCATGACACTTCTCATCACAATGCTACAGGCTCTTGTCAGCACTATTTTCCATGCCCTTTTCATCCTAATGTTCAAAGATCCCTGCCATAGCAAGCTCCATGTGCTTTGTCATCACAATGATTCACGATGTTTTCATTAAAATTTACAATGGCCCATTTCATCACAAAGCTCCATGCCCTTGTAATCACATTCCTTCATTACTCATGTCATCACAATGCTCCAAGCCCTTGTCATCACAATGCTCCATTACCTTTGTCATCACTATCCTCCATGACCCTTTGCATCACGATGCTCCATGCCATTGCCATCACAATGGACAATGATATATGTCATCACGATACTCCCTGTCACCTGTCTACACAATACTCCATGACCTTTTCATCACAGTGCTCCATGCCCTTGTCATCACAATTTTCCATGCACATTGTCATCACAATAATCCATGAAAATTGTTAGGCCAATGCTCCATGCCCCCGTCATCACAATGCTCTATGCCCTTGTCATCACAATGTTCCAAACCCTGGTCATCATAATGCTCCATTACCTTTGTCATCATAATCCTCCATGACAATTGGCATCACAATGTTCCATGCCATTGTCATTACAATGGACCGGATATATGTCATCACAATGCTCCATGACACATGACATCAGAATGCTCCAGGGGATTCTCAACAAAATACTCCATGCCACTGTCATCACTATATTCCATGCCCTTGTCATCACAATGCTCCATGACCATTGTCATCACAATGCTCAATACATATGTCATCAGAATGCTCCCTGACACTTGTCAGAAGTCTCCTAGAATTCTCTCATGAAAAGCTCCAATCCTGTTTTATCACAATGCTCCATGCCCTAATCATCACAATGCTCCATGACTTTGTCATCACAATCCTCCATGACACTTGGCATCACAATACTCCATGCCATTGTCATCACAATGGACCATGACATATGTCATCACAATGCTCCCTGACAACTCTCTTCACAAAACTCCATGACCTTGTCATAACAATGCTCCACGCCCTTGTCATCACAATGCTCCATGCCCTTGTTATCACCTTGCTCCATTGCCTCTTTTATGAAAATTCTCCGTGACTCCAGTCAAAACAACACTTCATGACATTTGTCATCCAATTGTCCATGCACTCGTCCTCACAAGACTTTGTGACTTTTGTCACCACAATGCTCCATGCACTTCTCAACAAAATGTTCTCTCACCACTGATATCAGAGTGTACCATCACAAGTCATCACTATACACCCTCACCCCTGTCATCAAAATGTTCCATGATCCTTGTCATTGCAATGCTACATGACCTTATCATCAAAATGCTCCCTGACCCCTGATATCACAATGTTCCATAACCCATGTCATCAAAATGCTCCATGATACTTTTCATCTCAATGCTCCATGAACCGTGTCTACGAAATGCACCATGCCCATCATCATAATGCTTCATGCTCTGGTCATCACAATGAAATCAAAATGCTCCATGACCTCTGTCACCAAAATGCTCCAAACCCTTGTGATCACAATGTTTCATAACACTTGTCATCACAAAGCACCATGACACTCGCCATAACAATTTTCCATGTTCTTCTCATCACAATGCTCCATGAACTTTGTCAAGACAATGTTCAATATACTTGTCATCACAATGCTCCCCGACACTTCTCATCACTATGCTCCTTGAACCCGTTCCTGATAAGGTTCTATGTCTTTTTCTTCACAGTGATCCATGCCGTTTTCATCAAATTGCTCCATGACCCCTGTAATCACAATGCTCCATGAACCTTTTCCTCAGAATGCTCCATGAGACTTGTCATCACAAGGCTCCATGGTCTTCTCATCATAATGCTCCAGGAACTTGTCATCACAAGGCTCCATTCACTTGTCATAACAATGCTCCATGACCCTGTCATCACAATACTCCATGAACATTTTCAGCCCAATGCTCCATGACTTTCTCATCACAATGCTCCACGACACGTGTCATCACAATGCTTCATGACGCCTGTCATCAAAATGCTCCATGACCCTTGCCATCATGATAATCCAGGCCCTTGCCATCCCAATGCTCCATGACCACTGTAATCACAATGCTCAATGACGCTTGTCATCAGAGTGCTCCATAACCGTTGTCATCACAATGCTCCAAGCCCTTGTCATCACAATGCTCCATTACGTTTTTCATCAGAATCCTCCATAACAGTTGGCATCACAATGTTTCATGCCATTGTCCTCAAAATGGACCATGACATTGTCATCACAAAGCTACCTGACAACTGTCTTCACAAAACTCCATTACCGTGTCATCACAATGCTCCATGCCATTGTCATCACAATACTCCACAAACTTGTCATCAGAATGCTCCATGACCCTTGACATCACCATGCTCCATGACCCATGTCATCACAATGCTCCATGCCCCTTGTCATTACAGAGCTCCATGACGCTCGTCATCACAATTATCCGTGGTCTTCTCTTCACAAAGTTCCACGGTCTTGCAATCAAAATGCTCCATCCGCTGGGCATCACAATGTTCCATGTCCCTTGTCAGCACAATTCTCGATGACCTTGTTATCACAATGCTCCATGACAGTTCTCATCACAATGATACAGGCTCTTGTCATCACAATTTTCCATGCCCTTGTCATCCTAATGCTCCATGATCCCTGTCATAGCAATCTCCCTGTGCTTTGTCATCACAAGGCTTCACGACGTTGTCATTAAAATTTTCAATGCCTCTTGTTATCACAATGTTCCATGCCCTTCTAATCACATTACTCCATGACTAGTGTCATCACAATCCTCCAAGTTCTTGTCATCACAATGCTCCATTACCTTTGTCATCACAATGCTCCCTGACACTTGTCTTCAAAATAGTCCATGACATTATCATCGCAGAGCTCCATGACACTTCTTATAGCAAGCTCCATGCGCTTGGCATCACAATGCTTCACGACATTGTCATCAAATTCTCAATGGCTCTTATGATCACAATGCTCCATGCCCTTGTCATCACAATGCTCCATGCCATTGTCATCACAATACTGCACAAGCTTGTCATAAGAATATTTCATGACCCTTGGCATCAGAATGCTCCATGACCCCTGTCAACACAATGCTCCATGACACCTGTCCTCACCATGCTCCATGCCCCTTGTCATTACAGAGTTCTATGACGTTCGTCATCACAATTATCTGTGGCCTTCTCATCACAATTCTCCACGGTCTTTCAATCAAAATGCTCCATCTACTGGTCATCACAATGCTCCATGTCCCATGTCACCACAATTCTCCACGTCCTTGTTATCACAATGCTCCATGACACTTCTCATCACAATGATACAGGCTCTTGTCAGCACAATTTTCCATGCCCTTTTCATCCTAATGTTCAAAGATCCCTGTCATAGCAAGCTCCATGCGCTTTGTCATCACAATGATTCACGATGTTGTCATTAAAATTTACAATGGCCCATTTCATCACAAAGCCCAATGCCCTTTTAATCACATTCCTTCATTACTCTTGTCATCACAATGCTCCAAGCCCTTGTCATCACAATGCTCCATTACCTTTGTCATCACTATCCTCCATGACTTTTGGCATCACAATGCTCCATGCCATTGCCATCACAATGGACCATGATATATGTCATCACGATGCTCCCTGACACCTGTCTACACAATACTCCATGACCTTTTCATCACAGTGCTCCATGCCCTTGTCATCAAAATTTGCCATGCGCACTGTCATCACAATAATCCATGAAACTTGTCAGGCCAATGCTCCATGCCCCTGTCATCACAGTGCCCTATGCCTTGTCATCACAATGTTCAAAACCCTTGTCAACACAATGCTCCATTACCTTTGTCATCATAATCCTCCATGACAATTGGCATCAAAATGCTCCCTGCCATTGTCATTACAATGGACCGGATATATGTCAGCACAATTCTCCATGACGCATGACATCAGAATGCGCCAGGGGATTCTCAACAAAATGCTCCATGCCATTGTGATCACAATATTCCATGCCCTTGTCATCCCAATGCTCCCTGACCATTGTCATCACAATGCTTAATACACTTGTCATCACAAAGCTCCCTGACACTTGTCAGAAGTCTCCTTGAACTCTCTCATGAAAAAGCTCCATGCATTTTTCATCACAATGCTCCATGTCCTTATCATCACAATGCTCCCTGCCATTGTCATCACAATCCTCCATGAATTTGGCATCACAATACTCCATGCCATTGTCATCACAATGGACCATGACATATGTCATCACAATGCTCCCTGACAACTCTCTTCACAAAACTCCATGACCTTGTCATAACTCTGCTCCACGCCCTTGTCAACACAATGTTCCATGTGCTTGTTATCACCATGCTCATGACCTCTTTTATGAAAATTCTCCGTGACTCCAGTCATCACAATGCTTCATGACCTTTGTCATCACAATTGTCCATGCCCTCGTCCTCACAAGACTCTGTGACTTTTGTCACCACAATGCTCCATGCACTTCTCATCAAAATGCTCTCTCACCACTGATATCACAGTGTTCCATCACTAGGCATCACTATACTCCATCACCCCTGTCATCACAATTTTCCATTACCCCTGTCATCACAATGCTACATGACCTTATCATCAAAATGCTCCATGACCCCTGACATCACACTGTTCCATAACACCTGTCATCAAAATGCTCCATGAAACATTTCATCTCAATGCTCCATGAACCTTGTCATCTCAATGCACCATGCCCATCATCATAATGCTTCATGCTATTGTCATCACAATGTAGTCAAAATGCTCCATGACCACTGTTATCAAAATGCTCCAAACCCTTGTGATCACAATGTTTCATAACGCTTGTCATCACAAAGCCCCATGACACTCGTCATAAGAATTTTCAATGTTCTTCTCATCACAATGCTCCATGAACTTTGTCACCACAATGTTCAATATACTTGTCATCACAATGCTCCTCGACTCTTCTCGTCACTATGCACCTTGAACCCGTACCTGTTAAGGCTCTATGTCTTTTTCATCACTATGATCCAGGCCGTTTTCAACAAATTGCTCCATGAACACTGTAATCACAATGTTCCATGACTCTTTTCCTCAGAATGCTCCATGAGACTTGTCATCACAAGGCTCCATGGTCTTCTCATCACAATGCTCCATGGTCTTCTCATCACAATGCTCCATTCACTTGTCATAACAATGCTCCATGACCCTGTCATCAAAATACTCCATGAATATTTTCAGCCCAATGCTCCATGACCTTCTCATCACAATGCTCCATGACACGTGTCATCACAATGCTCCATGACGCCTGTCATCAAAATGCTCCATAACCCTTGCCATCATGATAATCCAGGCCCTTGCCATCCCAATGCTCCATGATCACTGTAATCACAATGCTCCATGACGCTTGTCATCACAGTGCTCCATGACACTTGTCATCCCAATATTCCATGCCTTTGTGAGCAAAATGCTCCATGACCTTGTCATCACAATGCTCCATGCACTTGTCATCACAATACTCCATTCCCATTGTGACCACAATCCTCCATGAAATTTGGGATCACATTGCTTTCTACCCTTGTCATCACAATGCTCCATGCCCTTGTCATCACAGTGGTCCATGACCCTTGTCATCACAACGCTCCATGATGCCTGTCATCACAATATTCCATGCCCTTGTCATCCCAATGCTCTATGACATGTGTCATCACAATGCTAAAAACGCATGTCATCCCAATTCTCCCTGACACTTGTCAGAAGGCTCCTTCAACTCTGTCATAAAATAGCTCCATGCCTTTTTCATCACAATGCTCCATTCCGTTATCATCAAAATGCTCCATGCCATTGTCATCACAATGCTCCATGACCCTTGTCATCACAATGGTCCAATCCCTTGTCATCACAATGCTGCTTTACCTTTGTCATCACAATCCTCCATGACACTTGGCACCACCATTTTCCATGCCAATGTCATCACAATGGACCAAGATATATGTCATCTCAATGGTCCCTGACAACTGTCTTCACAAAACTCCATGACCTTGTCATCACAATGCTTCATGTGCTTGTCATCACAATACTACACAAGCTTTTCATCAGAATGCTCCATGACACATGTCATCAAAATGCGCCATGACACCAATCATCACAATGCTCCATAACACCTGTCCTCACGATGCTCCATGCCCTTTGTCATTACAGAGCTCCATGAAGCAGGTCATCACAATTATCCATGGTCTTCTCATCACAATCCTCCAAGCACTTGTCATCACAATGCTCCATTACCTTTGTCATCACAATGCTCCCTGACACCTGTCTTCCCTATAGTCCATGACATTGTCATCGCAGAGCTCCATGACACTTCTTATAGCAAGATCCATGCGCTTGGGATCACAATGCTTCACGACATTGTCATCTAATTCTCAATGGCCTTTATCATCACAATGCTCCTTGCCCTTGTCATCACAATGCTCCATGCCATTGTCATCACAATACTCCACAAGCTTGTCATCAGAATGCTCCATGACACTTGGCATCAGAATGCTCCATGACCCCTGTCATCACAGTGCTCCATGACACCTGTCCTCACAATGCTCCATGCCCCTTGTCATTACAGAGTTCTATGACGTTCGTCATCACAATTATCCGTGGTCTTCTCATCACAATTCTCCACGGTCTTTCAATCAAAATGCTCCATCCGCTGGTCATCACAATGCTCCATGTCCCATGTCACCACAATTCTCCACGTCCTTGTTATCACAATGCTCCATGACACTTCTCATCACAATGCTACAGGCTCTTGTCAGCACTATTTTCCATGCCCTTTTCATCCTAATGTTCAAAGATCCCTGCCATAGCAAGCTCCAAGTGCTTTGTCATCACAATGATTCACGATGTTGTCATTAAAATTTACAATGGCCCATTTCATCACAATGCTCCATTCCCTTGTAATCACATTCCTCCATTACTCTTGACATCACAATGCTCCAAGCCCTTGTCATCACAAGGCTCCATTACGTTTGTCATCACTATGTTCCATGGCCCTTGTCCTCACAATGCTCCAAGCCCTTGTCATCACAATGCTCCATTACATTTGTCATCACTATCCTCCATGACCCTTGGCATCACAATGCACCATGCCACTGTAATCACAATGGGCCATGACATATGTCATCACGATGCTCCCTGACACCTGTCTACACAATACTCCATGTCGTTTTCATCACAGTGCTCCATACCCTTGTCATCACAATTTGCCATGCACACTTTGATCACAATAATCCATGAAACTTGTAAGGCCAATGCTCCATGCCCCTGTCATCACAATGCTCTATGCCCTTGTCATCACAATGTTCAAAACCCTTGTCATCACAATGCTCCATTACCTTTGTCATCATAATCCTCCATGACAATTGGCATCACAATGCTCCAAGCCATTGTCATTACAATGGACCATGACTTATGTCATCACAATGTTCCCTGACAACTCTCTTCACAAAACTCCATGACCTTGTCATAATTCTGCTCCACGCCCTTTTCAACACAATGTTCCATGCGCTTGTTATCACCATGCTCCATGACCAATTTTTGAAAATTCTATGTGACTGCAGTCATCACAATTCTTCATGACATTTGTCATCACAATTGTCCATGCCCTCGTCATCACAAGAGTCTGTGACATTTGTCACCACAATGCTCCATGCACTTCTCAACAAAATGCTCTCTCACCACTGATATCAGTGTTCCATCACTAGTCATCAGTATACTCCCTCACCCCTGTCATCACAATGTTCCATGACCCCTGTCATCACAATGTTACATGACCTTATCATCAAGATGCTCCATGACCCCTGACATCACACTGTTCCCTAAACCCTGTCATCAAAATGCTCCATGAAACTTTTCATCTCAATGCTCCATGAACCCTGTCATCACAATGCACCATGCCTATCATCATAATGCTTCATGCTATTGTCCTCCCAATGAAATCAAAATGCTCCATGACTACTGTTATCAAAATGCTCCAAACCCTTGTGATCACAATGTTTCATAACACTTATCATCACAAAGCCCCATGACACTCGTCCTAAGAATTATCCATGTTATTCTCATCACAATGAAAAATGTACTTTGTCACCACAATGTTCAATATACTTGTCATCACAATGCTCCCCGACACTTCTCGTCACTATGCTCCTTGAACCCGTTCCTGATAAGGCTCTATGTCTTTTTCATCACTATGATCCATGCCGTTTTCATCAAATTGCTCCATGAACCCTGTAATCACAATGCTCCATGATCCTTTTCCTCAGAATGCTCCATGAGACTGTCATCACAAGGCTCCATGGTCTTCTCATCACAATGCTCCAGGAACTTGTCATCACAAGGCTCCATTCACTTGTCATAAAAATGCTTCATGACCCTGTCATAAGAATATTCCATGAACATTTTCAGCCCTATGCTCCATGACACGTGTCATCAAAATGCTCCATTACCCTTGCCATCATGATAATCCAGGCCCTTGCCATCCCAATGGTCCATGACCACTGTAATCACAATGCTCCATGACGCTTGTCATCACAGTGCTCCATGACACTTGTCATCCCAATGCTCCATGCCTTTGTGAGCAAAATGCTCCATGACCTTGTCATCACAATGCCCCATGCCTTGTCATCACAATACTCCATTCCCATTGTGACCACAATCCTCATTGAAATATGGGATCACATTGCTTTCTACCCGTGTCATCACAATGCTCCATGCCATTGTCATCACAGTGCTCCATGACCCTTGTCATCACAACGCTCCATGATGCCTGTCATCACGATATTCCATGCCCTTGTCATCTCAATGCTCTATGACATGTGCAATCACAATGCTCAAAACGCTTGTCATTCCACTTCTCCCTGACACTTGTCAGAAGGCTCCTTCAACTCTGTCATAAAACAGCTCAATGCATTTTTCATCACAATGCTGCTTTCAATTATCATCAAAAGGCTCCATGCCATTGTCATCACAATGCTCCATGACCCTTGTCATCACAATGCTCCAATCCCTTGTCATCACAATGCTGCTTTACCTTTGTCATCACAATCTTCCATGACACTTGGCACCACCATGTTCCATGCCAATGTCATCACAATGGATCATGATATATGTCATCACAATGGTCCCTGACAACTGTCTTCCCAAAATTCCATGACCTTTTCATCACAGTGCTCCATGCCCCTGTCATCACAATTTGCCATGTGCACTGTCATCACAATTATCCAAGAAACTTGTCAGGCCAATGCTCCATGCCCCTGTCATCACAATGCTCTATGCCCTTGTCTTCACAATGTTCCAGACCCTTGTCATCAAAATGCTCCATTACCTTTGTCATCATACTCCTCCATGACAATTGGCATCACAATGCTCCATGCCATTGTCATTACAATGGACCGGATATATGCCATCAGAATGCTCCATGACGCATGATATAAGAATGCGCCAGGGGATTCTCAACAAACGCTCCATGCCATTGTGATCAAAATACTCCATGCCCTTGTCATCACAATGCTTCATGACCATTGTCATCACATTGCTCAATACACTTGTCATCACAATGCTCCCTGACTCTTGTCAGAAGTCTCCTTGAACTCTCTCATGAAAAAGCTCCATGTCTTTTTCATCACAATGCTCCATGTCCTTATCATCACAATGCTCCATGACATTGGCATCACAATCTTCCATGGCTCCTGGCGTCACAATACTCCATGCCATTGTCATCACAATGAACCATGACATATGTCATCACCATGTTCCCTGACAACTTTCTTCACAAAACTCCATGACCTTGTCATAATTCTGCTCCACGCCCATGTCAACACAATGTTCCATGCGCTTGTTATCACCATGCTCCATGACCTTTTTTTTGAAAATTCTACGTGACTGCAGTCATCACAATGCTTCATGACATTTGTCATCACAATTGTCCATGATCTCGTCATCACAAGAGTCTGTGACTTTTGTCACCACAATGTTCCATGCACTTCTCATCAAAATGCTCTCCCACCACTGATATCAGAGTGTTCCATCAATAGTCATCAATATACTCCCTCCCCCTGTCATCACAATGTTCCATGACCCCTGTCATCACAATGCTACATGACCTTATCATCAAAATGCTCCATGACCGCTGACATCACACTGTTCCATAACCCCTGTCATCAAAATGCTCCATGAAATATTTCATCTCAATGCTCCATGAACCCTGTCATCACAATGCACCATGCCCATCATCATAATGCTTCATGCTTTTGTCATCACAATGAAATCAAAATGCTCCATGACCACTGTTATCAAAATGCTCCAAACCCTGTGATCACAATGTTTCATAACACTTGTCATCACAGAGCCGCATGACACTCATCATAAGAATTATCCATGCTATTCTCATCACAATGCTCCATGAACTTTGTCACCACAATGTTCAATATACTTGTCATCACAATGCTCCTCGACACTTCTCATCACTATGCTCCTTGAACCCGTTCCTGATAAGGCTCTATGTCTTTTTCATCACTATGATCCATGCCGTTTTCATCAAATTGCTCCATGAACCCTGTAATCACAATGCTCCATGACCCTTTTCCTCAGAATCCTCCATGAGACTTGTCATCACAATGCTCCATGGTCTTCTCATCACAATGCTCCATGGTCTTCTCATCACAATGCTCCATTCACTTGTCATAACAATGTTCCATGACCCTGTCATCACAATGCTCCATGAATATTTTCAGCCCAATGCTTCATGAGCTTCTCATCACAATGCTCCATGACACGTGTCATCACAATGCTCCATGACGCCTGTCATCAAAATGCTCCATGACCCTTGCCATCATGATAATCCAGGCCCTTGCCATCCCAATGCTCCATGACCACTGTAATCACAATGCTCCATGACGCTTGTCATCACAGTGCTCCATGACACTTGTCATCCCAATGCTCCATGCCTTTGTGAGCAAAATGCTCCATGACCTTGTCATCACAATGCTCCATGCGCTTGTCATCACAATACTCCATTCCCATTGTGACCACAATCCACCATGAAATTTGGGATCACATTGCTTTCTACCCTTGTCATCACACTGCTCCCTGCAATTTTCATCACAGTGCTCCATGACCCTTGTCATCACAACGATCCATGATGCCTGTCATCACAGTATTCCATGCTCTTGTCATCTCAATGCTCTATGACATGTGTCATCACAATGCTCAAAACGCTTGTCATCCCAATTCACCCTGACACTTGTCAGAAGGCTCCTTCAACGCTGTCATAAAATAGCTCCATGCCTTTTTCATCACAATGCTCCATTCCCTTATCATCAAAATGCTCCATGCCATTGTCATCACAATGCTCCATGACCCTTGTCATCACAATGCTCCAATCCCTTGTCATCACAATGCTGCTTTACCTTTGTCATCACAATCCTCCATGACACTTGGCACCACCATGTTCCATGCCACTGTCATCACAATGGACCATGATATATGTCATCACAATGGTCCCTGACAACTGTCTTCACAAAACTCCATGACCTTGTCATCACAATGCTCCATGTGCTTGTCATCACAATACGCCACAACTTTTCATCAGAATGCTCCATGACACATGTCATCAAAATGCGCCATGACCCCTATCATCACAATGCTCCATAACTCCTGTCCTCACGATGCTCCATGCCCCTTGTCATTACAGAGCTCCATGACGCAGGTCATCACAATTATCCATGGTCATCTCCTCTCAATACTCATGTAATTGTCATCACAATGCTCCATGACACTTGTCATTACAATGCTCCTAGCCCTTGTCATCATAATGCTCCTTTACCTTTGGCATCACAGTCCTCCATTACACTTGGCATCACAATGCTACATGAAATTGTCATCCCAATGGACCATGACATATGTCCTCAAAATGCGCCCTGATAACTGTCTTCACTATAGGCTATGACCTTGTCAACATAATGCTCAATGCCCTTGCCCTCACAATTCACCATGCCCACTGTCATCACAATAATCCATGAAACTTGTCCGACCAACGCTCCATGACACTGTCATCACAATGCTCCTTGCCCTTGTCATCACAATGCTCCATGCCATTGTCATCTCAATAGACCATAATATATGTCATCGTGATGAACCCTGACAACTCTCTACACAATACTCCATGACCTTGTCATCACAGTGCTCCATGCACTTGTCATCACAATTTGCCATGTGCACTGTCATCACAATAATCCATGAAATTTGTCAGGCCAATGCTCCATGGCCCTGTCATCACAATGCTCCATGCCATTGTCATCTCACAGGCCTGTACATATGTCATCACAATGCTCCATGACGCATGTCATCGAAATGCTCCAGGGCATTCTCAACACAATGCTCAATGCCATTGTCATCACAATAATCCAACACCCTTGTCATCACAACATTCCATGACCATTGCGATCACAATGTTCCATTACCTTTGTCATCATAATCCTCCATGACACTTGGCATCACAATGCTCCATGCCATTTTCTTAACAGTGGACCGGATATATGTCATCACAATGCTACATGACACATGTCATCAGAATGCTCCAGGGCATTCTCAACACAATGCTCCATGGCATTATCATCACAATATTCCATGCCCCTGTCATCACAATGCTGCATGAACATTATCATCGCAATGCTCAATACACTTGTCATCACAATATTCTCTGACACATGTCCGAAGGCTCCTTGAACTCTGACAAAAAATAGCTCCATGCCTGTTTCATCACAATGCTCCATGTCCTTATTATCACAATGCTCCTTGCCATTGTCATCACAATGCTCCATGACCCTTGACATCACAATGTTCCAAGCCATTATCATCACAATGCTTCATTACCTTTGTCCTCATAATCCTCCATGACACTTGGCATCACAATGCTCAATGCCATTGCCATCACAATGGACCAGACATATGTCATCACAATGCTCCATGACGTATGCCATCTTAATGCTCCAGGTCATTCTCAACAAATACTCCATGCCATTTTCATCACAATATTCCATGACCCTTGTCATCATAACGCTCCATGATGCCTGTCATCACAATAGTCCATCACCTTTTCATCACAATGCTCCATTACCTTTGTCATATTAATCTTCCATGACACTTGGTATCACAATGCTCCATGCTATAGTCTTCACAGTGGACTGGACATATGTCATCACAATGCTCCATGACACATGCCATCAGAATTCTCCAGGGCATTCTCAACACAATGCTTCATGCCATTGTCATCACAATATTCCATGCCCTTGTCATCACAAAGCTGCATGAACATATTCATCGCAATCCTCAATACACTTGTCATCACAATGTTCCCTGACACTTGTCAGAAGGCTCCTTGAACTCTGTCAAAAAATATCTCCATGCCTTTTTCATCACAATGCTCCTTGCCATTGTCATCATAATGCTCCATGACTCTTGTCATCACAATGCTCCAAGGACTTGTCATCACAATGGTCCATTACATTTGTCATCAAAATACTCCATGACACATGGCATCACAATGTTCCATGATCCCTGTCATCACAATGCTCCATGCCCCTTGTCATTACAGAACTCCATGACGCTCGTCATCACAATTATCCGTGGTCTTCTCTTCACAATGCTCCACGGTCTTGCAATCAAAATGCTCCATCCACTGGTCATCACAATGCTCCATGTCCATTTTCATCACAATTCTTCACGACCTTGTTATCACTATGCTCCGTGACAGTTCTCATCACAATGATACAGGCTCTTGTTATCACAATTTTCCCTGTCCTTGTCATCCTAATGCTCCATGGTCCCTGTCATAGCAAGCTCCCTGTGCTTTGTCATCACAAGGCTTCACGATGTTGTCATTAAAATTTTCAATGGCCCTTGTCATCACAATGCTCCATGCCCTTTTAATCACATTCCTCCATGACTAGTTTCATCACAATCCTCCAAGCCCTTGTCATCACAATGCTCCATTACCTTTGTCATCGCAATGCTCCCTGACACCTGTCTTCACAATAGTCCAAGACATTGTCATCGCAGAGCTCGATGACCCTTCTCATAGCAAGCTCCATGCGCTGCGGACACAATGCTTCACGACATTGTCATCAAATTCTCAATGGCCCTTATCATCACAGTGCTCCATGCAATTGTCATCACAATGCTCCATGACATTTTCATCACAATACTCCACAAGCTTGTCATCAGAATGCTCCATGACCCTTGGCATCACAATGCTCCATGACCCCTGTCATCACAAGGCTCCATGACACCTGTCCTCACAAGGCTCCCTGACAACTGTCTTCACAAAACTCCATGAACTTGTCATCACAATGATCCATGTGATTGCCATCAAAATACTCCACAAGCTTGTCATCACAATATTCCATGCCCTTTTCATCACAATACTCTATGACATGTGTCATCACAATGCTCAAATCACTTGTCATCCCAAAGCTCCCTGATTCTTGTCAGAAGGCTACTTGATCTCTGTCATAAAGTAGCTCCATGCCATTTTCATCACAATGCTCCATTCCCTTTTCATTAAAATGCTCCATGCCATTGTCATCACAATGTTCCATGACACTTGTCATCACAATTCTCCAATCCCGTGTCATCACAATGCTCCATTACCTTTGTCATCACAATCCTCCATGACATTTGGCACCACAATGTTCCATGCCATTGTCATCACAACGGACCATGACATATGTCATCACAATGGTCCCTGAAAACTGTCTTCACAAAACTCCATGAAATTGTCATCACAATGATCCATGTGATTGTCATCACAATGGACCTGATATATGTCATCACAATGCTCCATGACTGATGACATCAGAATGCTCCAGCGGATTCTCAACAAAATGCTCCATGCCATTGTCATCACTATATTCCATGCCTTTGTCATCAAAATGCTCCATGACCATTGTCATCACAATGCTCAGTACACTTGTCATCACAATGCTCCCTGACACTTGTCAGAAGTCTCCTTGAACTCTCTCATGAAAAAGCTCATGACAATGCTCCATGCCCTTATCATCACAATGCTCCATGACATTGTCATCAGAGTGCACCATGCCCTTTTTCATCACAACGCTCCATGATGCTAGTCATCACAATATTCCATGACCTTGTCATCACAATGCTCTATGACATGTGTCATCACAATGCTCAAAACACTTGTCATCCCAATGCTCCCTGACACTTGTCAGAAGGCTCCTTGAACTCTGTCATAAAATAGCTCCATGCCTTTTTCATCACAATGCTCCATTCCCTTATCATAAAAATGCTCCATGCCATTGTCATCACAATGCTCTGTGACCTTTGTCGTCACAATGTTCCAAACCCTTGTCATGATTATGCTTCATTAATTTGTCATCACAATACTCCATTACCCTTGGCACCACAGTGTTACATGCCATTGTCATCACCATGGACCATGACATATGTCAGGGCAATGGTCCCTGACAACTGTCTTCACAAAACTCCATGACCTTGTCATCACAATGCTCCATGTGCTTGTCATCACAATATTCCACAAGCTTGTCATCAGAATGCTCCATGACACTTGTCATCAAAATGCGCCATGACCCCTATCATCACAATGCTCCATGACACCTGTCCGCACGATGCTCCATGCCCCTTGTCATTACAGTGCTCCATGACGATCATCATCACAATTATCCATGGTCTTCTCATCACAATAATCCATGCCCTTGTGATCACAATGCACCATGACCCTTGTCATCAATGCTCCCAGCCCTTGTCATTACAGTGCTTCATTACATTTGGCATCACAATCCTCTATTACACTTGGCATCACAATGATCCATGCCATTGTCATCCAAATGGACCATGACATATGTCATCAAAATGCTCCCTGACAACTGTCTTCACTATAGTACATGACCTTGTCAACATAATGCTCAATGCCCTTGCCATCACAATGCGCCATGCCCACTGTCATCACAATAATCCAAGAAAAATGTCACACTAATGCTCAATGACCCTGTCAACACAATGCTCCATGCCATTGTCATCACAATGATCCAAGCCGTTGTCATCACACAGCTCCATTACCTTTGTCATCATAATCCTCCTTGACACTTGGCATCACAATGCTCCATGCCATTGTCATCACAAGGGACTGGACATAGTTCATCACAATGCTCCATGACGCCTGTCATCTGAATGATCCAGGACATGCTCAACACAATGCTCCATGCCATTGTCATCACAATATTCCATGCCCTTGTCATCACAAGGCTCCATGACCATTGTCATCACAATGCTCAATACACTTGTCATCACAATGTTCCCTGACAGTTGTCAGAAGTCTCCTTGAACTCTCTCATGAAAAAGCTCCATGCCTTTTTCATCACAATGCTCCATATCCTTATCATTACAATGCTCCATGCCATTGTCATCACAATACTCTAGACTCTTGGCATCACGATACTCCATGTGATTGTCATCACAATGTACCATGACATACGACATCACAATGTTCCCTGACAACTCTCTTCACAAAACTCCATTACCTTGTCATAACTCTGCTCCATGCCCTTGTCAAAACAATGCTCCTAGCGCTTGTTATCACCATGCTTCATGACCTCTTTCATGAAAATTCTACGTGACTCCAGTCATCACAATGCTCATGACATTTGTCATCACTATTGTCCATGCCCTCGTCCTCACAAGACCCTGTGAAATTTGTCACCACAATTCTCCATGCATTTCTCATCAAAATGCTCTCTCACCACTGATATCAGAGTGTTCCATCACTAGTCATCACTATACTCCCTCACTGCTGTCATCACAATGTTCCGTAACCCCTGTCATCACAATGCTACATGACCTTATCATCAAAATGTTCCATGACCCCTGACATCACACTGTTCCATAACCCCTGTCATCAAAATGCACCATGAAACTTTTCATCTCAATGCTCCATGAACCCTGTCATCACAATGCACCATGCCCATCATCATAATGCTTCATGCTTTTGTCATCACAATGAAATCAAAATGCTCCATGACCACTGTTACCAAAATGCTCCAAACCCTTGTGATCACAATGTTTCATAACACTTGTCATCACAAAGCCCCATGACACTCGTCATAAGAATTATCCATGCTATTCTCATCAGAATGCTCCATGGACTTTGTCACCACAATGTTCAATATACTTGTCATCACAATGCTCCCCGACACTTCTCGTCACTATGCTCCTTGTACCCGTTCCTGATAAGGCTCAATGTCTTTTTCATCATTATGATCCATGCCGTTTTCATCAAATTGCTCCATGACCCCTGACATCACAATGCTCCATGACCCTTTTCCTCAGAATGCTCCATGAGACTTGTCATCACAAGGCTCCATGGTCTTCTCATCACAATGCTCCAGGAACTTGTCATCACAAGGCTCCATTCACTTGTCATAACAATGCTCCATGACCCTGTCATCACAATACTCCATGAATATTTTCAGCCCAATGCTCCATGACCTTCTCATCACAATGCTCCATGACACGTATCATCACAATGCTCCATGACGCCTGTCATCAAAATGCTCCATGACCCTTGCCATCATGATAATCCAGGCCCTTGCCATCCCAATGCTCCATGACCACTGTAATCACAATGCTCCATGACGCTTGTCATCACAGTGCTCCATGACACTTGTCATCCCAATGCTCCATGCCTTTGTGAGCAAAATGCTCCATGACCTTGTCATCACACTGCTCCTTGCGATTGTCATCACAATACTCCTTTCCCATTGTGTCCACATTCCTCCATGAAATTTGGGATCACATTGCTTTCTACCCTTGTCCTCACAATGCTCCATGCCATTGTCATCACAGTGCTCCATGACCCTTGTCATCACAACGCTCCATGATGCCTGTCATCACAATATTCTATGCCCTTGTCATCTCAATGCTCTATGACATGTGTCATCACAATGCTAAAAACGCTTGTCATCCCAATTCTCCCTGACACTTGTCAGAAGGCTCCTTCAACTCGGTCATAAAATAGCTCCATGCCTTTTTCATCACAATGCTCCATTCCCTTATCATCAAAATGCTCCATGCCATTGTCATCACAATGCTCCATGACCCTTGTCATCACAATGGTCCAATCACTTGTCATCACAATGCTGCTTTATCTTTGTCATCACAATCCTCCATGACACTTGCCTCCACCATGTTCCATGCCATTGTCATCTCAATGGACCATGATATATGTCATCTCAATGGTCCCTGACAACTGTCTTCACAAAACTCCATCACCTTGTCATCACAATGTTCCATGTGCTGGTCATCACAATACTCCACAAGCTTTTCATCAGAATGCTCCATGACACATGTCATCAAAATGCGCCATGACCCCTTTCATCACATTGCTCCATAACTCCTGTCCTCACGATGCTCCATGCCCCTTGTCATTGCAGAGATCCATGACACAGGTCATCACAATTATCCATTTTTTTCTCATCACAATACTCCATGTCCTTGTCATCACAATGCTCCATGACATTTGTCATCACAATGCTCCAAGCCCTTGTCATCATAATGCTCCTTTACCTTTGCCATCACAATCCTCCATTACACTTGGCATCACAATGCCTCATGCCATTGTCATCACAATGGACCATGACATATGTTCTCAAAATGTGCCCTGATAACTCTCTTCACTATAGTCCATGAACTTGTCAACATAATGCTCAATGCCCTTGCCATCACAATGCACCATACCCACTGTGATCACAATAATCCATGAAACTTGTCAGACCAATGCTCCATGACACTGTCATCACAATGCTCCTTGCCCTTGTCATCACAATGCTCCAAGCCCTGGGCATCACAATGCTCCATTACTTTTGTCATCACAATCCTCCATGACACTTGGCAACACAATGCTCCATGCTATTGTCATCACAATGGACCATGATATATGTCATTACGATGCTCCCTGACACCTCTCTACACAATACTCCATGACCTTGTCATAAGTGTGCTCCATGTCCTTGTCATCACAATGCACAATGCCCACTGTCATCAAAATAATACATGAAACTTGTCAGGCCAATGCTCCATGCCCCTGTCATCACAATGCTCTATGCCCTTGTCATAACAATGATACAAGCCATTGTCATCACACTGCCCCATTACCTTTGTCATCATAATCCTCCTTGACACTTGGCATCACAATGCCCCATGCCATTGTCATCACAAGGGACTGGACATATGTCATCACAATGCTCCATGACGCATGTCATCGGAATGCTCCAGGGCATTCTCAACACAATGCTCAATGCCATTGTCATCACAATTTTCCATGACCCTTGTCATCACAAAGCTCCATGACCATTGCCATCACAATGCTCGATTACATTTGTCATCATAATCCTCCATGACACTTGGCATCACAATGCTCCATTCCATTGTCATCACAATATTCCATGCCCTTGTCATCACAATGCTGCATGAACATTATCATCGCAATGCTCAATACACTTGTCATCACAATATTCCCTGACACTTGTCAGAAGGCTCCTTGAACTCTGTCAAAAAATAGCTACATGCCTTTTTCATCACAATGCTCCATGTCCTTATTATCACAATGCTCCCTGCCATTGTCATCACAATGCTCGATGAACCTTGTCATCACAATCCTCCAAGCCATTG
Source organism: Mesoplodon bidens (assembly GCF_964165515.1). NCBI lineage: Eukaryota > Metazoa > Chordata > Mammalia > Artiodactyla > Ziphiidae > Mesoplodon > Mesoplodon bidens. The sequence continues at coordinate 292,243 of NW_027672190.1, read as the reverse complement.
TCATCACAATACTCCATTACCTTTGTCATCATAATCCTCCATGACACTTGGCATCACAATGCTCCATGCCATTGTTATTACAATAGACCAGACATATGTCATCACAATGCTCCAAGACATATGCCGTCAGAATGCTCCAGTTCATTCTCAACACAACACTCCATGCCATTGTCATCACAATATTCCATGACCCTTGTCATCATAACGCTCCATGATGCCTGTCATCACAATAGTCCATGCCCATGTCATCACAATGCTCCATTACCTTTGTCATCTTAATCCTCCATGACACTTGGCATCACAATGCTCCGTGCTTTGTCTTCACAATGGACGGGACATATGTCATCACAATGCTCCATGACACATGTCATCAGAATGCTCCAGGGCATTCTCAACACAATGCTCCATGATATTGTCATCACAATATTCCATGCCCTTGTCATCACAAAGCTGCATGAACATTTTCATCGCAATGCTCAATACACTTGTCATCAAAATGCACCCTGACACTTGTCAGAAGGCTCCTTGAACTCTGTCAAAAAATATCTCCATGCCTTTTTCATCACAATGCTACATGCCCTTATCATCACAATGCTCCATGCCATTGTCATCACAATGCACCATGACCCTTGTCATCACAATGCTCCAAGCCCTAGTCATCACAATTCTTCATTACATTTGTCATCACAATCCTCCATGACATTTGGCATCACAATGTTCCATGACCCCTTTCATCACAAAGCTCCATGACTCTTGTCATTACAGTGCTCCATGACGCTCGTCATCACAATTATCCGTGGTCTTCTCTTCACAATGCTCCACGGTCTTGCAATCAAAATGCTCCATCAACTGGTCATCACAATGCTCCACGTCCCTTGTCATCACAATTCTCCACGACCTTGTTATCACAATGCTCCATGACACTTCTCATCACAATGATACAGGCTCTTGTCATCACAAGTTTCCATGCCCTTGTCATCCTAATACTACAAGATCCCTGTCATAGCAAGCACCCTGTGCTTTGTCATCACAAGGCTTCACGGCGTTGTCATTAAAGTTTTCAATGGCCCTTGTCATCACAATGTTCCATGCCCTTTTAATCACATTACTTCATGACTAGTGTCATCACAATCCTCCTAGCTCTTGTCATCACAATGCTCCATTACCTGTGTCATCACAATGCTCACTGACACCTGTCTTCACAATAGTCCATGACATTCTCATCACAGAGCTCCATGACACTTCTTATAGCAAGCTCCATGCGCTTGGGATCACAATGCTTCACGACATTGTCATCAAATTCTCAATGGCCCTTATCATCACAATGCTCCATGCCCTTGTCATCACAATGCTCCATGACATTTTCATCACAATACTCCACAAGCTTGTCATCAGAATGCTCCATGACACTTGGCATCAGAATGCTCCATGAACCCTGTCATCACAATGCTCCATGACACCTGTCCTCACAATGCTCCATGCCCCTTGTCATTACAGAGTTCTATGATGTTCATCATCACAATTATCCGTGGTCTTGTCATCACAATTATCCACGGTCTTTCAATCAAAATGCTCCATCCGCTGGTCATCAAAATGCTCCATGTCCCATGTCACCACAATTCTCCACGTCCTTGTTATCACAATGCTCCATGACACTTCTCATCACAGTGATACAGGCTCTTTTCAGCACAATTTTCCATGCCCTTTTCATGCTAATGTTCAAAGATCCCTGTCATAGCAAGCTCCATGCGTTTTGTCATCACAATGATTCACGATGTTGTCATTAAAATTTACAATGGCCCATTTCATCACAATGCTCCATGCCCTTGTAATCACATTCCTCCATTACTCTTGTCATCACAATGCTCAAAGCCCTTGTCATCACAATGCTCCATTACCTTTGTCATCACTAAACTCCATTACCATTGGCATCACAATGCTCCATGGAATTGTCATAACAATGGACCATGATATATGTCATCACGATGCTCCCTGACACCTGTCTACACAATACTCCATGACCTTTTCATCACAGTGCTCCATGCCCTTGTCATCACACTTTGCCATGCGCACTGTCATCACAATAATCCATGAAACTTGTCAGGCAAATGCGCCATGCCCCTGTCAACACAATGCTCTATGCCCTTGTCATCAAAATATTCCAAACGCTTGTCATCACAATGCTCCATTACCTTTGTCATCATAATCCTCCATGACAATTAGCATCAAAATGCTCCATGCCATTGTCATTACAATGGACCTGATATATGTCATCACAATGCTCCCTGACGCATGATATCAGAATGCACCAGGGGATTCTCAACAAAATGCTCCACGTCATTGTGATCACAATATTCCATGCCCTTGTCATCACAATGCTCCATGACCATTGTCATCACAATGTTCCATGACACTTGTCAGAAGTCTCCTTGAACTCTCTCATGAAAAAGCTGCATGTCTTTTTCATCACAATGCTCCATATCCTTATCATCACAATGCTCCATGCCATTGTCATCACAATCCTCCATGACCCTTGGCATCACAATACTCCATGCCATTGTCATCACAATGGACCATGACATATGTCATCACAATGTTCCCTGACAACTCTCTTCACAAATCTCCATGACCTTGTCATATCTCTGCTCCACGCCCTTGTCAACACAATGTTCCATGCGCTTGTTATCACCATGCTCCATGACCTCTTTTATAAAAATTCTCCGTGACTGCAGTCATCACAATGCTTCATGACATTTGTCATCACAATTGTCCATGCCCTCGTCCTCAGAAGATTCTGTGACATTTGTCACCACAATGCTCCATGCACTTCTCATCAAAATGCTCTCTCACCACTAATATCAGAGTGTTCCATCACTAGCCATCACTATACTCCCTCACCCCTGTCATCACAATGAAATCAAAATGCTCCATGACCTCTGTTATCAAAATGCTCCAAACCCTTGTGATCACAATGTTTCATAACACTTGTCATCACAAAGCCCCATGACACTCGTCCTAAGAATTATCCATGTTATTCTCATCACAATGCTCCATGAACTTTGTCACCACAATGTTCAATATACTTGTCATCACAATGCTCCTCGACAATTCTCGTCACTATGCTCCTTGAACCCTTTCGTGATAAGGCTCTATGCCTTTTTCATCACTATGATCCATGCCGTTTTCATCAAATTGCTCCATGACCCCTGTAATCACAATGCTCCATGACCCTTTTCCTCAGAATGCTCCATGAGACTTGTCATCACAAGGCTCCATTGTCTTCTCATCACAATGCTCCAGGAACTTGTCATCACAAGGCTCCATTCACTTCTCATAACAATGCTCCATGACCCTGTCATCACAATACTCCATGAACATTTTCAGCCCAATGTTCCATGACCTTCTCATCACAATGCTCCATGACCCGTATCATCACAATGCTCCATGACGCATGATATCAGAATGCACCAGGGGATTCTCAACAAAATACTCCATGTCATTGTGATCACAATATTCCATGCCCTTGTCATCACAATGCTCCATGACCATTGTCATCACAATGCTCAATACACTTGTCATCACAATGCTCCCTGACACTTGTCAGAAGTCTCCTTGAACTCTCTCATGAAAAAGCTCCATGCATTTTTCATCACAATGCTCCATGTCCTTATCATCACAATGCTCCCTGCCATTGTCATCACAATCCTCCATGACTCTTGGCATCACAATACTCCATGCCATTGTCATCACAATGGACCATGACATATGTCATCAAAATGCTCCCTGACAACTCTCTTCACAAACTCCATGACATTGTATAACTCTGCTCCACGCCCTTGTCAACACAATGTTCCATGCGCTTGTTATCACCATGTTCCATGACCTCATTTATGAAAATTCACCGTGACTCCAGTCATCACAATGCTTCATGACATTTGTCATCAGTATTGTCCATGCCCTCGTCATCACAAGACTCTGTGACGTTTGTCACCACAATGCTCCATGCACTTCTCATCACAATGCTCTCCCACCACTGATATCAGAGTGTTCCATCACTAGTCACCACTATACTCCCTCACCCCTGTCATCACAATATTCCATGACCCATGTCATCACAATGCTACATGACCTTATCATCAAAGTGCTCCATGTTCCCTGACATCACACTGTTCCATAACCCTTGTCATCAAAATGCTCCATGAAAGTTTTCATCTCAATGCTCCATGAACCCTGTCATCACAATGCACCATGCCCATCATCATAATGCTTCATGCTATTGTCATCACAATGAAATCAAAATGCTCCTTGGCCACAGTTATCAAAATGCTCCAAACCCTTGTGATCACAATGTTTCATAACACTTGTCATCACAATGCACCATGACACTCGTCCTAAAAATTATCCATGTTATTCTCATCACAATGCTCCATGAACTTTGTCACCACAATGTTCAATATACTTGTCATCACAATGCTCCTCGACACTTCTCGTCACTATGCTCCTTGAACCCGTTCTTGATAAGGCTCTCTGTCTTTTTCATCACTATGCTCCATGCTGTTTTCATCAAATTTCTCCATGACCCCTGTAATCACAATGCTCCATGACCCTTTTCCTCAGAATGCTCCATGAGACTTGTCATCACAAGGCTCCATGGTCTTCTCATCACAATGCTCCATGACGCCTATCATCAAAATGCTCCATGACTCTTGCCATCATGATAATCCATGCCCTTGCCATCCCAATGCTCCATGACCACGGTAATCACAATGCTCCATGACGCTTGTCATCAGAGTGCTCCATGACACTTGTCATCCCAATGCTCCATGCCATTGTGAGCAAAATGCTCCATGACCTTGTCATCACAATGCTCCATGCACTTGTCATCACAATACTCCATTCCCATTGTGACCACAATCCTCCATGAAATTTGGGATCACATTGTTTTCTACCCTTGTCATCACAATGCTCCATGCCACTGTCATCACAGTGCTCCATGACCCTTGTCATCACAACGCTCCATGATGCCTGTCATCACAATATTCCATGCCCTTGTCATCTCAATGCTCTATGACATGTGTCATCACAATGCTCAAAACGCTTGTCATCCCAATTCTCCCTGACACTTGTCAGAATGCTCCTTCAACTCTGTTATAAAATAGCTCCATGCCTTTTTCATCACAATGCTCCATTCCCTTTTCATCAAAATGCTCCATGCCATTGTCATCATAATGCTCAATGACCCTTGTCATCACAATGCTCCAATCCCTTTTCATCACAATGCTGCTTTACCTTTTTCATCACAATCCTCCATGACACTTGGCACCACCATGTTCCATGCCAATGTCATCACAATGGACCATGATATATGTCATCTCAATGGTCCCTGACAACTCTCTTCACAAAACCCCATGACCTTGTCATCACAATGCTTCATGTGCTTGTCATCACAATACTCCACAAGCTTTTCATCAGAATGCTCCATGACACATGTCACCAAAATGCGCCATGACACCTATCATCACAATGCTCCATAACACCTGTCCTCAGGATGCTCCATGCCCCTTGTCATTACAGAGCTCCATGACGCCGGTCATCACAATTATCCATGGTCTTCTCATCACAATACTCCATGCCCTTGTCATCACAATGTTCCATGAAACTTGTCATCACAATGCTCCAAGCCCTTGTCATCATAATGCTCCTTTAGCTTTGGCATCACAATCCTCCATTACACTTGGGATAACAATGCTCCATGCGATTGTCATCACAATGGACCATGACATATGTCCTCAAAATGCGCCCTGATAACTGTCTTCACTATAGTCCATGACCTTGTCAACATAATGCTCAGTGACCTTGCCATCACAATGCACCATGTCCACTGTCATCACAATAATCCATGAAACTTGTCAGACCAATGTGTCATGACACTGTCATCACAATGTTCCTTGCCCTTGTCATCACAATGCTCCAAGCCCTGGGCATCACAATGCTCCATTACTTTTGTCATCATAATCCTCCATGACACTAGGCAACACAATGCTCCATGCTATTGTCATCAAAATGTTCCATAAGTCCTGTCATCACAATGATACATGACCTTATCATCAAAATGGTCCATGACCCCTGACATCACACTGTTCCATAACCCCTGTCATCAAAATGCTCCATGAAACTTATCATCTCAATGCTCCATGAACCCTGTCATCACAATGCACCATGCCCATCATCATAATGCTTCATGCTATTGTCATCACAATGAAATCAAAATGCTCCATGACAACTGTTATCAAAATGCTCCAAACCCTTGTGATCACAATGTTTCATAACACTTGTCATCACAAAGCCCCATGACACTCGTCATAAGAATTATCCATGTTATTCTCATCACACAACTCCATGAACTTTGTCACCACAATGTTCAATACACTTGTCATCACAATGCTCCCAGACACTTCTCGTCACTATGCTCCTTGAACCCGTTCCTGATAAGGCTCTCTGTCTTTTTCTTCACAGAGATCCATATCGTTTTAATCAAATTGCTCCATGGCCACCGTAATCACAATGCTCCATGACCCTTTTCCTCAGAATGCTCCATGAGACTTGTCATCACAAGGCTCCATGGTCTTCTCATCACAATGCTCCAGGAAATTGTCATCACAAGGCTCCATTCACTTGTCATAACAATGCTCCATGACCCTGTCATCACAATACTCCATGAACATTTTCAGCCCTATGCTCCAAGACCTTCTCATCACAATGCTCCGTGAGACGTGTCATCACAATGCTCCATGACGCCTGTCATCAAAATGCTCCATGACACTTGCCATCATGATAATCCAGGCCCTTGCCATCTCAATGCTCCATGACCACTGTAACCACAATGCTCCATGAAGCTTGTCATCACAGTGCTCCATGACACTTGTCATCCCAATGCTCCATGCCTTTGTGAGCAAAATGCTCCATGACCTTGTCATCACAAGGCTCCATGCGCTTGTCATCACAATACTCCATTCCCATTGTGACCACAATCCTCCATGAAATTTGGGATCACATTGCTTTCTACCCTTGTCATCACAATGCTCAAAACGCTTGTCATCCCAATTCTCCCTGACACTTGTCAGAAGGCTCCTTCAACTCTGTCATAATATAGCTCCATGCCTTTTTCATCACAATGCTCCATTCCCTTATCATCAAAATGCTCCATGCCATTGTCATCACAATGCTCCATGACCCTTGTCATCACAATGCTCCAATCCCTTGTCATCACAATGCTGCTTTACCTTTGTCATCACAATCCTCCATGACACTTGGCACCACCATGTTCCATGCCACTGTCATCACAATGGACCATGATATATGTCATCTCAATTGTCCCTGACAACTGTCTTCAGAAAACTCCATGACCTTGTCAACACAATGCTCCATGTGCTTGTCATCACAATACTCCACAAGCTTTTGATCAGAATGCTCCATGACACATGTCATCAAAATGCGCCATGACCCATATCATCACAATGCTCCATAACACCTGTCCTCACGATGCTCCATGCCCCTTGTCATTACAGAGCTCCATGACGCAGGCATCACAATTATCCATGGTCTTCTCATCACAATATTCCATGTCCTTGTCATAACAATGCTCCATGACATTTGTCATCACAATGCTCCAAGCCCTTGTCATCATAATGCTCCTTAACTTTTGGCATCACAATCCTCCATTACACTTGGCATCACAATGCTCCATGCCATTGTCATCACAATGGACCATGACATATGTTCTCAAAATGTGCCCTGATAACTGTCTTCACTATAGTCCATGACCTTGTCAACATAATGCTCAATGCCCTTGCCATCACAATGCACCATGCCCACTGTCATCACAATAATCCATGATACTTGTCAGACCAATGGTCCATGACACTGTCATCACAATGCTCCTTGCCCTTGTCATCACAATGCTCCAAGCCCTGGGCATCACAATACTCCATTACTTTTGTCATCACAATCCTCCATGACACTTGGCAACACAATACTCCATGCTATTGTCATCACAATGGACCATGATATATGTCATCACGATGCTCCCTGACACCTCTCTACACAATACTCCGTGACCTTGTCATAAGTGTGCTCCATGTCCTTGTCATCACAATGCACCATGCCCATCATCATAATGCTTCATGCTATTGTCATCACAATAAAATCAAAATTCTCCATGACCTCTGTCATCAAAATGCTCCAAACCCTTGTGATCACAATGTTTCATAACACTTGTCATCACAGAGCCCCATGACACTCGTCATAACAATTATCCATTTTCTTCTCATCACAATGCTCCATGAACTTTGTCACCACAATGTTCAATATACTTGTCATCATAATGCTCCCCGATACTTCTCGACACTATGCTCCTTGATCCCGTTCTTGATAAGTCTCTATGTATTTTTCTTCACAGTGATCCATGCCGTTTTCATCAAATTGCTCCATGACCCCTCTAATCACAATGCTCCATGACACTTTTCCTCAGAATGCTCCATGAGACTTGTCATCACAAGGCTCCAAGGTCTTCTCATCACAGTGCTCCAGGAACTTGTCATCACCAGGCTCCATGACCCTGTCATCACAATACTCCATGAACATTTTCAGTCCAATTCTCCATGACTTTCTCATCACAATGCTCCATGACACCTGTCATCACAATGCTCCATGACGCCTGTCATCAAACTGCTTCATTACACTTGCCATCACAGTAATCCAGGCACTTGTAATCCCAATGCTCCATGACCACTGTAATCACAATGCTCCATGACACCTTTCATCACAGTGCTCCATGACATTTGTCATCCCCATGCAACATGCCATTGTCAGCAAAAGGCTACATGACCTTGTCATCACAATGCTCCATGTGCTTTTCATCACAATACTCCATTCCCATTGTGACCACAATCCTCCATGAAACTTGGGATCACATGGCTTTCTACCCTTTTCATCACAATGCTCCATGCTCCTTGAAATCAATATGATCCATGACTTCTGTCATCACAATGCTCCAAAACGTTGTGATCACAATTTTCCATAACACTGGTCATCACAGGGCTCCATGATGCCTGCCATCACAATATTCCATGCCCTTGGCATCACAATGCTCCATGACTTTTGTCATCACAATGCTCAATACACTTGTCATCACAATGATCGCTGACACTTGTCAGAAGGCTCCTTGAAGTCTGTCGTGAAATAGCTGCATGGCTTTTTCATCACAATGCTCCATGCCAATGTCATCACAATGCTCCATTACCCTTGTCATCACAAAGCTCCATGATGCCTGCCATCACAATATTACATGCCCTTGTCAACACAATGCTCTATGACATGTGTCATCACAATATTCAAAACACTTGTCATCCCAAAGCTCCCTGACACTTGTCAGAAGGCTCCTTGAACTCGGTCATAATGTAGCACCATGCCTTTTTCATCACAATGCTCCATTCCCTTATCAGCAAAATGCTCCATGCCATTGTCATCACAATGCTCCATGACCCTTGTCATCACAATTCTCCAATCCCTTGTCATCACAATGCTCCATTACCTTTGTCATCACAATCCTCAATGACACTTGGCACCACAATGTTCCATGCCATTTTCATCACAATGGACCATGACATAAGTCATCGCAATGCTCCCTGACAACTGTCTTCACAAAACTCCATGAACTTGTCATCACAATGATCCATGTGATTGTCATCACAATACTCCACAAGCTTGTCATCAGAATGCTCCATGACACTTGCCATCAAAATGTGCCATGACCCCTATTATCACAATGATCAATGACACCTGTCCTCACGATGCTCCATGCCCCTTGTCATTACAGTGCTCAATGACGATCGTCAGCACAATTATCCATGGTCTTCTCATCACAATTCTCCATGGCCTTGTCATCACAAAGCTCCATGGCCATTGTCATCACAATTCTCCAAGCCCTTGTCATCACAATGGATAATGACATATGTCATCAAAATGCTCCCTGACAACTGTTTTGAATAGAGTACCTGACCTTGTCAACATAATGCTCAATGCCCATGCCATCACAATGCGCCATGCCCACTGTCATCACAATAATCCATGAAACATGTCAGACCAATGCTCCATGACCGTGTCACCACAAAGCACGATGCCCTTGTCATCACAATGCACCAAGCCTTTGTCATTAGAATACTCCTTTACTTTTGTCATCACGATCCTCCATGACACTTGGCATCACAATGCTCCATGCCATTGTCATCACAATGGACAATGATATTTGTCATCTCGATGCTCCCTGACACCTCTCTACACAATACTCCATGACCATGACATAAGTGTACTCCATGTCCTTGTCATTACAAGGCACCATGCCCACGCTCATCAAAATAATACATGAAACTGGTCAGGCCAATGCTCCATGCCCCTGTCATCACAATGCTCTATGCTCTTGTCATGAAGGTGCTCCAAGCTCCTGTCATCACAATTCTCCATTAACTTTGTCATCATAATCCTCCATGACACTTGGCAGCACAATGCTCCATGCCATTGTCATCACAATGGACCGGATATATGTCATCACAATGCTCCATGATGCATGGCATCAGAATGCTCCAGGGGATTCTCAACAAAATGCTCCATGCCATTGTCATCACTATATTCCATGCCCTTGTCATCACAATGCTCCATGACCACTGTCATCAATATGCTCAATACACTTGTCATCACAATGCTCCCTGACACTTGTCAGAAGTCTCCTAGTACTCTCTCATGAAAAAGCTCCATGCCTTTTTTATCACAATGCACCATGCCCTTATCATCACAATGCTCCATGACATTGTCATCACAATCCTCCATGACACTTGGCATCACAATACTCCATGCCATTGTCAGCACAAAGGACCATGACATATGTCATCAGAATGTTCCCTGACAACTATCTTCACAAAATTCCATGACCTTGTTATAACAATGTTCCACGCCCTTGTCATCACAATGCTCCATGCCCTTGTTATCACCATGCTCCATGACCTGTTTTATGAAAATTCTCCGTGACTCCAGTCATCACAACGCTTCATGACATTTGTCATCACAATTATCCATGCCCTCGTCATCACAAGACTCAGTGACTTTTGTCACCACAATGCTCCATGCACTTCTCAACAAAATGCTCTCTCACCACTGATATCAGTGTGCACCATCACTATTCATCACTATACTCCCTCACCCCTGTCATCACAATGTTCCATGAACCCTGTCATCGCAATGCTACATGACCTTATCATCAAAATGCTCCATGACCACTGACATCACAATGTTCCATAACCCATGTCATCAAAATGCTCCATGAAACTTTTCATCTCAATGCTCCATGAACCCTGTCATCGCAATGCACCATGCCCATCATCATAATGCTTCATGCTATTGTCATCACAATGAAATCAAAATGCTCCATGACCTCTGTCATCAAAATGCTCCAAAACGTTGTGATCACAATTTTTCATAACACTTGTCATCACAAAGCCCCATGACACTCGTCATAACAGTTATCCATGTTCTTCTCATCACAATGCTCCATGGACTTTGTCACAACAATGTTCAATATACTTGTCATCACAATGCTCCCCGACACTTCTCGTCACTATGCTCCTTGAAACCGTTCCTGATAAGGCTCTATGTCTTTTTCATCACTATGATCCATGCCGTTTTCATCAAATTGTTCCATGACCCCTGTAATCACAATGCTCAATGACCGTTTTCCTCAGAATGCTCCATGAGACTTGTCATCACAAGGCTCCATGGTCTTCTCATCACAATGTTCCAGGAACATGTCATCACAAGGCTCCATTCACTTGTAATAGCAATGCTCCATGACCGTGTCATCACAATACTCCATGACCACTTTCAGCCCAATGCTCCATGACCTTCTCATCACAATGCTCCATGACACGTGTCATCACAATGCTTCATGACGCCTGTCATCAAAAGGCTCCATTACACTTGCCATCACAATAATCCAGGCCCTTGTCATCCCAATGCTCCATGACCAGTGTAATCACAATGCTCCATGACGCTTGTCATCACAGTGCTCCATGACACTTGTCATCCCAATGCTCTATGCGTTTGTCAGCAAAATGCTACATGACCTTGTCATCACAATGTTCCATGTGCTTGTCATAACAATATTCCATTCCCATTGTGACCACAATCATCCATGAAACTTGGGATCACATTGCTTACTACCCTTGTCATCACAATGCTCCATGCTCCTTGAAATCTAAATGATCCATGACTTCTGTCATCACAATCCTCGAAACCGTTGTGATCCCAATGTTCCATAACACTGGTCATCACAGGGCTCCATGATGCCTGTCATCACAATTTTCCATGCCCTAGTCATCACAATGCTCCATGACTTTTGTCACCACAATGCTCCCTGACAACTGTCTTCACAAAACTCCATGACCTTGTTATCACAATGCTCAATGTGCTTGTCATCACAATACTACACAAGCATGTCATTAGAATGCTCTATGTCACTTATCATCAAAATGCGACATGACACCTATCATCACAATGCTCCATGACACCTATCCTAACGATGCTCCATGGCCCTTGTCATTACAGTGCTCCATGACGCTCGTCATCACAATTATCCTTGGTCTTCTAATCACAATGCTCCAAGCCCTTGTCATCACAATGCTCCATGGCCATTGTCATCACAATTCTCCAAGCCCTTGTCATCACAATGCTCCATTACTTTTGTCATCACAATCCTCCATGACACTTGGCATCACAATGCTCCATGCCATTGTCATCACAATAGACCATAATATATGTCATCGTAATGCTCCCTGACAACTCTCTACACAATACTCCATGACCTTGTCATCACAGTGCTCCATGCATTTGTCATCACAATTTGCCATGCGCACTGTCATCACAATAATCCATGAAAATTGTCAGGCCAATGCTCCATGCCCCTCTCATCACAATGCTCTATGCCCTTGTCATCACAATGCTCCAAGCCCTTGTCAGCACAATGCTCCATTACCTTTGCCATCATAATCCTCCTTGACACTTGTCATCACAATGCTCCATGTTATTGTCATCACAATGGACCTGATATATGTCATCACAATGCTCCATGACGGATGACATCAGAATGATCAAGGGGATTCTCAACAAAATGCTCCATGCCATTGTCATCACTATATTCCATGTCCTTGTCATCAAAATGCTCCATGACCATTGTCATCACAATGCTCAATACATTTGTCTTCACAATGCTCCCTGACACTTGTCAGAAGTCTCCTTGAACTCTCTCATGAAAAATCTCATGACAATGCTCCATGCCCTTATCATCACAATGTTCCATGACATTGTCATTACAGTGCACCATGACTCTTGTCATCACAACGCTCCATGATGCCAGTCATCACAATATTCCATGACCTTGTCATCACAATGCTCTATGACATGTGTCATCACAATGCTCAAAACACTTGTCATCCCAATGCTCCTTGAGACTTGTCAGAAGGCTCCTTGTACTCTGTCATAAAATAGCTCCATGCCATTTTCTTCACAATGCTCCATTTCCTTATCATCAAAATGCTCCATGCCATTCTCATCACAATGCTCCGTGACCCTTGTCATCACAGTGCTCCAAAGACTTGTCATCACAATGCTCCATTACCTTTGTCATCACAATCCTCCATGACCCTTGGCACCATTGTGTTCCATGCCATTGTCATCGCAATGCTCCCTGACAACTGTCTTCACAAAACTTCATGACCTTGTCATCACAATGCTCCATGTGCTTGCCATCACAATACTCCACAAGCTTGTCATCAGAATGCTCCATGACACGTGTCATCAAAATGCACCATGACCCGTATCATCACAATGCTCCATGACACCTGTCCTCACGATGCTCCATGCCCCTTGTCTTTACAGTGCTCCATGACGCTCATCCTCAGAATTATCCATGGTCTTCTCATCACAATACTCCATGCCATTGTCATCACAATGCTCCAAGCCCTTGTCATTACAATGCTCCATTACCTTTGGCATCACAATCCTCTAAGACACTTGACATCACAATGATCCATGGCATTGTCATCCAAATGGACCATGACATATGTCATCAAAATGCTCCCGGACAAGTGTCTTCACTATAGTCCATGACCTTGTCAACAGAATGCTCAATGCCCTTGCCATCACAATGCGCCATGCCCACTGTCATCACAATAATCCAAGAAAAAGTCATACTAATGCTCCATGACCCTGTCGTCACAATGTTCCATGCCATTGTCATCACAATGCCCCAAGCCCTGGTCATCAAAATGCTCCATGACCATTGTCATCACAATGCTCAATACACTTGGCATCACAGAGCTCCCTGACACTTGTCAGAATTCTCCTTGAACTCTCTCATGAAAAAGCTCCATGCCTTTTTCAACACTATGCTCCATGTCCTTATCATCACAATGCTCCATGCCATTGTCATCACAATCCTCCATGACACTTGGCATCACAATGCTCCATGCCATTGTCATCACAATAGACCATGATATATGTCATCACGATGCTCCCTGACAGCTCTCTACACAATACTCAATGACCTTGTCATAAGAGTGCACGATGCCCTTCTCATCACAATTCACTATGCCCACTGTCATCAAAGTAATAAATGAAACTTCTCAGGCCAATGCTCCATGACCCCTGTCATCACAATGCTCCATGACCCATGTCATTACAGAGCTCCATGACGCTCATCATGCAAATTATCCGTAGTCTTCTCTTCACAATGCTCCACGGTCTTGCAATCAAAATGCTCCATCCACTGGTCATCACAATGCTCCACGTCCCTTGTCATCACAATTCTCTTAGACCTTGTAATCACAATGCTCCATGACACTTCTCATCACAATGATACAGGCTCTTGTCATCACAATTTTCCATGCCCTTGTCATCCTAATGCTCCAAGATCCCTGTCATAGCAAGGTCCCTGTGCTTTGTCATCAAAGGCTTCACGACGTTGTCATCAAAATTTTCAATGGCCCTTGTCATCACCATGCTCCATGCCCTTTTAATCACATTCCTCCATGACTAGTATCATCACAATCCTCCAAGCGCTTGTCATCACAATGCTCCATTACCTTTGTCATCACAATGCTCCCTGACATCTGTCTTCACAATATTCCATAATATTGTCATCGCAGAGCTCCATGACACTTCTCATAGCAAGCTCCATGTGCTTGGGATCACAATGCTTCACGACATTGTCATCAAATAATCCATGGCCCTTATCATCACAATGCTCCATGCCCTTGTCATCACAATGCTCCATGCCATTGTCATCACAATACTGCACAAGCTTCTCATCAGAATGCTCCATGACCCCTGTCATCACAATGCTCCATGACACCTGTCCTCACAATGTTCCATGCCCCTTGTCATTACAGTTCCATGGCGTTCGTCATCACAATTATCCGTGGTCTTCTCAACAGAATTCTCTACGGTCTTTCAATCAAAATGCTGCATCCGCTGGTCATCACAATGCTCCATGTCCCATGTCACCACAATTCTCCACGTCCTTGTTATCACAATGCTCCATGATACGTCTCATCACAATGATACAGGCTCTTGTCAGCACAATTTTCCATGCCCTTTTCATCCTAATGTTCAAAGATCCCTATCATAGCAAGCTCCATGCGCTTTGTCATCATAATGATTCACGATGTTTTCATTAAAATTTACAATGGCCCATTTCATCACAATGCTCCAAGCCCTTGTCATCACAATGCTCCATTAACTTTGTCATCACAATCCTCCATGACCCTTGGCATCACAATGCTCCAAGACATTGTCATCACAATGGACCATGATATATGTCATCACGATGCTCCCTGACAACTGTCTACACAATACTCCATGACCTTTTCATCACAGTGCTCCATGCCATTGTCATCACAATTTGCCATGCACACTATCATCACAATAATATATGAAACTTGTCAGGCCAATGCTCCATGCCCCTGTCATCACAATGCTCTATGCCCTTGTCATCACAATGTTCCAAACCCTTGTCATCACTATTCTCCATTACTTTTGTCATCATAATCCTCCATGACAATTGGCATCACAATGCTCCATGCCATTGTCATTACAATAGACCGGATATATGTCATCACAATGTTCCATGACACATGATATCAGAATGCGCCAGGGGATTCTCAACAAAATGCTCCATGTCATTGTGATCACAATATTCCATGCCCTTGTCATCACAATGCTTCATGACCATTGCCATCACAATGTTCAATACACTTGTCATCACAATGCTCACTGACACTTGTCAGAAGTATCCTTGAACTCTCTCATGAAAAAGCTCCATGCCTTTTTCATCACAGTGCTCCATGTCCTTATCATCACAATGCTCCATGCCATTGTCATCACAATCCTCAATGAATGTTGGCATCACAATACTCCATGCCATTGTAATCACAATGGACCATGACATATGTCATCACAATGTTCCATGACAACTCTCTTCACAACACACCATGACCTTGTCATAACTCTGCTCCACGCCCTTGTCAACACAATGTTCCATGCGCTTGTTATCACCATGCTCCATGACCTCTTTTATGAAAATTCTCCGTGACTGCAGTCATCACAATGCTTCATGACATTTGTCATCACAATTGTCCATGCCCTCGTCCTCACAAGACTCTGTGACTTTTGTCACCACAATGCTCCATGCACTTCTCATCAAAATGCTCTCTCACCACTGATATCAGAGTGTTCCATCATTAGTCATTACTATACTCCCTCAACCCCTGTCATCACAATGTTCCATGACCCTTGTCATCACAATGTTACATGACCTTATCATCAAAATGCTCCATGACCCCTGACATACACTGTTCCACAACCCCTGTCATCAAAATGCTCCATGAAACTTTTCATCTCAATGCTCCATGAACCCTGTCATCACAATGCACCATGCCCATCATCATAATGCTTCATGCTATTGTCATCACAATGAAATCAAAATGCTCCATGACCTCTGTCATCAAAATGCTCCAAACCCTTGTGATCACAATGTTTCATAACACTTGTCTTCACAAAGCCCCATGACACTCGTCATTACAATTATCCATGTTCTTCTCATCACAATGCTCAATGAACTTTGTCACCACAATGTTGAATATACTTGTCATCACAATGCTCCCCGACACTTCTCGTCACTATGCTCCTTGAACCCGTTCCTGATAATGCTCTATGTCTTTTTCATCACTATGATCCATGCCGTTTTCATCAAATTGCTCCATGACCCCTGTAATCACAATGCTCCATGACCCTTTTCCTCAGACTGATCCATGAGAATTGTCATCACAAGGCTTCATGGTCTTCTCATCACTATGCTCCAGGAACCTGTCATCACAAGGCTCCATTCACTTGTCATAACAATGCTCCATGACCCTGTCATCACAATACTCCATGAACATTTTCAGCCCAATGCTCCATGACCTTCTCATCACAATGCTCCATGACACGTATCATCAAAATGCTCCATGACGCCTGTATTCAAAATGCTCCATGACCCTTGCCATCATGATAATCCAGGCCCTTGCCATCCCAATGCTCCATGACCACTGTAATCACAATGCTCCATGACGCTTGTCATCATAGTGCTCCATGACCTTGTCATCACAATGCTCCATGCGCTTTTCATCACAATACTCCATTCCCATTGTGACCACAATCCTCCATGAAATTTGGGATCACATTGCTTTCTACCCTTGTCATCACAATGCTCCATGCCTTTGTCATCACAGTGCTCCATGACCCTTTTCATCAAAACACTCCATGATGCCTGTCATCACAATCTCAATGACGTTCATCAGCACAATTATCCATGGTCTTCTCATCACAATTCTCCATGGCCTTGTCATCACAATGCTCCATGGCCATTGTCATCACAATTCTCCAAGCCCTTGTCATCACAATGGATAATGACATATGTCATCAAAATGCTCCCTGACAACTGTTTTGAATAGAGTACCTGACCTTGTCAACATAATGCTCAATGCCCATGCCATCACAATGCGCCATGCCCACTCTCATCACAATAATCCATTAAACATGTCAGACCAATGCTACATGACCGTGTCACCACAAGGCACGATGCCCTTGTCATCACAATGCACCAAGCCCTTGTCATCAGAATACTCCTTTACATTTGTCATCACGATCCTCCATGACACTTGGCATCACAATGCTCCATGCCATTGTCATCACAATGGACAATGATATTTGTCATCACGATGCTCCCTGACACCTGTATACACAATACTCCATGACCATGTCATAAGAGTACTCCATGTCCCTGTCATCACAATGCACCATGCCCACTCTCATCAAAATAATACATGAAACTGGTCAGGCCAATGCTCCATGCCACTGTCATCAAAATGCTCTATGCTCTTGTCATCACAGTGCTCCAAGCACCTGTCATCACAATTCTCCATTAACTTTGTCATCATAATCCTCCATGACACTTGGCAGCACAATGCTCCATGCCATTGTCATCACAATGGACTGGATATATGTCATCACAATTCTCCATGACACATGACATCAGAATGCTCCAGGGGTTTCTCAACAAAATGCTCCATGCCATTGTGATCACAATATTCCATGCCCTTGTCATCACAACGCTCCATGACCACTGTCATCCCAATGCTCAATACACTTGTCATCACAATGCTCACCGACACTTGTCAGAAGTCTCCTAGTACACTCTCATGAAAAAGCTCCATGCCTTTTTTATCACAATGCTCCATGCCCTTATCATCACAATGCTCCATGACTTTGTCATCACAATCCTCCATGACACTTGGCATCACAATACTCCATGCCATTCTCAGCACAATGGACCATGACGTATGTCATCACAATGTTCCCTGACAACTGTCTTCACAAAATTCCATGACCTTGTTATAACAATGCTCCACGCCCTTGTCATCACAATGCTCCATGCCCTTGTTATCACCATGCTCCATGAACTCTTTTATGGAAATTCTCCGTGACTCCTGTCATCACAACGCTTCATGACATTTGTCATCACAATTGTCCATGCCCTCGTCATCACAAGACTCAGTGACTATTGTCACCACAATGCTCCATGCACTTCTCAACAAAATGCTCTCTCACCACTGATATCAGTGTGAACCATCACTAGTCATCACTATACTCCCTCACCCCTGTCATCACAATGTTCCATGACCCCTGTCATCGCAATGCTACATGACCTTATCATCAAAATGCTCCCTGTCCCCTGACATCACAATGTTCCATAACCCATGTCATCAAAATGCTCCATGACCCTTTTCATCTCAATGCTCCATGAACCCTGTCATCGCAATGCACCATGCCCATCATCATAATGCTTCATGCTATTGTCATCACAATGAAATCAAAATGCTCCATGACCTCTGTCATCAAAATGCTCCAAACCCTTGTGATCACAATGTTTCATAACACTTGTCATCACAAAGCCCCTTGACACTCGTCATAACAATTATCCATGTTATTCTCTTCACAATGCTCCATGGACTTTGTCACCACAATGTTCAATATACTTGTCATCAAAAAGCTCCCCGACACTTCTCGTCACTATGCTCCTTGAACCCGTTCCTGATAAGGTTATATGTCTCTTTCTTTACAGTGATCCATGCCATTTTCATCAAATTGCTCCATGACCCCTGTAATCAGAATGCTCCATGAACCTTTTCCTCAGAATCCTCCATGAGACTTGTCATCACAAGGCTCCATGGTCTTCTCATCACAATGCTCCAGGAACTTGTCATCACAAGGCTCCTTTCACTTGTCATAACAATGTTCCATGAACCTGTCATCACAATACTCCATGAATATTTCAGCCCAATGCTCCATGACCATCTCATCACAATGCTCCATGACACCTGTCATCACAATGCTCCATCACGCCTGTCATCAAAAGGCTCCTTTACCCTTGCCATCACAATAATACAGGCCGTTGTCATCCCAATGCTCCATGACCACTGTAATCACAATGCTCCATGACCCTTGTCATCACAGTGCTCCATGACACTTGTCATCCCAATGCTCCATGCCTTTGTGAGCAGAATGCTATGTGACCTTGTCATCACAATGTTCCATGCGCTTGTCATCATAATATTGCATTCCCATTGTGACCACAATCCTCCATGAAACTTGGGATCACATTGCTTACTACCCATGTCATCACAATGCTCCATGCTCCTTGAAATCTAAATGATCCATGTCTATTGTCATCACAATGCTCCAAACCGTTGTGATCCCAATGTTCCATAACACTGGTCATCACAGGGCTCCATGACGCCTGTCATCACAATATTCCATGCCAAAGTCATCACAATGCTCCATGACATTTGTCAGCACAATGCTCCCTGACACTTGTCAGAAGGCTCCTTGAACTCTGTCATAAAATAGCTCCACGCCTTTTTCTTCACAATGCTCCATTTCCTTATCATCAAAATGCTCCATGCCATTGTCATCACAATGCTCTGTGACCATTGTCATCACAATGCTCCAAACTCTTGTCATCACAATGCTCCATTACCTTTGTCATCACAATCCTCCATGACCCTTGGCACCACAGTGTTCCATGCCATTGTCATCACCATGGACCATGACATATGTCATCGCAATGCTCCCTGACAACTGTCTTCACAAAACTCCATGAACTTGTCAACACAATGTTCCATGTGCTTGTCATCACAATACTCCACAAGCTTGTCATCAGAATGCTACACGACACTTGTCATCAAAATGTGCCATGACCCCTATCATCACAATGCTCCATGACACCTGTCCTCACGATGCTCCATGACCCTTGTCATTACAGTGCTCCATGATGCTCATCATCACAATTATCCATGGTCGTCTCATCACAATACTCAATGCCCTTGTCATCACAATGCACCATGACACTTGTCATCAAAATGCTCCAAGCCCTTGTCATTTCAATGCTCCATTACCTTTGGCATCACTATCCTCTATGACACCTGGCATCACAATGATCCATGGCATTGTCATCCAAATGGACCATGACATATGTCATCAAAATGCTCCCTGACAACTGTCTTCACTATAGTCCATGACTTTGTCAACAGAATGCTCAATGCCCTTGCCATCACAATGCGCCATGCCCACTGTCATCACAATAATCCAAGAAAAATGTCACACTAATGCTCCATGACCCTGTCATCACAATGCTCCATGCCCTTGTCATCACAATGCCCCAAGCCCTGGTCATCAAAATACTCCATGACCATTGTCATCACAATGCTCAATACACTTGGCATCATAGTGCACCCTGACACTTGTCAGAAGTCTCCTTGAACTCTCTCATGAAAAAGCTCCATGCCTTTTTCATCACAATGCTCCATGCTATTGTCATGACAATACTCCATGACACTTGGCATCACAATGTTCCATGCCAATGTCATCACAATAGACCATGATATATGTCATCACGATGCTCCCTGACACCTCTCTACACAATACTCAATGACCTTGTCATAAGAGTGCTCGATGCCCTTGTCATCACAATTCACCATGCCCACTGTCATCAAAATAATACATGAAACTTCTCAGTTCAATGCTCCATGCCCGTGTCATCAAAATGCTCTATGCCCCTGTCATCACAATGCTCCAAGCCGTTGTCATCACACTGCTCCATTACCTTTGTCATCATAATCCTCCATGACACTTGGCATCACAATGTTCCATGCCATTGCCAACACAATAGACCATGATATATGTCATCACGATGCTCCCTGACACCTGTCTACACAATACTCCATGACCTTTTGATCACCGTGCTCCATGCTCTTGTCATCACAATTTGCCATGCACACTGTCATCACAATAATCCATGAAATTTGTCAGGCCAATGCTCCATGCACCTGTCATCACAATGCTCTATGCCCTTGTCATCACAATGTTCCAAACCCTTGTCATCACAATGCTCCATTACATTTGTCATCATAATCCTCCATGACAATTGGCATCAAAATGTTCCATGCCATTGTCATTAAAATGGACCGGATATATGTCATTAAAATGCTCCATGACGCATGACATCAGAATGAGCCAGGGGATTCTAACAAAATGCTCCATGCCATTGTGATCACAATATTCCATGCCCTTGTCATCACAATGCTTCATGACCATTGCCATCACAATGTTCAATACACTTGTCATCACAATGCTCACTGACACTTGTCAGAAATCTCCTTGAACTCTCTCATGAAAAAGCTCCATGTCTTTTTCATCACAATGCTCCATGTCCTTATCATCACACTTCTCCATGCCATTGTCATCGAAATACTCCATGACTCTTGGCATCACAATACTCCATGTCATTGTCATCACAATGGACCATGACATATGTCATCACAATGTTCCCTGACAACTGTCTTCACAAAATTCCATGACCTTGTCATAACTCTGCTCCACGCCCTTGTCAACACAATGTTCCATGAGCTTGTTATCACCATGCTCCATGACCTCTTTTATGAAAATTCTCCGTGACTCCAGTCATCACAATGCTTCATGACATTTGTCATCACAATTGTCCATGCCCTCCTTCTCACAAGACTCTGTGACTTTTGTCACAAAAATGCTCCATGCACTTCTCATCAAAATGCTCTCTCACCACTGATATCAGTGTGTTCCATCTCTAGTCATCACTATACACACTCACCCCTGTCATCAAAATGTTCCATGGCCCCTGTCATTACAATGCTACATGACCTTATCATCAAAATGCTCCATGACCCCTGACATCACAGTGTTCAATAACCCCTGTCATCAAAATGCTCCAAGACATTTTTCATCTCAATGATCCATGAACCCTGTCATCACAATGCACCATGCCATTGTCATCACAATGGACCATGACATAAGTCATCACCATGTTCCCTGACAACTTTCTTCACAAAACTCCATGACCTTGTCATAATTCTGCTCAACGCCCTTGTCAACACAATGTTCCATGCGCTTGTTATCACCATGCTCCATGACCTATTTTTTGAAAATTCTTCGTGACTGCAGTCATCACAATGCTTCATGACATTTGTCATCACAATTGTCCATGCACTTCTCATCAAAATGCTCTCTCACCACTGATATCAGAGTGTTCCATCACTAGTCATCAATATACTCCCTCACCCCTGTCATCACAATGTTCCATGACCCCTGTCATCACAATGCTACATGACCTAATCATCAAAATGCTCCATGACCGCTGACATCAAACTGTTCCATAAGCCCTGTCATCAAAATGCTCCATGAAACATTTCATCTCAATGCTCCATGAACCCTGTCATCACAATGCACCATGCCCATCATCATAATGCTTCATGCTATTGTCATCACAATGAAATCAAAATGCTCCATGACCACTGTTATCAAAATGCTCCAAACCCTGTGATCACAATGTTTCATAACACTTGTCATCACAGAGCCGCATGACACTCATCATAAGAATTATCCATGCTATTCTCATCACAATGCTCCATGAACTTTGTCACCACAATATTCAATATACTTGTCATCACAATGCTCCTCGACACTTCTCATCACTATGCTCCTTGAACCCGTTCCTGATAAGGCTCTATGTCTTTTTCATCACTATGATCCATGCCGTTTTCATCAAATTGCTCCATGAACCCTGTTATCACAATGCTCCATGACACTTTTCCTCGGAATGCTTCATGAGACTTGTCATCACAATGCTCCATGGTCTTCTCATCACAATGCTCCAGGAACTTGTCATCACAAGGCTCCATTCACTTGTCATAACAATGCTCCATGACCCTGTCATCACAATGCTCCATGAATATTTTCAGCCCAATGCTCCATGACCTTCTCATCACAATGCTCCATGACACGTGTCATCACAATGCTCCATGACGCCTGTCATCAAAATGCTCCATGACCCTTGCCATCATGATAATCCAGGCCCTTGCCATCCCAATGCTCCATGACCACTGTAATCACAATGCTCCATGACGCTTGTCATCACAGTGCTCCATGACACTTGGCATCCCAATGCTCCATGCCTTTGTGAGCAAAATGCTCCATGACCTTGTCATCACAATGCTCCATGCGCTTGTCATCACAATACTCCTTTCCCATTGTGACCACAATCCTCCATGAAATTTGGGATCACATTGCTTTCTACCCTTTTCATCACACTGCTCCCTGCAATTTTCATCACAGTGCTCCATGACCCTTTTCATCACAACGATCCATGATGCCTGTCATCACAATATTCCATGCCCTTGTCATCTCAATGATCTATGACATGTGTCATCACAATGCTCAAAAGGCTTGTCTTCCTAATTCTCCCTGACACTTGTCAGAAGGCTCCTTCAACTCTGTCATAAAATAGCTCCATGCCTTTTTCATCACAATGCTCCATTCCCTTATCATCAAAATGCTCCATGCCATTGTCATCACAATGCTCCATGACCCTTGTCATCACAATGCTCCAATCCCTTGTCATCACAATGCTGCTTTACCTTTGTCATCACAATCCTCCATGACACTTGGCACCACCATGTTCCATGCCACTGTCATCACAATGGACCATGATATATGTCATCACAATGGTCCCTGACAACTGTCTTCACAAAACTCCATGACAGTGTCATCACAATGCTCCATGTGCTTGTCATCACAATACGCCACAACTTTTCATCAGAATGCTCCATGACACATGTCATCAAAATGCGCCATGACCCCTATCATCACAATGCTCCATAACTCCTGTCCTCACGATGCTCCATGCCCCTTGTCATTACAGAGCTCCATGACGCAGGTCATCACAATTATCCATGGTCATCTCCTCACAATACTCATGTAATTGTCATTACAATGCTCCATGACACTTGTCATTACAATGCTCCTAGCCCTTGTCATCATAATGCTCCTTTACCTTTGGCATCACAATCCTCCATTACACTTGGCATCACAATGCTACATGAAATTGTCATCACAATGGGCCATGACATATGACCTCAAAATGCGCCCTGATAACTGTCTTCACTATAGGCTATGACCTTGTCAACATAATGCTCAATGCCCTTGCCCTCACAATTCACCATACCCACTGTCATCACAATAATCCATGAAACTTGTCCGACTTACACTCCATGACACTGTCATCACAATGCTCCTTGCCCTTGTCATCACAATGCTCCATGCCATTGTCATCTCAATAGACCATAATATATGTCATCGTGATGAACCCTGACAACTCTCTACACAATACTCCATGACCTTGTCATCACAGTGCTCCATGCACTTGTCATCACAATTTGCCATGCGCACTGTCATCACAATAATCCATGAAATTTGTCAGGCCAATGCTCCATGCCCCTGTCATCACAATGCTCTATGCCCTTGTCATCACAATGCTCCATGCCATTCTCATCTCAAGGGACTGGACTTATGTCATCACAATGCTTCATGACGCATGTCATCGGAATGCTCCAGGGCATTCTCAACACAATGCTCAATGCCATTGTCATCACATTATTCCAACACCCTTGTCATCACAACGCTCCATGACCATTGCAATCACAATGCTCCATTACCTTTGTCCTCATAATCCTCCATGACACTTGGCATCACAATGCTCCATGCCATTTTCATAACAATGGACCGGATATATGTCATCACAATGCTACATGACACATGTCATCAGAATGCTCCAGGGCATTCTCAACACAATGCTCCAGGCCATTATCATCACAATATTCCATGCCCCTGTCATCACAATGCTGCATGAACATTATCATCGCAATGCTCAATACACTTGTCATCACAATAATCTCTGACACTTGTCCGAAGGCTCCTTGAACTCTGACAAAAAATAGCTCCATGCTGTTTCATCACAATGCTCCATGTCCTTATTATCACAATGCTCCTTGCCATTGTCATCACAATGCTCCATGACCCTTGTCATCACAATGTTCCAAGCCATTATCATCACAATGCTCCATTACCTTTGTCCTCATAATCCTCCATGACACTTGGCATCACAATGCTCAATGCCATTGCCATCACAATGGACCAGACATATGTCATCACAATGCTCCATGACGTATGCCATCTTAATGCTCCAGGTCATTCTCAACAAATACTCCATGCCATTTTCATCACAATATTCCAAGACCCTTGTCATCATAACGCTCTATGATGCCTGTCATCACAATAGTCCATTCCATTGTCATCACAATGCTCCCTGACCATTGTCATCACAATGCTCCATTACCTTTGTCATATTAATCTTCCATGACACTTGGTATCACAATGCTCCATGCTATAGTCTTCACAATGGACTGGACATATGTCATCACAATGCTCCATGACACATGTCATCAGAATTCTCCAGGGCATTCTCAACACAATGCTTCATGCCATTGTCATCACAATATTCCATGCCCTTGTCATCACAAAGCTGCATGAACATATTCATCGCAATCCTCAATACACTTGTCATCACAATGCTCCCTGACACTTGTCAGAAGGCTCCTTGAACTCTGTCAAAAAATATCTCCATGCCTTTTTCATCACAATGCTCCATGCCCTTATCATCACAATGCTCCTTGCCATTGTCATCACAATGCTCCATGACTCTTGTCATCACAATGCTCCAAGGACTTGTCATCACAATGGTCCATTACATTTGTCATCACAATACTCCATGACACATGGCATCACAATGTTCCATGATCCCTGTCATCACAATGCTCCATGCCCCTTGTCATTACAGAACTCCATGACGCTCGTCATCACAATTATCCGTGGTCTTCTCTTCACAATGCTCCACGGTCTTGCAATCAAAATGCTCCATCCACTGGTCATCACAATGCTCCATGTCCATTTTCATCACAATTCTTCACGACCTTGTTATCACTATGCTCCGTGACAGTTCTCATCACAATGATACAGGCTCTTGTTATCACAATTTTCCCTGTCCTTGTCATCCTAATGCTCCATGATCCCTGTCATAGCAAGCTCCTTGTGCTTTGTCATCACAAGACTTCACGATGTTGTCATTAAAATTTTCAATGGCCCTTGTCATCACTATGCTCCATGCCCTTTTAATCACATTCCTCCATGACTAGTGTCATCACAATCCTCCAAGCCCTTGTCATCACAATGCTCCATTACCTTTGTCATCACAATGCTCCCTGACACCTGTCTTCACAATAGTCCATGACATTGTCATCGCAGAGCTCGATGACCCCTCTCATAGCAAGCTCCATGCGCTGCGGACACAATGCTTCACGACATTGTCATCAAATTCTCAATGGCCCTTATCATCACAGTGCTCCATGCAATTGTCATCACAATGCTCCATGACATTTTCATCACAATACTCCACAAGCTTGTCATCAGAATGCTCCATGACCCTTGGCATCACAATGCTCCATGACCCCTGTCATCACAAGGCTCCATGACACCTGTCCTCACAAGGCTCCCTGACAACTGTCTTCACAAATCTCCATGAACTTGTCATCACAATGATCCATGTGATTGCCATCAAAATACTCCACAAGCTTGTCATCACAATATTCCATGCCCTTTTCATCACAATGCTCTATGACATGTGTCATCACAATGCTCAAATCACTTGTCATCCCAAAGCTCCCTGACTCTTGTCAGAAGGCTACTTGATCTCTGTCATAAAGTAGCTCCATGCCATTTTCATCACAATGCTCCATTCCCTTATCATTAAAATGCTCCATGCCATTGTCATCACAATGCTCCATGACACTTGTCATCACAATTCTCCAATCCCGTGTCATCACAATGCTCCATTACCTTTGTCATCACAATCCTCCATGACACTTGGCACCACAATGTTCCATGCCATTGTCATCACAACGGACCATGACATATGTCATCACAATGCTCCCTGACAACTGTCTTCACAAAACTCCATGAAATTGTCATCACAATGATCCATGTGATTGTCATCACAATAATCCACAAGCTTGTCTTCAGAATGTTCCATGACACTTGTCATCAAAATGTGCCATGACCCGTATCATCACAATGCTCCATGATACCTGTCCTCACGATGCTCCATGCCACTTGTCATTATGTGCTCAATGACGTTCATCAGCACAATTATCCATGGTCTTCTCATCACAATTCTCCATGCCCTTGTTATCACAATGCTCCATGGCCATTGTCATCACAATTCTCCAAGCCCTTTTCATCACAATGGATCATGACATATGTCATCAAAATGCTCCCTGACAGCAGTTTTCACTCTAGTCCATGACCTTGTCAACAAAATGCTCAATGTCCTTGCCATCACAATGCGCCATGACCACTGTCATCACAATAATCCATGAAACTTGTCAGACCAATGCTCCATGATCCTATCATCACAAGGCTCGATGCCCTTGTCATCACAATGCACCAAGCCCTTGTCTTCACATACTCTTTTACTTTTGTCATCACGATCCTCCATGACACTTGGCATCACAATGCTCCATGCCATTGTCATCACAATGGACAATGATATATGTCAACACGATGCTCCCTGACACCTCTCTACACAATACTCCATGACCTTGTCATAATAGTACTCCATGACTATGTCATCACAATGCACCATGCCCACTGTCATCAAAATAATACATGAAATTGTCAGGCCATTGCTCCATGCCCCTGTCATCACAATGCTCTATGCTCTTGTCATCACAGTGCTCCAAGCCCTTGTCATCACAATTCTCCATTAACTTTGTCATCATAATCCTCCATGACACTTGGCAGCACAATGCTCCATGCCAATGTCATCACAATGGACAGGACATATGTCATCACAATGCTCCATGACGCATGACATCAGAATGCTCTAGGGGATTCTCAGCAAAATGATCCATGCCATTGTCATCACTATATTCCATGCCCTTGTCATCACAATGCTCCCTGACCATTGTCATCACAATGCTCAATACACATGTCATCACAATGCTCCCTGACACTTGTCAGAAGTCTCCTAGAACTCTCTCATGAAAAAGCTCCATGCCTTTTTTATCACAATGCTCCATGTCCTTATCATCACAATGCTCCATGATATTGTCATCACACTCCTCCATGACTGTTGGCATCACAATATTCCATGCCATTGTAATCACAATGGACCATGACATATGTCATCACAATGTTCCCTGACAACTGTCTTCACAAAACTCCATGACCTTGTCAAAACAATGCCCCAAGCCCTTGTCACCACAATGTTCCATGCCCTTGTTATCACCATGCTCTATGACCTCTTTTATGAAAATTCTCCGTGACTCCATTCATCACAACACTTCATGACATTTCTCGTCACAATTGTCCATGCCCTCGTCATCACAACACTCTGTGACATTTGTTACCACAATGCTCCATGCACTACTCAACAAAATGCTCTCTCACCACTGATATCAGAGTGTACCATCACTAGTCATCACTATACACCCTGACCCCCCTCATCACAATGTTCCATGACCCCTGTCATCGCAATGCTACATGACCTTATCATCAAAATGCTCCATGACCCCTGACATCACAATGTTCCATAACCCATATCATCAAAATGCTCCATGACCCTTTTCATCTCAATGCTCCATGAACCCTGTCAAAGAAATGCACCATGCCCATCATCATAATGCTTCATGCTCTTGTCATCACAATGAAATCAAAATGCTCCAAGACCTCTGTCACCAAAATGCTCCAAACCCCTGTGATCACAATGTTTCATAACACTTGTCATCACAAAGCCCCATGACACTCGTCATAACAATTATCCATGTTCTTCTCATCACAATGCTCCATGAACTTTGTCACCACAATGTTCAATATACTTGTCATCACAATGCTCCCCAACATTTCTCGTCACTATTCTCCTTGAACCCGTTCCTGATAAGGTTCTATGTCTTTTTCTTCACAGTGATCCATGTCGTTTTCATCAAATTGCTCCATGACCCCTGTAATCACAGTGCTCCATGACCATTTTCATAAAAATGGTCCATGAGAATTGTCATCACAAGGCTCCATGGTCTTCTCATCACAATGCGCCAGGAACTTGTCATCACAAGGCTCATTTCACTTGTCATAACAATGCTCCATGACCCTGTCATCACAATACTCCATGAATATTTTCATCCCAATGCTCCATTACCTTCTCATCACAATGCTCCATGACACCTGTCATCACAATGCTCCATGACAACTTTCATCAAAATGCTTCATTACCCTTGCAATCAAAATAATCTAACCCCTTGTCATCCCAGGGCTCCATGACCACAGTAATCACAATGCTCCATAACGCTTGACATCACAGTGCTCCATGACACTTGTCATCCCAATGCTCCATGCCTTTGTCAGCAAAATGCTGCATGACCTTGTCATCACAATGTTCCATGCGCTTGTCATCACAATATTCCATTCCCATTGTGACCACAATCCTCCATGAAACTTGGGATCACATTGCTTACTACCCTTGTCATCACAATGCTCCATACTCCTTAAAATCTAAAGGATCCATGACTCTGTCATCACAGTGCTCCAAAACGCTGTGATCCCAATGTTCCATAACACTGGTCATCACAGGGCTCCATGATGCCTGTCATCACAATATTCCATTCCCTAGTCATCACAATTCTCCATGACTTTTGTCATCACAATGCTCCCTGACAACTGTCTTCACAAAATTCCATGAACTTGTTATCACAATGCTCAATGTGCTTGTCATCACAACACTACACAAGCTTGCCATTAGAAGGCTCTGTGACACTTCTCATCAAAATGCGCCATGACACCTATCATCACAATGTTCCATGACACCTGACCTAACGATGCTCCATGGCCCTTGTCATTACAGTGCTTCATGACGCTAGTAATCACAATTATCCATGGTCTTCTCATCACAATTCTCCATGCCCTTGTCATTACAATGCTCCATTGCCATTGTCATCACAATGCTCCAAGCCCTTGTCATCACAATCCTCCATGACACTTGGCATCACAATGCTCCATGCCATTGTCATCAAAATAGACCATGATATATGTCATCGTGATGCCTCCTGAAACCTCTGTACACAATACTCCATGACCTTGTCATCACAGTGCTCCATGCAATTGTCATCACAATTTGCCATGAGCACTGTCATCACAATAATCCATGAAACTTGTCAGGGCAATGCTCCATGCCCCTGTCATCACAATGCTCTATGCCCTTGTCATCAAAATGCTCCAAGACCTTGTCAGCACAATGTTCCATTACCTTTGTCATCATAATCCTGCTTGACACTTGGCATCACAATGCTCCATGTCATTGTCATCACAATGGACCTGATATATGTCATCACAATGCTCCATGACGGATGACATCAGAATGCTCCAGGGGATTCTCAACAAAATGCTCCATGCCATTGTCATCACTATATTCCATGCCCTTGTCATCAAAATGCTCCATGACCATTGTCATCACAATGCTCAGTACACTTGTCATTACAATGCTCCCTGACACTTGTCAGAAGTCTCCTTGAACTCTCTCATGAAAAAGCTCATGACAATGCTCCATGCCCTTATCATCACAATGCTCCATGACATTGTCATCAGAGTTCACCATGCCCTTTTTCATCACAACGCTCCATGATGCTAGTCATCACAATATTCCATGACCTTGTCATCACAATGCTCTATGACATGTGTCATCACAATGCTCAAAACACTTGTCATCCCAATGCTCCCTGACACTTGTCAGAAGGCTCCTTGAACTCTGTCATAAAATAGCTCCATGCCATTTTCATCACAATGCTCCATTCCCTTATCATAAAAATGCTCCATGCCATTGTCATCACAATGCTTTGTGACCCTTGTCATCACAATGTTCCAAACCCTTGTCATCACTATGCTTCATTAATTTGTCATCACAATACTCCATTACCCTTGGCATCACAGTGTTACATGCCATTGTCATCACCATGGACCATGACATATGTCAGCGCAATGGTCCCTGACAACTGTCTTCACAAAACTCCATGACCTTGTCATCACAATGCTCCATGTGCTTGTCATCACAATATTCCACAAGCTTGTCATCAGAATGCTCGATGACACTTGTCATCAAAATGCACCATGACCCCTATTATCACAATGCTCCATGACACCTGTCCTCACGATGCTCCATGACCCTTGTCAACACAGTGCTCCATGACGATCATCATCACAATTATCCATGGTGTTCTCATCACAATAATCCATGCCCTTGTGATCACAATGCACCATGACCCTTGTCATCAATGCTCCCAGCCCTTGTCATTACAATGCTCCATTACCTTTGGCATCACAATCCTCTATGACACTTGGCATCACAATGATCCATTTCTTTGTCTGAAAAATGCTACATCAACTTGTCATCACAATGCTCCATGATCTTTGTCATCACAATGCACAATACACTTGTAATCACAATGCTCCCAGACAATGTCCTCAGAATGCTCCGTGAAATCTGTCATGAAAAGCCTACATGCCATTTTCATCACAATGCTCCATTCACTTTTCATCACAATGCTCCATGCCATTGTCATCACAATACTCCACAAGCTTGTCATCAGAATGGTCCATGACCCTTCTCATCACAATGCTCCATGACACCTGTCATCACAATGCTCCATGACACCTGTCATCACAATGTTTCATGTCCCTTGTCATTACAGTGCTCCATGACGCTCGTCAGCACAATTATCCATGGTCTTCTCATCACAATGCTCCTTGGTCTTGCCATCACAATGCTCCATTCCCTGGTCATCACAATTCTCCATCTGTCTTGTCATCACAATTCGGAATGTCCTTGATATCACAATGCACCATGACACTCCTCACCAGAGTGTTACAGCCTCTTGTCATCACAATTTAATATGCACTTGTCATCGCAATACTACATGACCCCTGAGAAAGAAAGCTGCATGCGCTTGTCACAAAAATACTTCACGAACTTGTCATCAAAATACTCCATGGCCCTTGTCATGACAATGCCGCATGCCCTTGTCATAACAATGTTCCAAGCCCTTGTCATCAAAATGCTCTGTTACCTTTGCCATCACAAACCTCCATGACACTTGGCATCACAATGCTCCATGTCATTGTCTTCACAATGGATCATGACATATGTCATCACAATGGCCCCAGACAACTCTCTTCACAATACTCCATGACCTTGTCATCACAAGGCTCCATGTCCTTGTCATCACAAAGTGCCATGCCCACTATCATCACAATAATCCATGAAACTTTTCAGAACAATGCTCCATGCCCTTGTCATCACAATGCAACATGACCCTGTAATCACAATGTTCCATGCCCCTTTTCATCTCAATTCTCCAAGAACCCTGTCATCCCAATGCACCATGCCCATCATCATAATGCTTCATGCTATTCTCATCACAATGAAATCAAAATGCTCCATGCCCTCTGTCATCACAATGCTCCAAACCCTTGTGATCCCAAGATTCCATAGCCATTGTCATCACAATGCCCCAAGACGCTTGTCATCACAATTATCCATGGTCTTCTCATCAAAATGCTCCATGAACTTTGTCATCCCAATGCTCAATGCACTTGTTATCACAATGCTCCCTGACACTTGTCGTCAGTATGCCACTTGAACCCTGTCATGACGATGCTCGACGCCTTTTTCATCACAATGATCCATGCCTCTTTCATCACAATCCTCCAAAACCCCTGTAATCACAATACTCCATGCTCTTGTCATCACAATGTTCCAAGACGCATGTCATCAGAATGCTCCATGGCCTTCTCATCAAAATGCTCCATGCCCTTGTCATCAAAATGCTCCAATACCCCTGTAATCACAAGGCTCCATGATACTTTTCATCAGAATGCTCCATGACACTTGTCATCACAAGGTTCCATGGTCTTCGGAACACAATGCTCCAGGAGCTTGTTATCATAATGCTCCATTCCTCTGTCATCACAATGCATCCTGACCACTGTCATCACAACGCTCCATGACCCATGACACAACAATGATCCAAGACTCTTGTCATCAAAATGCTCCATAAACCTTGTCATCACAATGATTCATGCCCTTGTCATCCCAATGTTCCATGACCCCTGTAATCACAATGCTCCATGACGCTTGTCATCACAGTGCTCCATGACACTTGTCATCACAATGTTCCATGCTTTTTTCAGCAAAATGCTACATGACCTTGTCATCACAATGCTCTATGTGCTTGTCATCACAATCCTTCATGAACCTTGGGATCACATTGCTTCATGCTCCTGTCATCACAATGCTCCACGCTCCTTGAAATCAAAATGATCCATCACCTCTGTCATCACAATGCTCCAAATCCTTGTGATCATAATGTTCCATAACACTTGTCATCACAACTCTCCATGATGCCTGTCATCACAATACTCCATGCCCTTGTCATCACAATGCTCCATGACATTTGTAATCACAATGCTCAAGACACTTGTCATCACAATGATCCATGACACTTATCGTCAAAATGCTCCTTGAACCGTGTCATGGAAAGGATCCATGCCTTTTTCATCACAATGCTCCCTGCCCTTTTCATCACAGTGCTCCATACCATTGTCATCACAATAGTTCACAAGCTTGTCCTCAGAATGCTCTATGAAATTTGTCATCACAGTGCTCCATGACCCCTGTCATCAAAATGCTCATGACACCTGTCATCATAATGCTCCATGTCCCTTGTCATTACAGTGCTCCGTGATGCTCGTCATCACAATTATCCATGGGGTTCTCATCACAATGCTCCACGGTCTTGCCATCAAAATGCTCCATGCTCTGGTCATAACAATGATCCATGTCCCTTTTCATCAGGATTCTCCACGTCCTTGTCATCACAATTCTCCATGCACTTGTCATCACAATGCTCCATGACCCCTGTCATAGCAAGCAACATGCGCTTGTCATCACAATGCTTCCCGACCTTCTCATCAAAATTCTCAATTGCCTTTGTCATCACAATGTTCCATGACCCTTGGCATCACAATGCTCCAAGCCCTTGTCATCACAATACTCCATTACATTTGCCATCACTATCCTCCATGACACTTGGCATCACAATGCTCCCTGCCATTACCATCACAATGGACCATGACATATGTCATCACAATGCTCCCTGACAACTGTCTTCACAATATTCCATGAACTTGTCATCACAATGCTCCAGGCCCTTATTATGACAATACTCCACAAGGTTTTCTTCAGAATGCTTCATGACCCTTGTCATTACAGTGCTC
The DNA here is from genome assembly GCF_964165515.1 of Mesoplodon bidens. Lineage (NCBI taxonomy): Eukaryota > Metazoa > Chordata > Mammalia > Artiodactyla > Ziphiidae > Mesoplodon > Mesoplodon bidens. The sequence goes on along the minus strand of NW_027672190.1, from coordinate 256,798 downwards.
CATGACACTCATCATCACAATTATCCATGGTCTTCTCACCACAATGTTCCAAGGTCTTGCCATCACAATGCTCCATTCGCTGGTCATCACAATGTTACATATCCCTTGTTGTCGCAATGCACCATAACACCTCTCGTCACAATGTTACATGTTCTTGACATCACAATTCTCCATGCATTTGTCATCACAATGCACCATGACACCTGTCATAGCAAGCTCCACGTGCTTGTCATCACAATGCTTCACGACCTTGTCATCGACATTCTTAGTGGCACTTGTCATGACAATGCTCCATGCCCTTGTCATCTCAATGACCCAAGACATTGTCATCACAATCTCCCATGACACCTGGCCTCGAAATGTTCCATGCAATTGTCATCACAATGGACCATGACATATATCATCACAATTCTAACTGACATCTGTCTTCACAATAATCTGTGACCTTGTCATCACAAGGCTCCATGCCCTTATCATCACAATACGCCATGCCCACTGTCATCACAATAATCCTTGAAATTTGTCAGACCAATGCTTCATGCCCATGTCATCACAATGTTCCATTCCCTTGTCATCACAATGCACCATGACCCCTGTCATCACCATGCTCCTTGACTCCAGTCATCACAATGCTTCATAAAATTTGTCACCACAATGCTCCATGAACTTTTCATCATAATGCTCTCTGGCACTTGTCATCACAGTGTTCCATGCCTTTGGAAGCACAATGCTCCATGACCCATGTCATCACAATGTGCCATGCACTTGTCATCACAATGCTCCACAACCTTGTCACCACCATGCTCCATAAACATTGTCATCACAATGCCCCATGCACTTCTCATCAAAATGCTCTGTCACCCCTGATCTCACAATGTTCCATCAATAGTCATCACAGTACACCCTCACCCATGTCGTCACAATGTTCATGACCCATGTCATCACAATGTTACATGCGCTTATCTTCACAATGCTCCATGACCCCTAACATCAAAATGTTCCATAACCCCTGTCATCAAAATTTTCTATGACCCTTTTCATCACAAGGATCCTTGACCCCTTACATCACAATGTTCCCTAAACCCTGTCAACAAAATGTTCCATGTCCCTTTTCATCAAATGGCTCCATGATCATGTCATCACAATGCTCCCTGCCCTTCTCATCACAATGCAACACGCCCTTTTCATTAAAATGCTCCATAACATTTGTCATCACAAAACTCCATGACACTTGCCTTCAAGAGGCTCCATGCCATTGTCATCACACTGCTCCATGAACACTCTCATCACATTGCTCAATGCCCTTGTCATCACAAAGCTCTATGACACTTTTCATCACAATGCTCGATGTCCTTCTCATCACAAAGCTCCATGCCCTTTTCATTACAATCCTCCATGACACATGCATCAGTGTTCTTTGCCCTTGTCATCACAATGCCCCTTGCCCACTCTCTTCACAGTAATACATGAAACTTTTCAGACCAATGCTCCATGCCCTTGTCATCACAAAGCTCCATTACTCCCGTCTTAACAATGCTCCATGACCCTTGCCATTACCGTGTTCCACGGCCTTGTCATCACAATGCTCCAAAACCCCTGTAATCACAATGCTCCATGTCCTTGTCATCACAAAGCTCCATGACGCAAGTCATCAGAATGCTCCATGGCCTTCTCATTACAATACTCCCTGCTCTTGTAATCACAATTCTCCAAGACTAATTTAATCACAATGCTCAATGCCCTTGTTATCCCATTGCTCCATGACCCCTGAAATCACAATGCTCCGAGACGCTTGTCATCACAGTGCCCCGTGACCATTGCCAGCACAATGCTCCATTTCTTTCTCTGCAAAATGCTACACCAACTTGTCACCACAATGCTCCATGATGTTTGTCATCACAATGCACAATACACTTGTCATCACCATGCTCCCAGATATTGTCCTCAGAATGCTCCATAAACACTCTCATGAAAAGCCTACATGCCATTTTCATCACAATGCTCCATTCACTTTTCATCACAATGCTCCATGCCATTGTCATCACAATACTCCACAAGCTTGTCATCAGAATGGTCCATGACCCTTGACATCACAATGCTCCATGACACCTGTCATCACAATGTTTCATGTCCCTTGTCATTACAGTGCTCCATGACGCTTGTCAGCACAATTATCCATGGTCTTCTCATCACAATGCTCCTCGGTCTTGCCATCACAATGCTCCATTCCCTGGTCATCACAATTCTCCATCTGTCTTGTCATCACAATTCAGAATGACCTTGTCATCACAATGCACCATGACACTCCTCACCAGAGTGTTACAGCCTCTTGTCATCACAATTTAACATGCTCTTGTCATCGCAATGCTACATGACCCCTGAAAAAGGAAGCTCCAAGCACTTGTCAACACAATACTTCACGACCTTTTCATCAAAATACTCCATGGCCCTTTTCATGACAATGCCGCATGCCCTTGTCATAACAATGTTCCAAGCCCTTGTCATCAAAATGCTCTGTTACCTTTGCCATCACAAACCTCCATGACACTTGGCATCACAATGATCCATGTCATTGTCATCACAATGGATCATGACATATGTCATCACAATGGTCCCCGACACCTCTCTTCACCATACTCCATGACCTTGTCATCACAAGGCTCCATGTCCTTGTCATCACAAAGGGCCATGCCCACTGTCATCACAATAATCCCTAAAACTTTTCAGAACAATGCTCCATGCCCTTGTCATCACAATGCACCATGGCCCCCGTAATCACAAAGTTCCATACCCCTTTTCATCTCAATTCTCCAATAACCCTGTCATCCCAATGCACCATGCCCATCATCATAACGCTTCATGCTCTTGTCATCACAATGAAATCAAAATGCTCCATGCCCTCTCTCATCACAATGCTCCAAACCCTTGTGATCACAAGATTCCATACCATTGTTATCACAATGCCCCATGACGCTTGTCATCACAACTATGCATGGTCTTCTCATCACAATGCTCCATGAACTTTGTCATCCCAATGCTCAATGCACTTGTTATCACAATGCTCCCTGACACTTGTCGTCAGTATGCTCCTTGAAACCTGTCATGACAATGCTCGATGCCTTTTTCATCACAATGATCCATGTCTTTTTCATCACAATGCTCCAAGACACCTGTAATCACAATACTCCATGCTCTTGTCATCACAATGTTCCAGGACGCATGTCATCAGAATGCTCCATGGCCTTCTCATCACAATGTTCCATGCCCTTGTCATCAAAATGCTCCAATACCCCTGTAATCACAAGGCTCCATGATACATTTCATCAGAATGCTCCATGACACTTGTCATCACAAGGTTCCATGGTCTTCGGAACACAATGCTCCAGGAGCTTGTTATCATAATGCTCCATTCCCATGTCATCACAATGAATCCTGACCACTGTCATCACAACGCTCCATGACCCATGACACAACAATGATCCAGGACTCTTGTCATCAAAATGCTCCATGAACCTTCTCATCACAATGATTCATGCCCTTGTCATTCCAATGCTCCCTGACCCCTGTAATCAAAATGCTCCATGACGCTTTTCATCACAGTGCTCCATGACTCTTGTCATCACAATGTTCCATGCTTTTTTCAGCAAAATGCTACATGACCTTGTCATCACAATGTTCCATGCGCTTGTCATCACAATCCTCCATGAACCTTGGGATCACATTGCTTCATGCTCCTGTCATCACAATGCTCCACGCTCCTTGAAATCAAAATGATCCATGACCTCTGTCATCACAATGCTCCAAATCCTTGTGATCATAATGTTCCATAACACTTGTCATCACAAATCTCCATGATGCCTGTCATCACAATACTCCATGCCCTTGTCATCACAATGCTCCATGACATTTGTCATCACAATGCTCAAGACACTTGTCATCACAATGATCCATGACACTTATCGTCACAATGCTCCTTGAACCGTGTCATAAAAAGGATCCATGCCTTTTTCAACACAATGCTCCATGCAATTTTAATCACAATGCTCCATGAAATTGTCATCACAATAGTTCACAAGCTTGTCATCAGAATGCTCCATGAAACTTGTCATCACAATGCTCCATGACCCCTGTCATCAAAATGCTCATGACACCTGTCATCATAATGCTCCATGTCCCTTGTCATTGCAGTGCTCCGTGATGCACTTCATCACAATTATCCATGGTCTCCTCATCACAATGCTCCATGAACTTTGTCATCCCAATGCTCAATGCACCTGTTAGCACAATGCTCCCTGACACTTGTTGTCGGTATGATCCTTGAAACTGTTATGACGAGGCTCAACGCCTCTTTCATAACAATGATCCATGCCGTTTTCATCACAATGCTCCAAGACCCCTGTAATCACAATACTCCATGCTCTTGTCATCACAATGTTCCAAGACGCATGTCATCAGAATGCTGCATAGTCTTCTCATCACAATGCTCCATGCCCTAGTCATCAAAATGGTCCAATACCCCTGTAATCACAAGGCTCCATGGCACTTTCCATCAGAAAGCTCCATGACACTTGTCATCACAAGGTTCCATGGTCTTCTCAACACAATGCTCCAGGAGCTTGTCATCATAATCCTCCATTCCCATGTCATCACAATGCACCATGACCACAGTCATCACAACGCTGCATAACCCATGACACAACAATGATCCAGGACTCTTGTCATCAAAATGCTCCATGAACCTGGTCATCACAATGATTCATGCCCTTGTCATCCCAATGTTCCATGACCCCTATAATCACAATGCTCCATGACGCTTGCCATAATAATGCTCCATGTGCTTGTCATCACAATCCTCCATGAACCTTGGGATCACATTGTCATGCACCTGTCATCACAATGTTTCACGCTCCTTGAAATCAAAATGATCCATGACCTCTGTCATCACAATGCTCCAAACCCTTGTGATCATAAGGTTCCATAACACTTGTCATCACAACTCTCCATGATGCCTGTCATCACAATACTCCATGCCCTTGTCATCACAATGCTCCATGACATTTGTCATCACAATGCTCAAGACACTTGTCATCACAATGATCCATGACACTTATCGTCACAATGCTCCTTGAACCGTGTCATGAAAAGGATCCATGCCTTTTTCATCACAATGCTCCATGCCCTTTTCATCACAATGCTCCATGCCATTGTCATCACAATAGATCACAAGCTTGTCTTCAGAATGCTCCATGAAACTTGTCATCTCAATGCTCCATGAAACCTGTCATCAAAATGCTCATGACACCTGTCATCATAATGCTCCATGTCCCTTGTCATTACAGTGCTCCGTGATGCTCGTCATCACAATTATCCATGGTGTTCTCATCACAATGCTCCACGGTCTTGCCATCACAATGCTCCATGCCCTGGTCATAACAATGTTCCATGTCCCTTTTCATCAGGATTCTCCACGTCCTTGTCATCACAATTCTCCATTTACTTGTCATCATCCATGACCAATGTCATAGCAAGCAACATGCGCTTGTCATCACAATGCTTCCCGAACTTCTCTTCAAAATTCTCAATTGCGCTTGTCATCACAATGCTCCATGACCCTTGGCATCACAATGCTCCAAGCCCTTGTCATCACAGTACTCCATTACATTTGTCATCACAATCCTCCATGACAGTTGGCATCACAATGCTCCCTGCCATTATCATCACAAAGGACAATGACATATGTCATCACAATGCTCCCTGACAACTGTCTTCACAATAATCCATGAACTTTTCATCACAATGCTCCAGGCCCTTGTCATGACAATACTCAACAAGCTTTTCATCAGAAGGCTCCATGACCCTTGTCATTACAGTGCTCCATGACGCTCATCATCACAACTATCCATGGTCTTCTCATCACAATGTTCCAAGGTCTTGCCATCACAATGCTCCATTCGTTGGTCATCAAAATGCTACATGTCCCTTGTCGTCACAATGCACCATGACACCTCCTGTCACAATGTTACATGTTCTTGTCATCACACTTCTCCATGCATTTGTCATCACAATGCTCCATGACACATGTCATAGCAAGCTCCACGCGCTTGTCATCACAATGCTTCACGACCTTGTCATCGACATTCTCAGTTGCACTTGTCATGACAATGCTCCATGCCCTTGTCATCACAATGATCCAAGACCTTGTCATCACAATCGCCCATGACAACTGGCCTCACAATGTTCCATGCAATTGTCATCACAATGGACCATGACATATATCATCACAATGCTAACTGACATCTGTCTTCACAATAATCTGTGACCTTGTCATCACAAGGCTCCATGCCCTTATCATCACAATAGGCCATGCCCACTGTCATCAAAATAATCCTTGAAATTTGTCAGACCAAAGTTTCATGCCCCTGTCATCACAATGCTAAATTCCCTTGTCATCACAAGGCACCATGACCCTTGTCATCACAATGCTCCTTGACTCCAGTCATCACAATGCTTCATAAAATGTGTCATCACAATGGTCCATGCCCTCATCATCAGGAGGCTCTGTTACAATTGTCACCATAATGCTCCATGAAGTTTTCATCATAATGCTCTCTGGCACTTGACATCACAGTGTTCCATGCCTTTGGCAGCACAATGCTCCATGACCAATGTCATCACTATGTGACATGCACTTGTCATCAAAATGCTCCCCAACTTTGTCACCACCATGCTCCATAAAACTTGTCATCACAATGCCCCATGCACTTCTCATCAAAATGCTCTGTCACAACTGATCTCACAATGTTCCTTCACTAGTCAACACAGTACACCCTCACCCATGTCGTCACAATGTTCCATGACCCCTCTCATCACAATGTTACATGCCATTATCATCACAATGCTCCATGAAACCTAACATCAAAATATTCCATAACCCCTGTCATCAAAATGCTCTATTACCCTTTTCATCACAAGGATCCTTGACCCCTTACATCACAATGTTCCCTAAACCCTGTCAACAAAACTTTCCATGTCCCTTTTCATCAATTGGCTCCATGATCATGTCATCACAATGCTCCCTGCCCTTCTCATCACAATGCGCCACGCCCTTTCCATCAAAATGCTCCATAACATTTGTCATCACAAAGCTCCATGGCACTTGCCATCAAAATGCTCCATGCCATTGTCATCACATTGCTCCATGAAAACTCTCATCACATTGCTCAATGCCCTTATCATCACAAAGCTCCATGACGCAAGTCATCAGAATGCTCCATGGCCTTCTCATTACAATGCTCCCTGCTCTTGTCATCACAATTCTCCAAGACCAATTTAATCACAATCCTCCATGCCGCTCTTCATCTGAATGCTCCATGAACCTTGTCCTCAAAATGCACCATGCCCATCATCATAATGCTTCATGCTATTGTCATCACAATGAAATCAAAATGCTCCATGACTTCTGTCATCACAATGCTCCAAACCCTTTAGATCACGACGTCCCAGAACACTTGTCATAACAATGCACAATGATGATTGCCATGAAAATTATCCATGGTCTTCTCAGCCCAATGCTCCATGACATTTGTCACCACAATGCTCCATGAACTTTTCACCACAATGTTCTCTGGCACTTGTCATCACAGTGTCCCATGCCATTGGCAGCACAATGCTCCATAACACATGTCATCACAATGCGCCATGCACTTGTCATCACGATGCTCCACAACCTTGTCATCACAATGCTCCATGCACTTCTCATCAAAATGCTCTGTCACCACTGATCTCACAATATTCCATCACTAGTCATCACAGTACACCCTCACCCATGTCATCACAATATTCCATGACCCCTGTCATCACAATCTTACATGACCTTATCATCACAATGCTCCATGACCCTGACATCAAATTGTTCCATAAACCCTGTCATCAAAATGCTCTATGACCCTTTTCATCTCAAGGATCCTTGACCCCTTACATCAAAATGTTCCCTAAATTCTGTCAACAAAATATTCCATGTCCCTTTTCATCAAATGGCTCCATGATCATGTCATCACCATGCTCCCTGCCCTTCTCATCACAATGAACCACGCCCTTTTCATCAAAATGCTCCATAACATTTGTCATCACAAAGCTCCATAACACTTTCCATCAAAATGCTCCATGCCATTGTCATCACATTGCTCCATGAACACTCTCATCACATTGCTCAATGCCCTTGTCATCACAAAGCTCTATAACGCTTGTCATCGCAATGCTCGATGCCTTTCTCATCACAATGCTCCATGCCCTTTTCTTTACAATCCTTCATGACCCATGTATCACAGTGTTCTGTGCCCTTGTCATCACAATGCTCCTTTCCCACTCTCATCCCAGTAAGACATGAAACTTTTCAGACAAATGCTCCATGCCCTTGTCATCACAAGCCTCCATTACCCCTGTGAAAACAATGCTCCATGACCCTTGCCAGTACAGTGTTCCACGTCCTTGTCATCACAATGCGCCAAAACCCCTCTAATCACAATGCTCCATGCCCTTGTCATCACAAAGCTCCATGACGCAAGTCATCAGAATGCTCCATGGCCTTCTCATTACAATGCTCCCTGCTCTTGTCATCACAATTCTCCAAGACCAATTTAATCACAATCCTCCATGCCCCTCTTCATCTGAATGCTCCATGAACGCTGTCCTCAAAATGCACCATGCCCATCATCATAATGCTTCATGCTATTGTCATCACAATGAAATCAAAATGCTCCATGACCTCTGTCATCACAATGCTCCAAACCCTTTAGATCACGACGTCCCAGAACACTTGTCATAACAATGCACAATGATGATTGCCATAAAAATTATCCAAGGTCTTCTCAGCACAATGCTCCATGACATTTGTCATCACAATGCTCAATACTCTTGTCATCACAATGCTCAATAACACTTGTCGTAGTATGCTCCTTGAACGCTGTCATGACAAGGCTCCATGCCTTTTTCATCACAATGTCCCATGCCCCTTTCCATGTCAATTCTCCATGAACCCTGTCATCCCAATGAACCATGCCCATCATCATAATACTTCATGCTCTTATCATCACAATGAAATCAAAAGGTTTCATGCCCTCTGTCATCACAATGCTCCAAACCCTTGTGATCAAAATATTCCATAACAATTGTCATCACAATGCCCCATGACACTCATCATCACAATTACCCATGGTCTTCTCATCACAATGCTCCATGAACTTTGTCATCACAATGCTCAATGCACTTGTTATCACAATGCTCCCTGACACTTGTTGTCAGTATGCTCCTTGAACCCTGTCATGACGAGGCTCGACGCCTTTTTCATCACAATGATCCATACCTTTTTCATCACAATGCTCCAAGTCCTCTGGAATCACAATACTCCATGCTCTTGTTATCACAATGTTCCATGATGCATGTCATCAGAATGCTCCATGGCCTTCTCATCACAATCCTCCATGCCCCTGTCATCAAAATGCTCCAATAGCCCTGTAATCACAAGGCTCCATGGCACTTTCCATCAGAATGCTCCATGACACTTGTCATCACAAGGTTCCATGGTCTTCTCAACACAATGCTCCAGGAGCTTGTCATCATAATGCTCCATTCCCATGTCATCACAATGCACCATGACCACTGTCATCACAACGCTCCATGACCCATGACACAAACATGATCCAGGACCCTTGGCATCAAAATGCTCCATGGAACTTGTCATCACAATGATTCATGCGCTTGTCATCCCAATGTTCCATGACCCCTGTAATCACAATGCTCCATGACGCTTGTCATCACTGTGCTCCATGACACTTGTCATCACAATGTTCCATGCTTTTGTCAGCAAAATGCTACATGACCTTGTCATCACAATGCTCCATGTGCTTGTAATCACAATCCTCCATGAACCTTGGGATCACATTGCTTCATGCTCCTGTCATCACAATGCTCCACGCTCCTTGAAATCAAAATGATCCATGACCTCTGTCATCACAATGCTCCAAACCCTTGTGATCATAATGTTCCATAACACTTGTCGTCACAACTCTTCATGATGCGTGTCATCACAATACTCCATGAACTTGTCATCACATTGCTCCATGACATTTGTCATCACAGTGCTCAAGACACTTGTCATCACAATGATCCATGACACTTATCGTCAAAATGCTCCTTCAACCGTGTCATGAAAAGGATCCATGCCCTTTTCATCACAATGTTCCATGCCATTGTCATCACAATAGTTCACAAGCTTGTCATCAGAATGCTCCATGAATCTTGTCATCACAATGCTCCATGACCACTGTCATCAAAATGCTCATGACACCTGTCATCATAATGCTCCATGTCCCTTGTCATTACAGTGCTCCGTGATGCTCGTCATCACAATTATCCATGGTGTTCTCATCACAATGCTCCACGTTCTTGCCATCACAATGCTTCATGCCCTGGTCATAACAATGCTCTATGTCCCTTTTCATCAGGATTCTCCACGTCCTTGTCATCACAATTCTCCATGCACTTGTCATCACAATTCTCAATGTCCCCTGTCAAAGCAAGCAACATACGCTTGTCATCACAATGCTTCCCGACCTTCTCATCAAAATTCTCATTTGCCCTTGTCATCACAGTGCTCCATGACCCTTGGCATCACAATGCTCCAAGCCCTTGTCATCACAATAATCCATTACATTTCTCATCACAATCCTCCATGACACTTGGCATCACAATGCTCCCTGCCATTATCATCACAATGGACCATGACATAGGTCATCACAGTGCTCCCTGACACCTCTCTTCACAATACTCCATGAACTTGTCATCACAATGCTCCAGGCCCTTGTCATGACAATACTCCACAAGCTTTTCATCAGAATGCTCCATGACCCTTGTCATTACAGTGCTCCATGACGCTCATCATCACAATTATCCATGGTCTTCTCATCACAATGTTCCAAGGTCTTGCCATCACAATGCTCCATTCGCTGGTCAGCACCATGCTACATGTCCCTTGTCGTCACAATGCACCATGACACCTCTCGTCACAATGTTATATGTTCTTGTCATCACAATTCTCCATGTATTTGTCATCGCAATGCTCCATGACACCTGTCATAGCAAGCTCCACGCGCTTGTCATCACAATGCTTCATGACCTTGTCATCGACATTCTCAGTGGCACTTGTCATGACAATGCTCCATGCCCTTGTCATCACAATGATCCAAGACCTTGTCATCACAATCGCCCATGACACCTGTCCTCACAATGTTCCATGCAATTGTCATCACAATAGACCATGACATATATCGTCACAATGCTAACTGACATCTGTCTTCACAATAACCCGTGACCTTGTCAGCACAAGGCTCCATGCTCTTATCATCACAATAAGCCATGCCCACTGTCATCACAATAATCCTTGAAATTTGTCAGACCAATGCTTCATGCCCCTGTCATCACAATGTTCCTTTCCTTTTCATCACAATGCACCATGACACCTGTCATCACAATGCTCTTGACTCCAGTCATCACAATGCTTCATAAAATTTGTCATCACAATGGTCCATGCCCTCATCATCAGGAGGCACTGTTACATTTGTCACCACAATGCTCCATGAACTTTTCACCACAATGTTCTCTGGCACTTGTCATCACAGTGTCCCATGCCTTTGGCAGCACAATGCTCCATGACCCATGTCATCACAATGCGCCATGCACTTGTCATCACAATGCTCCACAACCTTGTCATCACAATGCTCCATGCACTTCTCATCAAAATGCTCTGTCACCACTGATCTCACAATGTTCCATCACTAGTCATCACAGTACATCCTCACCCATGTCATCACAATGTTCCATGACCACTGTCATCACAATCTTACATGACATTATCATCACAATGCTCCATGACCCCTAACATCAAAATGTGCCATAACCCCTGTCATCAAAATGCTCTATGACCCTTTTCATCTCAAGGATCCTTGACCCCTTACATCACAATGTTCCCTAACCACAGTCAACAAAATATTCCATGTCCCTTTTCATCAAATGGCTCCATGATCATGTCATCACCATGCTCCCTGCCCTTCTCATCACAATGAACCACGCCCTTTTCATCAAAATGCTCCATAACATTTGTCATCAAAAAGCTCCATGACACTTGCCATCAAAATGCTCCATGCCATTGTCATCACATTGCTCCATGAACACTCTCATCACATTGCTCAATGCCCTTGTCATCACAAAGCTCTATGACGCTTGTCATCGCAATGCTCGATGCCCTTCTCATCACAATGCTCCATGCCCTTTTCATTACAATCCTCCATGACCCATGTATCACAGTGTTCTGTGCCCTTGTCATCACAATGCTCCTTTCCCACTCTCATCCCAGTAAGACATGAAACTTTTCAGACAAATGCTCCATGCCCTTGTCATCACAAGCCTCCATTACCCCTGTGAAAACAATGCTCCATGACCCTTGCCAGTACAGTGTTCCACGGCCTTGTCATCACAATGCTTCAAAACCCCTGTAATCACAATGCTCCATGCCCTGGTCATCACAAAGCTCCATGACGCAAGTCATCAGAATGCTCCAAGGCCTTCTCATTACAATTCTCCCTGCTCTTGTCATCACAATTCTCAGAGACCAATTTAATCACAATCCTCCATGCCCCTCTTCATCTGAATGCTCCATGAACCCTGTCCTCCAAATGCACCATGCCCATCATCATAATGCTTCATGCTATTGTCATCACAATGAAATCAAAATGCTCCATGACCTCTGTCATCACAATGCTCCAAACTCTTTAGATCACGACGTCCCAGAACACTTGTCATAACAATGCACAATGATGATTGCCATCAAAATTATCCATGGTCTTCTCAGCACAACGCTCCATGACATTTGTCATCACAATGCTCAATACACTTGTCATCACAATGTTCAATAACACTTGTCGTAGTATGCTCCTTGAACGCTGTCATGACAAGGCTCCATGCCTTTTTCATCACAATGTCCCATGCCCCTTTCCATGTCAATTCTCCATGAACCCTGTCATCCCAATGAACCATGCCCATCATCATAATACGTCATGCTCTTATCATCACAATGAAATCAAAATGTTTCATGCCCTCTCTCATCACAATGCTCCAAACCCTTGTGATCACAATATTCCATAACAATTGTCATCACAATGCCCCATGACACTCATCATCACAATTACCCATGGTCTTCTCATCACAATGCTCCATGAACTTTGTCATCACAATGCTCAATGCACTTGTTATCACAATGCTCCCTGACACTTGTTGTCAGTATGCTCCTTGAACCCTGTCATGACGAGGCTCGACGCCTTTTTCATCACAATGATCCATACCTTTTTCATCACAATGCTCCAAGTCCTCTGGAATCACAATACTCCATGCTCTTGTTATCACAATGTTCCATGATGCATGTCATCAGAATGCTCCATGGCCTTCTCATCACAATCCTCCATGCCCCTGTCATCAAAATGCTCCAATAGCCCTGTAATCACAAGGCTCCATGGCACTTTCCATCAGAATGCTCCATGACACTTGTCATCACAAGGCTCCATGGTCTTCTCAACACAATGCTCCAGGAGCTTGTCATCATAATGCTCCTTTCCCATGTAATCACAATGCACCATGACCACTGTCATCACAACGCTCCATGACCCATGACACAACCATGATCCAGGACCCTTGGCATCAAAATGCTCCATGGAACTTGTCATCACAATGTTTCATGCCCTTGTCATCCCAATGTTCCATGACCCCTGTAATCACAATGCTCCATGACCCTTGTCATCACTGTGCTCCATGACACTTGTCATCACAATGTTCCATGCTTTGTCAGCAAAATGCTACATGAACTTGTCATCACAATGCTCCATGTGCTTGTCATCACAATCCTCCATGAACCTTGGGATCACATTGCTTCATGCTCCTGTCATCACAATGCTCCACGCTCCTTGAAATCAAAATGATCCATGACCTCTGTCATCACAATGCTCCAAACACTTGTGATCATAATGTTCCATAACACTTGTCATCACAACTCTTCATGATGCGTGTCATCACAATACTCCATGACCTTGTCATCACAATGCTCCATAACATTTGTCATCACAATGCTCAAGACACTTTTCATCACAATGATCCATGACACTTATCATCAAAAGGCTCCTTGAACCGTGTCATGAAAAGGATCCATGCCTTTTTCATCACAATGCTCCATGCCCTTTTCATCACAATGTTCCATGCCATTGTCATCACAATAGATCACAAGCTTGTCATCAGAATGCTCCATGAAACTTTTCATCACAATGCTCCATGACCCCTGTCATCAAAATGCTCATGACACCTGTCATCATAAGGCTCCATGTCCCTTGTCATTACAGTGCTCCGTGATGCTCGTCATCACAATTATCCATGGTGTTCTCATCCCAAAGCTCCATGGTCTTGCCATCACAATGCTCCATGCGCTGGTCATAACAATGCTCTATGTCAATTTTCGCCAGAATTCTCCACGTCCTTGTCATCACAATTCTCCATGCACTTGTCATCACAATTCTTAATGTCCCCTGTCAAAGCAAGCAACATGCACCTGTCATCACAATGCTTCCCGACCTTCTCATTAAAATTCTCATTTGCCCTTGTCATCACAATGCTCCATGACCCTTGGCATCACAATGCTCCAAGCCCTTGTCATCACAATAATCCATTACATTTCTCATCACAATCCTCCATGACACTTGGCATCACAATGCTCCCTGCCATTATCATCACAATGGACCATGACATAGGTCATCACAATGCTCCCTGACACCTGTCTTCACCCTACTCCATGAACTTGTCATCACAATGCTCCAGGACCTTGTCATGACAATACTCCACAAGCTTTTCATCAGAATGCTCCATGACCCTTGTCATTACAGTGCTCCATGACGCTCATCATCACAATTATCCATGGTCTTCTCATCACAATGTTCCAAGGTCTTGCCATCACAATGCTCCATTCGCTGGTCAGCACCATGCTACATGTCCCTTGTCGTCACAATGCACCATGACACCCCTCGTCACAATGTAATATGTTCTTGTCATCACAATTCTCCATGTATTTGTCATCACAATGCTCCATGACACCTGTCATAGCAAGCTCCACGCGCTTGTCATCACAATGCTTCATGATCTTGTCATCAACATTCTCAGTGGCACTTGTCATGACAATGCTCCATGCCCTTATCATCACAATGATCCCATACCTTGTCATCACAATCGCCCATGACACCTGGCCTCACAATATTCCATGCAATTGTCATCACAATCGACCATGACATATATCATCACAATGCTAACTGACATCTGTCTTCACAATAACCCGTGACCTTGTCAGCACAAGGCTCCATGCTCTTATCATCACAATAAGCCATGCCCACTGTCATCACAATAATCCTTGAAATTTGTCAGACCAACATTTCATGCCCCTGTCATCAAAATGTTCCATTCCCTTTCATCACAATGCACCATGACACCTGTCATCACAATGCTCTTGACTCCAGTCATCACAATGCTTCATAAAATATGTCATCACAATGGTCCATGTCCTCATCATCAGGAGGCTCTGTTACATTTGTCACCACAATGCTCCATGAACTTTTCACCACAATGTTCTCTGGCACTTGTCATCACAGTGTCCCATGCCATTGACAGCACAATGCTCCATGACACATGTCATCAAAATGCGCCATGCACGTGTCATCACGATGCTCCACAACCTTGTCATCACAATGCTCCATGCACTTCTCATCAAAATGCTGTCACCACTGATCTCACAATGTTCCATCACTAGTCATTACAGTACACCCTCACCCATGTCATCACAATGTTCCATGACCCCTGTCATCACAATCTTACATGACCTTATCATCACAATGCTCCATGACCCCTAAGATCAAAATGTTCCATAAACCCTGTCATCAAAATGCTCTATGACCCTTTTCATCTCAAGGATCCTTGACCCCTTACATCACAATGTTCCCTATACTCTGTCAACAAAATATTCCATGTCCCTTTTCATCAATAGTCTCCATGATCATGTCATCACCATGCTCCCTGCCCTTCTCATCACAATGCATCACGCCCTTTTCATCAAAATGCTCCATAACATTTGTCATCACAAAGCTCCATGACGCTTGCCATCAAAATGCTCCATGCCATTGTCATCACATTGCTCCATGAACACTCTCATCACATTGCTCAATGCCCTTGTCGTCACAAAGCTCTATAACGCTTGTCATCGCAATGCTCGATGCCCTTCTCATCACAATGCTCCATGCCCTTTTCTTTACAATCCTCCATGACCCATGTATCACAGTGTTCTGTGCCCTTGTCATCACAATGCTCCTTTCCCACTCTCATCCCAGTAAGACATGAAACTTTTCAGACAAATGCTCCATGCCCTTGTCATCACAAGCCTCCATTACCCCTGTGAAAACAATGCTCCATGACCCTTGCCAGTACGGTGTTCCACGGCCTTGTCATCACAATGCTCCAAAACCCCTGTAATCACAATGCTCCATGCCCTTGTCATCACAAAGCTCCATGACGCAAGTCATCAGAATGCTCCATGGCCTTCTCATTACAATGCTCCCTGCTCTTGTCATCACAATTCTCCAAGACCAGTTTAATCACAATCCTCCATGCCCCTCTTCATCTGAATGCTCCATGAACCCTGTCCTCAAATTGCACCATGCCCATCATCATAATCCTTCAAGCTATTGTCATCACAATGAAATCATAATGCTCCATGACCTCTGTCATCACAATGCTCCAAACCCTTTAGATCACGACGTCCCAGAACACTTGTCATAACAATGCACAATGATGATTGCCATCAAAATTATCCATGGTCTTCTCAGCACAACGCTCCATGACATTTGTCATCACAATGCTCAATACACTTGTCATCACAATGCTCAATAACACTTGTCGTAGTATGCTCCTTGAACGCTGTCATGACAAGGCTCCATGCCTTTTTCATCACAATTTCTCATGCCCCTTTCCATGTCAATTCTCCATGAACCCTGTCATCACAATGAACCATGCCCATCATCATAATACTTCATGCTCTTATCATAACAATGAAATCAAAATGTTTCATGCCCTCTGTCATCCCAATGCTCCAAACCCTTGTGATCACAATATTCCATAACAATTGTCATCACAATGCCCCATGACACTCATCATCACAATTATCCATGGTCTTCTCATCACAATGCTCCATGAACTTTGTCATCACAATGCTCAATGCACTTGTTATCACAATGCTCCCTGACACTTGTTGTCAGTATGCTCCTTGAACCCTGTCATGACGAGGCTCGACGCCTTTTTCATCACAATGATCCATACCTTTTTCATCACATTGTTCCAAGTCCCGTGGAATCACAATACTCCATGCTCTTGTTATCACAAGGTTCCATGATGCATGTCATCAGAATGCTCCATGGCCTTCTCATCACAATCCTCCATGCCCCTGTCAACAGAATGCTCCAATAGCCCTGTAATCACAAGGCTCCATGGCACTTTCCATCAGAATGCTACATGACACTTGTCATCACAATGTTCCCTGGTCTTCTCCACACAATGCTCCAGGAGCTTGTCATCATAATGCCCCATTCCCATGTCATCACAATGCACCATGACATTTGTCTTCACAATGCTCAAGACACTTGTCATCACAATGATCCATGACACTTATCATCAAAATGCTCCTTCAACCGTGTCATGAAAAGGATCCATGCCTTTTTCATCACAATGCTCCATGCCTTTTTCATCACAATGCTCCATGCCATTGTCATCACAATAGTTCACAAGCTTGTCATCAGAATGCTCCATGAAACTTGTCATCACAATGCTCCATGACCCCTGTCATCAAAATGCTCATGACACCTGTCATCATAATGCTCCATGTCCCTTGTCATTACAGTGCTCCGTGAATCTCGTCATCACAATTATCCACGGTGTTCTCATCACAATGCTCCACGTTCTTGCCATCACAATGCTCCATGCCCTGGTCATAACAATGCTCTATGTCGCTTTTCATCAGGATTCTCCTCGTCTTTGTCATCACAATTCTCCATGCACATGTCATCACAATTCTCAATGTCCCCTGTCAAAGCAAGCATCATGCACTTGTCATCACAATGCTTCCCGACCTACTCATCAAAATTCTCATTTGCCCTTGTCATCACAATGCTCCATGACCCTTGGCATCACAATGCTCCAAGCCCTTGTCATCACAATAATCCATTACATTTCTCATCACAATCCTCCATGACACTTGGCATCACAATGTTCCCTGCCATTATCATCACAATGGACCATGACATAGGTCATCACAATGCTCCCTGACACCTTTCTTCACAATACTCCATGAACTTGTCATCACAATGCTCCAGGCCCTTGTCATGACAATACTCCACAAGCTTTTCATCAGAATGCTCCATGACCCTTGTCATTACAGTGCTCCATGACGCTCATCATCACAATTATCCATGGTCTTCTCATCACAATGTTCCAAGGTCTTGCCATCACAATGCTCCATTCGTTAGTCATCACCATGCTACATGTCCCTTGTCGTCACAATGCACAATGACACCCCTCGTCACAATGTTATATGTTCTTGTCATCACAATTCTCCATATATTTGTCATCGCAATGCTCCATGACACCTGTCATAGCAAGCTCCACGCGCTTGTCATCACAATGCTTCATGACATTGTCATCAACATTCTCAGTGGCACTTGTCATGACAAAGTTCCATGCCCTTGTCATCACAATGATCCAAGACCTTGTCATCACAATCGCCCATGACACCTGTCCTCACAATGTTCCATGCAATTGTCATCACAATGGACCATGACATATATCATCACAATGATAACTGACATCTGTCTTCACAATAACCCGCGACCTTGTCAGCACAAGGCTCCATGCCCTTATCATCACAATAAGCCATGCCCACTGTTATCACAATAATCCTTGAAATTTGTCAGACCAATATTTCATGCCCCTGTCATCAAAATGTTACATTCCCTTTCATCACAATGCACCATGACCCCTGTCATCACATTGCTCTTGACTCCAGTCATAACAATGCTTCATAAATTTTGTCATCACAATGGTCCATGCCCTCATCATCAGGAGGTTCTGTTACATTTGTTACCACAATGCTCCATGAACTTTTCACCACAATGTTCTCTGGCACTTGTCATCACTGTGTCCCATGCCTTTGGCAGCACAATGCTCCATGACCCATGTCATCAAAATGCGCCATGCACTTGTCATCACGATGCTCCACAAACTTGTCATCACAATGCTCCATGCACTTCTCATCAAAATGCTGTGTCACCACTGATCTCACAATGTTCCATCACTAGTCATCACAGTACACTCTCACCCATGTCATCACAATGTTCTATGACCCCTGTCATCACAATCTTACATGACCTTATCATCACAATGCTCCATGACCCCTAACATCAAAATGTGCCATAACCCCTGTCATCAAAATGCTCTATGACCCTTTTCATCTCAAGGATCCTTGACCCCTTACATCACAATGTACCCTAAACTCTGTCAACAAAATATTTCATGTCCCTTTTCATCAAATGGCTCCATGATCATGTCATCACCATGCTCCCTGCCCTTCTCATCACAATGCACCACACCCTTTTCATCAAAATGCTCCATAACATTAGTCATCACAAAGCTCCATGACACTTGCCATCAAAATGCTCCATGCCATTGTCATCACATTGCTCCATGAACACTCTCATCACATTGCTCAAGGCCCTTGTCATCACAAAGCTCTATGACGCTTGTCATCGCAATGCTCGTTGCCATTTTCTTTACAATCCTCCATTACCCATGTATCACAGTGTTCTGTGCCCTTGTCATCACAATGCTCCTTTCCCACACTCATCCCTGTAAGACATGAAACTTTTAAGACAAATGCTGCATGTCCTTGTCATCACAAGCCTCCATTACCCCTGTGAATACAATGCTCCATGACCCTTGCCAGTACAGTGTTCCACGGCCTTGTCATCACAATGCTCCAAAACCCCTCTAATCACAATGCTCCAGGCCCTTGTCATCACAAAGCTCCATGACGCAGGTCATCAGAATGCTCCATAGCTTTCTCATTACAATGCTCCCTGCTCTTGTCATCACAATTCTCCAAGACCAATTTAATCACAATCCACCTTGCCCCTCTTCATCTGAATGCTCCATGAACCCTGTCCTCAAAATGCACCATGCCCATCATCATAATGCTTCATGCTATTGTCATCACAATGAAATCAAAATGCTCCATGACCTCTGTCATCACAATGCTCCAAACCCTTTAGATCACGACGTCCCAGAACACTTGTCATAACAATGCACAATGATGGTTGCCATCAAAATTATCCATGGTCTTCTCAGCACAATGCTCCATGACATTTGTCATCACAATGCTCAAAACACTTGTCATCACAGTGCTCAATAACACTTGTCATAGTATGCTCCTTGAACGCTGTCATGACAAGGCTCCATGTCTTTTTCATCACAATGTCCCATGCCCCTTTCCATGTCAATTCTCCATGAACCCTGTCATCCCAATGAACCATGCCCATCATCATAATACTTCATGCTCTTATCATAACAATGAAATCAAAATGTTTCATGTCCTCTGTCATCACAATGCTCCAAACCCTTGTGATCACAATATTCCATAACAATTGTCATCACAATGCCCCATGACACTCATCATCACAATTACCCCTGGTCTACTCATCTCAATGCTCCATGAACATTGTCATCACAATGCTCAATGCACTTGTTATCACAATGCTCCCTGACACTTGTTGTCAGTATGCCTCTTGAAACCTGTCATGACGAGGCTCGACGCCTTTTTCATCACAATGATCCATACCTTTTTCATCACAATGCTCCAAGTCCCGTGTAATCACAATACTCCATGCTCTTGTTATCACAATGTTCCATGATGCATGTCATCAGAATGCTCCATGGCCTTCTCATCACAATCCTCCATGCCCCTGTCATCAAAATGCTCCAATACTCCTGTAATCACAAGGCTCCATGGTACATTCCATCAGAATGCTCCATGACACTTGTCATCACAAGGTTCCATGGTCTTCTCAACACAATGCTCCAGGAGCTTGTCATCATAATGCTCCATTCCCATGTCATCACAATGCACCATGACCACTGTCATCACAATGCTCCATGACCCATGACACAACCATGATCCAGGACTCGTGGCATCAAAATGCTCTATGGAACTTGTCATCACAATGATTCATGCCCTTGTCATCCCAATGTTCCATGACCCCTGTAATCACAATGCTCCATGACGCTTGTCATCACTGTGCTCCATGACACTTGTCATCACAATGTTCCATGCTTTTGTCAGCAAAATGCTACATGACCATATCATCACAATGCTCCATGTGCTTGTCATCACAATCCTCCATGAACCTTGGGATCACATTGCTTCATGCTCCTGTCATCACAATGCTCCAAGCTCCTTGAAACCAAAATGATCCCTGACCTCTGTCATCACAATGCTCCAAACCCTTGTGATCATAATGTTCCATAACACATGTCGTCACAACTCTTCATGATGCGTGTCATCACAATACTCCATGAACTTGTCATCACAATGCTCCATGACATTTGTCTTCACGATGCTCAAGACACTTGTCATCACAATGATCCATGACACTTATCATCAAAATGCTCCTTGAACCGTGTCATGAAAAGGATCCATGCCTTTTGCATCACAATGCTCCATGCCCTTTTCATCACAAAGCTCCATGCATTGTCATCACAATAGTTCACAAGCTTGTCATCAGAATGCTCCATGAAACTTGTCATCACAATGCTCCATGACCCCTGTCATCAAAATGCTCATGACACCTGTCATCATAATGCTCCATGTCCCTTGTCATTACAGTGCTCCGTGATGCTCGTCATCACAATTATCCATGGTGTTCTCATCACAATGCTCCACGGTCTTGCCATCACAGTGCTCCATGCGCTGGTCATAACAATGCTCTATGTCATTTTTCGCCAGAATTCTCCACGTCCTTGTCATCACAATTCTCCATGCACTTGTCATCACAATTCTCAATGTCCCCTGTCAAAGCAAGCAACATGCACTTGTCATCACAATGCTTCCCGACCTTCTCATCAAAATTCTCATTTGCCCTTGTCATCACAATGCTCCATGACCCTTGACATCACAATGCTCCAAGCCCTTGGCATCACAATAATCCATTACATTTCTCATCACAATCCTCCATGACACTTGGCATCACAATGCTCCCTGCCGTTATCATCACACTGGACCATGACATAGGTCATCACAATGCTCCCTGACACCTGTCTTCACAATACTCCATGAACTTGTCATCACAATGCTCCAGGCCCTTGTCAAGACAATACTCCACAAGCTTTTCATCAGAATGCTCCATGACCCTTGTCATTACAGTGCTCCATGACGCTCATCATCACAATTATCCATGGTCTTCTCATCACAATGTTCCAAGGTCTTGCCATCAAAATGCTCCATTCGTTAGTCATCACCATGCTACATGTCCCTTGTCGTCACAATGCACCATGACAACTCTCGTCACAATGTTATATGTTCTTGTCATCACAATTCTCCATGTATTTGTCATCGCAATGCTCCATGACACCTGTCACAGCAAGCTCCACGCGCTTGTCATCACAATGCTTCATGACCTTGTCATCGACATTCTCAGTGGCACTTGTCATGACAAAGCTCCATGCCCTTGTCATCACAATGATCCAAGACCTTGTCATCACAATCGCCCATGACACCTGGCCTCACAATATTCCATGCAATTGTCATCACAATGGACCATGACATATATCATCACAATGCTAACTGACATCTGTCTTCACAATAACCCGTGACCTTGTCAGCACAAGGCTCCATGCCCTTATCATCACAATAAGCCATGCCCACTGTCATCACAATAATCCTTGAAATTTGACAGACCAATATTTCATGCCCCTGTCATCAAAATGTTCCATTCCCTTTCATCACAATGCACCATGAACCCTGTCATCACAATGCTCTTGACTCCAGTCATCACAATGCTTCATAAAATTTGTCATCACAATGGTCCATGCCCTCATCATCAGGAGGCTCTGTTACATTTGTCACCACAATGCTCCATGAACTTTTCACCACAAGGTTCTCTGGCACTTGTCATCACAGTGTCCCATGCTTTTGGCAGCACAATGCTCCATGACCCATGTAATCACAATGCACCATGCACTTGTCATCACGATGCTCCACAACCTTGTCATCACAATGCTCCATGCACTTCTCATCAAAATGCTCTGTCACCACTGATCTCACAATGTTCCATCACTAGTCATCACAGTACACCCTCACCCATGTCATCACAATGTTCCATGACCCCTGTCATCACAATCTTACATGAACTTATCATCGCAATGCTCCATGACCACTAACATCAAAATGTTCCATAAACCCTGTCATCAATATGCTCTATGACCCTTTTCATCTCAAGGATCCTTGACCCCTTACATCACAATGTTCCCTAAACTCTGTCAACAAAATATTCCATGTCCCTTTTCATCAAATGGCTCCATGATCATGTCATCACCATGCTCCCTGCCGTTCTCATCACAATGCACCACGCCCTTTTCATCAAAATGCTCCATAACATTTGTCATCACAAAGCTCCATGACACTTGCCATCAAAATGCTCCATGCCATTGTCATCACATTGCTCCATGAACACTCTCATCACATTGCTCAATGCCCTTGTCATCACAAAGCTCTATGACGCTTGTCATCGCAATGCTCGATGCCCTTTTCTTTACAATCCACCATGACCCATGTATCACAGTGTTCTGTGCCCTTGTCATCACAATGCTCCTTTCCCACTCTCATCCCAGTAAGACATGAAACTTTTCAGACAAATGCTGCATGCCCTTGTCATCACAAGCCTCCATTACCCCTGTGAAAACAATGTTCCATGACCCTTGCCAGTACAGTGTTCCACGGCCTTGTCATCACAATGCTCCAAAACCCCTGTAATCACAATGCTTCATGCCCTTGTCATCAGAAAGCTCCATGACGCAAGTCATCAGAATGCTCCATGGCCTTCTCATTACAATGCTCCCTGCTCTTGTCATCACAATTCTCCAAGACCAATTTAATCACAATCCTCCACGCCCCTCTTCATGTGAATGCACCATGAACCCTGTCCTCAAATTGCACCATGCCCATCATCATAATGCTTCAAGCTATTGTCATCACAATGAAATCAAAATGCTCCATGACCTCTGTCATAACAATGCTCCAAACCCATTAGATCACGACGTCCCAGAACACTTGTCATAACAATGCACAACGATGATTGACATCAAAATTATCCATGGTCTTCTCAGCACAATGCTCCATGACATTTGTCATCACAATGCTCAATACACTTGTCATCACAATGCTCAATAACACTTGTCGTAGTATGCTCCTTGAACGCTGTCATGACAAGGCTCCATGTCTTTTTCATCACAATGTCCCATGCCCCTTTCCATGTCAATTCTCCATGAACCCTGTCATCCCTATGAACCATGCCCATCATCATAATACTTCATGCTCTTATTATCACAATGAAATCAAAATGTTTCATGCCCTCTGTCATCACAATGCTCCAAACCCTTGCGATCACAATATTCCATAACAATTGTCATCACAATGCCCCATGACACTCATCATCACAATTATCCATGGTCTTCTCATAACAATGCTCCATGAACTTTGTCACCACAATGCTCAATGCACTTGTTATCACAATGCTCCCTGACACTTGTTGTCAGAATGCTCCTTGAACCCTGTCATGACGAGGCTCGACGCCTTTTTCATCACAATGATCCATACCTTTTTCATCACAATGCTCCAAGTCCCGTGGAATCACAATACTCCATGCTCTTGTTATCACAATGTTCCATGATGCATGTCATCAAAATGCTCCATGGACTTCTCATCACAATCCTCCATGCCCCTGTCATCAAAATTCTCCAATACCCCTGTAATCACAAGGCTCCATGGCACATTCCATCAGAATGCTCCATGACACTTGTCATCACAAGGTTCCATGGTATTCTCAACACAATGATCCAGGAGCTTGTCATCATAATGCTCCATTCCCATGTCATCACAATGCAACATGACAACTGTCATCACAACGCTCCATGACCCATGACACAAACATGATCCACGACCCTTGGCATAAAAATGCTCCATGGAACTTGTCATCACAATGATCCATGCCCTTGTCCTCCCAATATTCCATGACCCCTGTAATCACAATGCTCCATGACGCTTGTCATCACTGTGCTCCATGACACTTGTCATCACAATGTTCCATGCTATTGTCAGCAAAATGCTACATGACCTTGTCATCACAATGCTCCATGTGCTTGTCATCACAATCCTCCATGAACCTTGGGATCACATTGCTTAATGCTCCTGTCATCACAATGCTCCACGCTCCTTGAAATCAAAATGATCCATGAGCTCTGTCATCACAATGCTCCAAACCCTTGTGATCATAATGTTCCATAACACTTGTCGTCACAACTCTTCATGATGCGTGTCATCACAATACTCCAGGACCTTGTCATCACAATGCTCCATGACATTTGTCATCACAATGCTCAAGACACTTGTCATCACAATGATCCATAACTCTTATCGTCAAAATGCTCCTTGAACCGTGTCATGAAAAGGATCCATGCCTTTTTCATCACAATGCTCCATGCCCTTTTCATCACAATGCTCCATGCCATTGCCATCACAATAGTTCACAAGCTTGTCATCAGAATGCTCCATGAAACTTGTCATCACAATGCTCCATGACCCCTGTCATCAAAATGCTCATGACACCTGTCATCATAATGCTCCATGTCCCTTGTCATTACAGTGCTCCGTGATGCTCGTCATCACAATTATCCATGGTGTTCTCATCACAATGCTCCACGGTCTTGCCATCACAATGCTCCATGCCCTGGTCATAACAATGCTCTATGTCACTTTTCGCCAGAATTCTCCACGTCCTTGTCATCACAATTCTCCATGCACTTGTCATCACAATTCTCAATGTCCCCTGTCAAAGCAAGCAACATGCACTTGTCATCACAATGCTTCCCGATCTTCTCATCCAAATTCTCATTTGCCCTTGTCATCACAATGCTCCATGACCCTTGGCATCACAATGCTCCAAGCCCTTGTCATCACAATAATCCATTACATTTGTCATCACAATCCTCCATGACACTTGGCATCACAATGCTCCCTGCCATTATCATCACACTGGACCATGACATAGGTCATCACAATGCTCCCTGACACCTGTCTTCACAATACTCCATGAACTTGTCATCACAATGCTCCAGGCCCTTGTCATGACAATACTCCACAAGCTTTTCATCAGAATGCTCCATGACCCTTGTCATTACAGTGCTCCATGACGCTCATCATCACAATTATCCATGGTCTTCTCATCACAATGTTCCAAGGTCTTGCCATCACAATGCTCCATTCGTTAGTCATCACCATGCTACATGACACTTGTCGCCACAATGCACCATGACATCTCTCGTCACAATGTTATATGTTTTTGTCATCACAATTCTCAATGTATTTGTCATCGCAATGCTCCATGACACCTGTCATAGCAAGCTCCACGCGCTTGTCATCACAATGCTTCATGACCTTGTCATCGACATTCTCAGTGGCACTTGTCATGACAATGCTCCATGCCCTTGTCATCACAATGATCCAAGACCTTGTCATCACAATCGCCCATGACACCTGGCCTCACAATGTTCCATGCAATTGTCATCACAATGGACCATGGCATATATCATCACAATGCTAACTGACATCTGTCTTCACAATAACCCGTGACCTTGTCAGCACAAGGCTCCATGCCCTTATCATCACAATAAGCCATGCCCACTGTCATCACAATAATCCTTGAAATTTTTCAGACCAACATTTCATGCCCCTGTCATCAAAATGTTCCATTCCCTTTCATCACAATGCACCATGACCCCTGTCATCACAATGCTCTTGACTCCAGTCATCACAATGCTTCATAAAATTTGTCATCACAATGGTCCATGCCCTCATCATCAGGAGGCTCTGTTACATTTGTCACCACAATGCTCCATGAACTTTTCACCACAATGTTCTCTGGCACTTGTCATCACTGTGTCCCATGCCATTGGCAGCACAATGCTCCATGACACATGTCATCACAATGCGCCATGCACTTGTCATCACGATGCTCCACAACCTTGTCATCACAATGCTCCATGCACTTCTCATCAAAATGCTCTGTCACCACTGATCTCACAATGTTCCATCACTAGTCATCACAGTACACCCTCACCCATGTCATCACAATGTTCCATGACACCTGTCATCACAATCTTACATGACCTTATCATCACAATGCTCCATGACCCCTAACATCAAAATGTTCCATAACCCCTGTCATCAAAATGCTCTATGACCCTTTTCATCTCAAGGATCCTTGACCCCTTACATCACAATGTTCCCTATACGCTGTCAACAAAATATTCCATGTCCCTTTTCATCAAATGGCTCCATGATCATGTCATCACCATGCTCCCTGCCCTTCTCATCACAATGCACCACGCCCTTACATCAAAATGCTCCATAACATTTGTCATCACAAAGCTCCATGACACTTGCCATCAAAATGCTCCATGCCATTGTCATCACATTGCTCCATGAACACTCTCATCACATTGCTCAATGCCCTTGTCATCACAAAGCTCTATAACGCTTGTCATCGCACTGCTCGGTGCCCTTCTCATCACAATGCTCCATGCCCTTTTCTTTACAATCCTCCATGACCCATGTATCACAGTGTTCTGTGCCCTTGTCATCACAATGCTCCTTTCCCACTCTCATCCCAGTAAGACATGAAACTTTTCAGACAAATGCTCCATGCCCTTGTCATCACAAGCCTCCATTACTCCTGTGAAAACAATGCTCCATGACCCTTGCCAGTACAGTGTTCAACGGCCTTGTCATCACAATGCTCCAAAACCTCTGTAATCACAATGCTCCATGCCCTTGTCATCACAAAGCTCCATGACGCAAGTCATCAGAATGCTCCATGGCCTTCTCATTACAATGCTCCCTGCTCTTGTCATCACAATTCTCCAAGCCCAATTTAATCACAATCCTCCATGCCCCTCTTCATCTGAATGCTCCATGAACCCTGTCCTCAAATTGCACCATGCCCATCATCATAATGCTTCAAGCTATTGTCATCACAATGAAATCAAAATGCTCCATGACCTCTGTCATCACAATGCTCCAAACCCTTTAGATCACGACGTCCCAGAACACTTGTCATAACAATGCACAATGATGATTGCCATCAAAATTATCCATGATCTTCTCAGCACAATGCTCCATGACATTTGTCATCACAATGCTCAATACACTTGTCATCACAATGCTCAATAACACTTGTCGTAGCATGCTCCTTGAACGCTGTCATGACAAGGCTCCATGCCATTTTCATCACAATGTCCCATGCCCCTGTCCATGTCAATTCTCCATGAACCCTGTCATCCCAATGAACCATGCCCATCATCATAATACTTCATGCTCTTATCATCACAATGAAATCAAAATGTTTCATGCCCTCTGTCATCACAATGCTCCAAACCCTTGTGGTCACAATATTCCATAACAATTGTCATCACAATGCCCCATGACACTCATCATCACAATTATCCATGGTCTTCTCATCACAATGCTCCATGAACTTTGTCATCACAATGCTCAATGCACTTGTTATCACAATGCTCCCTGACACTTGTTGTCAGTATGCTCCTTGAACCCTGTCATGACGAGGCTCGACGCCTTTTTCATCACAATGATCCATACCTTTTTCATCACAATTCTCCAAGTCCCCTGGAATCACAATACTCCATGCTCTTGTTATCACAATGTTCCATGATGCATGTCATCAGAATGCTCCATGGCCTTCTCATCACAATCCTCCATGCCCCTGTCATCAAAATTCTCCAATAGCCCTGTAATCACAAGGCTCCATGGCACTTTCCATCAGAATGCTCCATGACACTTGTCATCACAAGGTTCCTTGGGCTTCTCAACACAATGCTCCAGGAGCTTGTCATCATAATGCTCCATTCCCATATCATCACAATGCACCATGACTACTGTCATCACAACGCTCCATGACCCATGACACAACCATGATCCAGGACCCTTGGCATCAAAATGCTCCATGGAACTTGTCATCACAATGATTCATGCCCTTGTCATCCCAATGTTCCATGACCCCTGTAATCACAATGCTCCATGACGCTTGTCATCACTGTGCTCCATGACACTTGTCATCACAATGCTCCATGATTTTGTCAGCAAAATGCTACATGACCTTGTCATCACAATGCTCCATGCGCTTCTCATCACAATCCTCCATGAACCTTGGGATCACATTGCTTCATGCTCCTGTCATCACAATGCTCCAGGCTCCTTGGAATCAAAATGATCCATGACCTCTGTCATCACAAAGCTCCAAACCCTTGTGATCATAATGTTCCATAACACTTGTCGTCACAACTCTTCATGATGCGTGTCATCACAATACTCCATGACATTGTCATCACAATGCTCCATGACATTTGTCATCACAATGCTCAAGACACTTGTCATCACAATGATCCATAACTCTTATCGTCAAAATGCTCCTTGAACCGTGTCATGAAAAGGATCCATGCCTTTTTCATCACAATGCTCCATGCCCTTTTCATCACAATGCTCCATGCCATTGTCATCACAATAGTTCACAAGCTTGTCATCAGAATGCTCCATGAAACTTGTCATCACAATGCTCCATGACCCCTGTCATCAAAATGCTCATGACACCTGTCATCATAATGCTCCATGTCCCTTGTCATTACAGTGCTCCGTGATGCTCGTCATCACAATTATCCATGGTGTTCTCATCACAATGCTCCACGGTCTTGCCATCACAATGCTCCATGCCCTGGTCATAACAATGCTCTATGTCACTTTTCGCCGGAATTCTCCACGTCCTTGTCATCACAATTCTCCATGCACTTGTCATCACAATTCTCAATGTCTCCTGTCAAAGCAAGCAACATGCACTTGTCATCACAATGCTTCCCGATCTTCTCATCCAAATTCTCATTTGCCCTTGTCATCACAATGCTCCATGACCCATGGCATCACAAAGCTCCAAGCCCTTGTCTTCACAATGCTCCTTTACCTTTGTCATCACAATCCTCCATGACACTTGTCATCACAATGCTCCAGCCATTGTCATCACAATGGACCATGACATAAAATATCACAATGCTCCCTGACAACTGTCTTCACAAAACTCCATGAACTTGTCATCACAATGCTCCAGGCCCTTGTCATCACAATGCTCCATGACCTTTTTTATGAAAATTCTCCGTGACTCCAGTCATCACAATGCCTCATGACATTTTTCATCACAATTGTCCATGCCCTCGGCATCACAAGGCTCTGTGACTTATGTCACCACATTGCTCCATGATATTCTCATCACAATGCTCTCTGACCCTTGTCATCACAATGCTCCATGCCTTTATCACCATAATGCTCCATGACCCTTGTCATCACAATTGTCTATGCACTTGAGAGCACAATGCTCCATGACCAATGTCAACACTATATGCCGTGCGCTTGTCATCATTATGCTCCACAAACTTGTCATCACAATGCTCCATTAACCATGTCATCACAATGCTCCATGCACTTTTCATCAAAATGCTCTGTCACCACTGATATCAGAGTGTTCCATCAATAGTCATCACTATACCCCCTCACCCCTCTCATCACAATGTTCCATGACCCCTGTCATCGCAATGATACATGACATTATCATTAAAATGCTCCATGACCCCTGACATCACAATGTTCCATAACTCCTGTCATCAAAATGCTCCATGATACTTTTCATCTCAATGCTCCATGAAGCCTGTCATCACAATGCACCATGCCCATCATCATAATGCTTCATGCTATTGTCATCACAATGAAATCAAAATGCTCCATGATCCTTGTCATCACAATGCTTCATGACCCTTGTCATCAGAATGCTCCAATCCCTTGTCATCACAATGCCAAATTACCATTGTCATCACAATCCTCCATGACACTAGGCATCACAATGGACTGGACATATGTCATCACAATGCTCCATGATGAATGACATCAGAATGCTCCAGGGCATTCTCAACACAATGCTCCATGCCATTGTCATCACAATATCCCATGACCCTTGTCATCACAACGCTCTATGATGCCTGTCATCTCAATATTCATTGCCCTTGTCATCACAATGCTGCATGAACATTGTCATCTCAATGCTCTATACACTTGTCAACACAGTGCTCCCTGACACTTGTCAAAAGGCTCCTTGAACGCTGTCAAGAAATAGATCCATGCCTTTTTCATTACAATGCTCCATGCCCTTATCATCATAATGCTCAATGACACGGTCAACACAAGGCTCAATGATCCTTGTCATCACAATGCTCCAAGCCCTTATCATAACAATGTTCCATTACCTTTGTCATCACTATCATCCATGAAACATGGCATCACAAAGCTCCCTGCCATTGTCTTCACAATGGACCATGACATATGTCATCACAATGCTCCCTGATAACTGTCTGCATAAAACTCCATGACCTTGCCATCACAATGCTCCATGCCCATGTCATCACAATGTTCCATGCGATTGTCATCACAATGCCCCAGGACCTTATCATCACAATGCTCCATGCCCTTGTCATAACAATGCTCCATGACCTTATTTATGAAAATTCTCCGTGACTCCAGTCATCACAATGCTTCATGACATATGTCATCACAATTGTCCATGTCCTCGTCATCACAAGACTCTGTGACTTATGTCACCAGAATGCACCATGAACTTCTCATCACAATGCTCTCTGACCCTTGTCATCACAATGCTCCATGACCCTTGTCATCATAGTTGTCTTTGCACTTGTCAGCACAATGCTCCATGACAAATGTAATCACAATATGCCATGTGCTTGTCATCATAATTCTTCACAACCTTGTCATCCCAATGCTCCAGGCACTTTTCATCAAAATGCTCTCTCACCAATGATATCAGAGTGTTCCATCACTAGTCATCACTATACTCCCTCACCCCTGTCATCACAATGTTCCATGACCCCTGTCATTGCAATGCTACATGACCTTATCATCAAAATGCTCCATGACCCACGACATCACAATGTTCCTTAACCCCTGTCATCAAAATGCTTCATGACACTTTTCATCTCAATGCTCCATGAACCCTGTCATCACAATGCACCATGCCCATCATCATAATCCTTCATGCTATTTTCATCACAATGAAATCAGAATGCTCCATGACCTATGTCATCAAAATGCTCCAAACCCTTGTGATCACAATGTTCCATAACCCTTGTCTTCACAACGCCCCATGACACTCGTCATAACAATTATCCATGTTCTTCTCATCACAATGCTTCATGAACTTTGTCATCACAATGTTCAATATACTTGTCATCACAATGCTCCCCGACACATTTTGTCAGTATGCTCCTTGAACCCGTTCATGATAAGGCTCTATGTATTTTTCATCACAGTGATCAATACCGTTTTCTTCAAATTGCTCCATGACCCCCGTAATCACAATGCTCCAGGACCCGTTTCATCAGAATGCTCCATGAGACTTGTCATCACAAGGCTCCAAGGTCTTCTCATCACAATGCTCCAGGAACTTTTCATCACAATCTCCATTCACTTGTCATAACAATGCTCCATCACCATGTCATCACAATACTACATGAACATTTTCAGCCCAATGTTCCATGACCTTCTCATCACAATGCTCCATGACACCTGTCATCACAATGCTCCATGACGCCTGTCATCAAAATGCTCCATGACCCTTGCCATCACAATAATCCATTCCCTTGTCATCTCATTGCTCCATGACCACTGTAATCACAATGATCCATGACGCTTGTCATCACAGTGCTCTATGACACTTGTCATCCCAATGCTCCATGCCTTCATCAGCAAAATGCTACATGACCTTGTCATCACGATGCTCCATGCGCTTGTCATCACAACACTCCATTCCCCTTGTGACCACAATCCTCCATGAAACTTGGGATCACATTGAATTCTACACTTGTCATCACAATGCTCCATGCTCCTTGAAATGAAAATGATCCATGACTTCTGGCATCACAATGTTCCACACACTTGTGATCACAATGTTCCATAAAACGGGTCATCATAGCACTCCATCATGCCTGTCATCACAATATTCCATGCCCTTGTCATCACAATGCTCCATGATATTTGTCATCACAATTCTCAACACACTTGTCATCACAATGCTCGCTGACAATTGTCAGAAGTCTCCTTGAAGTCATTCGTGAAATAGCTCCATGCCTTTTTCATCACAATGCTCCATGCCATTGTCATCACAATGCTCCATGCCCCTTGTCATAACAACGCTCCATGATGCCTGTCATCACAATATCCCATGCCCTTGTCATCACAATGCTCTATGACATGTGTCATCACAATGCTCAAAACACTTGTCATCCAAATGCTCCCTGACACTTGTCAGAAGGCTCCTTGAAATCTCTCATGAAATAGCTCCATGTTTTTTTCATCACAATGCTCCATTCCCTTATCATCACAATGCTCCATGCCCTTGCCATCACAATGCTCCAAGCCCTTGTCATCACAATGCACCATGATATATGTCAGCACAATGCTCCCTGAGACCTCTCTACACAATACTCCATGACCTTGTAATCACAGTGCTCCATGCCCTAGTCATCACAATGTGCCATGCGCACTGTCAACACAATAATCCATGAAACTTGTCAGACCAATGCTCCATGTCTCTGTAATCACAATGCTCTATATCGTTGTCAGCACAATG
The DNA here is from genome assembly GCF_964165515.1 of Mesoplodon bidens. NCBI lineage: Eukaryota > Metazoa > Chordata > Mammalia > Artiodactyla > Ziphiidae > Mesoplodon > Mesoplodon bidens. The sequence continues at coordinate 222,599 of NW_027672190.1, read as the reverse complement.
CTCCATTACCTTTGTCATCATAAACCTCCATGACCCTTGGCATCACAATGCTCCATGCCATTGTCATCACAATGGACGGACATATGTCATCACAATGATTCATGACACATGACATCAGAATGCACCAGGGGATTCTCAACAAAATGCTCCATGCCATTGTCATTACAATGCTCCATGACCCTTCTCATCACAACGCTCCATGATGCCTTTCATTACAATATCCCATGTCCTTCTCATCACAGTGCTCCATGACAAATGCCATGACAATGCTCAATACACTTGTCATCACAATGCTCCCTGACACTTGTCAGAAGTCTCCCTGAACTCTGTTATGAAACAGCTCAATGCCTTTTCATCACAATGTTCCATGCCATTCTCATCACAATGCTTCTTGACCCTTTTCATCAGAATGCTCCAATCCCTTATCATCACAATGCTCCATTACCTTTGTCATCACAATTCTCCATGACACTTGGCATCACATTGCTCCATGCCATTGTCATCACAATGGACCATGACATATATCATCACAATGCTCCCTGACAACTGTCTTCACAAAATTCCATGACCTTGTCATCACAATTCAGCAGGCCCTTGTCATCACAATGCTCCATGCCCTTGTCATCACAATGCTCCATGACCTTTTTTACGAAAATTCCCGTGACTACAGTCATCACAATGCTTCATGACATTTGTCATCACAATTGTCCTTGTCCTCGTCATCACAAGACTCTGTGACATATGTCACCACAATGCTCCATGAAATTCTCATCACAATGCTCTCTGACCCTTGTCATCACAATGCTCCATGCCGTTTTCACCAACATGCTCCATGACCCTTGTCATCACAATTGACTATGCACTTGACAGCGCAATGTTCCATGACCCGTGTCATCACAAAATGCCATGTGCTTGTAATCATAATGCTCCAAAACATTGCCATCACAATGCTCCATAAACGATGTCATCACAATGCTCCATGCACTTTTCATCAAAATGCTCTCTCACCACTGACATCAGAGTGTTCCATCACTAGTCATCACTATACTCCCTCACTGCTGTCATCACAATGTTCCTTGACCCCTGTCTTCGCAATGCTACATGACCTTATCATCAAAATGCTTCATGACCCCTGACATCACAATGTTCCATAACCCCTCTCATCAAAATGCTCTTGGACACTTTTCATCTCAATGCTCCATGAACCCTGTCATCACAATGCACAATGCCCATCATCATAATGCTTCATGCTATTGTCATCACAATGAAATCAAAATGCTCCATGACCCTTGTCATCACAATGCTCCAAGCCCTTGTCATCTCATTGCTCCATTACCTTTGTCATCATAATCCTCCATGACACTTGGCATCACAATGCTACATGCCATTGTCATCACAAGGGACCGGACATATGTCATCACAATGCTCCATGACACATGACATGAGAATGCTGCAGGGGATTCTCAGCAAATTGCTCCATTCCATTGTCATCACAATGCTCCATGATCCTTGTCATCACAACGCTCCATGATGCCTGTCTTCACAATATTCCATGTCCTTGTCATCACAATGCTCCATGACCATTGTCATCACAATGCTCAATACACTTGTCATCACAATGATCCCTGAAACTTGTCAGAAGTCTCCTTGAACTCTGTCATGACATATCTCAATGCCTTTTTCAACACAATGCTCCATGCCCTTATCAACACAATGCTCCATGTCATTGTCATCACAATGCTTCATGACGCTTCTCATCAGAATGCTCCAATCCCTTGTCATCACAATGTTCCATTACCTTTGTCATCACAATCCTCCATTACTCTTGGCATCACAATGCTCCATGCCATTGTCATCACAATGGTCCATGACATATATCATCACCATGCTCCCTGACAACTGTCTTAACAAAACTCCATGAACTTCTCATCACAATGCTCCAAGACCTTGTCATCACAATGCTCCATGCCCTTGTCATAACAATGCTCCATGACCTTATTTATGAAAATTCTCCGTGACTCCAGTCATCACAATGCTTCACGACATTTGTCATCATAATTGTCCATGTCTTCGTCATCACAAGACTCTGTGACTTATGTCACCACAATGCTCCATTAACTTCTCATCACAAAGCTCTCTGACCCTTGTCATCACAATGCTCCATGACCCTTGTCATCATAGTTGTCTTTGCACTGGTCAGCACAATGCTCCATGACAAATGTAATCACAATATGCCATGTGCTTGTCATCATAATTCTTCACAACCTTGTCATGCCAATGATCCAGGCACTTTTCATCAAAATGCTCTCTCACCACTGATATCAGAGTGTTCCATCAGTAGTCATCACTATACCCCCTCACCAATGTCATCACAATGTTCCATGACCCCTGTCATTGCAATGCTACATGACCTTATCATCACAATGCTCTCTGACCCTTGTCATCACAATGCTCCATGCCGTTGTCACCACTATACTCCATGACCCTTGTCATCACAATTGTCTATGCACATGACAGCAAATGTTCCATGACCCGTGTCATCACAAAATGCCATGTGCCTGTCATCATAATGCTCCACAATATTTTCATCACAATGCTCCATAAACCATGTCATCACAATGCTCCATGCACTTTTCATCAAAATGCTCTCTCACCACTGTATCAGAGTGATCCATCACTAGTCATCTCTATACTCCCTCACTGCTGTCATCACAATGTTCCTTTACCCCTGTCATCGCAATGCTACATGAACTTATCATCAAAATGCTCCATGACCCCTGACATCACAATGTTCCATAACCCCTCTCATCAAAATGCTCTTGGACCGTTTTCATCTCAAGGATCCATGAACCCTGTCATCACAATGCACCATGCCCATCATCATAATGCTTCATGCTATTGTCATCACAATGAAATGAAAATGCTCCATGACCCTTGTCATCACAATGCTCCAAGCCCTTCTCATCACAATGCTCCATTACCTTTGTCATCATAATCCTGCATGACACTTGGCATCACATTCTCCATGCCATTGTCATCACAAGGGACCGGACATATGTCATCACAATGCTCCAAGACACATGACATCAGAATGCTGCAGGGGATTCTCAACAAATTGCTCCATTCCATTTTCATCACAATGCTCCATGACCCTTGTCATCACAATGCTCCATGATGCCTGTCATCAAAATATTCCATGTCCTTGTCATCACAATGCTCCATGACCTTTGTCATCACAATGCTCAATACACTTGTCATCACAATGATCCGTGAAACTTGTCAGAAGTCTCCTTGAACTCTGTCATGAAATATCTCAATGCCTTTTTCAACACAATGCTCCATGCCCTTATCTTCACAATGCTCCATGCCATTGTCATCACAATGCTAAATGACGCTTGTCATCAGAATGCTACAATCTCTTGTCATCACAATGTTCCATTACCTTTGTCATCGCAATCCTCCATTACTCTTGGCATCAAAATGTTCCATGCCATTGTCATCACAATGGACCATGACATATATCATCACCATGCTCCCTGACAACTGTCTTAAGCAAACTCCATGCACTTCTCATCACAATGCTCCAGGACCTTGTCATCACAATGCTCCATGCCCTTGTCACAACAATGCTCCATGACCTTATTTATGAAAATTCTCCGTGACTCCATTCATCACAATGCTTCATGACATTTGTCATCAAAATTGTCCTTGTCCTAGTCATCACAAGACTCTGTGACTTATATCACCCCAATGCTCCATGAACTTCTCATCACAATGCTCTCTGACCCTTGTCATCACAATGCTCCATGACCTTCTCATCATAGTTGTCTTTACACTTGTCAGCACAATGCTCCATGACCCATGTAATCACAATATGTCATGTGCTTGTCATCATAATGCTTCACAAACTTGTCATACCAATGCTCCATGCACTTTTCATCAAAATGCTCTCTCACCACTGATATCAGAGTGTTCCATCACTAGTCATCACTATACTCCCTCACCTCTGTCATCACAATGTTCCATGACCACTGTCATCACAATGCTACATGAACTTATCATCAAAATTCTCCATGACTCACGACATCACAATGTTCCATAACCCCCGTCATCAAAATGTTCCATGACCCTTTTCATCTCAATGCTCCATGAACCCTGTCATCACAATGCACCATGCCCTTCATCATAATCCTTCATGCTATTTTCATCACAATGAAATCAGAATGCTCCATGACCTCTGTCATCAAAATGCTCCAAACCCTTGTGATCACAATGTTCCATAATCCTTGTCTTCACGACGCCCCATGACACTCGTCATAACAATTATCCATGTTCTTCTCATCACAATGCTTCATGAACTTTGTCATCACAATGTTCAATATACTTGTCATCACAATGCTCCCCGACACATTTTGTCAGTATGCTCCTTGAACCCGTTCATGATAAGGCTCTATGTATTTTTCATCACAGTGATCAATACCGTTTTCTTCAAATTGCTCCATGACCCCTGTAATCACAATGCTCCAGGACCCGTTTCATCAGAATGCTCCATGAGACTTGTCATCACAAGGCTCCAAGGTCTTCTCATCACCATGCTCCAGGAACTTTTCATCACAATCTCCATTCACTTGTCATAACAATGCTCCATGACCATGTCATCACAATACTCCATGAACATTTTCAGCCCAATGCTCCATAACCTTCTCATCACAATGCTCCATGACACCTGTCATCACAATGCTCCATGACGCCTGTCATCAAAATGCTCCATGACCCTTGCCATCACAATAATCCATTCCCTTGTCATCTCATTGCTCCATGACCACTGTAATCACAATGCTCCATGACCCTTGTCATCACAGTGCTCTATGACACTTGTCATCCCAATGCTCCATGCCTTCATCAGCAAAATGCTACATGACCTTGTCATCACGATGCTCCATGCGCTTGTCATCACAATACTCCATTCCCATTGTGACCACAATCCTCCATGAAACTTGGGATCACGTTGCTTTCTACCCTTGTCATCGCAATGCTCCATGCTCCTTGAAATCAAAATGATCCATGACCTCTGTCATCAGAATGCTCCACAAACTTGTGATCACAAAGTTCCATAAAACTGGTCATCATAGCACTCCATCATGTCTGTCATCACAATATTCCATGCCCTTTTCATCACAATGCTCCATGACATTTGTCATCACAATGCTCAATACACTTGTCATCACAATGCTCCCTGACACTTGTCAGAAGTCTCCAGAACTCTGTCATGAAACAGCTCAATGCCTTTTCATCACAATGTTCCATGCCATTGTCATCACAATGCTTCTTAACCCTTGTCACCAGAATGCTCCAATCCCTTGTCATCACAATGCTCCATTACCTGTGTCATCACAATCCTCCATGACACTTGGCATCACATTGCTCCATGCCATTGTCATCACAATGGACCATGACATATCTCATCACAATGCTCCTTGACAACGGTCTCCACAAAACTCCATGACCTTGTCATCACAATTCACCAGGCCCTTGTCATCACAATGCTCCATTCCCTTGTCATCACAATGCTCCATGACCTTTTTTATGAAAATTCTCCGTGACTCCAGTCATCACAATGCTTCATGACATTTGTCATCACAATTGTCCTTGTCCTCGTCATCACAAGACTCTGTGACTTATGTCACCACAATGCTCCATGAAATTCTCATCACAATGATCTCTGACCCTTGTCATCACAATGCTCCATGCCATTGTCACCACCATGCACCATGGCCCTTGTCATCACAATTGTCTAGGCCCTTGACAGCACAATGTTCCATGACCCTTGTCACCACAAAATGCATGCGCTTGTCATCATAATGATCCACAATATTGTCATCACAATGCTCCATAAACGATGTCATCACAATGCTCCATGCACTTTTCATCAAAATGCTCTCTCAACACTGATATCAGAGTGTTCCATCACTAGTCATCACTATACTCACTCACTGCTGTCATCACAATGTTCCTTGACCCCTGTCATCGCAATGCTACATGACCTTATCATCAAAATGCTCCATGACCCCTGACATCACAATGTTCCATAACCCCTGTCATCAAAATGCTCTTGGACGCTTTTCATCTCAATGCTCCATGAACCCAGTCATCAAAATGCACCATGCCCATCATCATAATGCTTCATGATATTGTCATCAGAATGAAATCAAAAGGCTCCATGACCCTTGTCATCACAATGCTCCATTACCTTTGTCAACATAATCCTCCATGACACTTGGCATCACAATGCTCCATGCCATTGTCATCACAAGGGACCGGACATATGTCATCACAATGCTCCATGACACATGACATCAGAATGTTGCAGGGGATTCTCAACAAATTGCTCCATTCCATTGTCATCACAATGCTCCATGACCCTTGTCATCACAACGCTCCATGATGCCTTTCATCAAAATATTCCATGTCCTTGTCATCACAATGCTCCATGACCATTGTCATCACAATGCTCAATACACTTGTCATCACAATGATCCCTGAAACATGTCAGAAGTCTCCTTGAACTCTGTCATGACATATCTCAATGCCTATTTCAACACAATGCTCCATGCGCTTATCATCACAATGCTCCAAGCCATTGTCATCACAATGCTTCATGACGCTTGTCATCAGAATGCTCCAATCCCTTGTCATCACAATGTTCCATTACCTTTGTCATCACAATCCTCCAATACTCTTGGCATCACAATGCTCCATGCCATTGTCATCACAATGGACCATGACATATATCTTCACAATGCTCCCTGACAACTGTCTTAACAAAAATCCATGCACTTCTCATCACAATGCTCCAGGACCTTGTCATCACAATGCTCCATGCCTTTGTCACAACAATGCTCCATGACCTTATTTATGAAAATTCTCCGTGACTCCAGTCATCACAATGCTTCATGACATTTGTCATCACAATTGTCCATGTCCTCGTCATCACAAGACTCTGTGACTTATGTCACCACAATGCTCCATTAACTTCTCATCACAATGCTCTCTGACCTTTGTCATCTCAATGCACCATGACCCTTGTCATCATTGTTGTCTTTGCACTTGTCAGCACAATGCTCCATGACCCATATAATCACCATATGCCATGTGCTTGTCATCATAATGCTTCACAACCTTGTCATCCCAATGCTCCATGCACTTTTCATCAAAATGCTCTCTCACCACTGATATCAGAGTGTTCCATCACTAGTCACCACTATACTCCCTCACCCCCGTCATCACAATGTTCCATGACCCCTGTCATCGCAATGCTACATGACCTTATCATCAAAATGCTCCATGACCCACGACATCACAATGTTCCATAACCCCTGTCATCAAAATGCTCCATGACCCTTTTCATCTCAATGCTCCATGAAACCTGTCATCACAATGCACCATGCCCATCATCATAATGCTTCATGCAATTTTCATCACAATGAAATCAGAATGCTCTATGACCTCTGTCATCAAAATGCTCCAAACCCTTGTGATCACAATGTTCCATAACCCTTGTCTTCACAACACCCCATGACACTCGTCATAACAATTATCCATGTTCTCCTCATCACAATGCTTCATGAACTTTGTCATCACAATGTTCAATATACTTGTCATCACAATGCTCCCCGACACTTTTCGTCAGTATGCTCCTTGAACCCGTTCATGATAAGGCTCTATGTATTTTTCATCACAGTGATCAATACCGTTTTCTTCAAATTGCTCCATGACCCCTGTAATCACAATGCTCCAGGACCCGTTTCATCAGAATGCTCCATGAGACTTGTCATCACAAGGCTCCAAGGTCTTCTCATCACAATGCTCCAGGAACTTTTCATCACAATCTCCATTCACTTGTCATAACAATGCTCCATGTCCATGTCATCACAATACTCCATGAATATTTTCAGCCCAATGCTCCATAACCTTCTCATCACAATGCTCCATGACACCTGTCATCACAATGCTCCATGACGCCTGTCATCAAAATGCTCCATGACCCTTGCCATCACAATAATCCATTCCCTTGTCATCTCATTGCTCCATGACCACTGTAATCAGAATGATCCAGGACGCTTGTCATCACAGTGCTCTATGACACTTGTCATCCCAATGCTCCATGCCTTCATCAGCAAAATGCTACATGACTTGTCATCACGATGCTCCATGCACTTGTCATCACAATACACCATTCCCTTTGTGACCACAATCCTCCATGAAACTTGGGATCACATTGCTTTCTACCCTTGTCATCACAATGCTCCATGCTCCTTAAAATCAAAATGATCCATGACTTCTGTCATCAAAATGCTCCACACACTTGCGATCACAATGTTCCATAAAACTGGTCATCATAGCACTCCATCATGCCTGTCATCACAATATCCCATGCCCTTGTCATCACAATGCTCCATGACATTTGTCATCACAATTCTCAATACACTTGTCATCACAATGCTCGCTGACAATTGTCAGAAGTCTCCTTGAAGTCAGTCGTGATATAGCTCCATGCCTTTTTCATCACAGTGCTCCATGCCATTGTCATCACAATGCTCCATGCCCCTTGTCATAACAACGCTCCATGATGCCTGTCATCACAATATCCCATGCCCTTGTCATCACAATGCTCTATGACATGTGTCATCACAATACTCAAAACACTTGTCATCCAAATGCTCCCTAACACTTGTCAGAAGGCTCCTTGAAATCTGTCATGAAATAGCTCCATGCCTTTTTCATCACAATGCTCCATTCCCTTATCATCACAATGCTCCATGCTCTTGCCATCACAATGCTCCAAGCCCTTGTCTTCACAATGGACCATGATATATGTAATCACAATGCTCCCTGACACCTCTCTACACAATACTCCATGACCTTGTAATCACAGTGCTCCATGCCCTAGTCATCACAATGTGCCATGCTAACTGTCATCACAATAATCCATGAAACTTCTCAGACCAATGCTCCATGACTCTGTAATCACAATGCTCTATGCCGTTGTCAGCACAATGCTCCAAGCCCTTGTCACCACAATGCTCCATTACCTTTGTCATCATAATGCTCATTGACCCTTGGCATCACAATGCTCCATGCCATTGTCATCACAATGGACGGACATATGTCATCACAATGCTTCATGACACATGACATCAGAATGCTCCAGGGGATTCTCAACAAAATGCTCCATGCCATTGTCATTACAATGCTCCATGACCCTTGTCATCACAACACTCCATGATGCCTTTCATTACATTATTCCATGTCCTTGTCTTCACAATGCTCCATGACCAATGCCATCACAATGCTCAATACACTTGTCATCACAATGCTCCCTGACACTTGTCAGAAGTCTCCTTGAAGCCTGTCATGAAACAGCTCAATGCCTTTTCATCACAATGTTCCATGCCATTCTCATCACAATGCTTCTTGACCCTTGTCATCACAATGCTCCAAGCCCTTGTCATCACAATGCTCCATTACCTTTGTCATCATAAGCCTCTATGACACTTGGCATCACAATGCTCCATGCCAATGTCATCACAAGGGACCGGACATTTGTCATCACAATGCTCCATGACACATGAATTCAGAATGCTGCAGGGGATTCTCAACAAATTGCTCCATTCCATTTTCATCACAATGCTCCATGACCCTTGTCATCACAACGCTCCATGATGCCTGTCATCACAATATTCCATGTCCTTGTCATCACAATGCTCCATGACCATTGTCATCACAATGCTCAATACACTTGTCATCACAATGATCTCTGAAACTTGTCAGAAGTCTCCTTGAACTCTGTCATGACATATCTCAATGCCTTTTTCAACACAATGCTCCATGCCCTTATCATCACAATACTCCATGCCATTGTCATCCCAATGCTTCATGACGCTTGTCATCAGAATGCTCCAATCCCTTGTCATCACAATGTTCCATTACCTTTGTCATCACAATACTCCATTACTCTTGGCATCACAATGCTCCATGCCATTGTCATCACAATGGACCATGACATATATCTTCACAATGCTCCCTGACAACTGTCTTAACAAAAATCCATGCACTTCTCATCACAATGCTCCAGGACCTTGTCATCACAATGCTCCATGCCCTTGTCATAACAATGCTCCCTGACCTTATTTATGAAAATTCTCCGTGACTCCATTCATCACAATGCTTCATGACATTTGTCATCAAAATTGTCCTTGTCCTAGTCATCACAAGACTCTGTGACTTATATCACCCCAATGCTCCATGAACTTCTCATCACAATGCTTTCTGACCCTTGTCATCACAATGCTCCATGACCTTCTCATCATAGTTGTCTTTGCACTTGTCAGCACAATGCTCCATGACCCATGTAATCACAATATGCCATGTGCTTGTCATCATAATGCTTCACAAACTTGTCATACAAATGCTCCATGCACTTTTCATCAAAATGCTCTCTCACCACTGATATCAGAGTGTTCCATCACTAGTCATCACTATACTCCCTCACCCCAGTCATCACAATGTTCCATGACCACTGTCATCGCAATGCTACATGAACTTATCATCAAAATGCTCCATGACCCACGACATCACAATGTTCCATAACCCCTGTCATCAAAATGTTCCATGACCCTTTTCATCTCAATGCTCCATGAACCCTGTCATCACAATGCACCATGCCCTTCATCATAATCCTTCATGCTATTTTCATCACAATGAAATCAGAATGCTCCATGACCTCTGTCATCAAAATGCTCCAAACCCTTGTGATCACAATGTTCCATAATCCTTGTCTTCACGACGCCCCATGACACTCGTCATAACAATTATCCATGTTCTTCTCATCACAATGCTTCATGAACTTTGTCATCACAATGTTCAATATACTTGTCATCACAATGCTCCCCGACACTTTTCGTCAGTATGCTCCTTGAACCCGTTCATAATAAGGCTCTATGTATTTTTCATCACAGTGATCAATACCGTTTTCTTCAAATTGCTCCATGACCCCTGTAATCACAATGCTCCAGGACCCGTTTCATCAGAATGCTCCATGAGACTTGTCATCACAAGGCTCCAAGGTCTTCTCATCACAATGCTCCAGGAACTTTTCATCACAATCTCCATTCACTTGTCATAACAATGCTCCATGACCATGTCATCACAATACTCCATGAACATTTTCAGCCCAATGCTCCATAACCTTCTCATCACAATGCTCCATGACACCTGTCATCACAATGCTCCATGACGACTGTCATCAAAATGCTCCATGACCCTTGCCATCACAATAATCCATTCCCTTGTCATCTCATTGCTCCATGAACACTGTAATCACAATGCTCCATGACGCTTGTCATCACAGTGCTCTATGACACTTGTCATCCCAATGCTCCATGCCTTCATCAGCAAAATGCTACATGACCTTGTCATCACGATGCTCCATGCGCTTGTCATCACAATACTCCATTCCCATTGTGACCACAATCCTCCATGAAACTTGGGATCACGTTGCTTTCTACCCTTGTCATCGCAATGCTCCATGCTCCTTGAAATCAAAATGATCCATGACCTCTGTCATCAGAATGCTCCACAAACTTGTGATCACAAAGTTCCATAAAACTGGTCATCATAGCACTCCATCATGTCTGTCATCACAATATTCCATGCCCTTTTCATCACAATGCTCCATGACATTTGTCATCACAATGCTCAATACACTTGTCATCACAATGCTCCCTGACACTTGTCAGAAGTCTCCAGAACTCTGTCATGAAACAGCTCAATGCCTTTTCATCACAATGTTGCATGCCATTGTCATCACAATGCTTCTTAACCCTTGTCACCAGAATGCTCCAATCCCTTGTCATCACAATGCTCCATTACCTTTGTCATCACAATCCTCCATGACACTTGGCATCACATTGCTCCATGCCATTGTCATCACAATGGACCATGACATATCTCATCACAATGCTCCTTGACAACGGTCTCCACAAAACTCCATGACCTTGTCATCACAATTCACCAGGCCCTTGTCATCACAATGCTCCATTCCCTTGTCATCACAATGCTCCATGACCTTTTTTATGAAAATTCTCCGTGACTCCAGTCATCACAATGCTTCATGACATTTGTCATCACAATTGTCCTTGTCCTCGTCATCACAAGACTCTGTGACTTATGTCACCACAATGCTCCATGAAATTCTCATCACAATGATCTCTGACCCTTGTCATCACAATGCTCCATGCCATTGTCACCACCATGCACCATGGCCCTTGTCATCACAATTGTCTAGGCCCTTGACAGCACAATGTTCCATGACCCTTGTCACCACAAAATGCATGCGCTTGTCATCATAATGATCCACAATATTGTCATCACAATGCTCCATAAACGATGTCATCACAATGCTCCATGCACTTTTCATTAAAATGCTCTCTCACCACTGATATCAGAGTGTTCCATCACTAGTCATCACTATACTCACTCACTGCTGTCATCACAATGTTCCTTGACCCCTGTCATCGCAATGCTACATGACCTTATCATCAAAATGCTCCATGACCCCTGACATCACAATGTTCCCTAACCCCTGTCATCAAAATGCTCTTGGACCCTTTTCATCTCAATGCTCCATGAACCCTGTCATCACAATGCACCATGCCCATCATCATAATGCTTCATGATATTGTCATCAGAATGAAATCAAAATGCTCCATGACCCTTGTCATCACAATGCTCCAAGCCCTTGTCATCACAATGCTCCATTACCTTTGTCAACATAATCCTCCATGACACTTGGCATCACAATGCTCCATGCCATTGTCATCACAAGGGACCGGACATATGTCATCACAATGCTCCATGACACATGACATCAGAATGTTGCAGGGGATTCTCAACAAATTGCTCCATTCCATTGTCATCACAATGCTCCATGACCCTTGTCATCACAACGCTCCATGATGCCTGTCATCAAAATATTTCATGTCCTTGTCACCACAATGCTCCATGACCATTGTCATCACAATGCTCAATACACTTGTCATCACAATGATCCCTGAATCTTGTCAGAAGTCTCCTTGAACTCTGTCATGACATATCTCAATGCCTTTTTCAACACAATGCTCCATGCGCTTATCATCACAATGCTCCAAGCCATTGTCATCACAATGCTTCATGACGCTTGTCATCAGAATGCTCCAATCCCTTGTCATCACAATGTTCCATTACCTTTGTCATCACAATCCTCCAATACTCTTGGCATCACAATGCTCCATGCCATTGTCATCACAATGGACCATGACATATATCTTCACAATGCTCCCTGACAACTGTCTTAACAAAAATCCATGAACTTCTCATCACAATGCTCCAGGACCTTGTCATCACAATGCTCCACACACTTGTGATCACAATGTTCCATAAAACTGGTCATCATAGCACTCCATCATGCCTGTCATCACAATATTCCATGCCCTTGTCATTACAATGCTCCATGACATTTGTCATCACAATTCTCAATACACTTGTCATCACAATGCTCGCTGACAATTGTCAGAAGTCTCCTTGAAGTCAGTCGTGAAATAGCTCCATGCCTTTTTCATCACAGTGCTCCATGCCATTGTCATCACAATGCTCCATGCCCCTTGTCATAACAATGCTCCATGATGCCTGTCATCACAATATCCCATGCCCTTGTCATCACAATGCTCTATGACATGTGTCATCACAATGCTCAAAACACTTGTCATCCAAATGCTCCCTGACACTTGTCAGAAGGCTCCTTGAAATCTGTCATGAAATAGCTCCATGCCATTTTCATCACAATGCTCCATTCCCTTATCATCACAATGCTCCATGCCCTTGCCATCACAATGCTCCAAGCCCTTGTCATCACAATGGACCATGATATATGTCATCACAATGCTCCCTGACACCGCTCTACACAATACTCCATGACCCTTTAATCACAGTGCTCCATGCCCTAGTCATCACAATGTGCCATGCGCACTGTCATCACAATAATCCAAGAAACTTGTCAGACCAATGCTCCATGACTCTGTAATCACAATGCTCCAAGCCCTTCTCACCACAAAGCTCCATTACCTTTGTCATCATAATCCTCCATGACACTTGGCATCACAATGCTCCATGCCATTCTCATCACAATGGACGGACATATGTCATCACAATGCTTCATGACACATGACTTCAGAATGCTACAGGGGATTCTCAACAAAATGCTCCATGCCATTGTCATTACAATGCTCCATCTCCCTTGTCATCACAACGCTCCATGATGCCTGTCATCACAATATTCCATGTCCTTGTCATCACAATGTTCCATGACCATTGTCATCACAATGCTCAATACACTTGTCATCACAATGATCCCTGAAACTTATCAGACGTCTCCTTGAACTCTGTCATGACATATCTCAATGCCTTTTTCAACACAATGCTCCATGCCCTTATCATCACAATACTCCATGCCATTGTCATCACAATGCTTCTTGACGCTTATCATCAGAATGCTCCAATCCCTTGTCATCACAATGTTCCATTACCTTTGTCATCAAATCCTCCATTACTCTTGGCATCGCAATGCTCCATGCCATTGTCATCACAATGGACCATGACATATATCATCACAATGCTCCCTGACAACTGTCTTAACAAAACTCCATGCACTTCTCATCACAATGCTCCAGGAACTTGTCATCACAATGCTCCATGCCCTTGTCATAACAATGCTCCATGACCTTATTTATGAAAATTCTCCGTGACTCCAGTCATCACAATGCTTCATGACATTTGTCATCACAATTGTCCATGTCCTCGTCATCACAAGACTCTGTGACTTATGTCACCACAATGCTCCATTAACTTCTCATCACAATGCTCTCTGACCTTTGTCATCTCAATGCACCATGACCCTTGTCATCATTGTTGTCTTTGCACTTGTCAGCACAATGCTCCATGACCCATATAATCACCATATGCCATGTGCTTGTCATCATAATGCTTCACAACCTTGTCATCCCAATGCTCCATGCACTTTTCATCAAAATGCTCTCTCACCACTGATATCAGAGTGTTCCATCACTAGTCACCACTATACTCCCTCACCCCCGTCATCACAATGTTCCATGACCCCTGTCATCGCAATGCTACATGACCTTATCATCAAAATGCTCCATGACCCACGACATCACAATGTTCCATAACCCCTGTCATCAAAATGCTCCATGACCCTTTTCATCTCAATGCTCCATGAAACCTGTCATCACAATGCACCATGCCCATCATCATAATGCTTCATGCAATTTTCATCACAATGAAATCAGAATGCTCTATGACCTCTGTCATCAAAATGCTCCAAACCCTTGTGATCACAATGTTCCATAACCCTTGTCTTCACAACACCCCATGACACTCGTCATAACAATTATCCATGTTCTCCTCATCACAATGCTTCATGAACTTTGTCATCACAATGTTCAATATACTTGTCATCACAATGCTCCCCGACACTTTTCGTCAGTATGCTCCTTGAACCCGTTCATGATAAGGCTCTATGTATTTTTCATCACAGTGATCAATACCGTTTTCTTCAAATTGCTCCATGACCCCTGTAATCACAATGCTCCAGGACCCGTTTCATCAGAATGCTCCATGAGACTTGTCATCACAAGGCTCCAAGGTCTTCTCATCACAATGCTCCAGGAACTTTTCATCACAATCTCCATTCACTTGTCATAACAATGCTCCATGTCCATGTCATCACAATACTCCATGAATATTTTCAGCCCAATGCTCCATAACCTTCTCATCACAATGCTCCATGACACCTGTCATCACAATGCTCCATGACGCCTGTCATCAAAATGCTCCATGACCCTTGCCATCACAATAATCCATTCCCTTGTCATCTCATTGCTCCATGACCACTCTAATCAGAATGATCCAGGACGCTTGTCATCACAGTGCTCTATGACACTTGTCATTCCAATGCTCCATGCCTTCATCAGCAAAATGCTACATGACTTGTCATCACGATGCTCCATGCACTTGTCATCACAATACACCATTCCCTTTGTGACCACAATCCTCCATGAAACTTGGGATCACTTTGCTTTCTACCCTTGTCATCACAATTCTCCATGCTCCTTGAAATCAAAATGATCCATGACTTCTGTCATCAAAATGCTCCACACACTTGCGATCACAGTGTTCCATAAAACTGGTCATCATAGCTCTCCATCATGCCTGTCATCACAATATCCCATGCCGTTGTCATCACAATGCTCCATGACATTTGTCATCACAATTCTCAATACACTTGTCATCACAATGCTCGCTAAAAATTGTCAGAAGTCTCCTTGAAGTCAGTCGTGATATAGCTCCATGCCTTTTTCATCACAGTGCTCCATGCCATTGTCATCACAATGCTCCATGCCCCTTGTCATAACAACGCTCCATGATGCCTGTCATCACAATATCCCATGCCCTTGTCATCACAATGCTCTATGACATGTGTCATCACAATACTCAAAACACTTGTCATCCAAATGCTCCCTAACACTTGTCAGAAGGCTCCTTGAAATCTGTCATGAAATAGCTCCATGCCTTTTTCATCACAATGCTCCATTCCCTTATCATCACAATGCTCCATGCCCTTGCCATCACAATGCTCCAAGCCCTTGTCTTCACAATGGACCATGATATATGTCATCACAATGCTCCCTGACACCTCTCTACACAATACTCCATGACCTTGTAATCACAGTGCTCCATGCCCTAGTCATCACAATGTGCCATGCTAACTGTCATCACAATAATCCATGAAACTTCTCAGACCAATGCTCCATGACTCTGTAATCACAATGCTCTATGCCGTTGTCAGCACAATGCTCCAAGCCCTTGTCACCACAATGCTCCATTACCTTTGTCATCATAATGCTCATTGACCCTTGGCATCACAATGCTCCATGCCATTGTCATCACAATGGACGGACATATGTCATCACAATGCTTCATGACACATGACATCAGAATGCTCCAGGGGATTCTCAACAAAATGCTCCATGCCATTGTCATTACAATGCTCCATGACCCTTGTCATCACAACGCTCCATGATGCCTTTCATTACATTATTCCATGTCCTTGTCTTCACAATGCTCCATGACCAATGCCATCACAATGCTCAATACACTTGTCATCACAATGCTCCCTGACACTTGTCAGAAGTCTCCTTGAAGTCTGTCATGAAACAGCTCAATGCCTTTTCATCACAGTGTTCCATGCCATTCTCATCACAATGCTTCTTGACCCTTGTCATCAGAATGCTCCAAACCCTTGTCATCACAATGCTCCATTACCTTTGTCATCACAATCCTTCATGAACCTTGGCATCACATTGCTCCATGCCATTGTCATCACAATGGACCATGACATATATCATCACAATGCTCCCTGACAACTGTCTTCATAAAACTCCATGACCTTGTCATCACAATTCACCAGGCCCTAGTCATCACAATGCTCCATGCCCTTCTCATCACAATGCTCCATGTCCTTTTTTATGAAAATTCTCCATGACTCCAGTCATCACAATGCTTCATGACATTTGTCACCACAATTGTCCTTGTCCTCGTCATCACAAGACTCTGTGACTTATGTCACCACAATGCTCCATGAAATTCTCATCACAATGCTCTCTGACCCTTGTCATCACAATGCTCCATGCCGTTGTCACCACCATGCTCCATGACCCTTGTCATCACAATTGTCTATGCACTTGAGAGCACAATGTTCCATGACCCGTGTCATCCCAAAATGCCATGCGCTTGTCATCATAATGCTCCACAAGATTGCCATCACAATGATCCATAAACGATGTCATCACAATGCTCCATGCACTTTTCATCAAAATGCTCTCTCACCCCTGATATCAGAGTGTTCCATCACTAGTCATCACTATACTCCCTCTCTGCTGTCATCACAATGTTCCTTGACCCCTGTCATCGCAATGCTACCTGTCCTTAACATCAAAATGCTCCATGACCCCTGACATCACAATGTTCCATAACCCCTGTCATCAAAATGCTGTGGGACGCTTTTCATCTCAGTGCTCCATGAACCCTGTCATCACAATGCACCATGCCCATCATCATAATGCTTCATGCTATTGTCATCACAATGAAATCAAAATGCTCCATGACCCTTGTCATAACAATGCTCCAAGCCCTTGTCATCACAATGCTCCATTAACTTTGTCATCATAATCCTCCATGACACTTGGCATCACAATGCTCCATGCCAATGTCATCACAAGGGACCGGACATATGTCATCACAATGCTCCATGACACATGAATTCAGAATGCTGCAGGGGATTCTCAACAAATTGCTCCATTCCATTTTCATCACAATGCTCCATGACCCTTGTCATCACAACGCTCCATGATGCCTGTCATCACAATATTCCATGTCCTTGTCATCACAATGCTCCATGACCATTGTCATCACAATGCTCAATACACTTGTCATCACAATGATCCCTCTAACTTGTCAGAAGTCTCCTTGAACTCTGTCATGACATATCTCAATGCCTTTTTCAACACAATGCTCCATGCCCTTATCATCACAATACTCCATGCCATTGTCATCCCAATGCTTCATGACGCTTGTCATCAGAATGCTCCAATCCCTTGTCATCACAATGTTCCATTACCTTTGTCATCACAATACTCCATTACTCTTGGCATCACAATGCTCCATGCCATTGTCATCACAATGGACCATGACATATATCATCACAATGCTCCCTGAAAACTGTCTTAACAAAGCTCCATGAACTTCTCATCACAGTGCTCCAGGACCTTGTCATCACAATGCTCCATGCCCTTGTCATAACAATGCTCCCTGACCTTATTTATGAAAATTCTCCGTGACTCCATTCATCACAATGCTTCATGACATTTGTCATCAAAATTGTCCTTGTCCTAGTCATCACAAGACTCTGTGACTTATATCACCCCAATGCTCCATGAACTTCTCATCACAATGCTTTCTGACCCTTGTCATCACAATGCTCCATGACCTTCTCATCATAGTTGTCTTTGCACTTGTCAGCACAATGCTCCATGACCCATGTAATCACAATATGCCATGTGCTTGTCATCATAATGCTTCACAAACTTGTCATACCAATGCTCCATGCACTTTTCATCAAAATGCTCTCTCACCACTGATATCAGAGTGTTCCATCACTAGTCATCACTATACTCCCTCACCCCTGTCATCACAATGTTCCATGACCACTGTCATCGCAATGCTACATGAACTTATCATCAAAATGCTCCATGACCCACGACATCACAATGTTCCATAACCCCTGTCATCAAAATGTTCCATGACCCTTTTCATCTCAATGCTCCATGAACCCTGTCATCACAATGCACCATGCCCTTCATCATAATCCTTCATGCTATTTTCATCACAATGAAATCAGAATGCTCCATGACCTCTGTCATCAAAATGCTCCAAACCCTTGTGATCACAATGTTCCATAATCCTTGTCTTCACGATGCCCCATGACACTCGTCATAACAATATCCATGTTCTTCTCATCACAATGCTTCATGAACTTTGTCATCACAATGTTCAATATACTTGTCATCACAATGCTCCCCGACACTTTTCGTCAGTATGCTCCTTGAACCCGTTCATAATAAGGCTCTATGTATTTTTCATCACAGTGATCAATACCGTTTTCTTCAAATTGCTCCATGACCCCTGTAATCACAATGCTCCAGGACCCGTTTCATCAGAATGCTCCATGAGACTTGTCATCACAAGGCTCCAAGGTCTTCTCATCACAATGCTCCAGGAACTTTTCATCACAATCTCCATTCACTTGTCATAACAATGCTCCATGACCATGTCATCACAATACTCCATGAACATTTTCAGCCCAATGCTCCATAACCTTCTCATCACAATGCTCCATGACACCTGTCATCACAATGCTCCATGACGACTGTCATCAAAATGCTCCATGACCCTTGCCATCACAATAATCCATTCCCTTGTCATCTCATTGCTCCATGAACACTGTAATCACAATGCTCCATGACGCTTGTCATCACAGTGCTCTATGACACTTGTCATCCCAATGCTCCATGCCTTCATCAGCAAAATGCTACATGACCTTGTCATCACGATGCTCCATGCGCTTGTCATCACAATACTCCATTCCCATTGTGACCACAATCCTCCATGAAACTTGGGATCACGTTGCTTTCTACCCTTGTCATCGCAATGCTCCATGCTCCTTGAAATCAAAATGATCCATGACCTCTGTCATCAGAATGCTCCACAAACTTGTGATCACAAAGTTCCATAAAACTGGTCATCATAGCACTCCATCATGTCTGTCATCACAATATTCCATGCCCTTTTCATCACAATGCTCCATGACATTTGTCATCACAATGCTCAATACACTTGTCATCACAATGCTCCCTGACACTTGTCAGAAGTCTCCAGAACTCTGTCATGAAACAGCTCAATGCCTTTTCATCACAATGTTGCATGCCATTGTCATCACAATGCTTCTTAACCCTTGTCACCAGAATGCTCCAATCCCTTGTCATCACAATGCTCCATTACCTTTGTCATCACAATCCTCCATGACACTTGGCATCACATTGCTCCATGCCATTGTCATCACAATGGACCATGACATATCTCATCACAATGCTCCTTGACAACGGTCTCCACAAAACTCCATGACCTTGTCATCACAATTCACCAGGCCCTTGTCATCACAATGCTCCATTCCCTTGTCATCACAATGCTCCATGACCTTTTTTATGAAAATTCTCCGTGACTCCAGTCATCACAATGCTTCATGACATTTGTCATCACAATTGTCCTTGTCCTCGTCATCACAAGACTCTGTGACTTATGTCACCACAATGCTCCATGAAATTCTCATCACAATGATCTCTGACCCTTGTCATCACAATGCTCCATGCCATTGTCACCACCATGCACCATGGCCCTTGTCATCACAATTGTCTAGGCCCTTGACAGCACAATGTTCCATGACCCTTGTCACCACAAAATGCATGCGCTTGTCATCATAATGATCCACAATATTGTCATCACAATGCTCCATAAACGATGTCATCACAATGCTCCATGCACTTTTCATTAAAATGCTCTCTCACCACTGATATCAGAGTGTTCCATCACTAGTCATCACTATACTCACTCACTGCTGTCATCACAATGTTCCTTGACCCCTGTCATCGCAATGCTACATGACCTTATCATCAAAATGCTCCATGACCCCTGACATCACAATGTTCCCTAACCCCTGTCATCAAAATGCTCTTGGACCCTTTTCATCTCAATGCTCCATGAACCCTGTCATCACAATGCACCATGCCCATCATCATAATGCTTCATGATATTGTCATCAGAATGAAATCAAAATGCTCCATGACCCTTGTCATCACAATGCTCCAAGCCCTTGTCATCACAATGCTCCATTACCTTTGTCAACATAATCCTCCATGACACTTGGCATCACAATGCTCCATGCCATTGTCATCACAAGGGACCGGACATATGTCATCACAATGCTCCATGACACATGACATCAGAATGTTGCAGGGGATTCTCAACAAATTGCTCCATTCCATTGTCATCACAATGCTCCATGACCCTTGTCATCACAACGCTCCATGATGCCTGTCATCACAATATTCCATGTCCTTGTCACCAAATGCTCCATGACCATTGTCATCACAATGCTCAATACACTTGTCATCACAATGATCCCTGAAACTTGTCAGAAGTCTCCTTGAACTCTGTCATGACATATCTCAATGCCTTTTTCAACACAATGCTCCATGCGCTTATCATCACAATGCTCCAAGCCATTGTCATCACAATGCTTCATGACGCTTGTCATCAGAATGCTCCAATCCCTTGTCATCACAATGTTCCATTACCTTTGTCATCACAATCCTCCAATACTCTTGGCATCACAATGCTCCATGCCATTGTCATCACAATGGACCATGACATATATCTTCACAATGCTCCCTGACAACTGTCTTAACAAAAATCCATGAACTTCTCATCACAATGCTCCAGGACCTTGTCATCACAATGCTCCACACACTTGTGATCACAATGTTCCATAAAACTGGTCATCATCGCACTCCATCATGCCTGTCATCACAATATTCCATGCCCTTGTCATTACAATGCTCCATGACATTTGTCATCACAATTCTCAATACACTTGTCATCACAATGCTCGCTGACAATTGTCAGAAGTCTCCTTGAAGTCAGTCGTGAAATAGCTCCATGCCTTTTTCATCACAGTGCTCCATGCCATTGTCATCACAATGCTCCATGATGCCTGTCATCACAATATCCCATGCCCTTGTCATCACAATGCTCTATGACATGTGTCATCACAATGCTCAAAACACTTGTCATCCAAATGCTCCCTGACACTTGTCAGAAGGCTCCTTGAAATCTGTCATGAAATAGCTCCATGCCATTTTCATCACAATGCTCCATTCCCTTATCATCACAATGCTCCATGCCCTTGCCATCACAATGCTCCAAGCCCTTGTCATCACAATGGACCATGATATATGTCATCACAAGGCTCCCTGACACCGCTCTACACAATACTCCATGACCCTTTAATCACAGTGCTCCATGCCCTAGTCATCACAATGTGCCATGCGCACTGTCATCACAATAATCCAAGAAACTTGTCAGACCAATGCTCCATGACTCTGTAATCACAATGCTCCAAGCCCTTCTCACCACAAAGCTCCATTACCTTTGTCATCATAATCCTCCATGACACTTGGCATCACAATGCTCCATGCCATTCTCATCACAATGGACGGACATATGTCATCACAATGCTTCATGACACATGACTTCAGAATGCTACAGGGGATTCTCAACAAATGCTCCATGCCATTGTCATTACAATGCTCCATCTCCCTTGTCATCACAACGCTCCATGATGCCTGTCATCACAATATTCCATGTCCTTGTCATCACAATGTTCCATGACCATGGTCATCACAATGCTCAATACACTTGTCATCACAATGATCCCTGAAACTTATCAGACGTCTCCTTGAACTCTGTCATGACATATCTCAATGCCTTTTTCAACACAATGCTCCATGCCCTTATCATCACAATACTCCATGCCATTGTCATCACAATGCTTCTTGACGCTTATCATCAGAATGCTCCAATCCCTTGTCATCACAATGTTCCATTACCTTTGTCATCAAATCCTCCATTACTCTTGGCATCGCAATGCTCCATGCCATTGTCATCACAATGGACCATGACATATATCATCACAATGCTCCCTGACAACTGTCTTAACAAAACTCCATGCACTTCTCATCACAATGCTCCAGGAACTTGTCATCACAATGCTCCATGCCCTTGTCATAACAATGCTCCATGACCTTATTTATGAAAATTCTCCGTGACTCCAGTCATCACAATGCTTCATGACATTTGTCATCACAATTGTCCATGTCCTCGTCATCACAAGACTCTGTGACTTATGTCACCACAATGCTCCATTAACTTCTCATCACAATGCTCTCTGACCTTTGTCATCTCAATGCACCATGACCCTTGTCATCATTGTTGTCTTTGCACTTGTCAGCACAATGCTCCATGACCCATATAATCACCATATGCCATGTGCTTGTCATCATAATGCTTCACAACCTTGTCATCCCAATGCTCCATGCACTTTTCATCAAAATGCTCTCTCACCACTGATATCAGAGTGTTCCATCACTAGTCACCACTATACTCCCTCACCCCCGTCATCACAATGTTCCATGACCCCTGTCATCGCAATGCTACATGACCTTATCATCAAAATGCTCCATGACCCACGACATCACAATGTTCCATAACCCCTGTCATCAAAATGCTCCATGACCCTTTTCATCTCAATGCTCCATGAAACCTGTCATCACAATGCACCATGCCCATCATCATAATGCTTCATGCAATTTTCATCACAATGAAATCAGAATGCTCTATGACCTCTGTCATCAAAATGCTCCAAACCCTTGTGATCACAATGTTCCATAACCCTTGTCTTCACAACACCCCATGACACTCGTCATAACAATTATCCATGTTCTCCTCATCACAATGCTTCATGAACTTTGTCATCACAATGTTCAATATACTTGTCATCACAATGCTCCCCGACACTTTTCGTCAGTATGCTCCTTGAACCCGTTCATGATAAGGCTCTATGTATTTTTCATCACAGTGATCAATACCGTTTTCTTCAAATTGCTCCATGACCCCTGTAATCACAATGCTCCATGACCAGTTTCATCAGAATGCTCCATGAGACTTGTCATCACAAGGCTCCAAGGTCTTCTCATCACAATGCTCCAGGAACTTTTCATCATAATCTCCATTCACTTGTCATAACAATGCTCCATGTCCATGTCATCACAATACTCCATGAATATTTTCAGCCCAATGCTCCATAACCTTCTCATCACAATGCTCCATGACACCTGTCATCACAATGCTCCATGACGCCTGTCATCAAAATGCTCCATGACCCTTGCCATCACAATAATCCATTCCCTTGTCATCTCATTGCTCCATGACCACTGTAATCAGAATGATCCAGGACGCTTGTCATCACAGTGCTCTATGACACTTGTCATCCCAATGCTCCATGCCTTCATCAGCAAAATGCTACATGACTTGTCATCACGATGCTCCATGCACTTGTCATCACAATACACCATTCCCTTTGTGACCACAATCCTCCATGAAACTTGGGATCACATTGCTTTCTACCCTTGTCATCACAATGCTCCATGCTCCTTAAAATCAAAATGATCCATGACTTCTGTAATCAAAATGCTCCACACACTTGCGATCACAATGTTCCATAAAACTGGTCTCATAGCACTCCATCATGCCTGTCATCACAATATCCCATGCCCTTGTCATCACAATGCTCCATGACATTTGTCATCACAATTCTCAATACACTGGTCATCACAATGCTCGCTGACAATTGTCAGAAGTCTCCTTGAAGTCAGTCGTGATATAGCTCCATGCCTTTTTCATCACAGTGCTCCATGCCATTGTCATCACAATGCTCCATGCCCCTTGTCATAACAACGCTCCATGATGCCTGTCATCACAATATCCCATGCCCTTGTCATCACAATGCTCTATGACATGTGTCATCACAATACTCAAAACACTTGTCATCCAAATGCTCCCTAACACTTGTCAGAAGGCTCCTTGAAATCTGTCATGAAATAGCTCCATGCCTTTTTCATCACAATGCTCCATTCCCTTATCATCACAATGCTCCATGCCCTTGCCATCACAATGCTCCAAGCCCTTGTCTTCACAATGGACCATGATATATGTCATCACAATGCTCCCTGACACCTCTCTACACAATACTCCATGACCTTGTAATTACAGTGCTCCATGCCCTAGTCATCACAATGTGCCATGCTAACTGTCATCACAATAATCCATGAAACTTCTCAGACCAATGCTCCATGACTCTGTAATCACAATGCTCTATGCCGTTGTCAGCACAATGCTCCAAGCCCTTGTCACCACAATGCTCCATTACCTTTGTCATCATAATGCTCATTGACCCTTGGCATCACAATGCTCCATGCCATTGTCATCACAATGGACGGACATATGTCATCACAATGCTTCATGACACATGACATCAGAATGCTCCAGGGGATTCTCAACAAAATGCTCCATGCCATTGTCATTACAATGCTCCATGTCCCTTGTCATCACAACGCTCCATGATGCCTTTCATTACATTATTCCATGTCCTTGTCTTCACAATGCTCCATGACCAATGCCATCACAATGCTCAATACACTTGTCATCACAATGCTCCCTGACACTTGTCAGAAGTCTCCTTGAAGTCTGTCATGAAACAGCTCAAAGCCTTTTCATCACAATGTTCCATGCCATTCTCATCACAATGCTTCTTGACCCTTGTCATCAGAATGCTCCAAACCCTTGTCATCACAATGCTCCATTACCTTTGTCATCACAATCCTTCATGACCCTTGGCATCACATTGCTCCATGCCATTGTCATCACAATGGACCATGACATATATCATCACAATGCTCCCTGACAACTGTCTTCACAAAACTCCATGACCTTGTCATCACAATTCACCAGGCCCTTGTCATCACAATGCTCCATGCCCTTCTCATCACAATGCTCCATGTCCTTTTTTATGAAAATTCTCCATGACTCCAGTCATCACAATGCTTCATGACATTTGTCACCACAATTGTCCTTGTCCTCGTCATCACAAGACTCTGTGACTTATGTCACCACAATGCTCCATGAAATTCTCATCACAATGCTCTCTGACCCTTGTCATCACAATGCTCCATGCCGTTGTCCCCACCATGCTCCATGACCCTTGTCATCACAATTGTCTATGCACTTGAGAGCACAATGTTCCATGACCCGTGTCATCCCAAAATGCCATGCGCTTGTCATCATAATGCTCCACAAGATTGCCATCACAATGCTCCATAAACGATGTCATCAAAATGCTCCATGCACTTTTCATCAAAATGCTCTCTCACCACTGATATCAGAGTGTTCCATCACTAGTCATCACTATACTCCCTCTCTGCTGTCATCACAATGTTCCTTGACCCCTGTCATCGCAATGCTACCTGTCCTTAACATCAAAATGCTCCATGACCCACGACATCACAATGTTCCATAACCCCTGTCATCAAAATGCTCTTGGACCCTTTTCATCTCAATGCTCCATGAACCCTGTCATCACAATGCACCATGCCCATCATCATAATGCTTCATGCTATTGTCATCACAATGAAATCAAAATGCTCCATGACCCTTGTCATCACAATGCTCCAAGCCCTTGTCATCACAATGCTCCATTACCTTTGTCATCATAATCCTCCATGACACTTGGCATCACAATGCT
Source organism: Mesoplodon bidens (assembly GCF_964165515.1). Lineage (NCBI taxonomy): Eukaryota > Metazoa > Chordata > Mammalia > Artiodactyla > Ziphiidae > Mesoplodon > Mesoplodon bidens. Next base: position 195,457 of record NW_027672190.1, on the reverse strand, counting down.
CCATGCCAATGTCATCACAAGGGACCGGACATATGTCATCACAATGCTCCATGACACATGAATTCAGAATGCTGCAGGGGATTCTCAACAAATTGCTCCATTCCATTTTCATCACAATGCTCCATGACCCTTGTCATCACAACGCTCCATGATGCCTGTCATCACAATATTCCATGTCCTTGTCATCACAATGCTCCACGACCATTGTCATCACAATGCTCAATACACTTGTCATCACAATGATCCCTGAAACTTGTCAGAAGTCTCCTTGAACTCTGTCATGACATATCTCAATGCCTTTTTCAACACAATGCTCCATGCCCTTATCATCACAATACTCCATGCCATTGTCATCCCAATGCTTCATGACGCTTGTCATCAGAATGCTCCAATCCCTTGTCATCACAATGTTCCATTACCTTTGTCATCACAATACTCCATTACTCTTGGCATCACAATGCTCCATGCCATTGTCATCACAATGGACCATGACAAATATCATCACAATGCTCCCTGAAAACTGTCTTAACAAAGCTCCATGAACTTCTCATCACAATGCTCCAGGACCTTGTCATCACAATGCTCCATGCCCTTGTCATAACAATGATCCCTGACCTTATTTATGAAAATTCTCCGTGACTCCATTCATCACAATGCTTCATGACATTTGTCATCAAAATTGTCCTTGTCCTAGTCATCACAAGACTCTGTGACTTATATCACCCCAATGCTCCATGAACTTCTCATCACAATGCTCTCTGATCCTTGTCATCACAATGCTCCACGACCTTCTCATCATAGTTGTCTTTGCACTTGTCAGCACAATGCTCCATGACCCATGTAATCACAATATGCCATGTGCTTGTCATCATAATGCTTCACAAACTTGTCATACCAATGCTCCATGCACTTTTCATCAAAATGCTCTCTCACCACTGATATCAGAGTGTTCCATCACTAGTCATCACTATACTCCCTCACCTCTGTCATCACAATGTTCCATGACCACTGTCATCGCAATGCTACATGAACTTATCATCAAAATGCTCCATGACCCACGACATCACAATGTTCCATAACCCCTGTCATCAAAATGTTCCATGACCCTTTTCATCTCAATGCTCCATGAACCCTGTCATCACAATGCACCATGCCCTTCATCATAATCCTTCATGCTATTTTCATCACAATGAAATCAGAATGCTCCATGACCTCTGTCATCAAAATGCTCCAAACCCTTGTGATCACAATGTTCCATAATCCTTGTCTTCACGACGCCCCATGACACTCGTCATAACAATTATCCATGTTCCTCTCATCACAATGCTTCATGAACTTTGTCATCACAATGTTCAATATACTTGTCATCACAATGCTCCCCGACACTTTTCGTCAGTATGCTCCTTGAACCCGTTCATAATAAGGCTCTATGTATTTTTCATCACAGTGATCAATACCGTTTTCTTCAAATTGCTCCATGACCCCTGTAATCACAATGCTCCAGGACCCGTTTCATCAGAATGCTCCATGAGACTTGTCATCACAAGGCTCCAAGGTCTTCTCATCACAATGCTCCAGGAACTTTTCATCACAATCTCCATTCACTTGTCATAACAATGCTCCATGACCATGTCATCACAATACTCCATGAACATTTTCAGCCCAATGCTCCATAACCTTCTCATCACAATGCTCCATGACACCTGTCATCACAATGCTCCATGACGACTGTCATCAAAATGCTCCATGACCCTTGCCATCACAATAATCCATTCCCTTGTCATCTCATTGCTCCATGACCACTGTAATCACAATGCTCCATGACGCTTGTCATCACAGTGCTCTATGACACTTGTCATCCCAATGCTCCATGCCTTCATCAGCAAAATGCTACATGACCTTGTCATCACGATGCTCCATGCGCTTGTCATCACAATACTCCATTCCCATTGTGACCAAAATCCTCCATGAAACTTGGGATCACGTTGCTTTCTACCCTTGTCATCGCAATGCTCCATGCTCCTTGAAATCAAAATGATCCATGACCTCTGTCATCAGAATGCTCCACAAACTTGTGATCACAAAGGTCCATAAAACTGGTCATCATAGCACTCCATCATGTCTGTCATCACAATATTCCATGCCCTTTTCATCACAATGCTCCATGACATTTGTCATCACAATGCTCAATTCACTTGTCATCACAATGCTCCCTGACACTTGTCAGAAGTCTCCAGAACTCTGTCATGAAACAGCTCAATGCCTTTTCATCACAATGTTCCATGCCATTGTCATCACAATGCTTCTTAACCCTTGTCATCAGAATGCTCCAATCCCTTGTCATCACAATGCTCCATTACCTTTGTCATCACAATCCTCCATGACACTTGGCATCACATTGCTCCATGCCATTGTCATCACAATGGACCATGACATATCTCATCACAATGCTCCTTGACAACGGTCTCCACAAAACTCCATGACCTTGTCATCACAATTCACCAGGCCCTTGTCATCACAATGCTCCATTCCCTTGTCATCACAATGCTCCATGACCTTTTTTATGAAAATTCTCCGTGACTCCAGTCATCACAATGCTTCATGACATTTGTCATCACAATTGTCCTTGTCCTCGTCATCACAAGACTCTGTGACTTATGTCACCACAATGCTCCATGAAATTCTCATCACAATGATCTCTGACCCTTGTCATCACAATGCTCCATGCCATTGTCACCACCATGCACCATGGCCCTTGTCATCACAATTGTCTAGGCCCTTGACAGCACAATGTTCCATGACCCGTGTCACCACAAAATGCATGCGCTTGTCATCATAATGATCCACAATATTGTCATCACAATGCTCCATAAACGATGTCATCACAATGCTCCATGCACTTTTCATTAAAATGCTCTCTCACCACTGATATCAGAGTGTTCCATCACTAGTCATCACTATACTCACTCACTGCTGTCATCACAATGTTCCTTGACCCCTGTCATCGCAATGCTACATGACCTTATCATCAAAATGCTCCATGACCCCTGACATCACAATGTTCCCTAACCCCTGTCATCAAAATGCTCTTGGACCCTTTTCATCTCAATGCTCCATGAACCCTGTCATCACAATGCACCATGCCCATCATCATAATGCTTCATGATATTGTCATCAGAATGAAATCAAAATGCTCCATGACCCTTGTCATCACAATGCTCCAAGCCCTTGTCATCACAATGCTCCATTACCTTTGTCAACATAATCCTCCATGACACTTGGCATCACAATGCTCCATGCCATTGTCATCACAAGGGACCGGACATATGTCATCACAATGCTCCATGACACATGACATCAGAATGTTGCAGGGGATTCTCAACAAATTGCTCCATTCCATTGTCATCACAATGCTCCATGACCCTTGTCATCACAACGCTCCATGATGCCTGTCATCACAATATTCCATGTCCTTGTCACCAAATGCTCCATGACCATTGTCATCACAATGCTCAATACACTTGTCATCACAATGATCCCTGAAACTTGTCAGAAGTCTCCTTGAACTCTGTCATGACATATCTCAATGCCTTTTTCAACACAATGCTCCATGCGCTTATCATCACAATGCTCCAAGCCATTGTCATCACAATGCTTCATGACGCTTGTCATCAGAATGCTCCAATCCCTTGTCATCACAATGTTCCATTACCTTTGTCATCACAATCCTCCAATACTCTTGGCATCACAATGCTCCATGCCATTGTCATCACAATGGACCATGACATATATCTTCACAATGCTCCCTGACAACTGTCTTAACAAAAATCCATGAACTTCTCATCACAATGCTCCAGGACCTTGTCATCACAATGCTCCACACACTTGTGATCACAATGTTCCATAAAACTGGTCATCATAGCACTCCATCATGCCTGTCATCACAATATTCCATGCCCTTGTCATTACAATGCTCCATGACATTTGTCATCACAATTCTCAATACACTTGTCATCACAATGCTCGCTGACAATTGTCAGAAGTCTCCTTGAAGTCAGTCGTGAAATAGCTCCATGCCTTTTTCATCACAGTGCTCCATGCCATTGTCATCACAATGCTCCATGCCCCTTGTCATAACACTGCTCCATGATGCCTGTCATCACAATATCCCATGCCCTTGTCATCACAATGCTCTATGACATGTGTCATCACAATGCTCAAAACACTTGTCATCCAAATGCTCCCTGACACTTGTCAGAAGGCTCCTTGAAATCTGTCATGAAATAGCTCCATGCCTTTTTCATCACAATGCTCCATTCCCTTATCATCACAATGCTCAATGCCCTTGCCATCACAATGCTCCAAGCCCTTGTCATCACAATGGACCATGATATATGTCATCACAATGCTCCCTGACACCGCTCTACACAATACTCCATGACCCTGTAATCACAGTGCTCCATGCCCTAGTCATCACAATGTGCCATGCGCACTGTCATCACAATAATCCAAGAAACTTGTCAGACCAATGCTCCATGACTCTGTAATCACAATGCTCCAAGCCCTTCTCAACACAAAGCTCCATTACCTTTGTCATCATAATCCTCCATGACACTTGGCATCACAATGCTCCATGCCATTCTCATCACAATGGACGGACATATGTCATCACAATGCTTCATGACACATGACTTCAGAATGCTACAGGGGATTCTCAACAAAATGCTCCATGCCATTGTCATTACAATGCTCCATCTCCCTTGTCATCACAACGCTCCATGATGCCTGTCATCACAATATTCCATGTCCTTGTCATCACAATGTTCCATGACCATTGTCATCACAATGCTCAATACACTTGTCATCACAATGATCCCTGAAACTTATCAGACGTCTCCTTGAACTCTGTCATGACATATCTCAATGCCTTTTTCAACACAATGCTCCATGCCCTTATCATCACAATGCTCCATGCCATTGTCATCAGAATGCTTCTTGACGCTTATCATCAGAATGCTCCAATCCCTTGTCATCACAATGTTCCATTACCTTTGTCATCAAATCCTCCATTACTCTTGGCATCGCAATGCTCCATGCCATTGTCATCACAATGGACCATGACATATATCATCACAATGCTCCCTGACAACTGTCTTAACAAATCTCCATGCACTTCTCATCACAATGCTCTAGGACCTTGTCATCACAATGCTCCATGCCCTTGTCATAACAATGCTCCATGACCTTATTTATGAAAATTCTCCGTGACTCCAATCATCACAATGCTTCATGACATTTGTCATCACAATTGTCCATGTCCTCGTCATCACAAGACTCTGTGACTTATGTCACCACAATGCTCCATTAACTTCTCACCACAATGCTCTCTGACCTTTGTCATCTCAATGCACCATGACCCTTGTCATCATTGTTGTCTTTGCACTTGTCAGCACAATGCTCCATGACCCATGTAATCACCATATGCCATGTGCTTGTCATCATAATGCTTCATAACCTTGTCATCCCAATGCTCCATGCACTTCTCATCAAAATGCTCTCTCACCACTGATATCAGAGTGTTCCATCACTAGTCATCACTATACTCCCGCACCCCTGTCATCACAATGTTCCATGACCCCTGTCATCGCAATGCTACATGACCTTATCATCAAAATGCTCCATGACCCACGACATCACAATGTTCCATAACCCCTGTCATCAAAATGCTCCATGACCCTTTTCATCTCAATGCTCCATGAACCCTGTCACAATGCACCATGCCCATCATCATAAAGCTTCATGCAATTTTCATCACAATGAAATCAGAATGCACCATGACCTCAGTCATCAAAATGCTCCAAACCCTTGTGATCACAATGTTCCATAAACCTTGTCTTCACAACGCCCCATGACACTCGTCATAACAATTACCCATGTTCTTCTCATCACAATGCTTCATGAACTTTGTCATCACAATGTTCAATATACTTGTCATCACAATGCTCCCCGACACTTTTCGTCAGTATGCTCCTTCATCCCGTTCATGATAAGGCTCTATGTATTTTCATCACAGTGATCAATACCGTTTTCTTCAAATTGCTCCATGACCCCTGTAATCACAATGCTCCATGACCAGTTTCATCAGAATTCTCCATGAGACTTGTCATCACAAGGCTCCAAGGTCTTCTCATCACAATGCTCCAGGAACTTTTCATCACAATCTCCATTCACTTGTCATAACAATGCTCCATGACCATGCCATCACAATACTCCATGATTATTTTCAGCCCAATGCTCCATGACCTTCTCATCACAATGCTCCATGACGCCTGTCATCACAATGCTCCATTACGCCTGTCATCAAAATACTCCATGACCCTTGCCATCACAATAATCCATTCCCTTGTCATCTCATTGCTCCATGACCACTGTAATCACAATGTTCCATGACGCTTGTCATCACAGTGCTCCACACACTTGTGATCACAATGTTCCATACAACTGGTCATCATAGCACTCCATCATGCCTGTCATCACTATATTCCATGCCCTTGTCATCACAATGCTCCATGACATTTGTCATCACAATTTTCAATACACTTGTCATCACAAAGCTTGCTGAAAATTGTCAGAAGTCTCCTTGAAGTCAGTCGTGAAATAGCTCCATGCCTTTTTCATCACAGTGCTCCATGCCATTGTCATCACAATGGTCCATGCCCCTTGTCATAACATCGCTCCGTGATGCCTGTCATCACAATATCCCATTCCCTTGTCATCACAATGCTCTATGACATGTGTCATCACAATGCTCAAAACACTTGTCATCCAAATGCTCCCTGACACTTGTCAGAAGCCTCCTTGAAATCTGTCATGAAATAGCTCCATGCCTTTTTCATCACAATGCTCCATTCCCTTATCATCACAATGCTCCATGCCCTTGCCATCACAATGTTCCAAGCCCTTGTCATCACAATGCTCCATTACCTTTGTCATCACAATCCTCCATGACATTTGGCATCACAATTCTCCATGCCATTTTCATCACAATGGACCGTGATGTATGTCATCAAAATGCTCCCTAACACCTGTCTTCACTATAGTCCATGACCTTGTCATCATAATGCTCCATGTCCCTGCCATCACAATGTGCCATGCCCACTGTCATCACAATAATCCATGAAACTTGTCAGACCAATTCTCCATGACACTGTCATCACAATGCTCCATGCCCTTTTCATCACAATGCTCCAAGCCCTTGTCATCACAAAGCTCCTTTATATTTGTCATCACTATCCTCCATGACCCTTGGAATCACAATGCTCCATGCCATTGTCATCACAATGGACCATGATACATGTCATCACAATGCTCACTGACAACTCTCTACTCAATACTTCATGACCTTATCTTCACAGTTCTCCATGCCCTAGTCATCACAAAGTGCCATTCCCACTGTCCTCACAATATTCCGTGAAACTTCTCAGGCTAATGCTCCATGCCCCTGTCATCCCAATGTTCTATGCCCTTGACATCACAGTGCTCCAAGACCTTGTCATCACAATGCTCCATTACCTTTGTCATCACAATCCTCCATGTCACTTGGCATCACAATGGATCATGATATATGTCTTCACAATGCTCCCTGACACCTCTCTACACAATACTCCTTAACCTTGTCATCACATTGCACCATGCGCTTGTCATCACAATGTGCCACGGACACTGTCATCACAATAATCCATGAAAATTGTCAGACCAATGCTCCATGCCCGTGTCATCACAATACTCCATGCCCTTGTCATCACAATGCTCCATGATCACTTTTATGAAAATTCTCTTTGACTGCTGTCATCACAATGCTTCATGACATTTGTCATCACAATTGTCCATGCCCTCGTCATCACAAGGCTCTGTGACTTTTGTCACCAAAATGCTCCATGAACTTCTCATCTCAATGCTCTCTGATCATTGTCATCACAATGCTCCATGACTTTGTCAGCACAATAATCCATGACACTTTTCATCACAATTGTCTATGAACTTGTCATCACAATGCTCCATGAACAATGTCATCAAAACGTGCCATGTGTCTGTCATCATAATGCTGAACAACCTTGTCATCACAATGTTCCATAAACCTTGTCATCACAATGCTCCCTGCCATTCTCATCACAATGCACCATGCACTTGTCATCCAAATGCTCCAACGTTTGTCATCACACAGCTCCATGACACTTGGCATCACAATGCTCGATGCCATTGTCATCACAATGCTCCATGGAACGTCTCATCCCATTGTTCTATATCCTTGTCATCACAAAGCTCCATGACGCTTGTCATCACAATACTCGATGCCGTTCTCATCACACTGATCGATGCCTTTTTAATTACAATCCTCCATGACCCACGTATCACAGTGTTCCGTGCCTTTGTCATTACAATACTCGAGGTCCACTCTCTTCATAATAATCCATTAAAATTTTCAGACCAGTGTTGCATACCCAGGTCATCACAATGCTCCAAGACCTTGTCATCACAATGCTCCATTAACTTTTCATCACAATCATCCATGACACTTGGCATCACAATGCTCCATGCCACTGTCATCACAGTTGACCATGACATATGGCATCACAATGCTCCCTGATACCTTCTTTCACAATACTCCTAGACCTTGTGATCACCATGCTCCAAAATCTTGTGATCACAATGTTCCATAACACTTGTCATCACAACGTCCCATGACGCTCATCATCACAATTATCCATGGTCTTCTACTCACAGTGTTCCAAGAATTTTCTCATCACAATGCTCCGTGATTCTTGTCGTCATTAAGCTCCTTGAAACCAGTCATGACAAGGCTCCATGCCTTTTTCATCACAATGATCCATGCCCTTGTCATCACAAAGCTCTATGACGCATATCATCAGAGTGATCCATGGCATTCTCAACACAATTATCCATGCCCTTGTCATCACAAGTCTCCAACCCCTGTAATCACAATGCTCCATGCCCCTTTTCATCAAAGAGCTCCATGAGACATCTCATCACAAGGCTCAATGGTCCTCTCATCACGATGCTCCAGGACATTGTCATCACAATGCTTCATTCCCTTTTCATCACAATGCTCCATGACAATTGTCATCACAATGTTACAGGCTCTTGTCATCACAATTATCCATACACTTGTCATCGCAATGCTCGATGAACCCTGTCATAGCAAGCTCCAAGCACTTTGTCATCACAATGCTTCACGACGTTGTCATTAAAATGTTCATTGGCCCTTGTCATCACAATGCTCCATGCACTTGTAATCAAAATGCTCCGTGAACCTTGTCATCACAATGCTCCAAGCCCTTCTCAACACAATTCTCCATTACCATTGTCATCACAATCCCTCATGACACTTGGTATCACAATTCTCCATGCCATTGTCATCACAATGGACCATGACATATGTCATCACAATGCTCCCTGACACCTGTCTTCACAGTAGTCCATGACCCTGTCATCTCCATGAGCCATGCCGACTGTCATCACAATAATCCATGAAACATGTCAGACCAATGCTCCATGACCCTGTCATCACAATGCTCCATGCCTTTGTCATCACAATCCTCCAAGCAATTTTCATCACAATGCTCCATTACCTTTGCCATCACAATCCTCCATGACTCTTGGCATCACAATGCTCCATGATATTGTCATCACAATGGGCCATGATATGTCATCACGATGCTCCCTGACACCTCTCTACACAATAATCCATGACCTTGTCATCACAGTGCTCAATGCCCTTGTCATCACAATGCGCCTTGACCAGTGTCATCACAATAATCCATGAAAATGGTCCGGGCAATGCTCCATGCTGCTGTCATCATAAACTTCTATGCCGTTGTTATCACAAAGCTCCATGTCCCTCTCATCACAATGCTCCGTGATTCCATTCATCACAATGCTTCATGACCTTTATCATCACAATTGTCCATGCCCTCGTCGTCACAAGGTTTTGTAACTTTTGTCACCGCTATGCTCCATGAACTTTTAATCACAATGCTCTGTGATCCGTGTCATCACCATGCTCCATGCCTTTGTTAGCACAATGCTCCATGACCCATGTCATCACAATGTGCCATGCCCTTTTCATCATAATGCTCCACATCCTTGTCATCACAATGCTCCATAAACCTTGTCATCACAATGCTCTATGCACTTCTCATCAAAATGCTCTCTCACCACTGATATCAGAGTGTTCCATCACAAATCCTCACAATACTGCTTCACCCCTGTCATCACAGTGTTCCATGACACCTGTCATCGCAATGCTACATGACATTTTCATCAAAATGCTCCATGACCCCTGACGTCAAAATGTTCCATAACCCCGGACATCAAAATGTTCCATGACACTTTTCATCTCAATGTTCCATGAACACTGACATCACATTGTTCCATAACGCCTGTCACCAAAATGTTCCATGACACTTTTCATCAAATTGCTCCACGACCCTGTCATCACAATGTTCCCTGCCCTACTCTTGACAACACACCACACACTTGTCTTAAAAGTGCTCCAACATTTGTCATCCCAAAGCTCCATGACACTTGGCATCACAATGCTCCATGCCATTGTCATCGAAACGCTCCATGAAACCTCTCATCCCATTGCTCCATGCCCTTGTCATCAAAATGCTTCATGACCCCATTCATCACAATGCACCATGACTCCAGTCAACACAATGCTTCATGACTATTGTCATCACAATGGTCCATGCCCCCATCATCACAAGGCTCTGTGACCTTTGTCACCACAATGCTCCTTGAAATTTCATCACATTGCTCTGTGACACTTGTCATCACAATGCCCCATGCCTTAGTCAGCACAATGCTCCATGACCCTTGTCATCACAATATGCCATGCATTCTCATCACAAAGCTCAACAACCGTGTCATTACAAAGCTCCATATACCATCATCAAAATGCTCCATGCACTTCTCATCAAAATGCTCTCTCACCACTGATATCACAATGTTCCATCAGTAGTGATCTCAATACTCCCTCATCCCTGCCATCACAATGTTCCATAACCCCTGTCATCACATTGCTACATGCCTTTATCATCCCAATGTTCCATGATCCCTGACAACACAATGTTCCATAACCCCTCTCATCAAAATGTTCCGTGACCCTTTGCAACACAATGATCCATGACCCCTGACACAACAAAGTTCCATATCCACTGTCATCAAAATGATCCATTACACATTTCAGCAAATTGCTCAATGACCCTGTCATCACAATTCTCCCTGTCCTTCACATCACAATGCACCACACCCTAGTCATCAAAATACTCCATGACCTTTTTCATCACAATGCTTTTTGACCCTTGGCATCACAATGTTCCATGCCATTGTCATCAGAATGCTCCATGAAAACTCTCATCACATTGCTCCATGCACTTGTCATCACAAAGCTCCATGACACTTGTCATCAATATGCTCGATGTCTTTCTCATCACAATGCTCCATGCCCTTGTCATTACAATCCTCCATGACCCATGTATCACAGTGTTCCTTGCCCTTGTCAACACAATGATCCATGCTCACTCTCATCACAATAACCGATGAAACTTTTCAGACAAATGACCCATGCCCTTGTCACCACAATGCTCCATTACCGCTGTTATAACAATGATCCCTGAACCCTGCCATCACAATGTTCTACGGCCTTGTCATCACAAGGCTCCATGACCCTTGTCATCACAATGATCAAAGACCCCTGTAATCACAATGTTCCATGCCCTTGTCATCACAAAGCTCCATGGCACATGTCATCATAAGGTTCCATGGCATTCTCTTCACAATGCCCCATGCCCTTGTCATCACAATGCTCTAAGACACCTCTAATCACAATGCTCCATGCCCTTGTCAGCATAAAGCTCCATGACTCATGTCATCAGAATGCTCCATTTCCTTCTCATCACAATGCTCCATGCCCTTGCCATCACAATGTTCCAAGACACCTGTAAACACAATGCTCCATGCCCATTTTCATCTCAATGATCCATGAACCTTCTCATCAAAAGGTACCATGCCCATCATCATAATGCATCATCCTATTGTCATCACAATGAAATCAGTATTCTCAATGACCTCTGTCATCACAATTCGACAAAACCTTGTGATCACAATGTTCCATAACACTTGTCATTACAGCGCCCCATGACGCTCATCATCACAATTACCCATGGTCTTATCATCACAATGCTCCATGACCCTTTGCATCACAATGATCCAAGCCCTTGTCATCCCAAACCTCCATGACACCTGTAATCACACTGTTCAGTGACGCCTGTCATCACATAGCTCCATGACACTTGTCATCACGATGCTCCATGCATTTGTCAGCAAAAGGCTACATGACTTTGTCTTCACAATGCTCCATGCACTTTTCATCACAATGCTCCATGCCATTGTCATCACAATACACCACAAGCTTCTCATCACAATGCTCCATGACACTTGTCGTCACAATGTTCCTTGCCCCTTATCATTACAGTGCTCCATGACGCTCGTCATCACAATTATCCATGGTCTGCTCATCACCATTCTCCACTGTCTTGCCATCACAATGCTCCATGCCCTGGTCATCACGATGCTCCAAGCCATTGTCATTAAAATCCTCCATGACACCTGGCATCACAATGCTCCATGCAATTGTCATCACAATGGACCATGAAATATATCATCACAATGATAACTGACACATGTCTTCACAGTACTCCATGCCCTTGTAATCCCAATGTGCAATGCCCACTGTCATCACAATAAAACATGAAACTTCTCAGACCAATGCAACATGACCCTGTCATCACAATGCTACATGCCCTTGCCATCAAAAAGCTCCATGACACCTCTCATCACAATGCTCCCTGACTCCAGTCATTACAATGCTTCATGACCTTTGTCATCACAATGGTCCATGCTGTTGTCACCACAAGGCTCTGTGACATTTGTCTCCACAATGCTCCATGAACTTTTCAGCACAATGCTCCGTGACCCCTGTCAACACAATGCTCCATTACTCCAGTCTTCACAATGCTTCCTGAACTTTGTCATCACAATGGTCCATGCCCCCGTCATCACAAGGCTTTGTGACCTTTGTCACCACAATGCTCCATGAACTTTTCATTACAATGCTCCATGACCCCAGTCATCACATTGCTCCATGCCTTTGTCAGCACAATGCTCCATGTGATAGTCATCACAATACTCCTTTACCATTGCCATCACAATCCTCCATTACCATTGTCATCACAATCCTCCATGAAGCTTGGGATCACATTGCTTCATGCCCTTGTCATCACAATGCTCCATGCTCCTTGAAATCAAAATGATCCTTTACCTCTGTCATCACAATGCTCCATAAACCTTGTCATCAAAATGCTCCATGCACTTCTTTTCAAAATGCTCTCTCACCTCTGATATCACAATGTTCCATCACTAGTCATCACAATACTTCCTCACCACTGTCATCACAATGTTCCATGACCCCAGTCATCACAATGCTACATGCAATTATCATCACAATACTCCATGACCCATGACATCACAATATTCCATAACCCTGTCAACAAAATGCTCCATGACCCTTTTCATCACAATTCTGCATGACCACTGACATCACAATGTTCCATAACCACTGTCATCAAAATGTTCCATGACACTTTTCATCAACTTTCTCCATGACCCTGTGACCAAAATACTCCCTGCCCTACTCATCACAATGCACCACGCCCCTGTCATCAAAATGCTCCATGACATTTGTCATCACAAAGCTCCATGGCCTTTGGCATCACAATGATCCATGCCATTGTCATAACAGTGCTCCATGAATCCTCTCATCACATTGCTCCATGCCCTTGTCATCACAAGGCTTCATGGTCTTGTCATCACAATGTTCCATTCCCTTGGCTTCACAATGCTCCATGACAACTGTCATCACAATACTCCATGAACAGTTTCAGCCCAATGCTCCATGACCTTCTCATCATAATGCTCCATGACACATGTTGTGACAATGCTCCATAACCACTGTCATCACAACTCCCCATGACCCCTGACAACACAATGATCCGGGACTCTTTTCATCAAAATTCTCCATGACCATTGTTATCACAATTATCCTGGCACTTGTCAGCCCAATGCTCCATGAGCCCTATAATCACAAAGCTCCGTGATGCTTTTCATCACAGTGCTCCGTGACCACTGTCATCACACTTCTCCAAGCCTTTGTCATCAAAATGCTACATGACCTTGTCATCACAATGCTCCATGTGCTTCTCCTCACAATGCTCCAAGCCTTTGTCATTACAATACTCCATGACCCATGGCATCACAATGCTCCATGCAATTGTCATCATAGTGCACCTTGACATATATCAACACAATGCTAACTGACACCTGCCTTCACCATACTCCATGACCTTGTCATCACAATGATCCATGCCCTTGTCATCAAAATGAGCCATGCCCAATGCCATCAAATAATCCATGAAACTTGTCAGACCAATGTTCCATATCCCAGTCATCACAATGCTCCATACACTTGTCATCACAATGCTTCATGACCTTTGTCATCACAATGTTCAATACAGTTCTCAACACAGTGCTCCATGACACTTGTCGTCAGAATGCTCCTTGAACCCTATCATGAAAAGGCTCCATGCCTTTTTCTTCACAATGCTCCATACACTTTTCATCACAATGCTCCATGCCATTTTTATCACAGTACTCCACAAGCTTGTCATCAGAATGCTCCATTACTTTGCCATCACAATGCTACATGACCACAGTCTTCACAATTCTACATGACCACTGTCATCACAACGCTTCATGATCCCTGACAACACAATGATCTGGGACTCTGGTCATCAAAATGCTCCATGACCCTTGTCATCACAATGATCCATGCCCTTGTCATCCCAATGCTCCATGACACCTGTAATCACAATGAACCGTGATGCCTCTCGTCACAGTGTTCCATGACACTTGTCATCACGATGCTCCATGCGATTGTCATTACAATGCTCCATTATCATTGTCATCAAAATATTCCATTACCATTGTCATCACAATCCTCAATGAAACTTGGGATCACATTGCTTCATGCCCTTATCATCACAGTACTCCATGCTCCTTGAAATCAAAATCATCCATGACCTCTGTCATCACAATGCTCCAAACAATTGATCGCAATGTTCCATAACTCTTGTCATCACAACGCTCAATGATGCCTGCCATCACAATACTCCATGCACTTGTCATCAAAATGCTCCATGACTTGTCATCACAATGCTCAATACACCTCTCAGCACAATGCTCCCAGACACTTGTCGTCAGAATGCTCCTTGAATCCTGTCATGAAAATATTCCATGCTTTTTTCATCACAATGCTCCATGCCGTTATCATCACAATGCTCCATGCCATTGTCATACAATCCTCCATCAACCTTGGGATCACATTGCTTCATGCCCTTGTCTTCACAATGTTCCATGCTCCTTGAAATCAAAATGATCCATGACCTCTGTCTTCACAATGCTCCAAAGCATTGATCGCAATGTTCCATAACACTTGTCACCACAACGCTCAATGATGCCTGTCATCACAATACTCCATGCTCTTTTCCTCACAATGATCCATGACCGTAGTCATCACAATGCTCAATACACATGACATCACAATGCTCCCTGACACTTGCCGTCAAAATGCTCCATGAACCCTGTCATGAAAAGGCTCCATGCCTTTTTCATCACAATGCTCCATGCCATTGTCATAACAATACACCACAAGCTGGTCATCAGAATGTTCCATGAACCTGTCATCACAATGCACCATGACCCCTGTCATCACAGTGCTCCATGACACCTGTCATCACAATGCTCCATGTCCTTGTCATTACAGTGCTCCATGAGGCTAGTCATCACAATCATCCATGGTTTCTCATCACCATGCTCCACGGTATTGCCATCATAGTGCTCCATGTCCTGGTCATCACAAAGCTCCAAGCCCTTGTCATCACAGTCCTATATGACACTTGGCATCACAATGCTCCATGCAATTGTCATCACAATGGACCATGAAATATGTCATCACAATTATAACTGAAACCTGTCTTCACAGTACTCCATGCCCTTGTAATCCCAATGTACCATGCCCACTGTCATCACAATAATCCATGAAACTTGTTAGAACAATGCTCCATGCCCCTGTCATCACAATGCTCCATGCGATTGTCATCACAATTCTCCATTACCCCTGTCATCACAATTCTCCATGAACCTTGGGATCACATTGCTTCATGCCCTTGTCATCACAATGCTCCATTCTCCTTGAAATCAAAATGATCCTTTACCTCTGTCATCACAATGCTCCATAAACCTTGTCATCACAATGTTGCATGCACTTCTCATCAAAATGCTCTCTCACCACTGATATCACAATGTTCCATCACTAGTCATCACAATACTCCCTCATCACTGTCATCACAATATTCCATGACCCCAGTCATCACAATGCTACATGCACTTATCATCACAATACTCCATGACCAATGACATCACAATGTTCCATTACCCTGTCATCAAAATGCTCCATGACCCTTTTCATCACAATTCTGCATGACCCCTGACATCACAATGTTCCATAACCACCGTCATCAAAATGTTCCATGACTCTTTTCATCAAATTGCTCCATGACACTGTGACCACAATACTCCCTGCCCTACTCATCACAATGCACCACGCCCCTGTCATCAAAATGCTCCATGACCTTTTTCATCACGAAGCTCCATGACTCCTGTCAACAAAATGCTCCGTGACTCCAGTCAACACAATGATTCATGAACTTTGTCATCACAGTGGTCCATGCCCCCGTCATCACAAGGCTTTGTGACCTTTGTCACCACAATGCTCCATGAAATTTTCATCACAATGCTCCATGACCCCAGTCATCACAAAGCTCCATGCCTTTGTCAGCAAAATGCTCCATGAACTTGTCATCACAATGCTTCATGCGCCTTGTAATCAAAATGATCCACAACCTCTATCATCACAATGCTCCAAACCCTTGTGATCACAATGTTCCATAACACTTGTCATCACAAAGTTCCATGATGCCTGTCATCACAATACTCCATTACCTTGTCATCAAAATGTTCCATGACACTTATCATCACAATGCTCAATACACTTGTCATCACAAGGCTCCTTGATACTTTTCGTCAGTATGCTCCATGAACCCTGTCATGAAAGGCTCCATGCCTTTTCCATTACAAGGCTTCATGCACTTTTCATCAGAATGCTCCATGTCACCTGTCATCACAATGCTCCTTTCCCCTTGTCATTACAGTGCTCCATGATGCTCGTCATCACAATTTTCCATGATATTCTCATCAACATCCTCCACGGTCTTGCCATCACAATGTTCCATGCCATGGTCATCACAATGCTCCATGACACTTACTATCACAACGTTACATGCTTTTGTCATAACAATTCTCCATGCACTTGTCATCACAATGCTCCATGACACTTCTCATAGCAAACTCCATGCGACTGACATCACAATGCTTCACGACCTTGTCATCAAATTCCCAATGTCCCTTATTGTCACAATGCTGCATGCCATTGTCATCACAATGCTCCAAGCACTTGTCATCACCATCCTCCACGACACCTGGCATCACAATGTTTCATGCAATTGTCATCACAATGGACCATGACATATGTCAAAACAATGCTAACTAACACCTGTCTTCAGAATACTCCATGAACTTGTCATCACAATGCTCCATGAACCCTCTCATCACATTGCTCCATGACCTTCTCATCACAATGCTCCATTCCTTTGGCATCACAATGCTCCAAGAACCCTGTTATCACAATACTCCATGAATATTTTCAGCCCAATGCTCCATCACCTTCTCATCATAATGCTCGTGACTCTTGTCGTCACAATGTTCCATAACCAATGTCATCACATCGCTCCATGTCCCCTGACAACACAATGATCCAGGACGATTTTCATCAAAATGTTCCAGAACCCTTGTCATCACCATGATCTTGCCCTTTTCAGCCCCATGATCCATGACACATGTATTCACAATGCCCCGTGTCGCTTGTCATCACAGTGCTCCGTGACCCTTGTCATCACAATTCTCCATTCCTTTGTCAGGAAAATGTTACATGACCTTGTCATCACAATTCTCCATGTGCTTTTCATCACAATGCTCTATGTTCCTTGGAATCAATATGATTAATGACCTCTGTCATCACAATGCTCCAAACCCTTGTGATCACAATGTTCAATAACACTTGTCATCACAATGCTGCATGATGCCTGTCATCACCATACTCCATGTCCTTATCATCAAAATGCTTCATGACCTTTTTCATCTCAATGCTCAGTACACTTGTCATCACAATTCTCACTGACACTTGTCAGAATGCTCCTTGAAACCTTTCACGAAAAGTCTCCATGCCAGTTTCTTCACAATGCTCCATGCCCTCTTCTTCACAATGCTCCATGTCATTGTCATAACAATACTCCACAAGCTTGACATCAGAATGCTCCATTACCTTTGTCATCGCAATGCTCCATGCTCCTTGAAATCAAAATGATCCATGACCTCTGTCATCACAATGCTCCAAACCCTTGTGATCACAATGTTCCATAACACTTGTCCTCACAATGCTCCATGATGCTTCTCATCACAATACACCATTAGTATTGTCATCACAAACCTCCATTACCATTGTCATCACAATCCTCCATGAATCTTGGGATCACATTTCTTCATGCACTTGTCATCACAATGCTCTATGAATTTTGTCATCACAATGCACAATACACTTGTCATCACAATGTTCCATGACACTTTTGGTCAGAATGCTCCTTGAGCCCTGTCATGACAAGGCACCATGCCTGTTTCATCACATTGATCAATGCCCTTGTCATCAAAATGCTCCATGCCATTCTCATAAAAATGCTCCATGACCACTCTCATCACATTGTTCCATGCCATTGTCATCACAAAGCTCCATGACTCTTATCACCACAATGCTCAATGCCCTCATCACAATGCTCCATGACCTGTCATTACAATGTTCCATGAACCATGTGTCAAAATGTTCCGTGCCATTCTCATCACAATGCTCCATGACCCTTTTCATCAAAATGCTCCAAGAACACTGTAATCACGATGCTCCATGCCCATCATCATAATGCTTCATGTCATTGTCATCACAATGTTCATTGCCCCTTATCATCAAAATGGTCCTCCACACCGCTGTATTCACAATGTTGCAGTCCACTTGTCATCACAGTTTTCCACGCCCATGTCATCACAAGGCTCCATAATCTTTGTCATCACAGTGCTCAAAGAACCCTGTATTTACAATGCTCCAATCCCTTGTCATCACAAAGCTCCATGACACATGTCATCAGAATGATCCATGGCATTCTCAACACAATGCTCCATGTCCTTGTCATCCCAATGCTCCAAGACACCTGTAATCACAATGCTCCATGCCTTGTCATCACAAAGCTCCTTGACGCATGTCATCAGAATGATCCATCGCCTTCTCATCACAATGCTCCATGCAATTGTCATCACAATGGACCATGAAATATGTCATCAAAATGCTAACTGACACCTGTATTCACAGTACTGCATGCCCTTGTAATCCCAATGTGCCATGCCCACTGTCATCACAATAATCCATGAAACTTTTCAGAACAATGCTCCATGCCCCTGACATCACAATGCTCCATGCCCTTGTCATCAAAATGCTCCATGACCACTGTCATCACAATGCTCCGTGACTTCAGGCATCACAATGCTTCATGACCATTGTCATTTCAATGGTCCATGCCTTCGTCATCACAAGGCACTGACATTTGTCACCAAAATGCTCCATGAACTTTTCATCACAATGCTCCATGACCCTAGTCTTCACAATGCTCCATGCCTTTGTCAGCACAATGCACCTTGCACTTCTCATCACAATCCTCCATTACCATTGTCATAACAATGCTCCATGCTCCTTGAAATCAAAATCATCCATGACCTCTGTCATCACAATGCTCCAAACCCTTGTGATCACAGTGTTCCATCACACTTGTCATCACAATGCTCCGTTATGCTTGTTATCACAATACCCCATGCCCTTGTCATCACAGTGCTCCTTAACCTTTATCATCACAATGCTCAATACACTTGTCATCACAATACTCTTTGACCCTTGTAATCAGAATGCTCCATGAACTCTGTTATGAAAAGGCTCTGTGACTTTTTCATCACAATGCTCCATGCACTTTTCATCACACTGCTCCATGCCATTGTCATCACAATACTCCACAAGCTTGTAATCAGAATTCTCCATGAACCTTATCATCACAATGCTCTATGACTCCTGTCATCACAAGACTCCATGACACCTGTCATCACAATGCTCCTTGCCCCTTGTCATTACAGTGCTCCATAACGCTCGTCATCACAATTATCCATGGTATTCTCATCACCATGCTCCACGGTCTTGCCATCACAATGCTCCATGCCCTGGTCATCACAATGCTCCAAGCTCTTGTCATCACAGTCCTCCATGACACCTGACATCACAATGCTCCATGCAATTGTCATGACAATGGACCATGAAATATGTCATCACAATGGTAACTGACACCTGTCTTCTCAGTAATCCACGCCCTTGTAATCCCAATGTGCCATACCCACTGTCATCACAATAATCCATGAAACTTGTCAGACTAATGCTCCCTGTCCTTGTCATCAGGATGCTCCATGCCCTTGTCATCACAATGCTTCCTGACCTTTGTCATCACAATGTTCAATACAGTTGTCATCACAATGCTCCATGACACTTGTCATCAGAATACTCCTAGAAACCTGGCATGAAAAGGTTCCATGCCTTTTTCATCACAATGCTCCATGCCATTGTCATTGCAACACTCCACAAGCTAGTCATCAGAATTTTCATGACCCTTGTCATCACAATGCTACATGACACCTGTCTTCACAATGCTACATGACCACTGTCATCACAACGCTTTGTGACCCCTGACAACACAATGATATGGGACTCTAGTCATCAAAATGCTCCATCACCCTTTTCATCACAATGATCCATGCCCTTGTCATCCCAATGCACCATGACATCTATAATCACAATGTTCCGTGACACCTGTCATCACAGTGCTGCATGACATTTGTCATCACGATGCTCCATGCCTTTTTCAACAAAATGCTACATGATCTTGTCATCACAATGCTCCCTGCAATTGTCATCACAATGCTCCATTTTCATTGTCATCAAAATACTCCATTACCAATGTCATCACTATCCTCCATGAAACTTGGGATCACATTGCTTCATGACCCTCTCATCACAATGCTCCATGCTCCTTGAAATCAAAATCATCCATGACCTCTGTCATCACAATGCTCCAAACCGTTGATCAAAATGGTTGATAACACTTGCCATCCCAATGCTCCATGATGCCTGTCATCACAATAATCCACGCAATTGTCATCAAAATGCTCCATGACTTTGTCATCACACTGCTCAATACACTTGCCATCACAATGCTCCCTGACACTTGTCGTCAGAATGCTCCTTGAATCCTGTAATGAATAGGCTCCATGCATTTTTCATCACAATGCTCCATGCCGTTTGTATCACAATGCTCCATGCCATTGTCATACAATCCTCCATGAAATTTGGGATCACATTGCTTCATGCCCTTCTCATAACAATGCTCCATGCTCCTTGAAATCAAAATCATCCATGACCTCTGTCATCACAATGCTTCAAACCCTTGTGATCACAATGTCCCATAACACTTGTCATCACAACGCTCCGTGATGCCTGTCATCACAGTAATCCATCCCCTTGTCATCACAATGCTCCATGACCCTTGTAATCACAATGCTCAATACACTTGTCATCAGAATATTCCCTGACATTTGTCGTCAGAATGCTCCATGAAACCTGTCAGAAAAGGCTCCATGCTTTTTTCATTACAATGCTCCATGCTCTTTTCATCACAATGCTCCATGCCATTTTCATCACAATACTCCACAAGCTTTTCATCAGAATTCTCCATGTCCCTTGTCATCACAATGCTCCATGAACCCTGTCATCACAATGCTCCATGACACCTGTCATCACAATTCCCCATGACCCTTGTCATAACAGCGCTCCATGAGGTTCCTCATCACAATCATCCTGGGTTTCTCATCACCATGCTCCACGGTATTGCCATCCCAATGCTCCATTCCCTGGTCATCACAATGCTCCAAGTCCCTTGTCATCACAATTCTCCAGGTCCTTCTCATCACAATGCTCCATGACACTTCTCATCACAATGTTACATATTCTTGTCATCACAACCATCATGCATTTTTCATTGCAATGTCCCATGACCCTTTTCATAGCAAGCTCCATGCGCTTGGCAACAAAATGTTTCACGGTCTTCTCATCAAAATTTTCAATGGCCCTTGTCATCACAATGCTCCATGCCCTTGTCATCAAAGTGCTCCTAGCCCTTGTCATCACAATACACCATGACACCTGGCATCTTAATGCTCCTTGCAATTGTCATCACAATGGACCATGACATATGTCAAAACAATGCTAAATGACACCTGTCTTCACAATACTCCATGACCTTGTCATCACAATGCTCCATGCCATTGTCATCACAATGGGCCATGCCCACTCTCATCACAATAATAAATGAAACTTCTCAGACCAATGCTCCATGCCCTTAACATCAAAATGTTCCATGCCTTTGTCATCAAAATGTTCCATGAACCCTGTCATCACAATGCTCCGTGACTCCAGTCATCACAATGATTCATGTCCTTTGTCATCACAATGGTCCATGCCCTCGTCATCACAAGGCTCTGTGACAGTTGTCACCACAATGCTCCATGAACTTTTCGTCACAATTCTTCATGACCACTATCATCGCAATGCTCTGTGACTCCTGTCAACACAATGCTTCATGACCTTTTTCATCACAATGGTCCATGCCCTCATCAACACAAAGCTCTGTGACCTTTGTCATCACAATGCTCCATAAACTTTTCATCACAATGCTCTCTGACCCAAGTCATCACAATGCTCCATGAACCGTGTCATCACAATACTCCATGAATATTTACCGCCCAATGCTCCTTGACCTTCTCATCATGATGCTCCATGACTCCTGTCGTCACAATGCTCCATAACCAATATCACCGCATCACTCCATGACCCCTGACAACACAATGATCCGGGACGCTTCTCATCAAAATGCTCCAGGACCATTGTCAGCACAATGATCTTGCCCTTGTCAGCCCAATGCTCCATGTTCCCTGTAATCACAATGTTCCGTGTCGCTTGTCATCACAGTGTTCCGTGACACTTGTCATCCCAATGCTCCATGCCTTTGTCAGGAAAATGCTACATGACCTTGTCATCACAAAGTTCTAGGCACTTGTCATCACAATACTCCATTACCATTGTCAGCACAATCCTCCATTAACCTTGGGATCACATTGTTTCATGCCCTTGTCATCACAATGCTCCATGGTCCTTGAAATCAAAATGATCCATGACCTCTGTCATCACAATGCTCCAAACCCTTGTGATCACAATGTTCAATAACACTTGAAATCACAACGCTGCATGATGCCTGTCATCACCATACTCCATGACCTTGTCATCACAATCCTTCAGGACCTTTGTCATCACAATTCTCAATACACTTGTCATCACATTGCTCACATACACTTGTCATCCGAATGCTCCTTGAACCCTGTCATGAAATGTCTCCATGCCTTTTTCTTCACAATGCTCCATTCCCTTTTCATCACAATGCTCCATGCCATTGTCATAACAATACTCCACCAGCTAGTCATCAGAATGCTCGATTAAGGTTGTCATCACAATGATCCATGACCCTTGTCATCACAATGCTCCATGACACCTGTCATCACAATGCTCCATACCCTTTGTCATTACAGTGCTCCATGACTCTCGTCATCACAATTATTCGTGGTCTCTCATCACAATGTTCCACGGTCTTGCCATCACAATGCTCCATGTCCCTTGACATCAAAATTCTCTATATCCTTGTCATCACAATGTTTCATGACACTTTTCATCACAATGTTACATGCATTTGTCATCACAATTCTCCATTCATTTGTAATCGCAATGCTCCATGACACATGTCATAGCAAGCTCCATGCAATTGTCATCACAATGCTTCACGACATTGTCATCAAAATTCTCAATGGACCTTGTCATCACAATGCTCCATGCCCTTGTCATCACAATGCTCCCAGCCCTTGTCATCACAATGCTCCATTACCTTTGTCATCAAAATGGACCTTGACATATATCATCACAATGCTCCCTGACATCTGTCTTCACAATAAACCATGACATTGTCATCACAATCCTCCATGCCCTTCTCATCACAATGCTCCATGCCATTGCCATCACAATGGACCTTGACATATGTCATCATAATGCTCCCTGACATCTGTCTTCACAATAAACCATGACATTGCCATCACAATCCTCCATGCCCTTGTCATCACAATGATCCATGACCCCTGTCATCACAATGCTCTGTGACTCCAGTCATCACAATGCTTCATGACCTTTGTCATCACAATGGTCCATGCCCTCATCATCACAAGGCTCTGTGATCTTTGTCACCACAATGCTCCATGAACATTTCATCACACAGCTCTGTGGCACTTGTCATCAAAATGCTCCATGCCTTTGTCAACACAATGCTCCATGACCCTTGTCATCACAATGCTCCATGCGCTTGTCAGCACAATGCTCCATGAAACATGTAATCACAATGTGCCATGTGATTGTCATCACAATGCTCCACAAACTTGCCATCACAATGCTCCATAAATTTTGTCATCACAATCTCCATGCACTTCTCATCAAAATGCTCTATCACCACTGATATCACAATGTTCCATCAATAGTCATCACAATACACCCTCACCCCTGACATCACAATGTTCCATAACCCCTGTCATCAAAATGTTCCATGACTCTTTGCATCAAATTGCTCCATGACCCTGTCATCACAATGCTCCTTGCCATTCTCATCACAATGCACCACGCACTTGTCATCAAAATGCTCCATGACTTTTGTCATCAAAACGCTCCATGTCCCTTGGCAGCAAAATGTTCCATGCCATTGTCATCACAATGCTCCATGAAAACTCTCATCACATTACTCCATGCGCTTGTCATAACAAAGCTCCATGACGCTTGTCTTCACAATGATCGATGCCCTTCTGATCACAATGCTCCATGCCCTTGTCATTGCAATCGTCCATAATCCTTGTATCACAGTGTTCCTTGCTCTAGTCATCACAATGCTCCATGCACACTCTCATCTCAGTAATCCATGATACTTTTCCAAACAATGTTCCATGCCCTTGTCATCACAATGCTCCATTACCCCTTTCATATCAATGCTCCATGACCCCTGCCATCACAATATTCCACGGCCTTGTCATCACAAGGCTCCATGACACTTCTCATCACAATGTTCCAAGACACTTGTAATCACAATGCTCCATGCCCCATTTCATCTCAATGCTCCATGAACCCTGTCATCACAATGCATAATGACCATTATAAAAATGCTTTATGCTATTGTCATACAATGAAATCAAAATGCTCCATGACCTCTGTCATCACAATGCCCCAAACCCTTGTGATCACAATGTTCCATAACCCTTGTCATCACAACGCTCTATGATGCTCGTCCTCACAATTATCCATGGTCTTCTTATCACAATGCTCCATAAACTTTGTCATCACAAAGCTCAATACACTTGTCGTCACAATGCTCCCTCACACTTGTCATCAGTATGCTCCTTGAACCCTGTCATGACAAGGTTCCATGCAGTTTTCGTCACAATCATCCATGCCCTTTTCATCACAATGCTCCAATACACCTCTAATCACAATGCTCCATGCCCATGTCATCACAGAGCTCCATGATGCATGTCGTCTGAATGCTCCATGGCATTTTCATCCAAATGCTCCATGCCCTTGTCATCACAATGCTCCAAGACCCCTGTAATCACAATGCTTCATGCCCCTTTTCATCAGATTTCTCCATGAGACTTGTCATCACAAGGCTCCATGGTATTCTCATCACAATGCTCCAGGACCTTGTCATCACATTGCCCCTTTCCCTTGTCATCACAGTGCTCCATGACCACAGTCATCAAAATACTCCGTGAACATTTTCAGCTCAATGATCCATGACCTTCTCATCACAATGCTCCATGACCCCTGTCATCAGAATGCTCCATGACCACTGTTTTCACAACGCTCCATGACCCCTGAAAACACAATGATCCGGGACTATTGTCATCAAAAGGCTTCATGACAATTGTCATCCCAATGATCCACTCCCTTGTCATCCCAATGTTCCATGACACCTGTAATCACAATGCTACATAAAGCATGTCATCACAGTGCTCCATGACCCTTGTCATCACAATGCTCCATGCCTTTGTCAACAAAATGCTCCATTCACTTGTCATCACAATCCTCCATGAAACTTCTGATCACATCGCTTCATGCTCTTGTGATCAAAATGTTCAATGCTCCTTGATATCAAAATACTCCATGACCTCTGTCATCACAATGCTCCAAAGCCTTGTGATCACAGTGTTCCATAACACTTGTCATGACAACGCTCCATGATGCCTGTCATCACAATACTCCATGCCTTTTTCATCACAATGCTCCATGCGCTTTTCTTCACAATGTTCCATGCCATTGTCATCACAGTGTTCCATGACCCCGGTCATCACAATGTTCCATGACACCTGTCATCACAATGCTCCATGCCCCTTGTCATTACAGTGCTCCATGACGCTCGTCATCACAATACTCCATGAATATTTTCAGCCCAATGATCCATGACCTTCGTATCACAATGTTCCATGACCCCTATCATCACAATGCTCCATGACCCCTGTCATCACAACGCTCCATGAACCCTGAAAACAAAATGATCTTTGACTCTTGTAATTAAAATGCTCCATGACACTTCTCATCACAATGATCCATGCATTTGTAATCCCAATGTTCCATGACCCCTGTAATCACAATGCTCTGTGATGCTTGTCATCACAGTGCTCCATGACATTTGTCATCACAATGCTCCATGCCTTTGTCAGCAAAATTCTACATGACCTTGTCATTACAATGCTCCATGCACTGGTCATCACAATTCTCCATTACCATTGTCATCACATTCCACCATGAACCTTGGGATCACATTTCTTCATGCCCTTGTCATTACAATGTTCCATGCTCCTTGAAGTCAAAATGATACATGACTTCTGTCATCATAATGCTCCTAAACTTTGTAATCACAGCCTTCCATAACACGTGTCATCGCAACGCTCCATGTTGACTCTCTTCACAATGCTCCATGAGCTTTGTCATAATAATGTTAAATACACTTGTCATCACAAAGCTCCGTGACGCTTGTCATCAGAATACTCCTTGAAACCTTTCATGAAAATGCTCCATGCCTTTTTCATCACAATGATCGTTGCCCTTTTCATCACAATGCTCCAAGCCATTGTCATCACAATACTCCACAAACTTGTCATCAGAATGCTCCATGACCCTTGTCATCACAATGCTCCATGACCCCTGTCATCACAATGCTCCTTGACACCTGTCCTCACAATGCTCAATGCCCCTTTTCATTACAGTGGTCCATGACGCTCGTCATCACAATTATCCATGGTCTTCTCATCACAATGCTCCACGGTCTTGCCATCGCAATGATCCATGCCCTAGTCATCCCAATGCTGCATGTCCCTTGTCATCACATTGTTCCATGACATTTCTAATCACAATTTGCATCCTCTTGTCATCACATTTCTCCATGCACTTGTCATCACAATGCTCCTTGACAACTGTCGTAGCAAGCTCCATGTGCTTGTCATCACAATGCTTCACGAACCTGTCATTAAAATTCTCAATGGCCCTTGTCATCATAATGCTCCATGACCCTTGTCATCACAATGCTCCAAGCCCTTGTCACGACAATGGTCCATTACCTTTGTGATCATAATCCTCCATGACACATGACATCACAATGCTCCATGACATTGTCATCACCGTGGACCATGACATATGTCATCACAATGCTCCCTGACACCTGTATTCACAGTAATCCATGACCTTCTCATCACAATGCTCCATGCCCTTCTCATCACCATTCTCCATGACCCGTGCCATCACAAATCTCCATGACTTCAGTCATCAAATTGCTTCATGATCTTTGTCATCACAATGGTCCATGCCCTCTTCATCACAAGGCTCTGTGACCTTTGTCTCAACAAAGCTCCATGAACATTTCATCAAAATGCTCTCTGACCCTTGTCATCACAATAATCCATGCCATTGTCAGCCCAACGCTCAATGCGCTTGTCGGCACAATGCTCCTTGACCCATGTCATCACAATGCACCATGCACTAGTCATCACAATGCTCCACAACCATGGCATCACAATGCTCCATAAACCTTGTCATCACAACGCTCCATCGACTTCTCATCAAAATGCTCTCTCACCACTGATATCACAATGTTCCATTACTAGTCATCAGAATACTCCCTCACCCCTGTCTTCACAATGTTCCATGACCCCTGTCATCACAATGCTACATGCACTTATGATCACAAGTCTCTGTGACCCCTGACATCACAATGACCCATGACTCCTGTCATCAAAATCTGCATGACCCTTTTCTTCACAATGCTTCATGCCCCCTGACATCTCACTGTTCCATAAATCCGTGATCAAAATGTTCCATGACAATTTTCATCAAATTGCTCAATGACCTGTCATCAAAATGCTCCCTGCCCTTCTCATCATAAAGCACCATGCCCTTGTCATCAAAATGCTCCATGACCTCTGTAATGACAAAACTCCATGAACCTTGGCATCACAATGCTCCATGCCATTTTCATCACAATGCTCCATAAACACTCTCATCACATTGCTCCATGCACTTGTCATCGAAAAGCTCCAGAACGCTTGTCATCAGAATGTTCAATGCTCTTCTCATCACAATGCTCCCTGCCCTTGTCATTAAAATCATCCATGACCCATGTATCATAGTGTTTTGTGCCCTTGTCATCACAATGCTCCATGCCCACTCGCATCTCAATAATCCATGAAATTTTTCAGACCAATTCTCCATGTCCATGTCATTACAATGCTCCATTACCACTGTCATAACAATGCTCCATGACCCCTACCATCACAATGTTCCACGGCCTTGTCATCAAAAGGCTCAATGACCCTTGTCATCACAATGCTCCCAGACCCATGTAATCATAATGCTACATGCTCTTGTCATCATAAACCTGCAAAACCCCTGTAATCACAATGCTCCATGCCCCTTTTCTTCCCAATGCTACGTGGACCCTGTCGTCACAATGCACCACGCCCATCATTATAATGCTTCATTCTATTGTCATCACAAGGAAATCAAAATGATTCATGACCACTGTCATCACAATGCTCTAAACCCTTGTGATCACAATGTTCCATAACCCTTGTCATCACAACGTCCCTTGACAATAATCATCACAATTTTCCATGGTGTTCTCATCACAATGCTCCATGACGTTTGTCATTACAATGCTCAATGCACTTGTTATCACAATGTTCCCTGACACTTGTAATCAGTATGCTCCTTGAACCCGGTCATGACAAGGCTCCATGCCTTTTTCATCACAATGATCCATGCACTTTTCATCACAATTCTCCAAGATCCCTGTAATCACAATACTCCATGCCTTTGTCATCACAAAACTTCATGACACATGTCATTAGAATGCTCCGTGGCCTTCTCATCACAATGCTCCTTGCCCTCGTCTTCACAGTGCTCCAAGACTCCTGTAATCACAATGCTCCATTCCCCTTTTCACCTCAATGCTCCATGAGAATTGTCATCACAAGGCTCCATGGTCTCCTCATCACAATGCCCAGGACTTTGTCATCACAATGTTCCATTTCCATGTCATAAAGATGCTCCATGACCCCTCTCATCACAATACTCCATGAACATTTTCTGCCCAATGCTCCCTGACCTTTCAATCACAATGCTCCATGACACCTGTAATCGCAATGCTCCATGACCACTCTCAACACAGTGCTCCATAACCCATAACAACACAATGATCAGGGACTCTTGTCATCAATATGTTCCATGACCCCTGTCATCACAATGATCCATGCCCTTTTCATCTCATTGTTCCATGACTTTTATCATCACAGTGCTCCATGACACTTGTCGTTACCATTCTCTAAGCCTTTGTCAGCAAAATGCTACATGACC
Organism: Mesoplodon bidens; assembly: GCF_964165515.1. Taxonomy (NCBI): domain Eukaryota; kingdom Metazoa; phylum Chordata; class Mammalia; order Artiodactyla; family Ziphiidae; genus Mesoplodon; species Mesoplodon bidens. Next base: position 164,964 of record NW_027672190.1, on the reverse strand, counting down.
TTGTGATCACAATGCTCCATACGCTTGTCATCACAATACTCCAATACCATTATCATCACAATCCTCCATGAACCTTAGGATCACACTGCTTCATTTCCTTGTCATGATAATGCTCCATGCTCCTTGAAGTCAAAATGATCCATGACCTCTGTCATCACAATGTTCCAAAACATTGTGATCACAATGTCCCGTAAGACTTTTCATCACAATGCCCAAAGACGCTCGTCATCACAATTATCCATGGTCTTATCATCAAATTGCTCCATGACCTTTGTCATCACAATGCTCAATAAACTTGTCATCACAATGCTCCGTGACACTTGTCATCAGAATGCTCCTTGAACACTGTCATGAAAAGGACCCATGCCTTTTTCATCACAAATCTCCTTGCCTTTTTCATCACAATGCTCCATGCCATTGTCATCACAGTACTCCACAAGCTTGTCATCAGAATGCTCCATCACCCTTGTCATCACAATGCTCCATGACCCCTGCCCTCACAATGCTACATGCCCCTTGTCATTACAGTGCTCCATGACGCATGTCATCACAATTATCCATGGTTGTCTCTTCACAATGCTCCATGGTCATGCCATCACAACATTCCATGCCCTGTTCATCAAAATGATCCATGTCAATTGTCATCACAATTCTCCACGTCCTTGTCATCACAATGCTCCTGGAAACTTCTCATCACACTGTTACATGCTCTTGTCATCACAATTGTCCATGTACTTGTCATCACAATGCTCCATGACCCCTGTCATAGCAAGCTCCATGTGCTTGACATCACAAGGCTCCATTACCCCTGTCATAACAATGCTCCATAACACCTGCCATCACAATTTAGCACGGCCTTGTCATCACAAGGCTCCATGACCCTTGTCATAACAGTGCTCCAAGCACCCTGTAATCACAATGCTCCATGTCCTTGTCATCACAAAGTTCCATGACGCATGTCATGAGAATGCTCCATGGCCTTCTCATCACAATGTCCCATGCCCTTGTCAACACAATGCTCCAAAACCCATGTAATCACAATGTTCCATGCCCCTTTTCAGCTCAATGCTCCATGAAGCCTGTCATCAAAATGCACCATGCCCATCATCATAATGCTTCATACTATTGTCACCACAATAAAATCAAAATCCTCCATGACTTCTGTCATCACAATGCTCCAAACCCGTGTGATCACAATGTTCCATAACACTTGTCATCACAATGCCCAATGACGCTCATCATCACTATTATCCATGGTCTTATCATCACAATGCTCCATGACTTTTGTCATCCAATGCTCAATACAACTGTCATCCGAATGCTCCATGACACTTGTCGTCACTATGCTCCTTGAACCCTGTCATGACACGGCTCCATGCATTTTTCATCACAATGATCCATGCCCTTTCCATCACAATGCTCCAAGAACCCTGTAATCGCAATGCTCCATGCCCTTGTCATCACAAAGCTCCATGACACATGTCATCAGAATGCTCCACGGACTTCTCATCACAATGCTCCATGCCTTTGTCATTACGATGCTCCAAGACCCCTGTAATCACAATGCTCCATGCCCCGTTTCATCAGAATGCTCCATGACACTTGTCATCACAAGGCTCCGTGGACTTCTCAACACAATGCTCCAGGAACTGGTCATCACAATGCTCTATTCACTTGTCATCACAATGTTCCATTACCCCTCTCATCACAATACTCCATGAATATATTCAGCCCAATGCTCCATGACGTTCCCATTACAATGCTCCAAGACACCTGTCATCACAATGCTCCAGGACCATGGTCATCACAACGCTCGATGAACCCTGACAACACAATGATCCGGGACTCTTGTCATCAAAATGCTCCATGACACTTGGCATCACAATGATCGATGCCCCTGTCATCTCACTACTCCATGACCCCTATAATCACAATGCTTCGTGACGCTTGTCATCACAGTGCTCCATGCTTTTTTTCATCACAATGTTCCACACACTTATGATCACAATTTTCCATAACTCTTGTCATCACAATGCTCCATTATCTTTGTCATCACAATCCTCCATGACACTTGGTATCACAATGCTCCATGCCATTGTCATCACAATAGACCATGACATATGTCATCAAAATTATCCCTGACAACTCTCTTCACAATAATCCATGACATTTCATCACAATGCTCCATGCCCTTTTCATCACAATGCTCCTTCACCCATGTCATCACAAGGCGCCATGTGCTTGTCCTCACAGTGCTCCACAAGGTTGTCATCACAATGCTCCATAAGCATTGTCATCACAATGCTCCATGCACTTCTCATCAAAATACACTCTCACCACTGATATCACAATGTTCCATCACTAGTCATCACAACACTCCCTCACCCCTGTCATCACAATGTTCCATGACCCCTGCCATCACAATGCTACATGCCCTTATCATCACAATGCTACATGACCCCTGACATCACAATGTTCCATAAACCCTGTAATCAATATGCTCCGTAACCCATTTCATTACAATGCTCCATGACCCTTGACCTCACAATGTTCCATTAAAACTGTCATCAAATGATCCATGACAATTTTCATCAAATTGCTCCATGACCCTCTCATAACAATGCTCCCTGCCCATCTCATCACAATGCACCACGCCATTATCATCAAAATGCTCCATGACCTTTGTCATCACAAATTTCCATAACCCTTGGCATAACAATGCTCGATGCCCTTCTCATCACAATGCTCCATGACATTCTCATTACAATCCTCCATGACCCATGAATCACAGTGTTCCGTGCCCTTGTCATCACAAAGCTCCCTGCCCACTCTCATCACAATAATCTGTCAAATATTTCAGACTAATGATCCATGCCCCCTGACAATACAATGATCTCGGCCTCCTGTCATCAAAGTGCTCCATGACCCCTGTCATCACAGTGATCCTTTTCCTTGTCATCCCAATGCTCCATGACCCCTTTAATCCCAATGTTCCGTGATGCTTTTCATGACAGTGCTCCATGAAATTGTCATCACTATGCTCCATGGCTTTGTGATCAAAATGGTACATAACATTGTCATCAAAATGCTCCATGCTCATGTCATCAGAATCCTCCATGAACCTTGGGATCACATTGCTTCATGCCCTTGTCATCACAATGTTCCATGCTCCTTGAAATCAAAATCATCCTTGACCTCTGTCATCACAATGCTCCAAACCCTTGTGATCACAATGTTCCATAACACTTGTCATCACAACACTCCATGATGCCTGTCAGCAAAATAATCCATGCCCTTGTCATCATAATGCTCCATGAACTTTGTCATCACAATGCTCAATACACTTGTCATCACAATGCTCCCTGACACTTGTCATCATAATGCTCCATGCTCTTTTCAGCACCATGCTCCTTGCAATTGTCATCACAATACTTCACAAGCTTGTCATCAGAAAGCTCCATGACACTTGTCATCACAGTGCTCCATGACACGTGTCATCACAATGCTCCATGATACCTGTCATCACAATGCTCCACACAGCTTGTTATTATACTACTCAATGAAGCTCCTCATCACAGTCATCCATGGTATTCTAAACACAATGCTCCACGGTCTTGCCATCACAATGCTCCATGTCCTGTTCATCACAATGCTCCATATCCCTTGTCATCAAAATGCTCCATGACACTTCTCATCACACTGTTACATGCTCTTGTCATCACAATTCTCCATGCACTTGTTATCGCAATGCTCCATGACACCTGTCATAGCAAACTCCATCCGCTTTTCATCACAATGCTTCACGACATTCTCATCAAAATTCTCAATGGCCCTCGTCATCACAATGTTCCATGCTCTTGTCAACACAATACTCCATTACCATTGTCATCAAAATCCTCCATGACAATTGGCATCACAGTGATCCATGCCATTGTCATCCCAATGCACCATGATATATGTCGTCAAAATGCTCCCTGACCAATGTGTTCACAATAATCCATGAGCTTGTCATCACAATGTTCCATGCCCTTGTCATAAACATGTGCCATGCCCATGTCATCACAATAATCCATGAAACATGTCATACCAATGATCCATGCAGCTGTCATCGTAATGCTACATAACATTGTCATCACAATGCTCCATGACCTCTGTCATAACAATGCTCCGTGACTCCAGTCATCACAATGTTTCATGACCTTTGTCATCACAGTGGTCTATGCCCTCGTCATCACAAGACTCTGTGACTCTTGTCACCACAATTCTCCATGAAATTTCCATCACAAAGCTCTGTGAACCTGCTCATCACAATGCTCCATGCCTTTGTCAACACAATGCCCCATGACCCTTGTAATCAAAATGCTCCATGCGCTTGTCAGCACAATGTTCCATGATCCGTTTCACGACAATGCTCCATGCGCTTGTCTTCACAATGTTCCACAAATTTGTCATCACAATGCTCCATAAAACTCGTCATCACAATGCTCCATGCACACCTCATCAAAATGCTCTCTCACCACTGATATCACAATGTTTCATTACTAGTCATCACAATACACCGCCACCCCTGTCATCAAAATTTTCCATGACCCCTGTCATCACAATGCTTCATACACTTATCATCACAATGCTCCATGACCCCTGACATCACAATGTCCCATAACCAATCTCATCAAAATGCTCCATGACTCTTTTCATCACAATGCTCCATGACACCTGACATCACAATTTTCCATGAACCCTTTCATCAAAATGTTCCATGACGTTTTTCATCAAATTGCTCCATGAAACTGTCATTGCAATGCTCTCTGCCCTTCTCATCTCAAAGCACCACGCCCTTGTCAACAAAATGCTCCATGACCTTTGTTATCACAATGCACCATGCCATTGTCATCCCAATGCTCCATGAAAACTCTCATCACATTGCTCCATGCCCTTGTCATCAAAAAGATCCATGACACTTGTCATCACAATGCTCAATGCCCTTCTCATCACAATGCTCCATGACCTTGTGATTACAATCCTCCATGACCCATGTATCACAGTGTACCGTGTACTTGTCATCACAATGCTCCCTGCCCACTCTCATCGCAATAATCCATGAAACTTTTCACACCAGTGCTCCATGCCCTTGTCATCACAATGTTCCATTATACCTGTCATAACAATGCTCCATGACCCCTCCCATCACAATGGTCCATGGCCTTGTCATCACAAGGCTCCATGATTCTTGTCATCACAATGCTGCAAGACCCCGGTTATCACAATGCTCCATGCACTTGTCATCAAAAAGTTCCATGATGCATGTAGTCAGAATGCTCCATGGCCTTCTCATCACTATGCTCCATGCCCTAGTCATCACAATGCTCCAAGATCCCTCTAATCACAGTGCTCCTTGCCCCTTTTCATCTCTATTCTCCATGAACCCTCTAATCACAATGCACCATGCCCATCATCATAATGCTTCATGCTATTGTCATCACAATGAAATCAAAAGGCTCCATGACCTCTGTCATCACAATGTTCCAAACCCTTGTGATCACAATATTCCATAAAAATTGTCATTACAACGCCACATGACGCTCATCATCACAATTATCCATGGTCTTCTCATCACAATGCTCCATGAACTTTGTCATCACAATGCTCAATGCACTTGTTATCACAATGCTCCCTGACACTTGTCGTCAGTATGCTCCTTGAACCCTCTCATGACAAGCCTCCATGCCTTTTCCATCACAATGCTCCAAGACCCCTGTAATCACAATGATCCATGCTCTTGTCAGCACAATGCTCCATGACGCATGTCATCAGAATACTCCATGACATTCTCATCACAATGTTCCACGCCCTTGTCATAACAATGCTCCAAGACCCCTCTAATCATAATGCTCCATGCCACTTTTCATCAGAATGCTCCATGACACTTGTCATCACAAGGCTCCATGGTGTTCTCAACAAAATGTTCCAGGAAATTGTCATCACAGTGCTCCATTCCCTTGTTATCTCAATGCTCCATGAATATTTTCAGCCGAATGCTGCATGAATTTCTCATCACAATGCTCCTTCTTTGAAAACTGTCATCACAATGCCCCATGACCACAGTCATCAAAAAGCTCCATGACCCCTGACAACACAATGATCCGGGCCTCTTGTCATCAAAATGCTCCATGACCCTTGTCATCACAGTGATCCTTGTCCTTGTCATCCCAATGTTCCATGACCCATGTAATCACAATGCTCCGTGAGGCTTGTCATGACATTGCTCCATGAATTTTTCATCACTATGTTCCATGCCTTTGTGATCAAAATGGTACATGACATTGTCATCAAAATGCTCCATGCTCATGTCATCAGTATCCTCCATGAACCTTGGGATCACATTGCTTCATACTCTTGTCATCACAATGATCCCTGCTCCCTGAAATCAAAATCATCCATGACCTCTGTCATCACCATGCTCCAAACACTTGTCATCACAATGTTCCATAACACTTGTCATCACAATGATCCATGATGCCTGTCTTCACAATACTCCATGCCCTTGTAATCAAAATGCTCCATGACCTTGGTCATCACAATGCTCAATAAACTTCTCATCAAAATGATCCATGACACATCGTCAAAATGCTCCCTGAACCCTGTCATGAAAAGGATCCAAACCTTTTTCATCACAATGCTCCACACCCTTTTCATCACCTTGCTCCATGCAAGTGTCATCACAATAGTTCACAAGCTTGTCATCAGAATGCTCCATGACCCCTGACATCAGAATGCTCCATGACCCCTGTCATCACAATGCTCCCTGCCCCTTGTCATTACAGTGCTCCGGGACACTCGTCATCACAATTACCTATGGACTTCTCATCACAATTCTCCATGGTCTTGCCAGTAAAATGTTCCATGCCCTGGTCATCACAATGCTCCATGCCCTTGTCATCACAATACTCCATTACATTTGTCATCACAATCCTCTATGACACTTGGCATCAAAATGCTCCATGCCATTATCATCACAATGGACCATGACATATGTCATCACAATGCTCCCTGACACCTGTCTTCACAATACTCCATGAACTTGTCATCACAATGCTCCAGGCCCTTGTCATGACAATACTTCACAAGCTTTTCATCAGAATGCTCCATGAAACTTGTCATAACACTACTTCAGGATCCCTGTCATCACAATGTTCCAATACACCTGTCTTCACAATGCTCCATTCCCCTTGTCATTACAGTGCTCCATGACGCTCATCATCACAATTATCCATGGTCTTCTCATCACAATGTTCCAAGTTCTTGCCATCACAGTGCTCCATTCCCTGGTCATCACAATGCTACATGTCCCTTATCATCACAATTCTCCACGTCCTTTTCATCACAATGCACCATGACACCACTCATCACAATGTTACATGTTCTTGTCATCACAATTCTCCATGCACATGTCATCACAATGCACATGACGCCAGTCATAGCAAGCTCCAAGTGCTTTTCATCACATTACGTCAAGATATTGTCATCAAATTTCTCAATGGCCCTTGTCATGACAATGCTCCCTGGCCTTGACATCACAATGCTCCAAGCCCTTGTCATCACAATCCGCCATGACACCTAGCACCACAATGCTCCATGCAATTGTCATCACAATGGACCATGACATATGTCATCACAATGCTAACTGGCACATGTCTTTACAGTACTCCGTGACCTTTTCATCCACGAACCATGTAATCACAATGTTCCATGCCCTTGTCATCACAAAGCTCCATGATGCATGTCATCAGTATGCTCCATGGCTTCTCATTACAGTGCTCCATGCCCTTGTCATCACAATGCTCCAAGACCCATGAAATCACAATGCTACATGCCACTACCCATCTCAATGCTCCTTGAACCCTCTCATCACAATGCACCATGCCCATCATCATAATGCTTCATACTATTCTTATCACAATGAAATCAAAATGATCCCTGACCACTGACATCACAATGCTCCAAATCCTTCTGATCACAATGTTCCATAACACTTGTCATCACAACGTCCCATGATGTTAGTCATCACAATTATCCATGGTTTTCTCATCACAATGCTCCATGACCCTTGTCAGCACAATGTTCTTTGCCATTGTCAGCAAAATGCTACATGACCTTGTCATCACAATGCTCCATGCGCTTGTCATCACAATCCTCCATGAAGCTTGGGATCACATTGATTCATGCCTTTTTCATCACAATGCTCCATGCTCCTTGAAATCAAAATGATACATTACCTCTGTCATCACAATGCTCCAAACTCTTGTGATCAAAATGTTCCATAGCACTTGTCATCACAAGCTTCTTGATGCCTGTCATCCCAATAATCCATGCCCTTATCATCACAATGCTCCATTACCTTTGTCATCACAATGCTCAATACACTTGTCATCACAATGCTCCCTGCCCCTTGTCATCAGAATGCTCCTTGAACCCTGTTATGAAAAGACTCCATGCTTTTTTCATCACAATGCTCCACACACTTGTGATCACAATTTTCAATAACACTTGTCATCAGGACGATCCATGATGAATTTCTTCACAATAGTCCATGCCCTAGTCATCAAAATGCTCCATAACCCTTGTCACCACAATGCTCCAAGCCCTTGTCATCACAATACTCCATTCCCTAGTCATCACAATGCTCATGACCCTTGTGATCACAATGCTCCAAGCACTTGTCATCACAATGCTCCATTACCATTGTCATCACAATCCTCCATGACACTTGGCATCACAAAGCTCCATGCCATTGGCATCACAATGGACCATGACATATGTCATCACAATTCTGCCTGACACCTCTCTTCACAGTAATCCATGACCTTGTCATCACAATGCTCCATGCCCTTGTCAACACAATGCTCCAGGCCCCTGTCATCACAATGCTTCTTGCCTTTATCATCACAATGCTCCAGCACCCATGTCATCACAATGTGCCATGCACTTGTCACTACAATTCTCCGCAAGCTTGTCCTCACAATGCTCCATAAACATTGTCATTACATTTCTCCATGCACTTCTCATCAAAATACTCTCTCACCACTGATATCACAATGTTCCATCACTACTCATCACAATACTTCCTCACCCCTGTCATCACAATGTCCCATGACCCCTGCCATAACAATGCTACATGCCCTTATCCTCACAATGCTTCATGACCCCTGACATCACAATGTTCCATAAATCCTGTAATCAAAATGCTCCGTGATCCATTTCATCACAATGCTCCATTACCTTTGACCTCACAATGTTCCATTAAACCTGTCATCAAATGGTCTGGGACCCTTTTCATCAAATTGCTCCATGACCCTCTCATCGCAATGCTCCCTGCCCTTCTCATCACAATGCACCACACCCTTGTCATCAAAATGCTCCATGACCTTTGTCCTCGCTAATTTCCATGACCCTTGGCATAACAATGATCGATGCCCTTCTCATCACAATGCTCCATGACCTTCTCATTACAATCCTCCATGACCCATGAATCACAGTGTTCTATGCCATTGTCATCTCAATGCTCCCTGCAATCTCTCATCACAATAATCCGTCCAACTTTTCATACTAATGATACATGCCCCCTGACAACACAATGATCCCAGCCTCTTGTCATCAAAATGCTCCATGACACTTGTCAGCACAGTGATCCTTGTCCTTGTCTTCCCAATGTTCCATGACCCCTGTAATCACAATGTTCTGTGACGCTTGTCATGACAGTGTTCCATGAAATTGTCATCACAATGCTCCATGTATTTTTGATCAAAATGGTACATGACATTGTCATCAAAATGCTCCATGCTCATGTCATCAGAATCCTCCATTAACCTTGGGATCACATTGCTTCATGCCTTTGTCATCACAATGCTCCATGCTCCTTGAAATCAAAATCATCCATGACCTCTGTCATCACAATGCTCCAAACCCTTGTGATCACAATGTTCCATAACACTTGTCATCACAACACACCATGATGCCTGTCATCCCAATAATCCATGCCATTGTCATCACAATGCTCCATGATATTTGTCATCACAATTCTCAACACACTTGTCATCACAATGCTCCCTGACATTTGTCCTCAGAATGCTCCTTGAAGGCTGTCATGAAAAAGCCCCATGACATATTCATCACAATTCTCCATGCTCTTTTCATCTATATGCTCCATGCCATTGTCATCAAAATACAACACAAGCTTGTCATCGGAATGCTCCATGACACTTTTCATCACACTGCTCCATGACACGTGTCATCACAATGCTCCATGACAGGTGTCATCACAATGCTCCATACCCCTTGTCATTATAGTGCTCCATGACTCTCGTCATCACAATTATCCATGGTCTTCTCATCACAATGCTCCACGGTCTTGCCATCACAATGCTCCATGCCCTGGTCATCACAATGCTCCATGTCCGTTATCATTACAATTCTTTATGTCCTTGTCATCACAATACTCCATGACACTTCTCATCAAAATGTTACATGCTCTTTTCATCACAATTCTCCATGCACCTGTCATTGCAATGCTCCATGACACCTGTCATAGCAAGTACCATGCACTTTTCATCACAATGTTTCACGACATTCTCCTCAAAATTCTCAATGGCCGTTGTCATCATAATGCTCCATGTCCTTGTCATCACAATGCTCCATTACCATTGTCATCACAATCCTCCTTGACAATTAGCATCACAATGCTCCATGCCATGGTCATTACAATGGACCATGATATATGTCATTACAATGATCCCTGACACCTCTCTTCACAATAATCCATGATCTTGTCATCACAATGCTCTATGCCCTTGTCATCACAATGCGCCATGCCCACTGTCATTGCAGTAATTTATGAAACATGTCAGACCAATGCTCCATGAAGCAGTCATCACAATGTTTCATACCCTTTTCATCACAATGCCCCATGACCGGTGTCATCACAATGCTCCTTGACTCCAGTCATCAAAATGCTTCATGACCTTTTTCATCAGAGTGGTCAATGACCTCGTCATCACAAGACTCTGTGACTCTTGTCACCACAATGTTCCATGAAAATTTCAACACAATGCTCTGCGAACCTGGTCATCATAATGCTCCATGCCTTTGTCAGCACAATGCTCCATGACCCTTGTTCTCACAATGCTCCATGCGCTGGTCAGCACAATGTACCATGACACATGTCATTACAATGTGCCATGTCCTTGTCATTACAATGCTCCACAACCTTGTCATCAGAATGATCCATAAACCTTGTCATCAAAATGCTCCATGAACTTCTCATTAAAATTCTCTCTCACCACTGATATCACAATGTTTCGTTACTAGTCATCACAATACACCCCCACCCACGTCATCACAATGTTCCATGGCCACTGTCATCACAATGCTACCTGTCCTTATTATCACAATGCTCCATGACATGTGACATCACAATGTTTCATAATCCCTCTCATCAAAATGCTCCATGACCCTTTTCAACACAATGCTCCATGACACCTGACATCACAATTTTCCATAAACACTTTCAACAAAATTTTCCATGACCCTTTTCATCAAATTGCTCCATGACACTGTCATCGCAATGCTCCCTGCCCTTCTCATCACAATGCACCACGCCCTTGTCAACAAAATGCTCCATGACATTTGTCATCACAATGTTCCATGCCATTGTCATCTTAATGCTCCATGAACACTCTCAACACATTGCTCCATGCCCTTGCCTTCCAAAAGCTCCATGACGCTGGTCATCACAATGCTCGATGCTCTTCTCATCACAATGATCCATGCCCTTGTCATTATAATCCTCCTAGACCCATGTATCACAGTGTTCTGTGCCCTTGTCATCACAATGCTCCATGCCCACTCTCATCAAAATAATTCATGAATCATTTCAGACCAGTGATCCATGCCCTTGTCATCACAATGCTCCATTACCCCTGTCATAACAATGCTCCATGCCCCCTCCCATCACTACGATCAATGGCCTTTTCATCACAAGGCTCCGAGAACATTGTCATCACAATGCTCCAAGACCCTGTAATCACAATGCTCCATGCACTTGTCATCACAAAGCTCCATGACATGTATCATGAGAATGCTCCATGGTCTTCTCAACACAATGTCCCATGCCCTTGTCATCACAATGCTCCAAGACCCCTGTAATCACAATGTTCCATGCTCCTTTTCATCTCAAATCTCCATGAAACCTGTCATCACAATGCACGATGCCCGTCATCATAATGGTTCATGCTATTGTCATCACAATGAAATCAAAATGCTCCATGCCCTCTGTCATCACAATGCTCCAAAACCTTGTGATCACAATGTTCCATAACACTTGTCATCACAATGCCCCATGACGCTCGTCATCACAATTATCCATAATCTTCTCATCAGAATGCTCCGTGAACTTTGTCATCACAATGCTCAATGAACTTGTTATCAAAATGTTCCCTTAAATTTGTCGTCAGTATGCTCCTTTAACCATGTCATGACAAGGCTCCATGCCTTTTTCTTCACAATGATCCATGCCTTTTTCATCACAATGTTCAAAGACCCCTGTAATCAAATACTCCATGCTCTTGTCATCACAATGTTCCATGACGCATGTCATCAGAATGCTCCATGGCATTCTCATCACAATGCTCCCTGCCCTTGTCATCAAAATGCTCCAAGAACCCTGTAATCACAATGATCCATGCACTTTTCATCAGAATGCTCCATGACACTAGTTATCACAAGGTTCCATGGTCTTCTCAACACAAGGCTCCAGGAGCTTTTCATCATAAGGCTCCATTCCCTTGTCATCACAATGCTCCATGACCCCTGTCAACACAATACTCCATGAATATTTTCAGCCTAATGCTCCATGACTTTCTCATCACAATGCTGCATGAACCCTGTCATCACAATGCTCCATGACCACTGTCATCAGAACGCTCCATGACACATGACACAACAATGATCCAGGACTCTTGTCATCAATATGTTCCATGAAACCTGTCATTACCAAGATTCATGCCCTTGTCTTCCTAATGCTCCATGACCCCTGTAATCTCAATGCTCCATGACGCTTTTCATCACAGTGCTCCATCTCCCTTGTCATAACAAGGCTCCATGCTTTTGTCAGCAAAATGCTACATGAAATTGTCATCCCAATGCTCTATGTGCATGTCATCACAATCTTCCAAGGAACTTGGGATCACATTGTTTCATACTCCTGTCATCACAATGCTCCACGCTCCTTGAAATCAACATGATCCATGACCTCTGTCATCACAATGCTCCAAACCCTTGTGATCATAATGTTCCATAACACTTGTCATCACAGCTCTCCATGATGCCTGTCATCACAATACTCCATGCCCTTGTCATCACAATCCTCCATAAATTTGTCATCACTATGCTCAATACACTTGTCATCACAATGATCCATGACACTTATAGTCAAAATGCTCCTTGAGCCATGTCATGAAAAGGATCCATGCCTTTTTCATTACAATGCTCCATGCCCTTTTCATCATAATGCTCCATGCCATTGTCATCAAAATAGTTTACAAGCTTGTCATCAGAATGTTCCATGAATCCTGTCCTCAGAATGCTCCATGACCCCTGTCATAAAAATGCTCATAACACCTGTCATCATAATGCTCCATGTCCCTTGTCATTACAGTTCTCCGTGATGCTCGTCATCACAATTATCCATGGTGTTCTCATCACAATGCTCCACGGTATTGCCATCACAAAGCTCCATGCCCTGGTCATCACAATGCTCCATGTCCCTTTTCATCAGGATTCTCCACGTCCTTGTTATCACAATTCTCCATGCACTTGTCATCACAATGCTCCAAGACCCCTGTCATAGCAAGCTACATGAAATTGTCATCACAATGCTTCCCGAACTTCTCATAAAAATTCTCAATTGCCCTTGCAATCACAATGCTCCATGCCCTTGTCATCACCATGCTCCATGACCCTTGTCATCACAATGCTCCAACCCCTTGTCATCACAATACTCCATTACATTTGTCATCACAATCCTCCATGACACTTGGCATCACAATGGACCATGACATATGTCATCACAATGCTCTCTGACACCTGTCTTCACAATACTCCATGAACTTGTCATCACAATGATCAAGATCTTGTAATGACAATACTCCACAAGCTTTTCATCAGAATGCTCCATGACCCTTGTCATCACACTACTTCATGACCCCTGTCATCACAATTCTTCATGACACCTGTCCTCACAATGCTCCATTCCCTTTGTCATTACAGTGCTCCATGACGCTCATCATCACAATTATCCATGGTCTTCTCATCACAATGTTCCAAAGTCTTGCCATCACAATGCTCCATTCCCTGGTCATCACAATGCTACATGTCCCTTGTCATCACAATGCACCATGACACCTGTCATCACAATGTTACATGTTCTTGTCATCACAATTCTCCATGCATTTGTCATCAAAATGCTCCATGACCACTGTCATAGCAAGCTCCACGCGCTTGTCATCACAATGCTTCACGACCTTGCCATCGACATTCCCAGTGGCCCTTATCATGACAATGCTCCATGCCGTTGTCATCATAATGATCCCAGAACTTGTCATCACATTCCCCATGACACCTGGCCTCACAATGTTCCATGCAATTGTCATCACAATGGACCATGACATATATCATCACAATGCTAACTGATATCTGTGTTCACAATACTCCTTGACCTTGTCATCACAAGGCTCCATGCCCTTATCATCACAATACGACATGGACACTGTCATCACAATAATCATTGAAATTTGTCAGACCGATGTTTCATGCCCCTCTCATCACAATGCTCCATTCCCTTGTCATCACAATGCACCATGACCCCTGTCATCACAATGCTCCTTGACTCCAGTCATCACAATGCTTCATAAAATTTGTCATCACAATGGTCCATGCCCTCATCATCAGGAGGCTCTGTTAAATTTGTCACCACAATGCTCCATGAACTTTTCATCACAATGCTCCCTGGCACGTGTCATCAAAATGTTCCATGTTTTTGGAGTCACAATGCTCCATGACCCATGTCATCACAATGTGCCATGCACTTGTCCTCACAATGCTCCACAACCTTGTCATCACAATGCTCCATAAACCTTGTCATCACAATGCTCCATGCACTTCTCATCAAAATGCTGTCACCACTGATCTCACAATGTTCCATCACTAGTCATCACAGTACACCCTCACCCATGTCGTCACAATGTTCCATGACCCCTGTCATCACAATGTTACATGCCCTTATCATCACAATGCTCCATGACCCCTAACATCAATATGTTCCATAACCCCTGTCATCAAAATTCTCTATGACCCTTTTCATCACAATGATCCATAACCCCTGTCATCAAAATGCTCTATGACCCTTTTCATCACAATGATCCTTGACACCTTACATCACAATTTTCCCTAAACACTGTCTACAATATATTCCATGTCCCTTTTCTTCAAATTGCTCCATGATCATGTCATCACAATGATCCCTGCACTTCTCATCACAATGCACCACACACTTTTCATCAAAATGCTCCATAACATTTGTCATCACAAAACTCCATGAGACTTGGCATCAAAATGCTCCATGCCATTGTCATCACATTGCTCCATGAGCACTCTCAGCACATTGCTCAATGCCCTTGTCATCACAAAGCTCTATGACTCTTATCATCAAAATGCAGGATGCCCTTCTCATCACAATGCTCCATGCCCTTTTCACTACAATCCTCCATGACCCATGTATCACAGTGTTCTGTGCCCTTGTAATCACAATGCTCCATGCCCTCTCTCATCCCAATAAGACATGAAACTTTTCAGACCAATTCTAAATGCCCTTGTTATCACAAGGCTCCATTACCCCTCTCATAACAATGCTCCATGACCCCTCCAATTACAGTGTTCCACGGCCTTGTTATCTCAATGCTCCAAACCCCATTTAATCACAATGCTCTATGCCCTTGTCATCACAAATCTCCATGATGCCTGTCATCAGAATGCTCCATGGGCTTCTCATCACAATGCTCCCTGCTCTTGTCATCACAATTCTCCATGACACATTTAATCACAATGTTCCGTGCCACTCTTCATCTGAATGCTCCATGAACCCTGTCATCAAAATGCACCAGGCCCATTATCATAATGCTTCAGGCTTTTGTCATCACAATGAAATCAAAATGCTCCATGACCACTGTCATCACAATGCTCCAAAGCCTATTGACCACAATGTCCCTTAACACTTGTAATAACAATGCACAAGGATGCTTGTCATCAAAATTATCCATGGTCTTTTCAGCACAATGATCCATGACATTTGTCATCACAATGGTCAATACACTTGTCATCACAATGCTCCCTAACACTTGTCATAATATGCTCCTTGAACGCTGTCATGACAATGCTCCATGCCTTTTTCATCACAATGATCCATGCCTTTTTCATCACAATGCTCCAAGACCCTGGTAATCACAATACTCCATGCACTTATCATCACAAATCTCCCTGACGCATGTCATCAGATGTTCCATGGCCTTCTCATCACAATGCTCCATGCCCCTGTCATCCCATTGCTCCGTGACCCCTGAAACCACAATGTTCCGTGATGCTTGTCATCACAGTGTCCCGTGACCCTTGTCATCACAATGCTCCATATCTTTGTCAGCAAAATGCTACATGAACTTGTCATCACAATGCTCCATGCTCTTTGTCATCACAATGCACAATACACTTGTCATCACAATGCTCCCAGACACTTGTCCTCAGAATGCTCCGTGAATTCTGTCATGAAAGCATCAATGAATTTTTCATCACAATGCTCCATGCCCTTTTCATCACTATGCTCCATGCCATTGTCATCACAATACCCCACAAGATTGTCATCAGAATGCTCCATGACCCTTGTCATCACAATGCTCTGTGACCCCTGTCATCACAATGCCCCATGACACTGGTCAACACAATGTTTCATGTCCCTTGTCATTACAGTGCTCCATGACGCTCGTCAGCAAAATTATCCATGGCCTTCTCTTAACAATGCTCCTCGGTCTTGCCATCACAATGCTCCTTGCCCTGGTCATCACAATTCGCCATGTCCCATGTCAGCACAAATCTCCAAGTCATTGTCATCACAATGCACCATGACACTTCTCATCACAATGTTACATGATCTTGTCATCACAATTCTCCATGCACTTGTCAACACAATGCTCCGTCACCCCTGTCATAGAAAGCTCCATGTGCTTGTCATCACAATGCTTCATGATCTTGTCATTAAAATTCTCAATGGCCCTTGTCATGACAATGCTGTATGCCCTTGTCATCACAATGCTCCAAGCCCTTGTCATCAAAATGCTCTGTTATCTTTGCCATCACAAACCTCCATGACACTTGGCATCACAATGCTCCATGTCATTGTCATCACAATGGACCGTGACACTTGTCATCACAATGCTCCATGCCTTTGTCAGCACCATGCTCCATGACCCATGTCATCACAATGCTCAATGCACTTATCATCAAATTGTTCTCTCACCACTGATATCACAATGTTCCATCACTAGTCATCACAATACACCCTCACCCCTGCCATCGCAATGTTCCATGACAGCTGTCATTACAATGCTACATTCCCATATTATCACAATGCTCCCTGACCCCTGACATCACAATGTTACATAACCACTATCATCAAAACGCTCTTTGACCCTTTTCATCACAAGGCTTCATAACCCCTGACATCACAATGTTCCATAGCAAATGTCACCAAAATGTTCCATCTTCCTATTCATCAAATTGCTCCATGGCCCTGTCATCACAATTCTCCCTGCCCTTCTCATCTCAACGAACCACACCCTTTTCATTAAAATGCTCCATGACATATGTCATCACAAAGCTCCATGACCCTTGTAATCACAATATTCCATGCCATTGTCATCACATTGCTCCATGAAAACACTCAGCACATTACTCCATGCCCTTGTCATCACAAAGCACAATGACGCTTGTCACCACAATGCTTGAGGCTCTTCTCATAACAATGTTCCATGCCCTTGTCATTACAATCCTCCATGACCCATTTATCACAGTGTCCCTTGCCCTTGTCATCACAATGCTCCATTACCCCTGTCATAACAATGCTCCATGACCCCTGCCATCACAATGTTCCACGGCCATGTCATCACAATGCTCCAAGACCCCTGTAATCACAAGTATCCATGCCCTTGTCATGACAATGATCCATGGCGCATGTCATCAGAATGGTCCATGGCCTTCTCATCACAATGCTCCAAGAACAATGTAATCACAATGCTCCATGCCCCTTATCATCTCAATGCTCCATGAACCCTGTCATCAAAATGCACCCTGCCCATCATCATAATGCTTCATGCTATTGTCATCACAATGAAATCAAAATGCTCCATGACCTCTGTCTTCACAATGCTCCAAACCCTTGTGATCACAATTTTCCATAACACTTGTGATCACAACGCCCTATGACACTCGTCATCACAATTATCCATGGTCTTCTCTTCACAATGTTCCATGACCATTTTCATCACAGTTCTCAATACACTTGTCATCACAATGCTCCCTGACACTTGTCGTCAGTATGCTCCTTGAAACTTGCCCCGAAAAGGCCCCATGCCTTTTTCATCACAATAATACATACACTTTCCATCACAATGCTCCAAGACCCCTGTAATCAAAATTCTCCATGCCCTTGTCATCACAAACCCCATGACCCATGTCATCAGACTGCTCCATGGCCTTCTCATCACAATGCTCCATGCGTTGTCATCCCAATGCTCCATGACCCATGTAATCACAATGCTCCGTGACGCTTGTCATCACAGGGCTCCATGACCTATTTCATCAAAATGCTCCATGCCTTTTTCAGAAACATGCTACATGACCTTGTCATCACAATGCTCCATGTGCTTGTCATCACAATTCTCCATTACCATTGTAATCAAAATCCTCCATGAACATTGGGATCACATTGCTTCATGCACTTGTCATCACAATGCTCCTTGCTCCTTGAAATCAAAATGATCCATGACCTCTCTCCTCACAATGCTCAGTACCCTTGTGATCACAAAGTTCCATAACCCTTGTGATCACAAAGTTCCATAACACTTGTCATCACACTGCTACATGATGCCTGTCATCACAATACTCCACTCCCTTGTCATCACAATGCTCCATGACCTTTGTCATCACAATGGTCAATACTCTTTTCATCACAATCCTCCCTGACACTTGTCATCAGAATGCTCCTTGAACCCTGTAATGACAAGGCTCCATGCCATTTTCATCACAATGCTCCATGCCCTTTTCCTCACAATGCTGCATTCCATTGTCATCACAATTCTCCACAAGCTTGTCATCAGAATGCTCCATGACCCTTGTCATCACAATGTTCCATGATACCTGTCATTACAGTGCTCCATGACGCTCGTCATCACAATTATTCATGGGCTTCTCATCACAATGCTCCATGACCCATGTCATCACAATTCTCCATTACCCCTGTTATCACAACGCTCCATGATGCCTGTTATCACAATAATCCATGCCCTTGTCATCAGAATGCTCCAAGACACCTGTAATCACAATGGTCCATGCCACTTTTCATCAGAATGCTCCATGAAACTTGTCATCAAAAGGCTCCCTGGTCTTCTCTTCTAAATGTTCCAGGACATTGTCATCACTATGCTCCATTTCCTTCTCATCACAATGCTCCATGACCACTGTCATTACAATACTCCATGAACATGTTCAGCCCTATGATTCATGACCTTCTCATCAAAATGCTCCATGAGGCTGTCATCACAATGATCCATGACCACTGTCATCACAACGCTCCATGACCCCTGACAACAAAATGATCCTGGACTCTTCTCATCAAAATGCTCCATGACACTTTTCATCAAAATGATCCATGCGCTTGTCATCCCAATGTTCCATGACCTCTGTAATCACAATGCTCCTTGATGCTTGTCATCACAGTGCACCATGACCCTTGTCATCACAATGCTCCATGCCTTTGTCAGCAAAATGCTCCATGACTATGTCAACAAAATGCTCCATGAGCTTATCATCACAATCCTCCATGAAACTTGGGATCACATTGCTTCATGCCCTCTTTCATCACAATGCTCCAAACCCTTGAGATCACAATGTTCCATAACAGTTGTCATCACAATGCCCCATGACGGTTGTCATCACAATTAAACATGGTCTTCTCATCACAATGCTCCATGACCTTTTTCATCACAATGTTCAATACACTTGTCATCACAATGCTCCCTGACACTTTTCGTCAGTATGCTTCTTGAACACTTGCATGACAAAGCTCCATGCCTTTTTCATCACAATGATACATGCCCTTTTCATCACAATGCTCCAAGCCCCCTGTAATCAAAATGCTCCATGCCCTTGTCATCACCAAGCTCCATGACACATGCCATTAGAATGCTCCATGGCCTTATCATCACAATGTTCCATGCCCTTGTAATCAAAATGCTCCAAGAACCCTGTAATCACAATGATCCATGCCCCTTTTCATGAGAATGTTCCATGAGACTTGTCATCACAAGGCTCCATGGTCTTCTCATCAAAATGCTCCAGGACCTTGTCATCACAATGCTCCATTCCCTTGTCATCACAATGCTCCATGAAAATGTTCAGCCCAATGATCCATGAAATTCTCATCACAATGCTCCATTACCCTTGTCATCACAATGCTCCATGACCCTAGACAACACAATCATCCCAGACTCTTGGCATCAAAAACCTCCATGTCCCTTGTCATCCCAATGATCCATGCCCTTTTCATCCCAATGCTCCGTGACCTCTGTAATCACAATGCTCCGTGAGCTTGTCATCACAGTGCTCCATGACGCTTGTCATCAAAATGCTCCATGCGTTTGTCACAAAAGTGCTACATGACCGTGTCATCACAATACTCCATGTGCTTGTCATCACAATACTCCATTTCCATTGTCATCAAAATCCTCCATGACCCTTGGGATCAAAATGCTACATGCCCTTTTCATCAAAATGCTCCATTATCCTTGAAATCAAAATGATCCATGAAATCTGTCATCACCATGCTCCAAACCCTTGTGATCACAATGTTCCATAACACTTGACATCACAATACTCCAGGATGCCTGCCATCACAATGCTCCATGACCTTTGTCATCACAATGCTCAATACACTTGTCATCTCAATGCTCCCTGACACTTGTCGTCACAAAGCTCCTTGAACCCTGTCATGAAAAGGCTCCATGCCTTTTTCATGACAATGCTCCATGCCCTTTCCATCACAATGCTCCATGCCATTGTCATCACAAAACTCCACAAGCTTGTCATCAGAATGCTCCAAGACCCTTGTCATCACAATTCTCCATGACACTTGTCATCACTATGTTCCAAGACAACTGTCATCACAATGCTCCATTCCCCTTGTCATTACAGTGCTCCATGAGGTTTGTCATCACAATTATCCATGGTCTTCTTATCACAATACTCCACGGTCTTGCGATCACAATGCTCCATGCAATGGTCATCACAATGCTCCATGTCCCTTTTCCTCACAATTCTCCCCGTCCTTGTCATCACAATGCTCCATGACACTTTTCATAACAATGTTACATGCTCTTGACATCACAATTCTCCATGCACTTGTCATCACAATTCTCCATCACCCCTGTCATAGAAAGCTCCATGCGCTTGTCATCACAATGCTTCATGACATTGTCATCAAAATTCTCAAAGGCCTTTGTCATCAGAATGCTCCATGCCCTTGTCATCACAATGCTCCAAGCCCTTGTCATCACAATACCCCATTACATTTGTCATCATAATCCTCCGTGAAACTTGGCATCACAATGCTCCATGCCATTGCCATCACAAAGGACCATGACATATCTCCTCACAATGTTCCATGCCCTTTTCATCACAATGCACCATGCCCCTTGTCATCCCAATAATCCATGAAACTTGTCAGACCTATGTTCCATGCCCCTGTCATCAAAATGTTCCATGCCCTTGTCATCACAATGCTCCTTGACTCCAGTCATCACCATGCTTCATGACATTTGTCATCACAATGCTCCATGCCCTTGTCATCACAAGGCTCTGTGACCTTTGTCACCACAATGCTCCATGAACTTTTCATCACAATGCCCTGTGACCATTGTAATCACAATGCTCCGTGCCTTTGTCAGCACAATGCTCCGAGTTCCTTGTCATCACAATACTCCATGCGATGATCACCGCATTGATCCATGACCTTGTCATCACAATGCGCCATGCGCTTGTCATCACAGGGCTCCACTACCTTTTCAACACCATGCTCAATAAACTTTGTCTTCTCAATGCTCCATGCACTTCTTATCAAAATGCTCTCTCACCACTGATATCACAATGTTCCTTCACTAGTCATCACAATACTCCCTCACCTCTGTCATCACTATGTTCCATGACCCCAGTCAACACAATGCTACATGCGTTATCATCACAATGCTCCATGACCCCTGACATCACAATGTTCCATAACAACTCTCATCAAAATGTTCCATGACACTTTTCATCAAATTGCTCCATGACCCTGCCGTCACAATGCTCCCTGCCCTTCTCCTTACAATGCACCACACCCTTCTCATCAAAATGCTCCATGACACTCTCATCACAAAGCTCCATGACCCTTGGCATCACAGTTCTCCATGCCATTGTCCTCACAATGCTCCATGAAATCTCTCATCACATTGCTCCATGCCCTTGTCATTCCGAAGTTCCATGACACTTGTCATCACAATGTTCGATGCACTTCTCATCACATAGCTCCATGCCCTTGTCATTACAATCCTCCATAAACCATGCATCAGTGTTCCTTTCCCTTGTGATCACAATGCTCCATGCCCACCCTCATCACAATAATCCATGAACTTGTTCAGACCAATGCTCCATGCCCTTGTCATCACAATGCTCCTTTACCCCTGTCATAACAATGCTCCATGACCACTGATATCACAATGTTCTAAGGCCTTATCATCACAAAACTCCATGACGCATGTCATCAGAATGCTCCATGGACTTCTCATCACAATGCTCCATGCCCTTTTCATCACAATGCTCCAAGACCACTGTAAGAACAATGTTCCATGCCACTTTTCATCTCAATGCTGCATGAACCATGTCATCACAATGCACCATGCCCATCATCATAATGCTTCATGCTATGTCATCACAATGAAATCAGAATGCTCCATGACTTCTGTCATCACAATGCTCCAAACCTTTGTGATCAAAATGTTCCATAACACTTTTCATCACAACGTCCCATGATGCTCGTCATCACAATTATCCATGGCCTTCTCATCACAATGCTCCATGTCCTTTGTTATCACAATGCTCAATACACTTGTCATCACAATGCTCCCTGACAATTGTCATCAGTATGCTCCTTGAACCCTGTCACGACAAGGCTCCATGCCTTTTTCATCACAATGATACGAGCCCTTTTCATCACAATGCTCCAAGACCACTGAAATCACAATGCTCCATTCACTTGTCATCACAAAGCTCCAAGACGCATGTCATCAGAATGCTCCATGGTCTTCTCATCAAAATGTTCGAGGCCCTTGACATCACAATGCTCCAAGACCCCTGTAATCACCATGGTCCATGCCGCTTTTCATCAGAATTCTCCAGGACACTTGTCATCTCAAGGCTCCATGGTCTTCTCATCAAAATGGTACAGGACCTTGTCATCACAATGCTCCAGTTCGTTGTCATCACTATACTCCATGATAGCTGTCATCACAATAGTCCATGAACATGTTCAGCACTATGTTCCGTGACCTTCTCATCACAATGCTCCATTACCCCTCTCATCACAATGCTCCATGACCAGAGTCATAACAATGCTCCATGACCCCTGACAGCACAATGATCCGGGACTCGTCTCATCAAAATGCTCCATGACACTTGTCATCACAATGACCCATGCCCTTGTCATCCCAATGCTCCATGACCCCTGTAATCACAATTCTCCGTAACGCTAGCCATCACAGTGCTCCATGCCCCTTGTCATCAAAATACTCCATGCCTTTGTCAGCAAAATGCTACATGACCTTTTCATCACAATGCTCCATGTGCTTGTCATCACAATCCTCCATTACCCTTGTCATCACAATCCTCCATGAACCTTGGGATTCCATTGCTTCATCCCAATGTCATCACAATGCTCCATGCTCCTTGAAATCAAACTGCTCCATGCACTCTAACATCACAATGCTCCAAACCCTTGTGATCACAATGTTCCATAACACTTGTCATCACAATGCTCCATGAAGCCTGTCATCACAATACTCAATGTCCTTGTCATCACAATGCTCCATGAACTTTGTCATCACAATGCTCAAAACACTTGTCATCACAATGCTCCCTGACACTTGTCATCAAAATGCTCCTTGAACATTGTCATGGAAAGGCTCCATGCCTTTTTTTATCATAATGCTCCATGTACTTTTCATCACAATGCTCCATGCCATTGTCAGCACAATACTCCACAAGCTTGTCATCAGAATGCACCATGACCCTTGGCATCACAAAGCTCCATGACCTCTGTCATCACAATGCTCCATGACACCTGTCATCAAAATGCTCCATGCCCCTTGTCTTTACAGTGCTCCATGACGCTCCTCATCACAATTATCCATGATCTTCTCATCACAATGCTCCACTGTCTTGCCATCACAATGTTCCATGCCCTGGTCATCACAATGCTCCATGTCCCTTGTCATCTTAGTTCTCCAGGTCCTTGTCATCACAATGCTCCATGACACTTCTCATCACAACGTTACATGCTCTTGTCATCATATTTCTTCATTCACTTGTCAGCGCAGTGCTCCATGACCACTGTCAAAGGAACCTCCATGCGCTTGTCATGACAATGCTTCTCGACCTTGTCATCCAAATTCTCAGTGGCCCTTTTCATCACAATTCACCATGCCCTTGTCATCTCAATGCTCTATGACCCTTGTCATCACAATGCTCCAAGCACTTGTCATCACAATGATCCATTATTTTTTTAAACACAATACTCCATGACATTTGGCATCACAATGCTCCACGTCATTGTCATCAAAAAGGACCATGATATATGTCATCACAATGCTCCCTGACACCTGTCTTTACAAACTCCTAGACCTTGTCATCACAATGCTCCTTGCCCTTGTCATCACAATGTGCCATGCCCATTGTCATCCCAATAATCCATGAAACTTGTCAGAACTATGCTCCATGCCCCTGTGATCACAATGCTCCTTTCCCTTGTCATCACAATGCTCCATGTCCCCTGTCATCACAATGCTCCGTGACTCCAGTCATCACAATGCTTCGTGATATTTGTCACCACGAAATCCATGAACTTTTCATCACAATGCTCTTTGACCCTTGTCATCACAATGCTCCATGCACTTGTTAGCACAATGCTCCATGACCCATGTCATCACAATGTGCCATGCTCTTGTCATCACAATGCTCCACAACTTTGTCATCACAATGCTCCATAAACCTTGTCATCACAATGCTCCATGCACTTCTCATCAAAATGCTCTCTCACCAATGATATCACAATGTTCCATCACTAGTCTTCACAATTCTCCCTCACCCCTGTCATCACTATGTTCCATGACCCCTCTCATCACGATGTTACCTACCCTTATCATCACAATGCTCCATGACCCCTGACATCACAATGTTCCATAACCCCTGTCTTCAATATGTTCCTTGACCCTTTTCTTCAAATTGCTCCATGAACCTGTCATCACAATGCCCCCTGCCTTGCTCATCACAATGCACCATGCCCTTCTCATCAAAATGCTCCATAACATTTGTCATCACTTAGCTACATGACCCTTGGTATCACAATGCTCCATGCTTTTGTCATCATAATTCTCCATGAACCCTATCATCACATTGCTCCATGCCATTGTCTTCACATAGTTCCATGACGCTTGTCATCACAATGCTCGATGCCCTTCTCATCACAACATTCCATGACCTTGTCATTACAATCCTCCATGACACATGTATGAGAGTGTTCCGTACCCTTTTCCTCACATGGCTCCATGACCCTTGTCATAACAATGCTCCAAGACCCACAGTGACAGTAATCAATGAGAAAGTTCCCATGTGTTAGTTCTCATAATGATAGTTCTTGTAAGAGTGCTTATGTTGGCAGTGCTAGTGGTGACAGTGTTCTTGGTGACAGTGCTCATGGTGGCAGTGCCCATGGTGGGACTACCGATGGTGACACTCTCCATGGTGACAGTGCACATGGTCATGGTGCATCTGGTGGTAATGCAATATAGTGACAGTCCTCATTGTGAGATTGCTCATGGTGATAGTGCCCATGGTGTGTTCCCATGGTTACAGTGCTCACGGTGACAGTGCCCATGGTGACAGTGAACACTGTGAGACTGACCTTTGTGGTTGGGCCCTTGGTGATACTTCTTATCATGATAGTGCTCAAGGTACCAGTTTCATGTTAATAGTGCTCATGGTAGCATTGCCCACAATGAGAGTGCCAAGGGTGTGAATACAGACTTTGACAGTGCCCATGGTGACTTTTCACTCTGTGACAGTGCCCTTGGGGACAGTGAGCACGGTGAGATTTCTCAAGGTGATAGTGCCCATTGTATCAGTTTTCATAGTGACAAGATCCATGGCGTCAGTGCCCATCATGGCATTGCTCACAGTAATAGTTCTCACGATGAGAGTGTCCATGGTGATATTACCCACGGTTACAGTAATCAGTGATAAAATGCTCATGGTGACAGTGCCCATGGCGATAGTGCCCATGGTGAGAGTCTGCACATTGATAGTGCCCATGGTGGCAGTTCCTATTGTGAAAGTGCTCCTGATGACATTGTCCATGTTGGTAGTTACCATGGTGACAGTGCTCATGGTGATAGTAACCATGGTAACAGTGCACATGGTGGACGTGTCCATGGTGACAGTGCCCATGATGACAGTACTCATGGTGATAGTTCTCATGTTGAAAGTGCCCATGGTGACATTTCACATGGTGGCAGTGAAAAATGGTAACAGTGCCCATGTTGACCCTTCTCATTGTGACAGTGCTCATGGTGAAATCCCATGCAGACAGTACTAACGGTGACAGTTCTCATGGGTGCAGTGCCCATGGTGACAGTGCTCACAGTGATAATGCCCATGGTCGCAGTGCCCATGGTGACACTGCCCATGATGACAGTTCCTATGGGGACAGTGCCCATGGCACCATTGCTTATGGTGACAGTGCTCATGGTAACAGTGCCCATGGTGTCAGTGACCACGGTGAGAGTGCTCACAGTGAAAGTGCCCATGGTGAGAGAGCTCATGGTGCCAGTCCGCATTGTGCCAGTACCCATGGCGACAGTGCTCATGGAGACAGTGAGCACCGTGAGAGTGCTCACGGTGATAGAGCTCATGGTAATAATGAAAATGGTGATAGTGCAAATGTTGACAATACCCATGGTGACAGTACTAATGTTGAAAATACCCATGGTGGCAGTTCTCATAGCGACAGTTCTCATGGTGACAGTGCTCATAATAGCAGTGCCTAAGGTGGTGACAGTGCTAATGGTGACACTGCTCTTGGTGGCAGTTCCCATGGGGACAGTACTGATGGTGACACTGTGCCTAGTTACACTGCCCATGGTAACCGTGCTCACGTTGATAGTGCACATCGTGACAGTGCCCATGGTGGTAGTTCACCTGGTGACAGTGCTAAATAGTGACAGTGCACATGCTGACAGTGTTCATGGTGATAATGCCCATGGTGACAGTGCACAGGGTGATAATGGGCACTATTACAGTGTTCATGGTGACAGAACCCAAAGTGGCAGTGTCTATGGTGACAGTGCTCACAATGACAGTGCCCATGCTGACAGTGCCGACAGTAACAGTGCCCATGGTGACACTTCTCACGGTGACAGTGCCCATGGGGACAGTTAGCATGGTGAGATTTCTCACGGTGATAGTGCCTGTTGTTACAGTGCTCACAGTGACAATGCCCATTGTGCCAGTGTCCACAGAGACATTCCGCACGGTCATATTTTGCACGGTGATAGTGCCTATGGTGATATTACCCATGGTGACACTGCACATGGTTGCAGTGCAAAATGATGACAGTGCCCATGGTGACATTGCTCATGGTGACTTTGCTTACTGTGATAATCCTTACGCTGAAAGTGCCCATGATGACACTGCACATAGTGTCATTGTTCATGGTAACAGTGTTCACGGTGATAGTTCCAATGGTGAGAGTGGACATGGTGACAGTGCCCATAGTCACAATTCTCATGGTGTAGTGCTCATAGTGACACTGCCCATGGTGAAGTTATGCAGGGTGACAGTAATCAAGGTGACAGTGCTCATGGTGATAGTGCCCATGGTGACAGTGTCAATGTTCCCAATTCTCACAGTGATAATGGCTATGGTGAGAGTACCTAGGGTGACAATGCCCATGGTGACAGTGCCCAAGGGGCCATGCCCATGGTGACAGTGCTCATCGTGACAGTGCTCACATTGGCAGTGCCACTAATAAACGTGCTCATTGTGGCAGTGCTCATGGTGTCAATGCTCATGGTGACAGTGCCCATGTTTTCAGTGTTTATTGTGATAGATGTCACGGTGTCAGTACCCACAAGGACAATGCCCATGCTGACAAAGCCCATGGTGATACTTCCCATTGTAAAAGTGCCCATGGTGACAGCGCCCATTGAGACAAGTCCCATGGTGACACTGCTCATGGTGACAGTGCCATTGGTGAGAGTGCCAAGAGTGACAGTGCTCATGGTGAAACTGCCCATGGACACATTGTCTATGGTGATAGTGCTCATGGTGACAACCACACGGTGACAGTGCCAATGGTGATAGTCCCAGTGGTGACAGATCTTATGTTGAATGTGACCATGGTGAGATTTCTCATGGTGACAGTGCCTATGGTGAAAATTCTCATAGTGACAGTGCTCATGGTAACAGTGCTCATGGTGATATTACCCATGGTGACAGTACTCATGGTAAAAGTGCCCATGGTGACACTGCACATTGTGGCCATGCAAAATGGTGACAGTGCCCATGGTGATATTGATCATGATGACATTGTGTGCGGTGAGAGTCCTTACGGTGATAGTGTGTATGGTGAAACTGCACACAGTTACAGTGCTCATGGTGACAGTGTTCATAGTGAGAGTGCCGATGGTGAATGTGTCCATGGTGACAGTGTCCATAGTCACAATTCACATGGTGTAGTGCTCACGGTGACAGTGCCCATGGGGAAAAAACAGAGTGTGACAGTATTCATGGGGACATTGCTCATGGTGATAGTGCCCATAGTGAAAGTGACCATGTTCACAGCTCTCACGGTGATAGTGCCCATGGTGACAATACCCAGGGTGACAGAGCACATGGTAAAAGTGTTCACGCTGACAGTGCCCATGGTGACATTACCTAAGGTGAAAATTCCCATGCTGAGAGTGCTCATGGTAACAGTGCCCATGGTGACAAAACCCAGGGTGTCCTGCCTATGTTGACAGTGATCATGGTGACATTGCTCATATGGACAGTGCTATAAGTGACAGTGCTCATTGTGGCAGTGCTCATGGTGACTGTACCCATGGTTACAGTGTTTATGGTGATCGATGTCACGGTGGCTGTGCCGATGGGGACAGTGCCCACAATGACAAAGCCCATTTTGATACTTCCCATTGTGACAGTGCCCACAGTGACAGAGCAAATGGTGTCAGTGCCCGAGATAAGAGTGCCCATGGTGAGAGTGATAACAGTGACTGTGCCCATGGTGACAGCACCCAGTGTGACAACGCCCATTGTGACAGTGCTCATGGTGGCCATGCCGATGCTGACAGTGCCGATGGTGATAGTGCCAATAGTGAGACTGCTCATGGTGAAACTGCCAATGGAGATACTGCCCATGGTGATAGTGCTCAACGTGACAACCCCTCGGAGGCAGTGCCAATGGTGAGAGTTCTCGTGGTGACAGTTCTCACTGTGAAAGTGACCCTGTTGAAATTGCTCATGGTGACAGTATGCATGGTGACAGTGCTTAAGGTGATACTCTCCATTTTGACAGTGCCCATGGTGACTGTTCTCATGGTGACAGTGCCTATGGTGATAATGCTCTTAGTGACAGTGCTCACGGTGACAGTGCCCACGGTAGACAGTGACCACGGTGACTGTTCTCACTGTGATAGTGCCCATGGTGACAGTGTTCACGGTGACACTCTGCATTGAGGTTGTGTCCGTGGTGACAGTGTTCAGGGTGATAGTGCTCACAGTGATATTACTCACGTTGACAGTGCCCAAGGTCACAATACCGACGGTGACAGTAATCATGGTGAAAGTGCCCATGGTGGCAGCTCTCATAGTGACAGTTCTTGTGACAGTGCTCTTGTTGGCAGTGACTATGGTGAGACTACCGATGGTGACACTGCCCATGGTGACAGTGCACATGGTCATGCTGCATCTGGTGGCAGTGCAAAATAGTGACAGTGCCCATGGTGATATTGCTCATGGTGATAGTGCCCATGGTGAGAGTGCCCATGTTTACAGTGCTCATGTTTACAGTGCCCATGCTGACAGTGCCCCTGGTGACAGTGCAGACCGTGAGAGTGCTCATGGTGGCCATGCCCATGGTGACAGTTCTTATCATGATAATGCTCACGGTAGCAGTGTTCATGGTAATAGTGCTCACGGTGGCAGAGCCCACAATGAGAGTGCCAAACGGGAGAATACTGACTGTGACAGTCCACATGGTGACATTTCTCTCTGTGACAGTGCCCTTGGGGACAGTTAGCATGGTGAGCTTTCTCATGATAAGATCTGTCACCATGGGCACGTCCACCAAGCGCACTCTCACGGTGTGCACTGTCACCAGGGGCACTGTCACTATGGGCACTGTCACCATGAGCATTGTAACCGTGGGCCCTTTACCATGGGCATTATAACTATGAGCAATATCACCATGGGCACTGTCACTATTTTGCACTGCCACCAGATGCACCATGACTATGTGCACTGTCACCATGGGCAGTGTCACCATCGGTAGTCTCACCATGGACACTACCACCATGAGCACTGTCACCCACAGCACTGTCACCACGAGCACTGCCACCATGAGCACTTTCACCATGATTACTGTCACTTTGGGCACTGTCAACTTGAGTACTATCACCGTGAACACTATCACCCTGAGCACTGTCACCACGGGCACAGTCTCAATGCGGACCGTCACCATGAAGAGTCACAATGGACACTATCACGGTGAGAACAGTCAACGTGGTTACTGGCACCAAGGGCACTGTCACTGTGAGCACTGTCAATAAGAGCATTATCACCATAGGCACTGTCACCGTGAGAACAGTCACCATGTGCAGTGTTAACATGGAGACTATCACCTTGAACACTGTCACTATGAGCAGTGTCACCATGAGCAATTACAACAGGGTCACTTTCACCGTTAGAACTGTCATCACCGGTACTGTCACTATTGGCACTGCCTCCGAAGGGTTGTCACGATGAGCACTATCACCATGGGCATTGTCTCCATGGGCAGTTTCACCATGAGCACCCTCACTATTGGCACTATCACCATTGGAACTGTCAACATCGGCACGGTCACTGTGAGCACTCTCACAATGGGTGCTGTCACACTGGTCGCTGTCACCATAGGCACAGTCACCATTGGCAGTTTCACCATGGACACCGTGATCTTGGGCAATGTCACCATGGGCTCTGTCACCGGGGCACTCTCACAATTGGAAATATCATTATGGGCTATGTCAGCCTGAGCACTGTCACCGTGGGCCATGCAACCCTGACATCTATCACCATAAGCTCTGTAAACATGGGCACTAACACCATGGGCACTGTCACCATGAGCACTACACCATGAGAATTGTGACTATGGGCACTGTCACCATGGGCACATTCACCATCGGCACTCTAGCCGTGAACACCGTCACCATGAGCACTGTCACTGTCTGCAGTTTCACCATACACACGATCACTGTAAGTACTACCACCATAAGCAATGTCAACATGAGCAATATCACCATGGACACTGTCACCATTTTGCACTGCAACCATGTGCAGTGTCACCATGGGCACTTTTACCATGAGTACTGTCACCATGGGTAATATCACCATGGGCACAGTCATTGTGAGCACTGTTACTATGATAATTTTCACCATAGGCACTGTCACCGTGAGAACAGTCACCATGGGCACTGTCAACATGGAGACCATCACCTTGAGCAAAGTCACCATGAGCACTGTCACCATGAGAAATGTCACCATGGTTTCATTCAACATAAGAACTGTCACCACGGGGACTATTACCATTGGCACTGTCTCCATGGGGTTGTCACCATGAACACTATCACCATGGGCAATGTCACAGAGGTGTTGTCACCATGAGCACTATCACCATGGGAAACGCCTCCATGGACAGTTTCACCATGAACACTGTCACCGTGAACACTTTCACCATGGGCCTTGTCACACTGTGTGCTGTCACCATGGGCACTCTCACCGTGGGCACTGTCACAAAGGGAAGTATCACCATTGGCTTTGTCAGCGTGGGCACTGTCCCCGTGGACACTGACACCTTGACATATATCACCATAAACACTGTAAACATGGTCACTGTCACCATGAGCACGGTCACCATGAGCACTGCCACAATGAGCAATGTTATTTATGGCACTGTCAACATGAGCACTGTTACCATGGGCATGACACCATGGGCTCTGTCACCATGGGCATTGTCACCCTATGTACTCTCACCATAGGCATTAGCACTGTGAGAATTGTGAACATGGGCACTGTTCCCATAGGCATTATCACAATGAGCACAGTCACCATGAGTACTGTCACCCTGGGTATTCACACCATGGGCACTGTCACTGTGAGCACTACACCATGAGAATTGTGACTATGGGCACTGTCACCATGGACACTCTCACCATGGGAACTACCACCGTGAACACTGTAACCATGAACAATGTCACTCTGTGCAGTGTCAACATGCGCACTGTCACCGTAAGGACTATCATGGTAAGCAAATTCACCATGAGGAATGTCACCATGGGCAATGTCACCATTTTGCACTCCAACCATGTGCATTGTCACCATGGGTAATATCACAATAGACACTTTCACCGTGAGAAATGTGATCATGCAGAATGTTTCTATAAACACTGGCACCATGGGCATTGTCACTGTGAGAACTGTCACAATGGGCACTATAACCATGACAAATTTCACCATGCTAAATATCCCTATGGGCATTCTCACTGTGAGAAGGGTCACCATGGGCATTGTTACTGTCGGCACTGTCACCATGGGCACTGTCATTGTGGGCACTGTCACCATGTCTACTGCCACCTTGGGCTCTGTCAACATGAACACTCTAACAATGCCCATTATCACCATGTACACTGTCACCATGGGCACTATCACCATGAGCACTGTCAGCATGTGCATTGTTACTATTTAACACTGTCACCAGGTGAACTACCACCATGGGCACTGTCACAAGGTGCACTATCACCATGAGCACAGTTACCATGGGCACTGTAACAATGCAAAGTGTCATCATCGGTACTGTCCCCATGGGAACTGCCACCAAGAGCACTGTCACCATTAGCACTGTCACCATGTGCACTCCAACTTTGGGCACTGCTAATATGAGCACTGTCACCATGAGTACTGTCGCTATGAGAACTGCCATCATGTGTATTTTCACCATTAGTACTGTCATCATGTGTATTGTCACCATTTGCACTATCACCATGAGCACTATTACCTTGAACACTATGACGGTGAGCACTCTCACTGTGGTCACTGTCACCATGGGTACTGGCACAATGTGGACTGGCACCATGAGCCCTGTCACCATGGGCACTATCACTGTGAGCACTCTAACCGTGGTCACTGTCACCATGGGCACTGTTACCATAAGCACTGTCACCATAGGAATTGCACCATGGGAACTGGCAACATGGGCACTCTCATCATGGGCATTGTCACCATGGGCACTGTTACCATGGGCACTAGCATCAATGGTGCTATCACTGTGAGCACTGTCACCATGGGTACTGCAACCATGAGAAGTGTCTCCATGAGTACTTTCTGCATGGGTTGTCACCATGTGCACTGTCACCATGAGAACTGTCAACATGGGCAGGGTTTCCATTTTTCACTGACACCATGTGCAATGTCACCATGGGCACTATCACTGTGAGAACTGTCACCGTGAGTACTGTCACCATGGGAACTACCAAAATGGGCAATGTCATCATGAGCACTTTCACAATGGGAACTGCCACCATGGGTACTGTAAATGTGCGGACTCTCACCATGGTCACTATCACCATGGGCACTGTCACTGTGAGCACTGTTACCGTCGCCACTATCAGTATGAGCACTATTACTGTGAGCACTACCAGCGTGAGCACTCTCACCGTGTTAACTGTCACCATGGACACTCTCACTGTGAGCACTGTCACCTTGAGCAATGGCACAATGTAGACTGTCACCATGAGCATTGTCATCATGGGAACTATCACTGTTAGAACTGTCACTGTGGTCACTTTCACCATGTGAACTGTCACCATGGGCAGTGTCACCATTGGTAGTCTCACCATGGTCAATGTCACAATGAGCACTGTCACCAAGAGCCCTATCACCACGAGCACTGCCACCATGAGCACTGTCAAAAGAACTGTCACTATGAGAACTGGCACCATGGGCACTTTCACCATGATTACTGTCACCGTGTGTATCATCACCTTGGGCACTGTCAACGTGAGTGCTATCACCGTGAGCACTATCACCCTGAGCACTGTCACCACAGGCACAGCCTCAATGAAGATGGTCACAAAGAACACTGTCTCCATGGGCACTATTACGGAGAGAACAGTCACCGTGTTCACTGTAACCATGGGCACTCTCACCGTGCGCAGTGTAACTAAGGGTATTATCACCATAGGCACTGTCTCCGTGAGAACAGTCACCATGGGCACTGTCAACATGGAGAAGACTATCACCTTGAGCACTGTCATCTTGAGCACTGTCACCATGGGCACTATTACCATGGGTAATGTTTTCATGGGCAAATACCAGGTGAGCACTTTCAACATGGGCACTGTCATCATGGGCACTGTCACGAAGAGCACTGCCACAATGAGCAGTGTCACCATGTGCACTCTCACCATGTGCACTATCACCGACTGTATGTTTACCATTGGCCCTATCACAAAGTGCAGTGTCACCATCAGTTCTGTTCCCATGGAAACTCTCACCAAGTGCACTGCCACCATGAGCACTGTCAAAATGAGCACTGTCACTTTGGTCCCTGCTATAATGAGCACTGTCACCCTGAGAACTATCACTATGAAAAATGCTGCCATGGGTATTTTCACCATGAGAACTGTCACCATGGGTATTGTCACCAGTGGCACTGTCACCATGAGGACTATTACCGCGAGCACACTCACTGTGAACACTGTCACCATGGGCACTTCTACAATGTGGACTTTCACCATGAGCCCTGTCACCATGGGCACTGTCACCATGAGCACTGTCAACGTGAGCACTGTCACCGTGGGCATTGTCACCATGGGCCCTGTCATCATTGGCACTGCCACTATGGGAACTGTCACTGTGAGCACTGTCACCATGGATACTGCAATGATGAGCACTGTCACCGTGCGCATTGTCACCATGAGCACTGTCACTGTGTGCAGTGTCCCCTTACACACTATCACAATACGGACTATCACTGTAAGCAATATCACCATGAGCAATGTAACCATGGGCCCTGTCACCATGTGCACTATCAGCATGGGCAGTGCCACCATGGGCCCGTTATCATTGAGTACTGTCAACATGGGTAATATCACCATGGGAACTGTCACCGTGAGAACTATCACCGTGAGCAATGTCATAATGGGCCCTGTCGCCATGGGTCTTGTCACTATGAGCACTGTCAGAATTGGTCTTATCACAGTGAGCACTCTCACCATGGTAACTGTCCCCATGGGCACTGTGACTGTGGACACTGCCACCGTGAGCATTATTACCATGAACACTGCAACCGTTAGAACTATCCTCATAAGTACTGTCTCCATGGGCACTGTCACGATTGGCATGGCAAACATGGGCCCTCTCAATGTGTGCACTCTTACCCAGGGCACTGCCACCATGGGCACTGTCACAGTGAGCACTGTCACCGTGAGCAATGCCACAATGAGCACTGTCACTTCTGGCACTGCTTACATGAGCAGTGTCACCATGGGCATGACACCCTGGAAAATGTCACCATGGGCACTGTCACCATGAGCACTCTCAGCTTGGGCATTACACCCTAGGTACTGGGACCATGGGAACATTCACCATGAGCATTGTTATCATGAGCTCTGTCTCCCTGGGTATTGTCACCATGGGCACTATCAATGTGAGAATTATGATCATTGACACTGTCAACATAGGCACTATCACCATGAACACTGTCACCATGAGTAATGTCACCCTGGGTATTGTCACCATGGGCTCTGTCACCGTGAACACTACACCATTGGAATTGTGACTATGGGCACTGTCACCATGTGCACTATCACTGTGAGCAAATTTACCATGGGCAATATCACAATGTGCAGAGTCACCTTCGGTAATGTCCCCAGGGGATCTGCCACCAGGTGTACTGTCACCACTAGCAATGGCACCACGGGCACTGCCACCATGGGCACTGCCACCATGAGCATTATTACGATTAACACTGCTACGGTGAGCAGTATCATCATAAATACTGTCACCATTGACACTGTCACAATTGGCATGACCACCATGTGCATACTCATGGTGTGTACTGTCACCAGGGGCACTGCCACCATATGCAGGGTCATCATGAGCACTGTAACCATGGGCACTCTCACCATGGGCACTGACATCATGAGCAGTGTCACCGTGGGCAATGTCAGCAGGGGCCTGGTCACATGAGTGCTTTCACCATGGGCATTCTCACCTTTAGCACTTTCACTATGGGTACTGTCAGCAGGGGTACTACCACCATGGGTAATGTTATCAGGGACACTTTCTAGGTGAGCACTTTCAACATGGGCACTGTCATCATGGGCACTGTCAACATGGGCACTGTCACCATGGCCTTTGTCTTCGTGAGCACTGTCAACAGTTTCACTGTCACTGTAAGCTCTCTCACCTTTGCACTGTGATGGTGAGCACTGTCACCATGCGTCTATAACCGTGGTCATTGGCAGCATGAGCAGTGTCACTGAGGGCACTGCCTCCATGAGCACTATCACCATGAGCACAGCCACTGTGAACTCTATCACCATAAGCACTGTCATCATTCTGCACTGTCCCCATGTGCACTGCCACAATGAGGAGTGTCACCATGGGCACTTCTACCATGAGCACTGTCACCATGAGCACTGTCACAGTGAGCCGTGTCTCCATGGTCAATCTCAACCTGTGTACTCTCACCAAGTGCACTATCCCCGATAGCAAGCTTACCATTGGCTCTGTCACAAAGAGCTGTGTCACCATCAGTACTGTTCCCATGGGAACTGTCACCAAGTGCACTGTCACTATGAGCATTGTCATCACGAGCACTGCCACCTTGTACCCTGCCATTATGAGCACTGTCACCCTGGGAACTATCGCTATATAAACTGCCACAATGGGTATTTTCACCATGAGTACTGTCACAATGGGTATTGTCACCATTTGTACTGTCACCATGTGCACTATCACAGCAAGGACTATCACCTTAAGTAATATCACCAAGCATAATATCACCAGGGACTCTGTCACCATTTTGCACTGCCAACATGTGCACTCTCACCATAGGCAGTGTCACCATAGGCACTTTATTATTGAGTACTCTCTCCATGGTTAATATCACCAAGGGCATTGTCACTGTGACAACTATCACCGTGAGCAATATCATGATTGGCCCAGACGTCATGGGACTTGTCACTATGAGCACTGTCACAATGGGCACTATCACCATGAGCAGTCTCAGTGTGGTATCTGTCAACATGGGCACTGTCACCATGGGCACGGTCATTTTCGACACTGTGCCATGGGCACTGTCACTGTGGGCACTGCCACCGTGAGCAGTATTATGATGAACACTGCTACTGTGAGCAGTATCATCATAAATACTGTCCCCATGGACACTGTCACAATTAGCACGGCCACCATGGGCATACTCATGGTGTGCACTCTCACCAAGGGCACTGACATCATGGGCAGTGTCACCGTGGGCACTGTCACCAGGGGTCTTGTCACATGGGTGCTGTCACCATGGGTATTCCCACCATTAGCGCTTTCACTATGGATACTGTCACCAGGGGCACTACCGCCATGGATAATGTTATCACGGGCACTTTACAGGTGAGCACATTCACCATGCGCACTGTCATCATGGGCACTGTCAAAATGGGCACTGTCACCATGAGCACTGTCACCATGGCCATTGTCTTCGTGGGCACTGTCAACAGTTTCACTGTCACCGTAAGCTCTCTCACCATTGCACTGTGATGGTGGGCACTGTCACCATGCGTCTATAAACGTGGGCATTGGCAGCATGAACAGTGTCACTGAGGACACTGCCTCCATGAGCACAGCCACTGTGAACTCTATCACCATAAGCACTGTCATCATCGGCATTGTCCCCATGAGCACTGCCAAAATGAGCAGCGTCACGATGGGCACTTCCACCATGAGCACTGTCACCATGAGCACTGTCACAGTGAGCCGTGTCTCCATGGTCAATGTCAACCTGTGCACTCTCACCAAGTGCACTACCCCTAGAGCAAGCTTACTATTGGCTCTGTCACAAAGTGCAGTATCACCATCGGTACTGTTCCCATGGGAACTGTCACCAACTGCACTGTCACTATGAGCATTCTCATCACGAGAACTGCCACCTTGTACCCAGCTATTATGAGCACTGTCACCTTGAGAACTGTCGCTATAAAAACTGCCACAATGGGTATTTTCACCATGAGTACTGTCACCATGTGTATTGTCACCATTTGTACTGACACCATGTGCACTATCACCGCATGGACTATCATCTTAAGCAATATCACCATGCACAATATCACCAGGGACACTGTCACAATTTTGCACTGCCACCATGGGCACTCTCACCATAGGCAGTGTCACCATAGGCACTTTATTATTGAGTCCTCTCACCAAGGGTAATATCACCATGGGCATTGTCACCGTGACAACTATCACCGTGAGCAATATCATGATTGGCCCTGATGCCATGGGACTTGTCACTATGAGCACTGTCACAATGGGCACTATCACCGTGAGCAGTCTCACTGTGGTATCTGTCACCATGGGCACTGTCACCATAGGCACTGTCACTTTTGGCACTGTGCCATGGGCACTGCCACCATGAGCATTATTACGATGAACACTGCTACTTTGAGGAGTATCATCATAAATACTGTCACCATGGGCACTGTCCTAATTGGCATGGCCACCATATGCATACTCATGGTGTGCAGTGTCATCAGGGCCACTGCCACCATGGGAGTGTCACCATGAGCACTGTAACCATGGGCACTGTCACCATGGGCACTACCACCATGGGTAATGTTATCATGGGCACTTTCCAAGTGAGCACTTTCACCATGGGCAATGTGATCATGGGCAACGTCAACACAGGCCCTGTCACAGTGAGAACTGTCACCATGGGCACTGTCACTTTCAGCACTGTCCATGGGCACTGTCATTGTGGGCACTGCCACCGTGAGCATTATTATGATGAACATTGCTACTGTGAGCAATATCATCATAAATACTGTCACCATGGGCACTGTCCCAATTGGCACGGCCACCTTGTGCATACTCATGGTGTGCACTGTCACCAGGGCCACTGACACCATGGGCAGTGTCACCATGAGCACGGTAACCATGGGCACTGTCAAAATGGGCACTATCACCATAGGTAATGTTTTCCTGGGCAATTTCCAGGTGAACACTTTCAACATGGGCCCTGTCATCATGGGCAATGTCACGAAGAGCACTGCCACAATGAGCAGTGTCACCATGTGCACTCTAACCATGTGCACGATCACCAAGTGCAAGTTTACCATCGGCCCTGTCACAAAGTGCAGTGTCACCATCGGTTCTGTTCCCATGGAAACTCTCACCAAGTGCACTGTCACCATGAGCACTGCCACAATGAGCACTGTCACTTTGGTCCCTGCTATTATGAGCACTGTCACCCTGAGAACTGTCACTATGAAAACTGCTGCCATGGGAATTTTCACCATGAGTACTGTCACCATCGGTATTGTCACCAGTGGCACTGTCACCATGAGCACTATTACCGCGAGCACTATCACTGTGAACGCTGTCACCATGGGCACATGTACATTGTGGACTTTCACCATGAGCCCTGTCACCATGGGCACTGTCACTGTGAGCACTGTCACTGTGAGCACTGTCACCGTGGGCATTGTCACCATGGGACCTGTCATCATTGGCACTGCTACCATGGGAACTGTCACTGTGAACACTATCACCATGGGTACTGCAATGATGAGTCCTGTCACCGTGAGCACTGTCACCATGAGCACTGTCACTGTGTGCAGTGTACCCATACACACTATGACAATGGGGACTATCACCGTAAGCAATTTCACCGTGAACAATGTCTCCATGGGCACTGTCACCATGTGCAGTATCACCATGGGCAGAGCCACCATGGGCCCGTTATCATTGAGGACTGTCAACATGGGTAATATCACCATGGGAACTGTCACCGTGAGAACTATCACCGTGAGCAATGTCGTAATGGGCCCTGTCGCCATGGGCCTTGTCACTATGAGCACTGTCAGAATTGGTATTATCACAGTGAGCAGTCTCACCATGCTAACTGTCACCATGGGCACTGTCACCATGATAACTGTCACCATGGTCACTGTGACTGTGGGCACTGCCAACGTGAGCATTATTACCATGATCAGTGCAACCCTTAGAACTATCCTCATAAGTACTGTCACCATGGGCACTGTCACGATTGGCATGGCCATCATGGGCAATCTCAAGATGTGCACTCTTACCCAGGGCACTGCCACCATGGGCACTGTCACAGTGAGCACTGTCACCGTGAGCAATGCCACAATGAGCACTGTCACTTCTGGCACTGCTTACATGAGCAGTGTCACCATGGTCATGACACCCTGCTTATTGTCACCATGGGCACTGTCACCATGCGCAACCTCAGCATGGGCATTGCACCCTAGGTAGGTACTGGGACCATGGGAACATTCACCGTGGGCATTGTGACCATGAGCTCTGTCACCCTGGGTATTGTCACCATGGGCACTATCACCGTGAGAATTATGATCATGGACACGATCACCAAAGGCACTATCACCATGAACACTGTCACCATGAGTAATGTCACCCTGGGTATGGTCACCATGGGCTCTGTCACTGTGAGGACTACACCATGGGAATTGTGACTATGGGCACTGTCACCAGGTGCAATACCACCATGGGCACTGTCACCATGTGCACTATCACTGTGAGCAAGGTTACCATGGGCAATATCACAATGTGCAGAGTCACCTTTGGTAATGTCCCTAGGGGATCCGCCACCAGGTGTACTGTCACCACTAGCAATGGCACCACGGGCACTGACACCTTGGGCACTGCTATTAGGATCACTGTCACCATGAGAACTCTCGCTATGAGAACTGTCACCATGGGTATTTTCACCATGAGTACTCTCACCATAGGTATTGTCACCATTTGCACTCTCAGCATGAGCACTATTATGGTGAGCACTATCACCATTAGCAATTTCACCATGGGCACTGGCACAATTCGGACTCTCACCAAGAGCCCTGTCACCAAGGGCACTATCAACCTGAGCACTGTCACCATAAGCAACGTTAGCGTGGGGACTTTCACCGTAGGCACTGTCATCACGGGCAGTTTCACCGTGGGGAAGTGTCACAAGGGTCAATGTCACCATGGGCACTGCCACCATAGACACTGTCACTCTGAGCACTATTACCATGGGTAATGCAACCATGAGCACTGTCACCATGAGCACTGTCAGCTTGGGTTGTCACCGTGTGCACTTTCACCAAGAGCACTGTCATGGTGGGCCGTGTTACCATGCCCTCTATCACAGCAAGTACTATCACGTTAAGCAATATCGCCATGAGCAATGTCACCATTGGTACTGTCACCATGATGCACTGCCATCATGTGCACTATCACCATAGGCACTGTCACCAAGGGCACTTTATCACTGAGTATTCTCTCCATGGGTAATAACACCATGGGCACTGTCACCATGAGTACTCTCAGCATGGGCATTACACCATAGGTACTGGGACCATGGGAACATTCACCGTGAGCATTGTTACCATGAGCTCTGTCACCCTGAGTATTGTCACCATGGGCACCAACACCATGAGAATTATGATCATGGACAATGTCACCATAGGCACTATCACCATGAGCACTGTCACCATGAGTAATGTCACCCTGGGTATTGTCACCATGGGCTCTGTCACCGTGAGCACTACACCATGGGAATTGTGACTATGGGCACTGTCACCAGGTGCAATACCACCATGGTCACTGTCACCATGTGCACTATCACTGTGAGCAAGTTTACCATGGGCAATATCACAATGTGCAGAGTCACCTTCGGTAATGTCCCCAGGAGATCCGCCACCAGGTGTACTGTCACCACTAGCAATGGCACCACGGGCACTGACACCTTGGGCACTGCTATTAGGATCACTGTCATCATGAGAACTGTCGCTATGAGAACTGTCACCATGGGTATTTTCACCATGAGTACTCTCACCATAGGTATTGTCACCATTTGCACTCTCAGCATGAGCACTATTATGGTGAGCACTATCACCATTAGCAATTTCACCATGGGCACTGGCACAATTCGGACTCTCACCAAGAGCCCTGTCACCAAGGGCACTATCAACCTGAGCACTGAAACCATAGGCAACGTCAGCGTGGGGACTTTCACCGTAGGCACTGTCATCACGGGCAGTGTCACCGTGGGGAAGTGTCACATGGGTCAATGTCACCATGGGCACTGCCACCATAGTCACTGCCACTGTGAGCACTATTACCATGGGTAATGCAACCATGAGCACTCTCACCATGAGCAATGTCAGCTTGGGTTGTCACCATGTGCACTTTCACCTAGAGCACTGTCATGGTGGGAAGTGTTACCATGCCCTCTATCACAGCAAGTACTATCACGTTAAGCAATATGGCCATGAGCAATGTCACCATTGGTACTGTCACCATGTTGCACTGCCATCATGTGCCCTATCACCATAGGCACTGTCACCATGGGCAATTTATCACTGAGTATTCTCTCCATGGGTAATATCACCATGGGCATTGTTACCATGACAACTATCACTGTGAGCAATATCATGATTGGCCCTGACGCCATGGACCTTGTCACTATGAGCACTGTCTCAATGGGCACTATCACCGTGAGCAGTCTCATTGTGATATCTGTCACCATGGACACTGTCTCCCTTAGAACTGTCACCATGTGCACTGTCACTTTTGGCACTGTGCCAAGGGCACTGTCACTGTGGGCATTGCCACCATGAGCATTATTACAATGAACATTGCTACTGTGAGCAGTATCATCATAAATACTGTCACCATGGACACTGTCACAATTGACATGGCCACCATGTGCATACTCATGGTGTACACTGTCACCAGGGACACTGCCACCATGGGCACTCTCACCATGGGCACTGACATCATGGGCAGTGTCACCGTGGGCACTGCCACCAGGGGTCTTGTCACATGGGTGCTGTCACCATGGGCATTCTCACCATTAGCACTTTCACTATGGGTACTGTCACCAGAGGCACTAACACCATGGGTAATATTATCAGGGACAATTTCCAGGTGAGCACTTTCAACATGGGCACTGTCATCATGGGTACTGTCAACATGGGCCATTGTCTTCGTGGGCACTGTCAACAGTTCCACTGTCACCATAAGCTCTCTCACCATTGCACTGTGATGGTGGGCACTGTCACCATGCGTCTATAAACGTGGGCATTGCCAGCATGAGCAGTGTCACTGAGGGCACTGCCTCCATGAGCACTATCACCATGAGCACAGCCACTGTGAACTCTATCACCATAAGCACTGTCATCATCAGCATTGTCCCCATGAGCACTGCCACAATGAGCAGCGTCACGATGGACACTTCCACCATGAGCACTGTCACCATGAGCACTGTCACAGTGAGCCGTGTCTCCATGGTCAATGTCAACCTGTGCACTCTCACCAAGTGCACTATCCCTAGAGCAAGCTTACATTGGCTCTGTCACAAAGTGCAGTATCACCATCAGTACTGTGCCCATGGGAACTG
The DNA here is from genome assembly GCF_964165515.1 of Mesoplodon bidens. NCBI lineage: Eukaryota > Metazoa > Chordata > Mammalia > Artiodactyla > Ziphiidae > Mesoplodon > Mesoplodon bidens. The sequence continues at coordinate 120,335 of NW_027672190.1, read as the reverse complement.
TCACCAACTGCACTGTCACTATAAGCATTCTCATCACGAGCACTGCCACCTTGTACCCTGCTATTATGAGCACTGTCACCCTGAGAACTGTCGCTATAAAAACTGCCACAATGGGTATTTTCACCATGAGTACTGTCACCATGGGTATTGTCACCATTTGTACTGTCACCATGTGCACTATCACCGCAAGGACTATCACCTTAAGCAATATCACCATGCACAATATCACCAGGGACACTGTCACAATTTTGCACTGCCACCATGGGCACTCTCACCATAGGCAGTGTTACCATAGGCACTTTATTATTGAGTCCTCTCACCATGGGTAATATCACCATGGGCATTGTCACCGTGACAACTATCACCGTGAGCAATATCATGATTGGCCCTGACGCCATGGGACTTGTCACTATGAGCACTGTCACAATGGGCACTATCACCGTGAGCAGTCTCACTGTGGTATCTTTCACCATGGGCACTGTCACCATGGGCACTGTCACTTTTGGCACTGGGCCATGGGCACTGTCACTGTGGGCACTGCCACGGTGAGCATTATTACGATGAACACTGTTACTGTTAGCAGTATCATCATAAATACTGTCACCATGGGCACTGTCACAGTTGGCATGGCCACCATGTGCATACTCATGGTGTGCAGTGTCATCAGGGCCACTGCCACCATGGGAGTGTCACAATGAGCACTGTAACCATGGGCACTGTCACCATGGGCACTATCACCATGGGTAATGTTATCATGGGCACTTTCCAAGTGAGCACTTTCACCATGGGCACTGTCATCATGGCAATATCAACACAGGCCCTGTCACAGTGAGAACTGTCACCATGGGCACTGTCACTTTCAGCACTGTCCATGGGCACTGTCATTGTGGGCACTGCCACCATGAGAATTATTATGATGAACATTGCTACTGTGAGCAATATCATCATAAATACTGTCACCATGGGCACTGTCGCAATTGGCACGGCCACCATGTGCATACTCATGGTGTGCACTCTCACCAGGGGCACTGCCACTATGGGCAGTGTCACCATTAGCACTGTAACCATGGGCACTGTCACCATGGGCACTATCACCATGGGTAATGTTTTCATGGACAATTTCCAGGTGAGCACTTTCAACATGTGCACTGTCATCATGGGCACTGTCACGAAGAACACTGCCACAATGAGCAGTGTCAACATGTGCACTCTCACCATGTGCACGATCACCGAGTGCAAGTTTACCATTGGCCCTGTCACAAAGTGCAGTGTCACCTTCGGTTCTGTTCCCATGGAAACTCTCACCAAGTGCACTGTCACCATGAGCACTGTCACAATGAGAACTGTCACTTTGGTCCCTGCTATTATGAGCACTGTCACCCTGAGAACTGCCACTATGAAAACTGCCGCCATGGGTATTTTCACCATGAGTACTGTCACCATGGGTATTGTCACCATGGGCACTGTCACCATGAGCAATCTCAGCATGGGCATTACACCCTAAGTGCTGGGACCATGGGAACATTCACCGTGAGCATTGTGACCATGAGCTCTTTCACCCTGGGTATTGTCACCATGGGCACTATCACCGTGAGAATTATGATCATGGACACTGTCACCATAGGCACTATCACCATGAACACTGTCACCATGAGTAATGTCACCCTGGGTATTGTCACCATGGGCTCTGTCACCGTTAGTACTACAGCATGGGAATTGTGACTATGGGCACTGTCACCAGGTGAAATACCACCGTGGGCCCTCTCACCATGTGCACTATCACTGTGAGCAAGGTTACCATGGGCAATGTCACAATGTGCAGAGTCACCTTCGGTAATGTCCCCAGGGGATCTGCCACCAGGTGTACTGTCACCACTAGCAATGGCACCACGGGCACTGACACCTTGGGCACTGCTATTAGGAGCACTGTCACCATGAGAACTGTCGCTATGAGAACTGTCACCATGGGTATATTCACCATGAGTACCCTCACAATAGGTATTGTCACCATTTGCACCCTCAGCATGAGCACTATTATGGTGAGCACTATCACCGTTAGCACTTTCACCATGGGCACTGGCACAATTCGGACTCTCACCAAGAGCCCTGTCATCATGGGCACTATCACCTTGAGCACTGTCACCATAGGCAACATCAGCGTGGGCACTTTCACCATGGGCACTGTCATCATGTGCAGTGTCACCGTTGGGAAGTGTCACAATGGGCAATGTCACCATGGGCACTGCCACCATAGGCACTGTCACCATGAGCACTCTCAGTATGGTTTGTCACCGTGTGCACTTTCACCAAGAGCACTGTCATGGTGGGCAGTGTTACCTTGTGCTCTATCACCGCAAGTACTATCACGTTAAGCAATGTCACCATGAGCAATATCACCATTGGTACTGTCACCATGTTGCACTGCCATCATGTGCACTATCACCATAGGCACTGTCACCATGGGCACTTTATCATTGAGTACTCTCACCATGGGTAATATCACCATAGGCATTGTCACCATGACAACTATCACTGTGAGCAATATCATGATTGGGCCTGTCGCCATGGACCTTGTCACTATGAGCACTGTCACAATGGGCACTATCACCGTGAGCAGTCTCACTGTGGTACCTGTCACCATGGACACTCTCTCCCTTAGACCTGTCACCATGGGCACTGTCACTTTTGGCACTGTCCACGGGCACTGTCACTGTGGGCACTGCCACCATGAGCATTATTATGATGAACATTGCTACTGTGAGCATTATCATCATCAATACTGTCACATGGACACTGTCCCAACTGGCACGGTCTCCATGTGCACACTCATGGTGTGCACTGTCACCTGGGGCAGTGACATCATGGGCAGTGTCACCATGAGCACTGTAACCATGGGCACTCTCACCATCAGCACTGACATCATGGGAAGTGTCACAATGGGCACTGTCACCAGCGGCCTTGTCACATGTGTGCTGTCACCATGGGCATTCTCACCATTAGCTCTTTCACTATGGGTACTGTACCAGGGCCACTACCAGCATGGGTATTGACACCATGGGCACATTCCAGGTGAGCACTTTCACCATGGGCACTGTCATCATGGGCACTGTCACCATGAGCACTGCCACCATGTCCATTGTCCTCGTGAGCAGTGTCAGCATTTGCACTCTCACCTTGAGCTCTCTCACCATTGCACTGTGATCGTGGACACTGTCACCATGCGTCTATCACCGGGGCATTGCCAGTTTGAGCAGTGTCACTAAGGGCACTGCCTCCATGAGCACTATCACCATGAGCACAGCCACTGTGAACTCTATCACCTTAAGCACTCTCATCATCGGCACTGTCCCCATGTGCACAGCCACAATGAGCTGTGTCACCATGGGCACTTTCACCATAAGCACTGTCACCATGAACTTTCTCACAGTGAGCCATGTCTCCATGGGCAATGTCACCATGGGCACTTTCACCATATGCCCTATCACTGTGAGCAAGTTTACCATTGGCTCTGTCACAAAGTGCAGTGTCACCTTCGGTACTGTTCCTATGGGAACTCTCAACAAGTGCACTGTCACCATGAGCACTGTCACAATGAGCACTGTCACTTTGGTCCCTACTATTATGAGCACTGTCACCCTGAGAACTGTCACTATGAAAACTGCCGCCATGGGTATTTTCACCATGAGTACTGTCACCATGGGTATTGTCACCAGTAGCACTGTCACCATGAGCACTATTACCGCGAGCACTATCACTGTGAAATCTCTCACCATGGGCACTTGTACAATGTGCACTTTCACCATGAGTCCTGTCACCATGGGCACTGTCACTGTGAGCACTGTCACCGTGAGCACTGTCACCATGTGCATTGTCACCATGGGCCCTGACATCATTGGCACTGCCACCATGGGAACTGTCACTGTGAGCACTGTCACCATGGGTACTGCAATGATGAGCACTGTCACCATGAGCAATGTCACCATGAGCACTGTCACTTTGTGCAGTGTCCCCATACACACTATCACAATAAGGACTATCACCGTAAGCAATATCACCGTGAGCAATGTCACCATGGGCACTGTCACCATGGGCACTGTCACCATGGGCAGGTTATCATTGAGGACTGTCAACATGGGTAATATCACCATGGGAACTGTCACCGTGAGAACTATCACCGTGAGCAATGTCATAATGGGCCCTGGCGCCATCGCCTTGTCACTATGAGCACTGTCAGAATTGGTATTATCACAGTGAGCAGCCTCACCATAGTAACTGTCCCCATGGGCACTGTCACCGTGATAACTGTCACCATGGGCACTGTGACTGTGGGCAATGCCACCGTGAGCATTATTACCATGAACACTGCAACCGTTAGAACTATCATCATAAGTACTGTCACCATGGGCACTGTCACGATTGGCATGGCCAACATGGGCACTCTCAAGGTGTGCACTGTTATCCAGGGCACTGCCACCATGGGCACTGTCACAGTGAGCACTGTCACCGTGAGCAATGCCTCAATGAGCACTGTGACTTCTGGCACTGCTTACATGAGCAGTGTCACCATGGGGATGACACCCTGGTTATTGTCACCATGGGCACTGTCACCATGCGCACTCTCAGCATGGGCATTACACCCTAGGTAGGTACTGGGACCATGGGAACATTCACGGTGAGCATTGTGACCATGAGCTCTGTCACCCTGGGTATTGTCACCATGGGCACTATCACCGTGAGAATTATGATCATGGACACTGTCACCAAAGGCACTATCACCATGAGCACTGTCACCATGAGGAATGTCACCCTGGGTATTGTCACCATAGGCTCTGTCACTGTGAGGACTACACCATGGGAATTGTGACTATGGGCACTGTCACCAGTTGCAATACTATCATGGGCACTGTCACCATGTGCACTATCACTGTGAGCAAAGTTACCATGGGCAATGTCACAATGTGCAGAGTCACCTTCGGTAATGTCCCCAGGGGATCCGCCACCAGGTGTACTCCCACCACTAGCAATGGCACCACGGGCACTGCCACCTTGGGCACTGCTATTAGGAGCACTGTCACCTTGAGAACTGTCGCTATGAGAACTCTCACCATGGGTATTTTCACCATGAGTACCCTCACCATAGGTATTGTCACCGTTTACACTGTCAGCATGAGCATTATTATGGTGAGCACTATCACCGTAAGCACTTTCACCATGGGCACTGGCACAATTCGGACTCTCACCAAGAGCCCTGTCACCATGGGCACTATCACCATGAGCACTGTCACCATAGGCAACGTCAGCGTGGGCACTTTCACGGTGGGCACTGTCATCATGTGCAGTTTCACTGTGGGGAAGTGTCACAATGGGCAATGTCACCATGGGCACTGCCACCATAGGCACTGTCACCATGAGCACTGTCAGTATGGTTTGTCACCGTGTGCGCTTTCACCAAGAGCACTGTCATGGTGGGGAGTGTTTCCATGCGCTCTATCACCGCAAGTACTATCACGTTAAGCAATGTCACCATGAGCAATGTCACCATTGGTACAGTCACCATGTTGCACTGCCATCATGTGCACTATCACCATAGGCACTGTCACCATGGGCACTTTATCATTGAGTACTCTCACCATGGGTAATATCACCATAGGCATTGTCACCATGACAACTATCACTGTGAGCAATATCATGATTGGGCCTGTCGCCATGGACCTTGTCACTATGAGCACTGTCACAATGGGCACTATCACCGTGAGCAGTCTCACTGTGGTACCTGTCACCATGGACACTGTCTCCCTTAGAACTGTCACCATGGGCACTGTCACTTTTGGCACTGTCCACGGGCACTGTTACTGTGGGCACTGCCACCGTGAGCATTATTATGATGAACATTGCTACTGTGAGCACTATCATCATAAATACTCTCACCATGGACACTGTCACAATTGGCACGGTCACCATGTGCATACTCATGGTGTGCACTGTCACCAGGGGCACTGCCACCATGGGCAATGTCACCATGAGCACTGTAACCATGGGCACTCTCACCATCGGCACTGACATCATGGGCAGTGTCACCATGGGCACTGTCACAAGCGGCCTTTTCACATGGGTGCTGTAACCATGCGCATTCTCACCATTAGCTCTTTCACTATGGATACTGTACCAGGGGCACTACCACCATGGGTATTGACATCATGGGCCCTTTCCAATTGAGCACTTGCACCATGGACACTGTCATCATGGGCACTGTCACCATGAGCACTGCCACCATGGCCATTGTCCTCGTGGGCAGTGTCAGCATTTACACTGTCACCGTGAGCTCTCTCACCATTGCACTGTGATTGTAGACACTGTCACCATGCGTCTATCACCTGGGCATTGCCAGCTTGAGCTTTGTCACTAAGGGCACTGTCTCCATGAACACTATCACCATGAGCACAGCGACTGTGAACTCTATCACCTTAAGCACTGTCGTCATCGGCACTGTCCTCATGTGCACTGCCACAATGACCTGTGTCACCATGGGCACTTCCACCATGAGCACTGTCACCATGAACCCTGTCACAGTGAGCCATGTCTCCATGGGCAATGTCACCTTGGGCACTTTCACCATGTGCACTATCACTGCGAGCAAGGTTACCATTGGCTCTGTCACAAATTGCAGTGTCACCATCAGTATTGTTCCTATGGATACCTTCACCAAGGGCACTGTCACCATGAGCACTGTCACCACTTCCACTGCCACCTTGTTCCATGCTATTATGAGCACAGTCACCCTGAGAACTGGCGCTATGAGAACTGCCACGATGCGTATTTTCACCATGAGTACTGTCGCCATGGGTACTGTCACCATTTGCACTGTCACCATGTGCACTATCACCGCAAGTATTATCACCTTAAGCAATGTCACCATGTGCAATGCCACCATGGACACTGTAACCATTTTGAACTGCCACCATGTGGACTATCACCTTGGGCACTGTCACCATGGGCACTTTATCATTGAGTACTGTCACCATGGGTAATATCTCCATGGGCCCTGTCTCCATGAGAACTATCACCGTGTGCAATGTTACCAAGAGCACTGTCACCATGAGCACTGCCACCTTGCACACTTCTATTATGAGCACTGTCCCCATGAGAATGGTAACTATGAGAAATGCCACAATGGGTATTTTCACCAGGAGTACTGTCACCATGGGTATTGTCACCATTTGTGATGTCACCATGAACACTGTCACCATGGGCACTATCACCATGAGAACTGTCAGCATGGGCACTGTCACTGTCAGCACTTTCACCTTAGGCACTGCTACCATGCACAATGTCACCATGGGCACTATCACTGTGAGCACTGTCAACATGAGAACGTCACCAAGGGCACTGTCAACATGTGTACTCTCTCCAAGGGCAATTTCACCATTAGCACTGTGTCACCACGGGCAGTATCACCACGAGCATTATCACTGTGGACACTGTTACCAGGGACACTGTCAGTTTCAGTACTGTCACCATGGATACTGCAACCATGAGCACTGTCACCATGAGCATTGTCACCATTGGCATTATCACCCTGTGCACTCTCACCATGGGCAGTATCACCATGAGAACTGTCAGAATGGGCACTTTATCATTGAGTACTCTCACCATGGGTAATATCACCGTGGGCACTGTCACCATGACAACTATCACCGTGAGCAATAACATGATTGGCCCTGGCGCCATGGGCCTTGTCACTCTGAGCACTGTCACAATGGGCACTATCACCATGAGCAGTCTCCCTGTGGTATGTGTCACCATGGGCCCTGTCACTTTTGGCAATGTCCATGGCCACTGTCATTGTGGGCACTGCCACCATGAGCATTATTACAATGAACACAGCTACTGTGAGCAGTATCATCATAAATACTGTCACCACGGGCACTATCACAATTAGCATGGCCATCATATGCATACTCATGGTGTGCACTGTCACCAGGGGCACTGCCACCATGACCAGTGTCACCATGAACATTGTAACCATGGGCACTGTCGCCATGGGCACTGACATCATGTGCAGTTTCATCGTAGGCACTGTCACCAGGGGCCTTGTCACATGGGTGCTGTCACCATGGGCATTCTCACAATTAGCACTGTCACTATGGGCACTGTCACAAGGGTCCCTACCACTGTCGGTATTGTTATCATGGACGCTTTCCAGGTAAGCACTTTCACCATGGGCACTGTCATCATGGGCATTGTCACCATGGGCACTGTCACTGTGGGCACTGCCACCATGAGCATTATAATGATGAACACTGCTACCGTGAGCAGCAACATCATAAATACTGTCACCAGGGGCACTGCCACCATGGGCAGTGTCACCATGAGCACTGTAACCATGGACACTGTCACCGTGGGCACTGTCACCATGGGCCTTGGCACATGGGTGCTGTCATCATGGCCATTGTCTTCTTGGACACTGTCACCAGTTTCAATGTCACCGTAAGCTCTCTCACCATTGCACTGCGATGGTGGGCACTGTCACCATACGTCTATCATCATGGGCATTGCCAGCATGAGCAGTATCACTGAGGGCACTGCCTCCGTGAGCACTATCACCATGACCACAGCCACTGTGAACTCTATCACCACAAGTACTGTCATCATCCGCACTGTCACCATTAGCACTGCCACAATGAGCAGTGTCACCATGGGCACTTCCACCATGAGCACTGTCACCATGAGCATATTCACACTGAGCTTTGTCTCCATGGGCAATGTCACCATGGGCACGCTCACCATGTGCAATATCCCCGAGACAAAGGTTACCATTGGCCCTGTCACAAAGTGCATTTTCACCATCAGTTCTGTTCCCATGGGGACTGTCACCAAGTGCACTGTCACCATGGGCACTGTCACCACGACCACTGCCACCTTGGGCCCTGCTATTATGAGCACTGTCCCTCTGAGAATTGTCACTATGAGAACTACCACCATGGTTATTTTCACCATGAGTACTGTCGCCATGGGTATTGTCACCTTTTGCACTGTCACCATGTGCACTATCACCGCAAGGACTATCACCTTGAGCAATGTCACCATGCACAATATCACCATGGACACTGTCACCATGAGAACTCTCACCGTGAACAATGTTACCAAGAGCACTGTCACTACGAGCACTGCCACCTTGGGCCCTGCTATTATGAGCACTGTTACCATGAGAACTGTCGCCATGGGAACTGCCACCATGGGTATTTTCACTATGAGTACTGTCACCATGTGTATTGACACCATTTGTTGTGTCACCATGAGCTCTGTCACTGTGACAAATGTCACTATTAGACTTGCCACATGGGAACTTTTACGATGAATACTCTCACCATGGGCATTTTCAACATGGGCACTGTCACAGTGAGCATAGTTACCTTGGGCACTGTCACAATGTGCAGTGTCACAATCGGTACTGTCCCCATGGGAACTGACACCAAGAACACTGTCACCTCGAACACTGCCACCTTGGGTAGTTTCAATATGAGTACTGTCACCATGGGTATTGGCACCATTTGCACTGTCACCATTAGCACTATTACCACAAGCACTATCACCATGAGCACTGTCACCATGGGCACTGGTACAATGCGGACTTTCACCATGAGCCCAATCACCATGGGCTCTATCACTGTGAGCACTCTCACCGTGTTCACTGTCACCATGGGCACTGTCACCATGAGCACTGTCACCGTAGGCAATGTCACCGTGGGCATTATCACCATGGGCCCTGTCATCATTGGCACTGCCACTATGGGAACTGTCACTGTGAGCACTGTCACCATGGGTACTGCAACCATGAGCACTGTCACCATGAACACTGTCACTGTGTGCAGTGTCCCCATGTGCACTATCACCCTAAGGACCATCACCGTAAGCAATGTCACCATGAGTAATATCACCATGGGCATTGTCACCATTTGGCCCTGCCACCATGTGCACTATCACCATTGGCACTGTCACCATGGGCCCTTTATCATTGAGTACTGTCACCATGGATAATATCACCATGGGAACTGTCACCATGAGAACTATCACCGTGAGCAATGTCATAATGGGCACTGGCGCCATGGGCCTTGGCACTATGAGCACTGTCAGAATTGGTATTATCACAGTGAGCAGTCTCACCATGTTAACTGTCACCATGGGCTCTGTAACCGTGATAACTGTCACCATGGACACTGTCACTGTCGGCACTCTCCATGGGCACTGTCACTGTGGGCACTGCCACTGTGAGCATTATTACCATGAACACTGTAACCGTTAGGACTATCACCATAAGTACTTTCACCATGGGCACTCTCACCATTGGCATGGCCACCAGGGGCACTCTCATGATGAGTACTATCACCATGGGTATTTTCACCATGGGCACTGTCACCGTTAGCAGTGTTACCATGAGCACTTTCTTTATGAGCACTGTCTCCATGGGCACTGGCACAATGCGGAGGCTCACCGTGAGCCATGTCACCATGGGCACTATCACCGTGAGCATTTTTCCCGTGGTCACTGTCACCATGGGCAATCTCACCGTGAACATTGTCACCATAGACAATGTCACAATGGTAACTGTCACCTTGGGCACTGTCATCATAGGCATGGTCACTGTGGACACTGTCACCATGGGCACTGTCAGCTTGAGCACTGTCACCATGGGTACTGCAACCATGGGCAATATCACCATGAGCACTGTCACCATTGGCAGTATTACCATGTGCACTTGACGGAGTCCAGCTCCATTGAGTCCAGGGATTCCCGAGGGATGGATAGTGTCGGCAAAGGAAATAATTCTATTAAAATTCTTAAAGTATCAGCATTGCATGTTTCTCTTTTTCACGTCTTTATTCTTTATTCTTCTTCTATTGTTTACAATCACAGGTTTATATATTGTTGTTTATTCCATTACCAGGTACGTGGCTAAACAGTCTTAGCACAATCAAACCTCAAAATGTTCTATAAAGATTGTTTTTTAAAAAATATCCCCTAGTTTCTAGATGTCCTACTAAGATATTTCCCCAAGTTCCCATTAATCACAGGTTATTTCTTAGTAACTAAGCCAAGCAGTTATATGATAATTTTAATTGTAAAAGTTGGAGCTATTTGTTCCTATTTCTCTTCTTGCATGGGCAGCCTTTTACATGGGTTCCATGAAAATATTTACAATATACCCGGCATGCCCTTTCTTGTTGTTTCCTCCAACTGAGACAGTGTTTTCTCCCTATCCTAACAACCAATTCTGCTCTAGTCATTTGCTTTTCTATAATTAATGTTCCTTTATAATAGAACCATACATTTCCTATGTTATCAGGAACTCTGGCCCATGGCCATAACTCCATACTAGAGGGTGTTTTTCATAAAGACATGGCTTTAGTGCCAGGCTCTTAATTCTTTACCCATTTCCCCAGGGCTTTAGTGGGTACTTCCCAATCTGTTGTAGTTTCAGGAGGGGGAGTCCTAGTGGAATTTTTCTTTCACGTGGAGCAATATCCCCCAAAATTGCCCCTATATGTAAATTTATTTCCATAAAACATAACAACAGAACTGTAGTCCACCTTCCTGGCATGGCGCTGCCTTGCAGTTTCGCCTTCTATTGCTCCATGACTTTGTCATGGTGCAGTGGCTCCAGGATGGCTTCCAACATCTCCCCCTTTTTCATTTTTTTTTAAAGTGCAGTATGTAGCTCCCCGAAAAGTTGTTTGATGTTTTTAATAATTATTCTGACAATGACTGGAAGTACAAATATCATAATTAGTACAACTCCTGCAATGATTCCTCCATTAATGAGCATTGAGAATAAGGTTTTATGTGACACAAATGACTTAATGCTTTCAAAAAAAATCTGAGCAGACTATCCTGGAGATAAATCTAAGTTTGTATTTCCTATGTCATGAATCTCTTGATGTAATTTAGTAAGGTCTAAATTAACATCTGTTTGGTTCCAAACTTCCATAATATGAGTACAAATTTGTTCTCAAGAATATAATGATGCATTCACTTTTAGAGGAGTAACACAAATCCATCTATATTTTTTATGACACGTCAAAGTTAATCTTATTTTGAGTGCTGTTAATTCTTGCCCTATGTGTAAAATTGCTTCTTCTAAGGCATCCACCTTTGCTTCTAACTTTCTGTCTATAACTTCCTGAGTAGCCAGAGCTAAAGATACATTTTTTGAAAGCTCTTTTACATGTTGAGCTGTATGTACTTGTTTAGCTACGGAACTTATTGAAAGAGAAAATGATGCTATTACAGCTATAAATGTAGATATTCCTAGAATTAAAGCTGAAACAAATCTTTTTGAACGTAATAAAACTTCAGTTTCATGCAAAACTTGTAAGCCATAATCATCATACCAGGCAGAGGACAATTTTACAGGCAACATAATATATGGTGGTCGTTCAAGAATCATTAAAACTTGTACATTCATAGAGGAATTTATACAACTTGTCAAAATACAATCAAAGCAATGTGTCCAAAATGTAGAATCAGAAGCATTATGATAAATATTTAGATCCACATATTTTGGGGCTACCAAGAATACATAAGGTGTTGACACACAAGCCTGCATAGAATAAATGCCCATATTTTTAAGTCTTTGAAGAATAACTGGCGAAGGTGCAACAATAGCTTTCCAAAGCTGGGTCTGTGCATAATACATATTATCTTGAGCCATAGTTAGGATAGGAGGCACCCATCCTCCAGTGTGCCATCTATTAACAAGCATAGAAGCAGGAATGAATGAATTATTCCAATCATAACGTGCAAGATGTTGTAAATAAGATCTATAATCCTTACATAGATCAGGATTACTCCAATCATGCACATTTTTTGTGGTATCCTCTATGGGAATATCAATTCGTGAACAATATATACAATAATTCCATGTAGGAAATCCTGTATTGGTACCTACAGCATCCCAGTTACTATCCAATTGGTCTTCCGGAGATTGTAATATAATTGATTGTATTCCTGTACGAATACTTTAAGGAGGATTACAAGGAGGAAATTTAAAGAATGAGAGGCAGGTTGATTCTAAGTTTGATCTTCTCCGGGTGCTAGATAAATCAAAGACCAAAGAAGTCTCTTATTAGATTGACTCGAAGGAGAAGCAGTAAGCTGTCCTTTAGGAAAAACCAGTATACAACCATCCTTACGAGAGGCTACAGAATTATTAATTGATGGAAATATAAAACATATAGGATGAAACTCTGATTTTCCTTGAAAAATAAAATTATTCTTTGTTTAAATTTATTATATGGATAGGAGCTTATGGCTCCTCCCATTAACCTGGGCATAGTAGTAGACACTGGTATACCCTCATTATCCCAGGCTACAGTTTGTAAAATCAGTGGATCAGGGAGATAAGTCCAATAAGAATTACCCAAAACATTTCCCCTAGTTACCTGGCAGGCCAATATAGCAAGCATAGCAACAAAAAGATTTCCAGGTGTTAAGGTAGCTCCCTGGTCTATTACCACTTTCTCGGCGTCATCAGCAAGTCATTTAATCTGACCCCAAATTGATGGGTTTGAAGTTCTCGTAGAGATGGCTTGTCTCTTGTGAGGTCTCGGGCACGGACGTGGCAGACAAAGAATTGATCTCTCTCCGGTGGTGAGGTTTTGTATCTGCTGCAGCAATGGTTTCTATATGAGGAATGGTGACAGTGAACACGGTGACAACCCATGTTGACAGTGCTCATGGTAGCAGTACCCGTGGTTTCAGTGCTCACAGTGATAGTGCCCATGGTGGCAGTGCCCATGGTGACACTGCCCATGGTGACAATGCCCATAATGACGGTGCCCATGGTGACAGTACCCATGGTGCCATTGCTAATGGTGACATTGCTCACAGTGACAGTACCCATAGTAACAGTGATCACAGTGAGAGTGCTCATGGTGACAGTGTCCATGGTGACAGGGCTCATTGTGACAGTCTGCATTGTGCCAGTAACCCTAGTGACAGTTCTCACACTGACAGTGCCCATGGTGACAGTGTCCACGGTGAGAGTGCTTACGGTGGTAGTGCTCACAATAATAGTGCTCATGGTGACAGTGCCGATGGTGTCAGTGCTCACGGTGACAGTGCCCATGGTTATATTGCCCATGGTGAGAGTCCGCACGTTAATAGTGCCCATGGTAGCAGTTCCAATTGTGAAAGTGCACAGGATGACATTGCTCATGTTGGTAGTTCCCATGGTGAGAGTGCTCATGGTGATAGTGACCATGGTAACAGTGCACATGGTTGCTGTTCCCTTGGTGACAGTGCCCATGAGGACAGTACTCATGGTGACAGTTCTCATGGTGATAGTGCCAATGGTGACATTGCACATGGTGGCAGTGAAAAATGGTGACAGTGCCCATGTTGACAGTTCTCATGGTGACAGTGCACACGGTGACAACCCATGCAGACAATACACACGGTGCGAGTTCTCATGGTTGCAATACGCATGGTGACAGTGATCAAAGTGATAGTGCCGATGGTGGCAGTGCCCATGTTGACAGTGCCCATGGCGCCATTGCTTATGGTGGCAGTGCCCATGGTGACAGTTACCATAGTGAGAGTGCTCACAGTGATAGTGCCCATGGTGAAAGGGCTCATGGTGCCAGTCCGCATTGTGCCAGTACCCATGGAGACAGTGCTCATGGTGACAGTGACCACAGTGAGAGTGCTCATGGTGATAGTGCTCATGGTGACAGTTCAAATGGTGACAATACCCATGGTGAGAGTACTCATGGTGAAAATACCTATGGTGGCAGTTCTCATAGTGACAGTTCTCATGGTGACTGTGCTCATAATAGCAGTGCCCAAGGTGGCAATGCTCGTGGTGACAGTGCTAATGGTGACAGTGCTCTTGGTGGCATTTCCGATGGGGAAAATACCGATGGTGACACTGCGCATCGTTACAGTGCCCATGGTAACCATGCTCATGGTGATAGTGCACATTGTGACAGTGCCCATGGTGGTAGTTCACCTGGTGACAGTGTTAAATAGTGACAGTGCACATGCTGACAGTGCTCATGGTGATAGTGCCCATGGTGACAGTGCACAGGGTGATAATGGGCATTGTTACAGTGTTCATGGTAACAGAGCCCAAGGTAGCAGAGGCCATGGTGAGAGTGCCCACAATGACAGTGTCATTAGTGCCAGTGCCTTCAGTGACAATGCCCATGGTGACACTTCTCACGGTGACAGTGCCCATGGGGACAGTTCGCATGGTGAGATTTCTCATGGTGATACTGCCCGTTGTGACAGTGCTCACAGTGACAATTCCCATGGTGCCAGTGCCCATAGAGACATTCCGCATGGTCACATTTCTCATGGTGAAAGTGCCTATGTTGATATTGTCCATGGTGACACTGCACATGGTGGCAGTGCAAAATGGTGACAGTGCCAATGGTGACATTGCTCAAGGTGACTCTCCTTACAGTGATATTCCTTACAGTGACCGTGTGCATGGTGACACTGCACCCAGTAACAGTGTTCATAGTGACAGTGTTCAGAGTGATAGTTCCCATGCTGAGAGTTTCCATGGTGACAGTGCCCATAGTCACAATTCTTATGGTGTATTGCTCACAGTGACAGTGCCCATGGTGAAATTACCCAGGGTGACATTACTCATGGTGACAGTGCTCAGGGTGATAGTGCCCATGGTGAGAGTGCCCATGGTCACAATTTTCACAGTGATAATACCTATGCTGAGAGTACCTAGGGTGACAATGCCCATGGTGGCATGCCCATGGTGACAGTGCTCATGGTGAAAGTGTTCATGGTGACAGTGCCCAGGTTTACAGTGTTTATGGTGATAGATGTCACGGTGTCAGTGCCCACGGGGACAGTGTCCAGGCTGACAAAGCCCATGGTGATACTTCCATTGTGATAGTGCCCACGGTGACAGTGCCCATGGTGACAGCGCTCAGTGTGACAAGGCCCATGGTGACAGTGCTCATGGTGACCGTGCTCATGGTGACAGTGCCCATAGTGAAAGTGCTCACCTGGTAAGTGTCCCTGATAACATTACCCATGGTGGTAGTGCCCCTGGTGACCGTACCCATAGTGAAAGTGCTAATGGTGACCATGCCCATGGTGACAGTGCCGATGGTGAGAGTGCCAATAGTGAGAGTGCTCATGGTGAAACTGCCCATGGTAACATTGCCCATGGTGATAGTTCTCATGGTGTCAACCCCACAGTGACAGTGCCAATGGTGATAGTGCCCGTGGTGAGAGTTCTTACATTGAGTGCGACCATAATGACCATTTTCACGGTGACAGTGCCCATGATGATATTACCCATGGTGACAGTACTCTTGGTAAAAGTGCCCATGGTGACACTGCACATGGTGGCAGTGCAAAATGGTGACAGTGCCCATGGTGATGTTGATCATGGTGACATTGCTTACGGTGATAGTCCTTATAGTGATAGTGTGTATGGTGAAACTGCAACAGTGACAGTGCTCATGGTGACAGTGTTCACGGCGATAGTGCCGATGGTGAATGTGCCGTTGGTGATAGTGCCCATAGTCACAATTCTCACAGTGTAGTGCTCACGGTGACAGTGCCCATAGTGAGAATACACAAGGTGACAGTATTCATGTTGACATTGCTCATGGTGAGAGTGCCCATGTTCACAACTCTCAAGGCGATAGTGCCCATGGTGACAATACCCAGGGTGACAGAGCTCATGGTAAAAGTGCTCACGGTGACAGTGCCCGTGGTGAGAGTAACTAAGGTGATATCTCAAATGGTGAGTGTGCTCATGGTGACAGTGCCCATGGTGACAATACCCACGGTGTCCTGCCCATGGTGACAGTGATCATGGTGACACTGCTCTTGTGGACAGTGCCATAAGTGACATTGTTCATTGTGGCAGTGCTCATGGTGACAGTGCCCATGGTTACAGTGCTTATGGTGATAGATGTCACGGTGGCCGTGCCACAGTGAAAGTGCCCACGCTGACAAAGCCTATGGTGATACTTCCCATTTTGACAGGGCTCACGGTGACAGAGCCCATGGTGACAGTGCCCAAGATCACAGTTCCCATGGTGAGAGTGCTAATGGTGACTGTGCCCATGGTGACAGTGCCCAGTGTGACCACGTCCATTGTGACAGTGCTCACGGTGACCGTGTCGATGCTGACAGTACCGATCGTGATAGTGCCAATAGTGAGAGTGCTCACGGTGATACTGCTCACAGTAATAGTGCTCATGGTTACAGTGCAA
This sequence comes from Mesoplodon bidens, assembly GCF_964165515.1. Lineage (NCBI taxonomy): Eukaryota > Metazoa > Chordata > Mammalia > Artiodactyla > Ziphiidae > Mesoplodon > Mesoplodon bidens. Next base: position 103,083 of record NW_027672190.1, on the reverse strand, counting down.
ATGGTGACAATACCCATGATGACACTACTCATGTTGAAAATACCCATGTGTCAGTTCTCATAGTGACCGTTCTCATGGTGACAGTGCAAATGGTGACAATACCCATGGTGAGAGTACTCATGTTGAAAATACCCATGGTGGCAGTTCTCATAGTGACCATTCTCATGGTGACAGTGCTCATAATAGCAGTGCCCAAGGTGGCAGTGCTCGTGGTGACAGTACTCTTGGTGGCAGTTCCCATGGGGACAGTACTGATGGTGACACTGGGCATTGTTACAGTGCCTATGGTAACTGTGCTCACAGTGAGAGTGCACATCGTGACAGTGCCCATGGTGGTAGGTCACCTGGTGACAGTGCTAAATAGTGACAGCGCACTTGCTGACAGTGCTCATGGTGATAGTGCCATGGTGACAGTGCACATGGTGATAATAGGCATTGTTACCATGTTCATGGTGACAGAACTCTAGGTGGCAGTGGCCATGGTGACAGTGCCCACAATGACAGTGCCCGTGGTGAGAGTGCCGACAGTGACAATGTGCATGGTGACACTTCGCATGGTGACAGTGCCCATGGGGACACTTAGCATGGTGAGATTTCTCATGGTGATAGTGCCTGTTGGGACAGTGCTCACAGTGACAATGCCCATGGTTCCAGTGCCCATAGAGACATTCCTCACGGTCACATTTTTCACGGTGAAACTGCTTATGGTGATATTACCCATGGTGACACTGCACATGGTGGCAGTGCAAAAGGGTGATAGTGCCCATGGTGACATTGCTCATGGTGATTTTGCTTATGGTGATAGTCATTACGCTGAAAGTGCACATGATGACACTGCACGGAGTGTCAGTGTTCATGGTGACAGTGTTTATGGTGATAGCTCACATTGTGTGTACATGGTGACAGTGCCCATAGTCCCAAATCTCATGGTGTAGTGCTCATAGTGACAGTGCCCATGGTGAAAATTCCCAGGGTGACAGTACTCATGTTGACAGTGCTCAGGGTTATAGTGCCCATGGTGACAGTGCCCATGTTCACAATTCTCACAGAGATAATGCCTATGGTTTGAGTACCTAGTGTGGCAATGCCCATGGAGACAGTGCCCAAGGTGTCATGCCCATGGGGACAGTGCTCATGGTGACAGTGCTCACGTTTGCAGTGCCATAAATAACGGTGCTCATTGGGGCAGTGCTCATGGTGACCGTGCTCATGATGACAATGCCCATGTTTAGAGTGTTTATGATGATAGATGTCACGGTGTCAGTGCCCACGGGGACAGTGCCCATGCTGACAAAGCCCATGTGATACTTCCCATTGTGAAAGTGCCCATGGTGACATCGCCCAGTGTGACAAGTCCCATGGTGACACTGCTCATGGTGACAGTGCCGATGGTGAGAGTGCCAATAGTGACAGTGCTCATGGTGCAACTGCCCATGGAGACATTGCCCATGGTGATACTGCTCTTGGTAACAACCCCACAGTGACAGGGCCAATGGTGATAGTCCCCGTGGTGACAGTTCTTACATTGAATGTGACCATGGTGACAGTTCTCACGGTGAGAGAGCCTATGGTGAAAATTCTAATAGTGACCATGCTCACGGTAACAGTGCCCATGGTGATTTTACCCAGGGTGACAGAGCTCATGGTAAAAGTGCTCACGGTGGCAGTGCCCATGGTGAGAGTACTTAAGGTGACAATTCCCATGCTAGGAGTGCTCATGGTAACAGTGCCCATGGTGACAATACCAAGGGTGTCCTGCCCATGGTGACAGTGATCATGGTGACACTGCTCATGTGGACAGAGCCATAAGTGACTGTGCTCATTGTGTCAGTGCTCATGGTGACCGTGCTCATGCTGAACAGTGCCCAAGGTTACAGTGCTTATGGTGATCAATGTCACGGTGGCTGTGCCCACGGTGACAGTGTCCACGATGACAAAGCCCATGGTGATACTTCCCATTGTGACAGTGCCCACGGTGACAGAGACCATGGTGACAGTGCACAAGATAACAGTACCCAAGGTGAGAGTGATAACTGTGACTGTGCCCATGTTGACAGCACTCAGTGTGACAACACCCATTGTGAAAGTGCTCACAGCGACTGTGTCGATGCTGACAGTGCCGATGGTGATAGTGTCAATTGAGAGAGTACTCACGGTGACACTGCCCATGGAGACACTGCCCATAGTGATAGTGCTCATCGTGACAACACCTCGGAGGCAGTGCTAATGGTGAGAGTCCTCGTGGTGACAGTTCTCACGGTGAAAATGACCCTGTTGAAATTGCTCATGGTGACAGTGCCCATGGTGACAGTACTCAAGGTGATAGTCTCCATGTTGACAGTGCCCATGGTGACTCTTCTCATGGTGACAGTGCCTATGGTGATAATGCTCTTAGTGACAGTGCTCACGGGGACAGTGCCCATGGTGACAGTGACCACGGTGACTGTTCTCACCATGATAGTGCACATGGTGACAGTGTTCGTGGTGACAGTCCGCATTGAGGCTGTGCCCATGGTGACAGTGCTCAGGGTTATAGTGCCCACAGTGATAGTACTCACATTGACAGTGTCCAAGGTGACAATACCGACGGTGACAGTAATGATGGTGAAAGTGCCCATGGTGGCAGTTCTCATAGTGACAGTTCTTGTGACAGTGCTCATGGTGGTAGTGCCCATGGTGAGACTACCAATGGTGAAAACTGACCATGGTGACAGTGCACATGGTCATGGTGCATCTGGTGGCAGTGCGCATAGTGACAGTGCCCATGGTGATATTGCTCATGGTGATAGTGCCCATGGTGAGAGTGCCCATGGTTACAGTGCTCATGGAGACAGTGCCCATGGTGACAGTGCCCCTTGTGACGGTGCACACCGTGAGAGTGCCCATGGTGGTTGTGCCCATGGTGACAGTTCTTATCATCATACTGCTCACGGTAGCAGTGTTTATGGTAAGAGTGCTCATGGTGGCAGTGCTCACAATGAGAGTGCCAAAGGGGAGAATACTGACTGTGACAGTGCCCATGGGGACTTTTCTCTGTGTGACAGTGCCCTTGGGGAGAGTTAGCAGGGTGAGATTTTTCACAATAAGATCTGTCACCATGGGCACAGACACCATGGGCACTCTAATGGTGTGCACTGTCCCCAGGGGCACTGACACTATGGGTACTGTCACCATGAGCACTGTAACCATGGGCACTCTCACCATGGGCACTATCAATATGAGCAATATCACTATGGACACTGTCACCATTTTGTACTGCCACCATGTGGAGTGTCACCATGGGCATTTTCACTATGAGTACTGTCACCATGGGTAATATCACCATGGTCACTGTCACCGTGAGCACTCTCACTATGAGAATTTTCTCCATTGGCCCTATCACCATGAGAATTGTCAGCATGGGCACTGTCAACATGGAGACTCTCATCTTGAGCACTATCACCATGAACACTGTCACCATGAGCAATTTCAACAGGGCCACTTTCACCATGAGAACGGTCATCACCGGGGCTCTCACCATTGGCACTGCCTCTGAGAGGTTGTCACGATGAGCACTATCACCATGGGCAGTGTCTCCATGGGCAGTTTCACCATGAGCACCCTCACTATTGGCACTATCACCATTGGCACTGTCAATGTCATCACGGTCACCGTGAGCACTGTCACAATGGGTTTTGTCACACTGGGTGCTGTCACAATGGGCACAGTCACCATTAGCAGTCTCACCATGGGCACTGTGACCATGGGCACTGTCACCATAAGCACGGTCACCATGAGCACTGCAACAATGAGCACTGTCACTTATGTCACTGTCCTCATGAGAAGTGTCACCGTGATCACTCTCACCATGGGCAGGACACCCTGGGTATTGCCACCATGGGCACTGTCACCATGAGCACTCTCACCATGGGAATTGTCACCTTAGGTACTGTCACCATGGGCACTGTCACCGTGAACACTTTTACCATGCGCTTTGTCACCCTGGGTATTGTCACTATGGGCACTATCACCATGAGAGTTCTAAACATGGGCACTCTCACCATGGGCACTATCACCATGAGCAATGTCACCATGAATACTGTCACAATGTGTATTGTCACCATGGGCACTGTCACCGTTAGCACTCTCACCATGGGCACTGTGATCTTGGGCACTGTCACCATGGGATCTGCCCCCATTGGCACTGTCACAATGGGAAGTATCACCATGGGCTTTGTCAGCGTGGGCAATGTCACCGTGGGCAAGGCCACCATGACATCTATCATCATAGGCACTGTAACCATGGGCACTGGCACCATGAGCATGGTCACCATGAGCACTGCCACAATGAGTAATGTCACTTATGGAACTGTCCTCATGAAAAGTGTCCCCATGGTCACTGTCACCATGGGCAGGACACCCTGGGTATTGTCACCATGGGCACTGTCTCTATGAGCATTCTCACCATGGAAATTTTCACCGTAGGTACCGTCACCATGGACACTGTCTCCGTGAACACTTTTATCATGAGCTCTGTCACCCTGGGTATTGTCACCATGGGCACTATCACCGTGAGAGTTGTGAACTTGGGCACTCTCACCATGGGCACTATCACCTTGAGAAATGTCACCATGAATACTGTCACCCTGTGTATTTTCAGCATGGTCACTGTCACCGTAAGCAATACACCGTGAGAATTGTGACTATGGGCACAGTCACCATTGGCACATTCACCATTGGCACTATCGCCGTGAACACGGTCACCATGAGCACTATCACTGTGTGCAGTTTCACCGTACACACTCTCACTGTAAGGATTATCACCATAAGCAATGTCACCATGATCAATATCCTCATGGGCACTTTCACCATTTTGTACTGCCACCATGTGCAGTGTCACCATGGGCATTTTCACTATGAGTACTGTCACCATGGGTAATATCACCATGGTCACTGTCACCATGAGCACCCTCACTATTAGAATTTTCACCATTGGCCCTGTCACCATGAGAATTGTCACCATGGGCACTGCCAACATGGAGACTATCACCTTGAGCACTGTCACCATGGTCACATTTAATGTAAGACCTGTCACCTCGGGGACTACCAACATTGGTACTGTCACCATGGGGTTGTCACCATGAGCACTATCATCATGGGCGATGTCTCCTTGGGCAGTTTTACCATGAGCACTGTCACTATTGGCAATCTCACCACTGGCACTGTCACCATGGGCACCATCACCGTGAGCACTGTCACCATGGGCCTTGTGACACTGGGTGCTGTCACCATGGGCACTGTCACCGTAGGCACTGTCACAATGGGAAGTATCACCATGGTCTTTGTCAGCCTTGGCACTGTCCCCATGGGCACTGACACCGTGACATCTATCACCATAAACACTGTAAACACGGGCAATGTCACCATGAGCACTGGCACAATGAGCACTGTTATTTATGGCACTGCCACCATGAGCATTGTGACCCTGAGCACTGTCACCATGGGCATGACCCCATGGGCACTGTCACCATGGGCATTGTCACCCTAGGTACTCTCACCATAGGCATTATCACTGTGAGAATTGTGAACATGGGCAATGCCAATATGAACACTGTCACCATGAGTACAGTCTTCCTGTTTATTGTCACCCTGGGCACTGTACCGTGAGCACTACACCGTGAAAATTGTGACTCTGGGCACTGTCACCATCGGCTCATTCACCATCAGCACTATCGCCGTTAACACTGCCACCATGAGCACTGTCACTGTGTGCAGTTTCACCATACACACTATCACCGTAAGCAATGTCACCATGAGCAATATCTCCATAGGCACTGCCACTATTTTGCACTGCCACCATGTGCAGTGTCACCATGGGCACATTTACCATGAGTACTGTCACCATGGGTAATATCACCATGGACACTTCACCGTGAGCACTGTCACTATGAGAATTTTCACCATAGGCACTGTCACCATGAGAAGTGTCACCATGGGCACTGTCAACATGGAGACCATCACCTTGAGCACTGTCACCATGAGCACTGTCACCATGAGCAATATCACCATGGTCACATTCAATGTAAGAACTGTCAGCACGGGGACTATCACCATTGGCACTGTCACTGAGGGGTTGTCACAATGAGCACTATCACCATGGGCATTGCCTCCATGGGCAGTTTCACCCTGAGCACTGTCACTATTTGCACTCTCACTGTTGGCACTATCACCACAGGCACGGTCACTGTGGGCCCTGTCACCATTGGCCTTCTCACACTGGGCAATGTCATCATGGGCACTGTCACAATGGGCACTGTCACAATGGGAAGTATCACCATGGGCTTTGTCAGTGTGGGCACTGTCTCCGTGGGCACTGACACCATGACATCTATCACCATAAACACTGTAAACATGGACACTGTCACCATGAGCACGGCCACCATGAGCACTGCCACAATGAGCACTGTTATTTATGGCACTGCAATCATGAGCACTGTCACCATGAGCACTGTCACCATGGGCATGACACCATGGGCACTGTCACCATGGGCATTTTCACCCTAGGTTCTCTCACCATAGGCATTATCACTGTGAGAATTGTGAACATGGGCACTGTAACCATGGACACTATCACCATGAACACTCTCACCATGATCACTGTTACCATAGGTACTGTCACTGTGAGCACTATCACCATAGGCAATGGCAGCGTGGGCACTGTCACCATGGGCACTGTCATCATGGGTATTGTCACCGTGGGCAGTGTCACCATGGGCAAGGCCACCATGGGCAATACCACTGTGAGCACTGTCACCACGGGTACTACTATCATGTGCACTGTCACTGTGAGCAATGTCAGCATGGGTTGTCACCGTTTGCACTGTCACCATGAGAACTGTCAACATGAGCACTGTCACCATTTTCCACTGCCACAATGTGCACTACCACCATGGGCACTATCACCATGAGCACTGGCACCATAAGTACTGTCATCATGGGCACTCTCACCAAGGGCACGGCCACCCTGTGCACTGTTACCATGGTCACTATCACCGTGAGCACTGTCACCATGGGAACTACCAACATGGGCACTGTCATCATTAGCACTTTCACAAAGGGCACTGCCACCATGGCACTATTCACGTGAGCACACTCACCATGGGCACTATCACCATAGGCACTGTCAGTTTCAGCACTATCACCATGGGTACTGCAACCCTGACCAATGTCACCATTAGCACTGTCACCATTCTCAGTATCACCATGTGCACTGTCACCATGGGCACTATCACCATGAGAACTGTCAGTCTGAGCACTGTCACCATGGGTATTGTGACTTTGGGCACTGTCACCGTGAGCTCTGTCACCATGGTCACTTTGCCATGAGCACTGCCACTCTGACCACTCTCACTATAAGAACTGTCACCATGGGCACTTTCACGATGGGCACTTCCAACATTGGCACTATCACCATGAGCACTGTCAACAAAAGCACTGTCACCGTGGGCAGTGTCAGCATGCACAATGTCACTGCAAGGACTATCACATTAAGAAATGTCATGATGGGCACTGTCAACATTTTGCACTGCCACCATGTGCACTATCAACTTAGGCACTGTCACCATGAGCACTTTATCACTGAGTACTCTCACCATGGGTAATATCACCATGGGCACTCTCACCATGAGAACTATCACCATGAGCAATGTCATGATGGGCACTGGCGCAATGGGTCTTGTCACTATGAGCACTGAAACAATGGGCACTATCACCGTGAGAAATCTCACCACGCTAACTGTCCCCAAGGGCACTGTCACAGAGAGAAAAGTCATCATGGGAACTGTCCCAGTCAGTATTCTCACCATGGGTACTCTCTTTGTGGGTAATGCCTCCGTAAGCACTATTACCATGAATACTGCTACCGTGAGCACTAGCATGATAAGAACTGTCACCATGGGCACGGCCACCATGGGCACTCTCAGGGTGTGCACTGTCACCAGGGGCACTGTCACCATGAGCAATGTAACCATGGGCACTCTCACCATGAGCAATATCACCATGGGCACTGTCACTCTTTGCACTGCCACCAGATGCACCATGACCATGTACACTGTCACCATGGGCAGTGTCACCATTGGTAGTCTCACTATGGGCACTGCCACCATGAGCACTGTCACCAAGAGCACTGTCACCATGAGCACAGCCACCATGAGCACCGTCACAAGAACTGTCACTATGAGAACTGTCACCATGGGCACTTTCATATGATTACGGTCACCGTGGTTATTGTCACCTTTGGCACTGTCAACGTGAGTACTATCACCGTGAGCACAATCACCCTGAGCACTGTCACCATGGGCACAGCCTCAATGCGGACTGTCACCGTGAACACTGTCACCATGGGCACTACCATGGTGAGAACAGTCACCATGGTCACTGTCACCATGGGCACTGTCCCCGTGAGCACCGTAACTAAGGGCATAATCACCATATGCACTGTCACCGTGAGAACAGTCACCATGGGCACTGTCAACATGGAAACTATCACCATGAGCAATGTCACCATGAGCAATTACAACAGGATCACTTTCACCGTTAGAACTGTCACCGCGGGGACTCTCACTATTGGCACTGCCTCCGAGGGTTTGTCATGATGAGCACTATCACCATGGGCAGTGTCTCCATGGGCAGTGTCACCGTGAGCACTCTCAATATTGGCACTATCAACATCAGCACTGTCAGCATAGGCACGGTCACCGTGAGCACTGTCATAAAGGGCATTGTCACACTGTGTGTTGTCACCATGGGAACAGTCACCATTAGCACTCTCACCATGGGCACTGTGATCTTGGGCACTGTCACCATGGACTCTGCCCCCGTTGGCACTGTCACAATGGGAAGTATCACCATGGGCTTTGTCAGCGTGAGCAATGTCACCGTGGGCAAGGTCACCATGACATCTATCACCATAGGCACTGTAACCATGGGCACTGGCACCATGAGCACGGTCACCATGAGCACTGCCACAATGAGCAATGTCACTTATGGCACTGTCCTCATGAGAAGTGAAACCATGATCATTGTCACCATGGGCAGGACAGCCTGGGTATTGTCACCATGGGCACTGTCACCATGAGGACTCTCACCATGGGAATTGTCACCTTAGGTACTGTCACCATGGGCACTGTCACCATGATCCCTTTTCCATGAGCTCTGTCACCCTGGGTATTGTCACCATGGGCACTATCACCATGAGAGTTGTGAACATGGGCACTTTCACCATGGGCACTATCACCATGAACAATGTCACCATGAATACTGTCACCCTCTGTATTGTCACCATGGGCACTGTCACCGTAAGCACTACACCGTCAGAATTGTGACAATGGGCACAGTCACCATGGGCACATTCACCACTGGAACTATCGCCGTGAACACTGTCACCATGAGCACTGTCTCTGTGTGCAGTTTCACCATACACACTATCACTGTAAGGACTATCATCGTAAGCAATGTCACCATGAGCAATATCCCCATGGGCACTGTCACCATTTTGCACTGCCACCATGTGCAGTGTCACCATGGGCACTTTCACTATGAGTACTGTCACCATGGGTAATATCACCATGGTCACTCTCACCATGAGCACTGTCATTATGAGAATTTTCACCATAGGCCCTGTCACCATGAGAACTGTCACCATCCTCACTGTCAACATGGAGACCATCACCTTGAGCACTGTCACCATGAGCGATGTCACCATGGTCACATTCAACGTAAGAACTGTCACCACAGGGACTATCAACATTGGCACTGTCACCATGGCGTTGTCATCATGAGCACTATCACCATTAGCAATGTCTCCATGGGCAGTTTCACCGTGAGCACTTTCACTATTGACACACTTACCACTGGCACTGTCACAATGGGCACTGTCACCGTGAGTACTGTCACCATGGGCCTTGTCACTCTGGGCGTTAACATCATTGGTACTGTCACCGTGGACACTGTCCCAATGGGAATTTTCACCATGGGCTTTGTCAACATAGGCAGTGTCCCCGTGGGCACTGACACCGTGACATCTATCACCATAAACCCTGTACACATGGGCACTGTCACCATGAGCACGGTCACCATAAGCACTGCCACAATGAGCACTGTTATTTATGGCACTGCCAACATAAGCACTGTCACCGTGGGCATGACACCATGGGCACTGTCACCATGGGCATTGTCACCCATGGTACTCTCACCACAGGCATTGTCACTGTGAGAATCGTGAACATGGGCACTGTCTCCATGGGCATTATCACCATGAGCACTGTCACGATGAGCACTGTCACCCTGGGTATTTTCACCATGGGCACTGTCACTGTGAGCACTACACCGTGAGAATTGTGACTATGGGCACTGTCACCATGAACACTCTCACCATGGGAACACTGTCACCATGAACACTGTCACTGTGTGCAGTGTCACCATGCGCACTGTCACCATTTTGCACTGCCACCATGTGCAGTGTCACCATGGGTAATATCACCATAGGCACATTCACCATGAGAAATGTGACCATGCGGAATGTCTCTATGGGCCCTGGCACCCTGGACATTGTCACTGTGAGTACTGTCACAACGAGCACTATAACCGTGACAAATATCACCATGCTAACTGTCCCCATGGGCACTCTCACTGTTAGAAGTGTCAGCATGGGCACTGTCACTGTCGTCACTGTCACCATGGCCACTGCCACCTTGGGCTCTGTCACCATGAACACTGTAACAATGTCCATTATCACCGTGTGCACTGTCACCATGGGCACTATCACCATGAGCACTGTCAGCATGTGCACTGTCACTATTTAGCACTGTCACCAGGTGAACTACCACCAGGGGCACTGTCACGATGTGCACTATCACCGTGAGCACGGTTACCATGGGCACTGTAACAATGCACAGTGTCACCATTGGTACTGCCCCCATGAGAACTGCCACCAAGTGCACTGTCACCATTAGCACTGTCGCAACAAGCACTGTCACCTTGGGAACTGCTATTATGAGTACTGTCACCATGAGAACTGTCACTATGAGAACTGCCACCATGGGTATTTTCAACATGAGTACCGTCACCCTGGGTATTGTCACCATTTGCACTGTCACCATAAGCACTATTACCGTCAGCACTATCACCGTGAGCACTCTCACTGTCACCACTGTCACCATGAGCACTGTTGCCCTGGGTACTGACACAATTCGGACTGTCACCATGAGCCCTGTCACCATGGGCAATATCACTGTGAGCACTCTCACCTTACTCACTGTCTCATGGGCACTGTTACCATGAGCACTGTCAACATAGACAATAGTGCTGTGGGCAGTGTCACCATGGGCACTGCCACCATGTGCACTATCACTGTGAGCACTGTCACCATGGGTACTGCAACCATGAGAAATATCACAGTGAGTACTGTCTGAATGGGTTGTCACCATGTGCACTGTCACCATGAGAACTGTCAACATGGGCACTCTCACCATTTTTCGTTGCCACCATGTGCAATGTCACCATGGGCACTATCACTATGAGAATTGTCACCAAGAGTACTGTCATCATGGGTACTGTCACCAAGGGCACTGCCACCACGTGCACTGTTATCATGGTAACCAGCATCGTGAGCACTTTCACAATGGGAACTACCACCAATGGGCATTATCAACGTAAGGACTCTCACCATGGGCACTATCACCATCGGCACTCTCACCATCGGCACTATTGCCATGAACACTGTCACCATGAACACTGTCACCGTGTGCAGTTTCACCATACACACTATCACTGTAAGGACTATCACCGTAAGCAATGTCACCATGAGCAATATCACCATGGGCACTGTCACCATTTTGCACTGCAACCATGTGCAGTGTCACCATGAGTACTGTCATCATGGGTAATATCACCATGGGCACTCTCACCATAAGCACTGTCACTATGAGAATTTTCACCAAAGGCACTGTCACCGTGAGGACTGTCACTATGGTCACATTCAATGTAAGAACTGTCACCACGGGGACTATTACCATTGGCACTGTCACTGTGGACTTGTCACCATGAACACTATCAAATGGGGAATATCTCCATGGGCTGTTTCCCCATGAGCACTGTCACTATTGACACTCTCACAATCGGCACTGTCACCATGGGCACAGTAACCATGAGCAGTGTCACCATGGGCCTTGTCACACTGGGCACTGTCACCATGGGCACTTTCACAATGGGAAGTATCACCACGGGCTTTGTCAGCGTGGGCACTGTCCCCGTTGGCACTGACACCGTGACATCTATCAGCATAAGCACTTTAAACGTGGGCACTGTCACCATGAGCACGGTCACCATGAGCACTGTCACCATGGACCTTGTCACATTGGGTGCTGTCACCATGGGCACTGTCACCATGAGCATGCTCACCTTAAGCACTGCCAGAATGAGCACTGTTATTTATGGCTCTCCCAACATGAGCACTGTTACCATGAGCACTGTCACCATGGGCATGACACCATGAACACTGTCACCATGGGCATTGTCACCCTAGGTACTCTCACCATAGGCATTATCACCATGAGAATTGTGAACATGGACACTGTCACCATGGGCACTATCACATTGAGCACTGTCACCATGAGTACTGTCACCCTGGGTATTTTCACCATGGGCCGTGTCACTGTGAGCACTACACCATGAGAGTTGTGACTATGGGCACTGTCACCATGGACACTCTCACCATGGGAACAACCACCGTGAACACTGTCATCATGAACACTTTCACCATGTGCACTGTCACCATGAGAACTGTCAGTATGGGCACTGTCACCATTATTCACTGCAACCATGTGCACTACCACCATGGGCACTGTCACCATGGGCACTATCACGGTGAGCACTGTCACCATGAGTAGTGTCATCATGGGTACTGTCACCAAGGTCACGGCCACCATGTGCACAGTTACCATGGTCACTATCACCGTGAGCACTGTCACCATGAGAACTACCAACATGGGCACTGTCTTCATGAGCACTTTCACAATGGGAACTGCCACCATGGGCACTATTAATGTAAGCACTCTCACCATGGGCACTATCACCAAGGGCACTGTCAGTTTCAGCACTATCACCATGGGTACTGCAACCATGACCACTGTCACCACAAACACTGTCACCATTCTCAGTATCACCATGTGCACTGTCACCATGGGCACTATCACCATGAGAACTGTCAGTCTGAGCACTGTCACCATGTGTATTGTGACTTTGGGCACTGTCACCGGGAGCACTGTCACCTTGGGCACTGGCACAATGTGAACTTTCACCATGAACATTGTCATCATGTGCACAATCACTGTTAGAACTGTCACGGTCGTCACTGTCAAAATGGGAACTGTAACCGTGAGCACTTTCACCGTGAGGGTTGTGACCATGGGCACTGTCACCATGGGCAAGGTTCCCATGGACAATTTCACTGTTAGTACTCTCACCATGGACACTATAACTATGGGCACTGTCACCGTGAGCTCTGTCACCATGGGCACTTTCACCATGAGCAGTGACACTCTGACCACTCTCACCATAAGAGAGGTCACCATGGGCACTTTCACGATGGGCACTTCCACCATTGGCACTATCACAGTGAGCACTGTCAACAAGAGCACTGTCACGGTGGGCAGTGTCACCATGTGCACTGCCACCATGTGCACTATCACCTTAGGCACTGTCACCATGAGCATTTTATCACTGAGTACTGTCACCATGGGTAATATCACCATGGGCACTGTCACTGTGAGAACTGTCACCATGAGCAATGCCATGATGGGCACTGGAGCCATGGGTCTAGTCACTATGAGCACTGAAACAATGGGCACTATCACCGTGAGAAATCTCACCATGCTAACTCTCCCCAAGGGCACTATCACAGAGAGAAAAGTCACCATCGGAACTGTCACAGTCAGTATTCTCATCTTTGGCATTCTCATTGTGGGCACTGCCTCCGTGGGCACTATTATCATGAACACTGGTACCGTGAGCTCTATCATGATAAGAACTTTGACCATGGGCACGGCCACCATGGGCATTCTCACGGTGTGCACTGTCACCAGGGGCATTGTCACCATGGACACTGTCACAATGAGCATGATAACCATGGGCACTCTCACCATGGGCACTATCACCATGAGCAATATCACCATGGGCACTGTCACTATTTTGTACTGCCACCAGAGGCACCATGACTATGTGCACTGTCACCATGTGCAGTGTCACCATTGGTATTCTCACCATGGGCACTGCCACCATGAGCACTGTCACCACGAGCACTGCCACCATGAGCACTGTCACAAGAACTGTCCCTATGAGAACTGCCACCATGGGCACTTTCACCATGATTACTGACACCGTGAGTATTGTCTCCTTGGGCAATGTCATCGTGAGTACTATCACCATGAGCACTATCACCCTGAGAACTGTCACCACGGGCACAGCCTCAATGCGGGCTGTCATCATGAACACTGTCACCATGGGCACTATCACGGTGAGAAGAGTCACCGTGGTCACTGTCACCATGGGCACTGTCACTAAGAGCATTATCACCATAGGCACTGTCACCATGAGAACAGTCACCATGGGCACTGTCAACATGGAGACTATCACCTTGAGCACTGTCACCATGAGCAATTTCAACAGGGTCACTTCCACCGTGAGAACTGTGACCATGCATACTCTCACTATTGGCACTGCCTCTTAGGGGTTGTCACGATGAGCACTATCACCATTGTCAGTGGTCTCCATGGGCCGTGTCACCCTGTGCACTCTCAGTATTGGCACTATTACCATCGGCACTGTCATCATCGGCATGGTCACCGTGAACACTGTCACAATGGGTGTTGTCACAATGGGCGCTGTCACCATGGGCACAGTCACCATTAGCACTCTCACCATGAGCACTGTGATATTGGGCACTGTCACCATGGGCTCTGTCACAGTGGGCACTGTCAGAATGGGAAGTATCACCATGGGCTTTGTCAGCATGGGCACTGTCACCATAGGCATGGCCACCGTGACATCTATCACCATAAGCACTGTAACCAGGGGCACTGTCACCATAAGCATGGTCACCATGAACACTGCCACAATGAGCACTATCACCATGGGCAATGTCTCCATGGGCAGTTTCACCATGAGCACTGTCACTATTGGCACTCTCACCATCGGCATTGTCACCATTGGCACGGTCACCATTAGCCTTGTCACCATGGGCCTTGTCACACTGGGCGCTGTCACCATGGGCACTGTTAGGGTGGGCTCTCTCACAATAGGAAGTATCACCATGGGCTTTGTCAGCGTGGGCACTGTCCCCGTGGACACTGACACCGTGACATCTATCACCATAAACACTGTATACAAGGGCAATGTCACCATGAGCACGGTTACCATGAGCATTGCCACAATGAGCACTGTTATTTATGGCACTGCCAACATGGCACAGTCACCATGAGTGCTCTCTACCATGGGCATGACACCATGGGCACTGTCACCATGGGCATTGTCACCCTAGGTACTCTCACCATAGGCATTATCACTGTGAGAATTGTGAACATGGGCAATGTCACCAAGGGCACTGTCACCATGGGCACTCTCACCATGAGTACTGTCACCCTGGGCATTTTCACTTTGGGCACTGTCACTGTGAGCACTACAGCATGAGATTTGTGACTATGGTCACTGTCACCATGGACACTCTCACAATGGGAACTATCACCGTGAACACTGTCACAATGAACACTGTCACTCTGTGCAGTGTCACCATGCACACTGTGACCATAAGGACTATCAATGTAAGCCAAGTCACCATGAGCAATGTCACCATGGGCACTGTCACCATTTTGCACTGCCACCATGTGCAGTGTCAAGATGGGTAATATCATTATAGGCACATGCACTCTGAGAAATGTGACCATGTGGAATGTCTCTATGGGACCTGGCACCATGGGCATTGTCACTGTGAGCACTGTCACAATGGGCACTATCACTGTGACAAATCTCACCATGCTAACTGTCTCAATGGGTACTGCCACCGTTAGAAGTGTCAGCATGGGCACTGTCACTGTTGGCACTGTCACCAAGGGCACTGTCATTGTGGGCACTGTCACCATGGCCACTGCCACCTTGGGCTCTGTCACCATGAACACTGTAACCATGTCCATTATCACCGTGTGCATTGTCACCATGGGCACTATCACCATGAGCACTGTCAGCATGTGCACTGTCACTATTTAGCACTGTCACCAGGTGAACTACCACCAGGGGCACTGTCACGATGTGCACTATCACCGTGAGCACGGTTACCATGGGCACTGTAACAATGCACAGTGTCACCATCGGTACTGTCCTCATGGGAACTGCCACCAAGTGCACTGTCACCAGTAGCACTGTCACCACGAGCACTGCCACCTTGGGAACTGCTATTATGAGCACTGTCACCATGAGAACTGTCGCTATGAGAACTGCCACCATGGGTATTTTCAACATGAGTACTCTCACCATGGGTATTGTCACCATTTGCACTGTCACCATAAGCACTATTACCGTCAGCACTATCACCGTCAGCACTCTCACTGTCGTCACTGTCCCCACGAGCACTGTTGCCCTGGGTACTGACACAATTCGGACTGTCACCATGAGCCCTGTCACCATGGGCAATATCACTGTGAGCACTCTCACCTTACTCACTGTCTCATGGGCACTGTTACCATGAGCACTGTCAACATAGACAATAGTGCTGTGGGCAGTGTCATCATGGGCACTGTCACCATGGGCACTGCCACCATGTGCACTATCACTATGAGCACTGTCACCATGGGTACTGCAACAATGAGAAATATCACCGTGAGTACTCTCTGCGTGGGTTGTCACCATGTGCACTGTCACCATGAGAACTGTCAACATGGGCACTCTCACCATTTTTCAATGCCACCATGTGCAATGTCACCATGGGCACTATCACCGTGAGAATTGTCACCATGAGTACTGTCATCATGGGCACTGTCACCAAGGGCACTGCCACCACGTGCACTGTTATCATGGTCACCAGCATCGTGAGCACTTTCACAATGGGAACTACCACCATGGGCATTATCAACGTAAGGACTCTCACCATGGGCACTCTCACCATGGGCACTCTCACCATGAGCCCTGTCACTAATTGCATTATCACCATAGGCACTATCACCATGTGAACAGTCACCATGGGCACTGTCATCATGGAGACTATCACCTTGAGCATTGTCACCATGAACACAGTCAATAGGGTCACTTTCACCATGAGAACTGTCACCACGGGGACTCTCACCATTGGCACTGCCTCCGAGGGGATGTCACGATGAGCACTATCACCATGGGCAGTGTCTCCATGGGCAGTTTCACTGTGAGCACTCTCACTATTGGCACTATCACCATCGGCACTGTCAGCATCAGTACGGTCACCGTGAGCAGAGTCACAATGGGCATTGTCACAGTGGGCACTGTCACAAAGGGCACAGTCTACATTAGAATTCTCACTATGGGCACTGTGATCTTGGGCACTGTCAACGTGGGCTCTTTCACTGTGAGCACTGTCACAATGGGAGGTATCACCATGGGCTTTGTCAGCGTGGGCACTGTCACCGTGGGCACGGCCACCGTGACATCTATCACCATAAGCACTGTAACAATGGGCACCGTCCCTCTGAGCACAGTCACCATGAGCACTGCCACAATGAGAACTGTCATTTATGGCACTGTCCACATGAGCAGTTTCACCATGATCACTGTCACCATGGGCAGGACACCCTGTGTATTGTCACCATGAGCACTCTCACCATGATCACTCTCACCATGGGAATTGTCACCTTAGGTACTGTCACCATGAACACTTTTACCATGAGCTCTGTCACCCTGGTATTGTCACCATGAGCGCTATACCGTGAGAATTGTGACTATGGGCACTGTCAGCATGGGCACTTTCACCATCGGCACTATCGCTGTGAACACTGTCACCATAAGCACTGTCACTGTGTCAAGTTTCACCATACACACTATTACCATAAGAACTATCACCATAAGCAGTGTCACCATGAGCAATATCACCATGGGCACTGTCACCAAAGGCACAGCCACCATGTACACTGTTACCATGGTCACTATCACCATGAGCACTGTCACCATGGGAACTACCAACATGGGAAATGTCATCATGAGCACTTTCACAATGGGAACTGCCACCATGGGCACTATCAATGGGCGGACTCTCACCATGGGCACTATCACCATGGGCACTGTCACTGTGAGCACTGTCACCATCAGCACTGTCACCATGAGCACTATTACTGTGAGCACTACCACCGCGAGTGCTCTCACCATGGTCACTGTCACCATGGGCACTGTCACCATGAGCACTGTCACTATGGTTACTGGCACAATGCGGACTGTCACAATGAGACCTCTCACCATGGACATTATCAACATGAGCACTCTCACCGTGGTCACTGTTACCATGGGTACTGTCACTTTGAGCACTGTTACCATAGGCAATGGCACCGTGGGCACTGTCTCCATGTGCACTGTCATCATGGGCATTGTCACCGTGGGCAGTGTCACCGTGGGCACCGCCACCATTGGCACTATCACTGTGAGCTTCTTTACAAAAACAAGTTTGGGCACGTTCTTTACCTTATTATGTCGGTCATGTAAGGTCACATTCTAACTTGCCTGGAATCATATGTGAAGGTAATCGCCAAGCTGACCTTTTGACACGAATTGTCGCTTTCCCTTGTATTGAGGAGGCAGAAGCTTCACATAATTTGCATCATCAAAATTCCGTAGCTCTGTGATATCAATTTCAACTGCCCCGGGAGACAGCCAGATCTATAATTAAAAATTGTCCACGGGACTTCCCTGGTGGCGCAGTGGTTAAGAGTCCACCTGCCAATGCAGGGGACACGGGTTTGAGCCCTGGTCCTGGAAGATCCCACATGCCGCGGAGCAACTAAGCACGTGTGCCACAACTACTGAGCCTGTGCTCCAGAGCCCGCGAGCCACAACTACTGAGCCTGTTTGCCACAACTACTGAAAACTGCACGCCTAGAGCCTGTGCTCCGCAACAAGAGAAGGCACCGCAACGAGAAGCCCATGCACCGCAACAAAGAGTAGCCCCCACTTGTCGCAACTAAAGAAAAAGCCCACACGCAGCAACGAAGACCCAACACAGCCAAAAATAAATAAATAAATAAATTTAAATTAAAAAAAAATAAATTGTCCACATTGTCCAACTTATTCATCCAGTTTGCCCATGGGGGTCAACCCTAGAGGATCATTACCTAATATGTTATGGCAAATGGATGTAACTCATGTGCTAACTTTTGGAAAGCTATCTTATGTACATGGTTCTGTGGATACCTATTCTCATGTAATTCTTGCCTCAGCAAGAACCGGGAAAGCTTTTAAGGATGTTATGCAACACGTATTTTTCTGTTTTGCCTTTCTAGGCATTCCAAAAGCTCTAAAAACTGATAACGCTCCTGCCTACATTTCTAAGGCTTTTAAAGACTTTTGTGAAAAATTTAATATTTCCCATTCTATGGGAATCCCCTATAATCCTCAGGGTCATGCAATAGTGGAAAGAGCCCATCATACTTTAAAAGTTCAAATTACAAATTTACAGCAAGGGGAATTCAAATACACTTCTCCACATCACATCTTCAACACACACTATTTGTATTAAATAATTTGAATACTGATTCACAAGGTAATACTGCCATGATGAGGCATTGGAATCCCGATATTAATAAACCTAAACATAGGGTGAAATGGAAGGATCTGCTCACTCGTCAATGGAAAGGACCTGATATTTTCTAACCAGCGGCTGAGGGTATGCTTGTGTATTTCCACAGGACGCTGACTCGCCGTTGTGGGTGCCTGACCGTCTCATCAGACATGTCGGGCCCTCCGACCCCGCCTTACCACTTCCCAGTCAGGCACAAGGCACCACAGCCGGAGACGTCAGCTAATGAATCACCATCAGCTAAAGAACCGCTGCTGCAGCAGATACAAAAGCTCACCATTGGAGAGAGACCAATTCTTTGTCTTCCGCGTCCGCACCCAAGACCTCGCAAGACACAAGCCATCTCTACAAGAACTTCGAATCCACCAACGTGGGGTCAGATTAAACGCTTGCTGATGACGCCGATAAAGTGGTAACAGACCAGGGAGCTACCTTAACACCTGGAAATCTTTTTGTTCCTATGCTTGCTATATTGGCCTGCCAGGTAACTAGGGGAAATGCTTTGGATAAATCTTATTGGACATATCTCCCTGATCCACCGATTTTACAAACTGTAGCCTGGGATAATGAGGGTATACCAGTGTCTACTACTATGCCCAGGTTAATGGGAGGAGCCATAAGCTCCTATCCATATAATAAATTTAAAACAAATAATAATTTTACATTTCATGGAAAATCAGGGTTCCATACTATATGTTTTATATTTCCATCAATTAATAACTCTGTAGCCTCTCGTAAGGATGGATGTATACCGGTTTTTCTTAAAGGACAGCTTACTGCTTCTCCTTTGAGTCAACCTAATAAGAGACTTCTTTGGTCTTTGATTTACCTAGCACCTGGAGAAGATCCAACTTATAATCAACCTTCCTCTCATCTTTAAAATTTCTTCCTTGTAATCCTCCTTATGGTATCCATACAGGAGTACAATCATCTATATTACAATCTCCGGAAGACCAATTGGATAGTAACTGGGACGCTGTAGATACCAATACCAGATTTCCTACATGGAATTATTGTATATATTCTTCAAGAATTGATATTCCCATAGAGGATACCACAAAAAATGTGCATGATTGGAGTAATCCTGATCCATGTAAGGATTATAGATCTTATTTACAACATCATGCACATTATGATTGGAATAATACACTCATTCCTGCTTCTATGCTTGTTAATAGATGGCACACTGGAGGATGTGTGCCTCCTATACTAACTATGGCTCAAGAGAGTATGTATTATGCACAGACCCAGCTTTGGAAAGCTATTGCTGCACCACCACCAGTTATTCTTCATAGACCTAAAAATATGGGCATTTATTCTATGCAGGCTTGTGTGTCAGCACCTTATGTATTCTTGGTAGCCCCAAAATATGTGGATCTAAATATTTATTATAATACTTCTGATTCTACTTTTTGGACACATTGCTATGATTGTATTTCGACAAGTTGTATAAATCCCTCTATGAATGTACAAGTTTTAATGATTCTTAAACGACCGCCATACATTATGTTGCTTGTAAAATTATCCTCTGCCTCGTATGATGATTATGGCTTACAAGTTTTGCATGAAACTGAACTTTTATTACATTCAAAGAGACTTGTTGCAGCTTTAATTCTAGCAATATCTACATTTATAGCTGTAATAGCATCACTTTCTCTTTCAATAAGTTCCTTAGCTCAACATGTACATACAGCTCAACATGTAAATGAGCTTTCAAAAAATGTATCTTTAGCTCTGGCTACTCAGGAAGTTATAGACAGAAAGTTAGAAGCAAAGGTGGATGCCTTAGAAGAAGCAATTTTACACATAGGGCATGAATTAACAGCGCTCAAAGTAAGATTAGCTTTGAGGTGTCATAAAAAATATAGATGGATTTGTGTTACTCCTCTAAAAGTGAATGAATCATTATATTCTTGGGAATAAATTCGTACTCATATTATGGGAGTTTGGAACCAAACAGATGCTAGTTTAGACCCTACTAAATTACATCAAGAGATTCATGACATAGGAAATACAAACTTAGGTTTATCTCCGGCAGAGTCTGCTCAGAAATTTTTTGAAAGTATTAAGTCATTTGTGTCACATAAAACCTTATTCTCAATGCTCATTAATGGAGGAATCATGGCAGTTGTTGTACTAATTCTGATATTTTTACTGCCAGTCATCATTAGAATAATTATTAAAAGCATCAAACAACTTTCTGTGGAGCTACATACTGCACTTTTAAAAAATAAAAAAGGGGGTGATGTCGGAAGCCATCCTGGAGGCATTGCACCATGACAAAGTCATGAGCAACGGAAGGCACTGCAAGGCAGTGCCGTGTCAGTAAGGTGGACTACAGCTCCGTTGTTATGTTTTATGATAATCACTTAACATACAGGGGCAATTTTGGGGGGATGTTGCTCCAGGTGAAAAAAAATTCCTCTAGGACTCTCCCTCCTGAAACTATCATAGGATGGGAAGTACCCACTAAAGCCCTATGTAAATGGTAAAGAATTAAGAGCCTGGAGCTAAGGGGATGTTTTTGTGAAAAACACCCTCTAGTATGGAGTTATGGCCATGGGCTGGAGTTCCTGATGATGACATAGGAAATGTATGGTTCTATTATAAAGGAAAATTAATTATAGAAAAACAAATGACTAGAGCACAATTCGTTGCCCGGATAGGGAGAAAACGCTGTCTCAGTTGAAGGAAACAATGAGAAAGAGCATGCAGGTACATTGTAAATATTTTCCTGGAACCATTGTAAAAGGATGCACATGCAAGAAGAAAAATAGGAACAAGTAGCTCCAAATTTTACAATTGAAATAATCATAGAACTGCTTGCCTTGGTTACTAAGAAACAACCTGTGATTAATGGGAACTTGGGGAAATATTTTAATAGGACATCTAGAAACTAGGGGATGTTTGTTTTAAAAAATCTTTATAGAATATTTTCAGGTTTGATTGTGCTAAGATTGTTTGGCCACGTACCTGGTAATGTAATCAACTATGATATATAAACCTGTGATTGTAAACAATAGAGGAAGAATGAAGAATAAAGACATGAGAAAGAGAAACATGCAATGCTGATACTTTAAGAAGTGTAATAGAATTATTTCCTTTGCCGACGCTATCCATCCCTCGGGTATCCCGAGACTCACTAGAGCTGGACTCTGGCAATATATGGCCTTTATTATGTTGTGGAATCTTCCTTCGATGTCTACTGTGTGGAGGGTTTTTATCATAACCTGGTGTTGAATTTTTTCTAAAGCTTTCTCTGCTTCTATTGAGATGATCACATGTGTTTTCTCTTTCAATTTTTTAATATGGTGTATCACATTGATTGATTTGCATATATTGAAGAATCCTTTTATTCCTGCAATAAACCCCACTTGATCATGGTGTATTTTCCTTTTAATGTGCTGTTGGCTTCTGTTTGCTACTATTTTGTTGAGGATTTTTGCATCTATATTCATCAGTGATATTGACCTGCAGTTTTCTTTTTTTGTGATATCTTTGTCTGGTTGTGGTATCAGTGATGGTGTCTCCATAGAATTAGTTTTGGACTTTTCCTCCCTCTGCCATATTTTGGAAGAGTTTGAGAAAGACAGGTGTTAAACTCTTTAAGCCAGAAAGGACTGGCAGGACATCTTAAGTGATGAAGGAGAAAAACCTGCAACTAAGATTAATTTTTTTTGAAATATGTGAGATCACACCATGTTTGTTTTTATATGCCTGACTTACTTCTTAAGTACTTCTCACTTCGTCGTACTTCTGCTCAACATCTCTTACTATTAGAGATGTTGACTTAACATAGTGCCCTCAAGGTGCACCCATTTTGTTACAAAAGGCAGCATTTTCCTTCTACTATGCCTGAATATATTTTTATTGTGACACATTTTTTTCCTGCCACACAAAATACTTTTCTGTGCCACATTTTCTTTTTCCATCTATTTCGCCTAAGTGTGTTGTTTTCCTGTTATGGCATTTGAGAATGATGGTGCAGTGTACATGGGATGCAGGTATCTTTATGACTCGGTGATTTTCCTTCCTCTATAAAAATATCCAAAGATTTTTTCTGGATGATTTAGTAGTTCTACTTTTTTAGCTTTTTGAGGAATCTTCCAACTGTTTTCTAGAGCAGCTACACCAATCAGCATTCCCAACAAGAATGTAGGAGGGTTCCCTTTTGTCATGCCTGCTATCTTCTCTTTTTCTTTTATAATAGACAATCTAATAGATATGAGGTGATATTCCAGTACAGAGGTTTTGCACTTTCCTAATGTATGTTTGTTATTAGCTGCTTATCTCGTATGTGTTTCTAATATTTTCTGCAATTCTGTAGATTGCCTGTTAATTCTGTTGATTGTTTCCTTTATTATATAGGAATGTTTCAGTTCAATTTCACTTCACTTAACTTTTGATTTTGTTGCCTGCTCTACTGCTGTCATAGCCAAGGAATTATTGCCAAGGCCAATCTTGAGAAGTTTGTTCCTTATCTTTTCTCAATGGATTTGAAACATTTTGGTCTTATCTTTAAAGCAATTTCCCCAACATTTCTGAGATACAATTGACATATAACGTTGGCAGTTTTAAGGTACACAGCATGATGGTTAGATGTACATCTATGCTGTGAAATAATGTGATAATAATGTTAGTTAATACTTCTATCACCTCACATGGTTACCAAATTTGTGTGTGTGCTGTAAGAACTTTTAAGATCTACCTTCCGAGTAACTTTTAAACATGCAATAACGTATTGGTAACTAACTCACTATCCTGTAATTTAGATCCCAAGAAGTTACACATTTTATAACATGAAATTTATGCTCTTTGACTATCATCTCCCTATTTCTCCGAACCTCACACCTATTAAATACGTATACACTCTTTTTTTTTGAAGATCTCAGCCATTTAGATTTCATAAATAAGTGGGATCACACAGTTTGTCTTTATGTCTCTGATTGTTTCACTAAGAATAATGCCTGCAAGTTGATTATATGTGGTCACAAATTGCAGGAATTTCATTATATGACTGTATAATATCCACTGTCGTAATATATACATTTCTTAATCCATTTAATCATTGATAAACGGTTAGTGACTATGCCTGGCATATTTTAGATAAATATTTACACAGTGAACATGGGAGTGCAAATATCTCTGTAAGTTAACTGATTTCATTTCTTTCAATTATGTATATTCAGAAATGGAATTGCTAGGTTATATGGTGGTATTATTTTTAGAATTTTGAGGAACATCCATATTATTTTCCATAGTGGTTGTACTAAGTTACATTACCACCAAAAGTCTGTAAGTGTTCCCTGTTTTCTACATGCTTGACTACACTTTTATGTCTTTTCTTTTTCATAATAACCACTATGAAATGCGTGAGTTGCTATCTCATTGTGGTTTTATTTTGCTTTTCTCTTACTATTAAAGAGGTTGAACAAATGTTCATGTGTCAGTTGGTCATTTGTACGTCTCCTATGGGGGGAATATATCTGCTAAGATCTTCAGCCCACCTTTTAATTAGATTATTCAACTTTTCTAAAAAAAACTAAGTCTTTTTTATGTTTCAACATTAGTCCTGTAGCTGGCATGTTGTTGGCAAATATTTTCTCCCATTACATAGGAGAATTCCTATGCCTCCTGTTCCACTGCCTCTTCACTCTGTTCAAGTTTCTTTTTGTGCAGAGGCTTTTAAATTTGATGTTTTCACACATGTTGAATTTTCTTTTTGTTCCTTCTACTTTTGGTATCATATACAAAAGAATCATTGCTGACACAAATGCCTTGGAGATTTTTTTCTGTTTAATTCTAAGGATTTTGTGATTTCTGTTCACGTTGTGTTAATTTTTGAGTCCTCTAAGATGGGTGTTCAATTTTATTCTTTTCCATGTGGATATCCAGCTTTTCCAACACTACTTAGTGTAAAGTCTATTTTTACTCCATTGTTTATTCTTGTCTTCTTTGTCATGTGTTAGTTGACTGGACATGGCTGAGTTTATTTCTGGGCTCTCAGTCCTATTCTATTGGTATTTTGTCTGTTTTTATTCTAATTTCACATTATTTTGGTTACCGTAACTTTGTATAATAGTTTGAAACCAGGAAGTGAGTTGCACCCAGCTTTGTTTATCTTGCTGAAAATTGCCTTGTCTATTTTCAGTGTCCTTTGTTGTTTCGTACAATTTTTAGGATTATTATTCTATTTCTGGGAAAATTGCCATTGAAATGTTGATTGGGATTCCATTGAAACTATAGATAGCTTGAGGTAGCGTGAACATTTTAACAGTATTCATTCTTTCAATTTAGAAATATGGGATACTTTTCTATTTACATATATCTTCTTCAGTTTTTGTAAATGTTATATTTTTAGGTGTACAGATGGTTTTGTCTCCTTGCTTAAATGTATTCCTAACATTTTATTGTTTTAGGTGCTGCGGTAAATGGAAGTGTTTTTTTTTTTTTTTCTGTCAGGTATTTTCTTGTTAGTGTATAGAAATGCAACTAATTTTGTATTCTTATTTCTAATCCTACAAAATTATTGATTTCATGTATTAGTTCTAACAGTTTCATGGGGTTTTGGTGGAGTCTTTAGGATTTCCTGCATACAGAATATGTCATCTTCAAACAGAGACATTTTAAATTCTTCCTTTCCACTTTGGATCCCTTTCATTTCTTTTCCGTGCCTAATGGTTCTGGCTAGGGATTCTACTATTATGTTGAAGAGAAGTGGTGATAGTGAGCATTTTTTATTTGTTCCTGTCTTAGAGGAAAAGTTTTCCGCTTTTCATCTTGAATATGATGTTAGCTGTGGGCTTGATAATATATGATCTTTATTACATTTAAAATGTTTCTTCTCTCCCCAGGTTGTTGAAAGCTTTAATCAAGAAAATTTAGAAAATTCTTTCAAACATTTCTTCTGCATGCTATTCGTGTCGTAAATTAAAATTTTTGATTTAAAAATGTTAACTGCCCTTGCATCACCAGGAATTATTTCACCTTAGCATGTTGAACATTTTAGTGTGTTTTTGAATTTGGTTTGCTAGAATTTTGTTGAGAATTTTTGCATCTATATGTACAAGGATATTAGCTTGTAAGTTCTGTGCTTTTTGTTTTGTTTTGTTTTGTTTTGTGTTTCCTTCTATTTCCTTATGTGGCTTTGTTAATCAAGAAAATCCTGGTTTTATAAAATGAGTTTGGAAATGTTTCCTCTTTTGTAGTTATTTGGGAGAGTTTGGGAAGGACTGGCAATAAATCTTCATTAAATGTTCAGTAGAATTCACCAGTGAAACTAACTGATCCTGGGCTTCTCTTTGCTGGGAGAGTTTTGAATAGTGCTTCAATTTCCTAAGTCATTATTTGTATGATCAAGATATTTTTTGTTTGTTTGTTTTTTGCTTCTTCATGATTGTCTTGCTATGTTTTATATAGGAGTTTTTGGAGATTTATCCATTTTTGTAACCCAGTTTTTTAGCATTCTTTATAACTATTTGTATGCTATGGTGTCAGCTGCAATTTCTCCTCTTTCGGTTAAAGTTTTATTTATTAAGCTCTTTTTTTCTCTTCGTTAGTCTTGCTAAATCTTGTCAATTTTAAGATCCTTTCCAAATTCCAACACTTGGATTCAGTTTTTCCTAATTATCTGATATTTGTTTTATTAATTTCCATTTGAATCTTTCTTATTTTTTTCCTTTTATTCCTGGTGCTTAATTTGTTCATTTTTCCTAGTCCTTCATGTATATGCACAAGTGGTTTATTTTAGATTATTCTTTTCTCTTTTAGAAGAATCTATGATTGCTAAAATTAATTCATCCATTGACTGATTTTTCTATATTCCAAACGTTTTGGTATGTTGTCATTTTCGTTTATCTGAAGGTAGTTTCAGATTTCCCTTTTGACTTCTTCCTTGACCCATATATATTTCCAGTGTGTGTTGTATAAGTTTACATATAAGGGATTTTTCTTTTTCTCTTGTTATTGATTTCTAGCTTCATAACATTATGATCAAAAAAGATGCTTAATGTGACTCTGATCTTCTTAAATTTGTTAACGCTTGCTTTATGTTTCAAGACAGTGTCCATTCTGGGAAATGCTCCTTCAGCACTTAAGCAGAATATGAATTTTGGTACTGTTGAATGGAAGTTTTCTATAAGTTTATTAGGTACATTCTGTTTCTTTATTAATTTTCTAAGGTAGAAAGTGGGATAATACAGTCACTTACTATTATTTGTTTTATTGTTGATTTATCCTCTCAGATCTTTTTTTTTTTTTTTTTTTTTTTGTGGAGGGTTGTGGGTATACGGGTCTCTCACTGTTGTGGCATCTCCCGCTGCAGAGCACAGGCTCCGGACGTGCAGGCTCAGCGGCCATGGCTCACGGGCCCAGCCGCTCCACGGCATGTGGGTTCTTCCCAGACCGGGGCATGAAGGCATGCCCCCTGCACGGCAGGTGGACTCTCAAGCACTGCGCCACCAGGGAAGCCCTCTATCAGAACTCTTAATGGTTGATTTAAATATATGTTTAATCCCGCAACGTTCAGTACATATATATTTACAATTATTATTTTCTCTTGATAAATTGATCCATTATCATTGTATACAGACCTTATTTATCACTTGTGACCTACTTTGACTGAAAGTCTGTATTACCTGAGATTGGGAGATCAAGTCCTGCACTTGTTTGGAAACTGTTTGGACTATCAATTTCTATTCCCTCACCTTCAGCTTATGTGTGTCCTTAATGATAAAATGGTTCTTTTAAACAGCATATTGTTTTTTTTTATCATTTATATGGCAATATAATTGTTTTACACTGTTGTGTTAGTTTCTGCTGTATAGTAAAGTGAATCAGCTATAGGTATATTCCCATATCCACTCCCTCTTGCATCTCCCTCCCACCCTCCCTATCCCACCAAGCTAGGTGGTCACAAAGCACTGAACGTATCTCCCTGTGCTATGCAGCTGCTTTCCACTAGCTATCTATTTTACATTTCGTAGTGTATATATGTACAGACGACTCTCTAACTTCATGCCAGCTTACCCTTTCCACTCACTATATTCTCAAATCAATTCTCTATATCAACATCTTTATTGCTGTCCTACACCTACATTCATCAGAATGTTTTTTTAATTCCATATATATATATATATATTAGCAAAAAGTTTGTCTTTTGTTTCTTTCTGACTCATTTCACACAGTATGACAGACTCTAAGTCTATCCACCTAACTGCAAATAGCTCAATTTTTATTTCTATTTATGGCTCAGTGATATTCCATTGTATATATATGACACACCTTCTTTATCCATTCTTCTGTCAATTGATACTTAGGTGTTTACCTGTCCTGGCTATTGTAATTACACCTGTAATGAACTTTGTGGTCCATGACCCTTTTGGAATTATGCTTTTCTCGGGGTATATACAAAGAAGCGGGATTGTGGGGTCATATATTAGTTCAAGTTTTAGGTTCTTAATGACCTCCATATTGTTCACCATAGTGGCTGTAACAATTTACATTCCCACTAACAGTGCAAGAGGGTACTGTTTTCCATACACCACTCCAGAATTTAGAGTTTGTAGAATTTTGAATTTGATGGCTATTCTGACTAGTGTGAGGTGACACCTCATTGTAGTTTGATTTATATTTCTTTAATGATTCATGATATTGAGCAAACTTCTATGTGTTTTATTGCAATCTGTGTATCATCTTTGGAGAAATGTCTATTTAGGTCTTCTGCCCAC
Organism: Mesoplodon bidens; assembly: GCF_964165515.1. NCBI lineage: Eukaryota > Metazoa > Chordata > Mammalia > Artiodactyla > Ziphiidae > Mesoplodon > Mesoplodon bidens. The sequence continues at coordinate 73,518 of NW_027672190.1, read as the reverse complement.
TTTTGGATTGTTGTTTGTATTTTTTGGTTTAGAGCTGCATGAGCTGCTGGTAAATTTTGAAGATTAATCGTTTGTCAGTTGCTTCATTTGCAAATATTTTCTGATTCTGAGGGTTGTCATTTGGTCTTGTTTGTGGTTCCCTTTGTTGTGAAAAATGTTTTAAGTTTCATTAGTTCCCATTTGTTTAATTTTGTTTTTATTTCCATTTCTTTAGGAAGTGGGTCAAAAAGAATCTTGCCGTGATTTATGTCATAGAGTGTTCTGCCTATGTGTTCCTCTAAGTGTATGATAGTGTGGAAACTTACTTTTAGGACTCTAATCCATTTGTGTTTATTTTTGTGTATGGTGTTAGGGAGTGTTCTGATTTCATTCTTGTACATGTAGCTGTTCAGTTTTCCCAGCACAACTTGTTGAATAGGATGTCTTATCTCCATTGTATATTCTTGCAACCTTTATCAAAAAGTAGGTGACCATATGTGCATGGGTTTACCTCTGGGCTTTCTATCCTATTCCGTTGATCTATATTTCGGTTTTTGTGCCAGTATCATACTATCTTGATTATTGTAGATTTGTAGTATAGTCTGAAGTCCTGGAGCCTGATTCATCCAGCTGTGTTTTTCTTTCTCAAGAGTTCTTTTGGTATTTAGTGTCTTTTTTTGTTTCCATACACACTGTGTAATTTTTTCGCCTAGTTCCCTGGAATATGCCATTGGTAATTTGATAATGATTGCATTGACTCTGTAGATTGCGTTAGGTCATATAGTCATTTTCACTATGTTGATTCCTACAACCCAAGAACATAATATATCTCTCCATCTCTTTGTATCCTCTTTCATTTCTTTCATCAGCGTCTTATAGGTTTCTGCATACAGGTCTTCTGTCTACCTTGGTATATTCGTTCCTATTCTATTTTTTGCAATGGTAAATGAGAGTGTTTCCTTAATTTCTCTTTCAGATTTTTCATCATTAGCCTATAGGAATCCCAGAGATTTCTGTGCATTAAATTTGTATCCTGCTACTTTCCCAAAATCATTGATTAGCGCTAGGCATTTTCTGGTAACATCTTTAGGATTCTCTCTGTGTAGTATCAGGTCATCTGCAAAGAGTGACAACTTTAGAGTACCTCCCAGAACTTCTGCTGGCAGTGTCCTTGTCCCTATGGTGAGCCACAACAGCCCCCCGCCTCTGCAGGAGACCCTCCAACATTCGCAGGGAACTGTGGCCACGGCTGCCTTACCGGAGAGCGGGTCTTCCCTTGCCTTGCGAGCCCTGGGGTGGGGCTCACTTTACGCCTGGTGTGGGGTTGGTGTGATCAGCTTCGCAGTCTGGAAGGCTTTAGGAGTTCACAGTATAAAAGACTTTCGAAGTAAAATGCAATCAATATTTCCAGCAATTCCCAAGAACTCTGAATCGGCTGTTGAATGGGAGGAAGCATTGAAATCCAAATGAGATGAGCATGGTGGGTGAAGTCCAGAATGATTGATACGGGAAAAGCTGACTTTGGAGATGTCACAACAGCAAAGGGACTCGATGGATTTCTCCTCAGGAACACATGCAGATTGTTGAGTGAACCTGTGGGATGGATGGCATTCAGTGTCCTCATAAGAGGCCGACAGTCATTTCTGTGTGCTGTACTTTATTACAACTGATTTGGTTATGTTCATGTGGGGTGGGTGTTGGAGGGAGGGCAACGTTTTCCCAAAGTTAGGAAGACTATTTAAAAATATATGGGTACCTTCTCGATGTGAAGGAAATCCCAGGGGAAATACTTTTATGCCTGTAACAGTTGGAACCAAGTTTTTTACCTGAAAAAAAATTATAACGTATGATTAAAAATCTTTATAAACAGACTCCTAACAGCAGTAGTACCTCTAAGTCTAATTAAATAAGTTTCAGCAGCCTTTCTTGTCCGTATGTGGCTGTCAGAACTCGGAGGACTTGCTCCTGTTAGGCAGACTCCAAAGTGACGGGTTAATGGGTGAATCCTGTCCATCAGGCACTGGGTGTGGCTCTCTTGTCCTGAACACAGTCTTTGGTTTGTATATGCCAGTCATTTACCTGACAGCCTCACCTTAGGCCTGTAAATTCTTAGACAAGAAGCCAGTAACAGATTATGATAACTTGAAAGGATAATCATGTGAAAATGATGATATTATGGGTATAAAATGTACTTTTTTGACAAGTTGGTTCTGGGTCCCTAAACACTGACTGTTTATAGCTTTATTTCAGTTGTCAATATAAAAATAGTCCAATTATCACCTATCTTAACAAATATTTTTAACCAAAAAGATACCTGAGAACTCAGTCTCAGGTAAATTAAATTTTAAGAAAAGTATTTTAACATGTCAGTATGACCAGAAAATTAACCTCTGGTTGAATATCATTGTGTATTTTCTTTATAATTGCTTAGGCTTTAATTAACAATCAGTTTTAAAAAGTACATTGAAATTTATCTGTTAAAATGAAACCTTTTAGTTTTAAGAAAATAATTTAAATGAGATGTCAAGTGCCTAATGTAACATTTTTCTCTGGACTGTTACCCTATTAAAGCTGCTGTATTGTTAATTTAAAAAAAAAAGAGTGACAACTTTAATTCTTCTTTTCCAATTTGGATTCCTTTTATTTCCTTGTCTTCTGGGATTGCTGTGGCTGAGACATCCAAAACTATGTTGAATAAGAGTTGAGAGGGTGGGCAACCTTGCCTTGTTCCTGATCTTAGTGAAAATACTTTCAGTTGTTCACCATTGAGGACGATGTTTGCTGTGGGTTTGTCATATAAGTCCTTTATTATGTTCAGGAATCTTCCCTCTATGCCTACTATGTGGAGGGTTTTTATCATAAACTGGTGTTGATTTTTTTCGAAAGCTTTCTCTGCATCTATTGAGATGATCATATGTGTTTTCTACTTCAATTTGTTAATATGGTGTATGACATTGGTTGCTTTGCATATATTGGAGAATCCTTGTATTCCTGGAATAAATCCCACTTGATCATGGTGTATTTTCCTTTTAATGTGCTGTTGGATTCTGTTTGCTACTATTTTGTTGAGAATTTTTGTATCTATATTCATCAGTAATATTGGCCTTCAGTTTTATTTATTCATTTATTTTTTTGATATTTTGTCTGCTTTTGGTATTAGTGATGGTGTCTCCATAGAATTAGTTTTTGATTTTTCCTCCCTCTGCTACATTTTGGAAGAGTTTTAGAAAGACAGGTGTTAAACACTCCAAGCCAGGAAGGACTGGCAGGACATCTTAAGTGATGAAGGAGAAAAACCTGCAAAGAAGATATATTTTTTTTAAATATGTGAGATCACACCATGTTTGTTTTTATATGTCTGACTTACTTCTTAAGTGCTTCTTTCTTCGTCGTACTTCTTCTCAAAATCTCTTACTATTAGAGATGTTGATTTAACATAGTGCTCTCAAGGTGCAGCCATTTTGTTACAAAAGGCAGCATTTTCCTTCTACTATGCCTGAATATATTTTTATTGTGACACATTTTTTTCCGGCCACACAAAATACTTTTCTGTGCCACATTTTCTTTACCCATCTATTTAGCCTAAGTTTGTTGTTTCCTGTTATGGCATTTGAGAATGATGGTGCAGTGTACATGGGATGCAGGTGTCTTTATGATTTTGTGTGTTTCTTTCCTTTATAAAAATACCCAAAGAGTTTTTTTCTGGATGATTTAGTAGTTCTAATTTTTAGCTTTTTGAGGAATCTTCAAACTGGTTTCTAGAGCGGCTATACCATTCAGCATTCCTAACAAGAATGTAGGAGGGTTCCCTTTTGTCATGCCTGCTATCTTCTCTTCTTTGATATTAGACAATCTAATAGATATGAGGTGATAATCCACTACAGATGTTTAGCACTTTCCTAATATATGTTCGTCATTAACCACTTATCAGGTACTTGTTTCTAATATTGTATGCTATTCTGTAGATTGCCTCTTAATTCTATTGATTGTTTCCTTTATTATATAGGAATGTTTCAGTTCAATTTCAATTCACTTAACTTTGGTTTTGTTGCCTGCTCTACTGCTGTCATAGCCAAGGAATTATTGCCAAGGCCAATCTCGAGAAGTTTGTTCCTTATCTTTTCTCAATGGATTTGAAACTTTTTGGTCTTATCTTTAAAGCAATTTCCCCAACACTTTTGAGATATAATTGACATATAACGTTGGTAGTTTTATGGTACACAGCATGATGGTTAGATTTACATCTATGCTGTGAAATAATGTGATAATAATGTTAGTTAATACTTCTATCACCTCACATGGTTACCAATTGTGTGTGTGTTCTGTAAGAAAACTGAAGATATGCATTCCCAGTAACTTTTAAACATGCAATAAAGTATTGGTAACGAAGTCACTATCCTTTAATTTAGATCCCAAGAATTTACACATTTTATAACAGGAAATTTGTGCTCTTTGACAATCATCTCCCTGTTTCTCCCCACCTCACACCTATTAAATATGTATAAACTCTCTTTGTGATGAACTCACCATTTAGATTTCATAAATAAGTGGGACCACACAGTTTGTCTTAATGTCTGATTGTTTCACTAAGCATAATGCCTGCAAGTTGATTTCATGTGGTCACAAATTGCGGGAATTTCTTTATATGACTGTATAATACCCATTGTGGTAACATATACATTTCTTAAGCCTTTTTATCATTGATAAACAGTTAGTGACAATGCCGTGCACATTTTAGATAAATATTTATACAGTGAACATGGGAGTGCAAATATCTCTGTAAGTTAACTGATTTCATTTCCTTCAAATATGTGTATTCAGAAATGGAATTGCTAGGTTATATGGTGGTATTATTTTTAGTATTTTGAGGAACATCCGTATCATTTTCCATAGTGGTTGTACTAAGTTACATTCCCACCAAAAGTCTGTGAGTGTTCCCTGTGTTTTACATGTTTGACTACACTTTTCTCTCTTTTCCTTTTCATAAAAACCACCAGGAAATGTGTGAGTTGATATCTCATTGTGGTTTTATTTTGCATTTCTCTTACTATTACAGATATTGAGCCAATATTCATGTGTTGCTTGGTCATTTGTATGTCTCCTGTGGGGGGAATATATCTGCTAACATCTTCAGTCCACGTTTTAATTAGATTTTTCGCTTTTTTTTAACTGATAGTGTTTATATTTCTACATTCTCCTGTAGCTTGCATCCTGTTGGCAAATATTTTCTCCCATTTCACAGGACAATTCCTATGTCTCCTGTTCAGTGCCTCTTCACTCTGTTCAAGTTTCTTTTAGTGCAGAGGCTTTTAAATTTAATGTTGTCACACATGTTGAATTTTCTTTTAGTTCCTTCTACTTTTGGTATCATACCCAAAAGAATCATTGCTGAGACAAATGTCTTGGAGATTTTTTTTCTGTTTAATTCTAGGGATTTTGTGATTTCTGCTCATGTTGTGTTAATTTTTGAATTGTCTAAGATGCATGTTCAATTTTATTGTTTTCCATGTGGATATCCAGTTTTTCCAACACCACTCACTGTAAAGCCTATTTTTACTCCATTATTTATTCTTGTCATCCTTGTCAAATGTTAGTTGACTGGACATGGCTGAGTTTATTTCTGTGCTCTCAGTCCTATTCTATTTGTCTATTGTCTGTTTTTATGCTAGTCTCACACTATTTTGATTTCTGTAACTTTGTATTATGGTTTGAAACCACGAAGTGAGTTTCATCCAGCTTTGTTTATCTTGCTGAAAATTGCTTTGTCTATTTTCAGGGTCCTTTCTTGTTTTGTACAATTTTTAGGACTGTTATTCTATTCTAGGAAAATTGCCATTGAAAAGTTGATTGGGATTCCATTGAAACTATAGACAGCTTGAGGTAGCATGAACATTTTAACAGTATACATTCTTTCAATTCAGAAACATGGGATAAGTTTCTATTCACTTGTTTCTTCTTCAGTTTTTGTGAATATCATATTTTTAGGTGTACACATGTTTTTGTCTTCTTGCTTAAATGTATTCCTAAGATTTTATTGTTTTTGGTGCTGCTGTAAATGGAAGTGTTTTCTTTATTTTTCTGTCAGCTATTTTCTAGTTAGTGTATAGAAATGCAGCTAATTTTGTATTTTTATTTCATATCCAACAACATTACTGAATTCATTTATTAGTTCTAACAGTTTCACGGGGTTTTTGGTGGAGTCTTTAGGATTTCCTGCATACGTAATATGTCATCTTCAAACAGCGACATTTCTAATTCTTCCATTCCACTTTTGATCCCTTTTATTTCTTTTGCTTGCCTAAAGGTTCTGACTAGTGTTTCTAGTATTATGTTGAATAGGGGTGGTGAGAGTGGGCATTTTTTATTTGTTCCTGTCTTAGAGGAAAGATTTTCAGCTTTACACCATGAATATGATGTTAGCTGGGACCTTGATAATATATGACCTTTATTACATTTAAAATGTTTCTTCTCTCCCCAGGTAGTTGAAAGCTTTAATCAAGAAAATTTAGAAAATTCTTTCAAACATATCTTCTGCATGCTATTCGTGTCATAAATTAAATTTATTGATTTAAAAACATTAACTGCCCTTGCATCCCCAGGAATTATCCCACCTTATCACGTTGAACATTTTATTGTGCTATTGAATTAGGTTTGCTAGAATTTTGTTGAGAATTTTTGCATCTATATATAAAAGGATATTAGCCTGTATGTTCTGTGGTTTTCGCTTGTTTGTTTGTATGTTTGTTTTGTTTTCTTTTGTTTTGTGTTTCCCTTGTTATTTCCTTATCTGGCTTTGTTATTCAGGAAAATGTTGGTTATGTAAAATGAGTTTGGAAATGTTTCCTCTTTTGTAGTGATTTGGGAGAGTTTGGGAAGGACGGGCAATAAATCTTCATTAAATGTTCAGTAGAATTCACCAGTGAAACTAACTGATCCTGTGCTTCTCTTTGTTGGGAGAGTTTTGAATACTGCTTCAATTTCCTAAGTCATTATTTGTATGATCAAGATATTTTTTGTTTGTTTGTTTTTTTTGCTTCTTCATGATTGTCTTGCTTCATTTTATATAGGAGTTGTTGGAGATTTATCCATTTGTGTGACCCGGTTTTTTATCATCCTTTATAATGATTTGTGTGCTATGATGTCAGTTGCAATTTCTCCTCTTTCAGTTAAAGTTTTATTTATTAAGCTCTTTTTTGCTCTTTGTTAGTCTAGCTAAAGCTTGTCAATTTTATTATCCTTTCCAAATGCCATCACTTGGATTCATTTTCTCCTAATTATCTGATATTCATTTTATTCATTTCCATTTGAATCTTTCTTACTTTCTCCTTTTATTCCTCGTGCTTAATTTGTTCATTTTTCCTAATCCTTCAGGCATAAGTTTAAGTTGTTTATTTAAATCATTCCTTTCTCTTAATATAAGAATTTATGATTGCTAAAAAAAATTCATTCTTTAGACTGATTTTTCTACATTCCCAAAGTTTGGGTATATTGTAATTTTTGTTTATCTGAAGGTAGTTTCATGTTTCCCTTTTGAGTTCTTTCCTGACCCATAGGTTTTTCCAGTGTGTGCTGTATAATTCTACATATTAGTTTTTTTCACTTTTTCTATTGTTATTGATTTCTATCTTCATAACATTATGATCAAAAATGTTGCTTAATGTGCTTTTGATCTTCTTAAATTTGTTAACGCTTGCTTTATATTCCACGACAGCATCTATCCTAGGGAATGCTCTATCTGAACTTAAGAATAATATGGAATCTGATTCTGTTGGATGGAACTTCTATATAATTTTATGGGGTACATTCAGTGTCTTTATCAATATCCTAAGGTATAAAGTGAGAGAATATAGTCCCTTACCATTATTAGTTTTACTGTTGATTTCTCCTATCAGATCTGTTGATGGGTAATTTATATATTTGTTTAATCCTGCAACGTTCAGTACATATATATTTACAATTATTATAATCTCTTGATAAATTCATCTATTATCATTGTATACTGACCTTCTTTATCAATTGTGAACTATTTTGACTGAAAGTCTGTATTACCTGTGATTGGGGGAGTCAGTCCTGCTCTTGTTTGGAAACTGTTTGGACTATCAGTTTCTATTCCCTCACCTTCAGCTTATGTGTGTCCTTAAAGTTAAAATTGCTCTTGTAGACAACATATTGTGTTTTTTTTTATCATTTATATGGTAATTTAATTGTTTTACAATGTTGTGTTAGTTTCTGTTGTATAACAAAATGAATCAGCTATAGGTATACATATATTCCCATATCCACTCCCTCTTGCATCTCCCTCCCACCCTCCCTATCCCACCAAGCTAGGTGGTCACAAAGCACTGAACGTATCTCCCTGTGCTATGCAGCTGCTTTCCACTAGCTATCTATTTTACATTTCGTAGTGTATATATGTACATACCACTCGCACACTTCGTGCCAGCTTACACTTTCCACACCCCATGTTCTCAAGTCGATTCTCTACATCTGCATCTTTTTTCCTGTGCTGCTCCTACCTTCATCGAAACTTTTTTTTAGATTCCATATATATGTGTTAGCAAAGTGTTTTTTCTTTTTCTCTTTCTGACTTCACACAGTATGACAGACTCTAAGTCTATCCACCTAACTGCAAATAGCTCAATTTAATTTCTCTTTATCTCTGAGTAATATTCCATTGTATATATATGCCACACCTTCTTTATTCATTCATGTGTCGATTGACACTTAGCTTTTTCCCTGTCCTGGCTATTGTAATTACACCTGTAATGAACTGTGTGGTCCATGACTCTTTTTGAATTATAGTTTTCTCAGGGTATATGCACAGTTGTGGGATTGTGGGGTCATATATTAGTTCTAGTTTTAGTTTCTTAATGACCACCATACTGTTCTCTATAGTGACTGTAACAATTTACATTCCCATTAACAGTGCTGGAGGGTTTCCTATTCCCTACACTCTCTCAAGAATGTATAGTATATTGATTTTTTGATGACGGCTCCTCTGACTAGTGTGAGGTAATACCTCATTGTAGATTTGATTTATATTTCTATAATGATTCATGCTCAACATGAAAGGTTGAGCAAACTTTCATGTGTTTTATTGCAATCTGGGTATCATCTTTGGAGAAATGTCTATTTAGGTCTTCTGCCCATTTTTGGATGGTTTGTGTTTTTTGGTTTACAGCTGCATGAGCTGTTGGTAAATTTTGGAGATTAATCCTATTTCAGTTGCTTCATTTGCAAATATTTTCTCCCATTCTGAGGGTTGTCGTTTCGTGTTGTTTATAGTTTCCTTTCCTGTGAAAAATTTTTGTTTCACTATGTCCCATTACTTTAATTTTGTTTTTATTTCCATTTTTCTAGGAAGTGGGTCAAAAAGAATCTTGCTGTTATTTATGTCATAGAGTGTTCTGCCTATGTTTTCCTCTAAGTGTTTGATAGTGTCTCACCTTACATTTAGTCCTTTAATCGATTTGTGTTTATTTTTGTGTATGGCGTTAGGGAGTGTTCTAATTTCATTCTTGTACATGTAGCCATTCAGTTTTCCCAGCACCACTTGTTGAAGAGGATGTCTTATTTCCATTGTATATTCTTCCCTCCTTTATCAAAAATAAGGTGACCATATATCTGTGGGTTTACCCCTGGGCTTTCTACCGTGCTCCATTGATCTATATTTCTGTTTTTGTGCCAGTACCATACTGTCTTGATTACTGTAGCTTTTAGTATAGTCTGAAGTCCAGGAGCCCGATTCATCTAGCTCTGTTTTTCTTTCTCAAGATAGTTTTGGCTATTCGGCATGTGTTTTTTTTTTTGTTGTTTTTTTTTTCCATACACACTGTGAATTTTTTTCTTCTAGTTCCCTCGAAAATGCCATTGGTATTTTTATATGGATTGCATTGACTCTGTAGATTGCGTTATGTCATACAGTCATTTTCACTCTGTTGATTCTTCAAACCCAAGAACAAGGTATATATCTCCATCTCATTGTATCCTCCTTCATTTCTTTCATCAGCATCTTATAGGTTTCTGCATACAGGTCTTTTGTCTACCTGGGTATGTTTCCTTCTATTCTATTTGTTGCAATGGTAAATGAGAGTGTTTCCTTAATTTCTCTTTCAGATTTTCCATCATTAACCTATTGGAATCCCAGAGATTTCTGTGCATTAATTTTGTATTGTGCTACTTTACCAAATTTATCGGTTAGCTCTATTCATCTTCTGGTAGCATCCTTAGGATACTCTATGTGTAGTATCAAGTCATCTGCAAAGAGTGACAGCTTTACTTCTTCTTTTCTGATTTGGATTCCTTTTATTTCCTTTTCTTCTCTGATTGCTGTGTCTGAAACGCCCAAATCTATGTGGAGAAAGAGCTGTGAGGGTGGACAACCTTGTCTTGTTCCTGATCTTAATGAAAATACTTTCGGTTTTTCACCATTGAGGATGATGTTTGCTGTTGGTTTGTCATATATGGCCTTTATTATGTTGAGGAAACTCCCCTCTATGCTTACTATGTGGAGGGTTTTTATCATATATTGGGTTTGAATTTTTTCGAAAGTTTCCCTGCATCCATTGAGATGATCATATTGTTTTTCTCCTTCAATTGGTTAATATGAAGTATCACGTTGATTGATTTGCATATATTGAAGAATCCTTGTATTCTTGGAATAAACTCCACTTGATCATGGTGTATTATCCTTTTAATGTGCTGTTGGCTTCTGTTTGCTACCATTTTGTTGAGGATTTTTGCATCTATATTCATCAGTGATATTGGCCTGTAGTTTTCTTTTTTTTATTATATCTTTGCCTGGTTTTGGTATCAGGGTGATTGTGGCGCCATAGAATTAGTTTTGGAGTGTTCCTCCCTCTGCTATATTTTGGAAGAGATTGTGAAGGACAGTTGTTAAATTCTCCAAGCCAGAAGGGACTGGCAGGATATATTTAAAGTGATGAAGTAGAAAAACCTGCAACGAAGATTAATTTTTTTCCTATAAGTGAGATTACACCATTTTTGTTTTTATTTGTCTGATTTACTTCTTAAGTACTTCTTACTTCTTCTTTCATCATACTTCTTCTCAACATCTCTTACTCTTAGAGATGTTGACTTGACATAGTGCCCTTAAGGTGCACCCATTTTGCTACAAAGGCACCATTTTATTTCTAGTATGCCTGAATATATTTTTATTGTGCCACTTTTTTTTCCTGCCACACAAAATAACTTGCTGGGGCACCTTTCCTTTATCCATCTATTCAGGCTAAGTGTGTAGTTATCCTGGTATGGCATTTGAGAATGATGGTGCAGTGTACATGGTATTCAGGTGTTTTTTAGAGTCGGCATTTTTCCTTCCATTTTATAAATAACCAAAGATTTTGTTCTGGATGATTTGGTAGTTCTAATTTTTGGTTTTATGAGGAACCTCCAAACTCTTTTCTAGAGTGGCTACACCAATCAGCATTCCCAACAAGAGTGTAAGGTGGTTCCCTTTTGTCATGCCTGCTGTCTTCTCTTTTTTGATAATAGCCAATCTAACAGATATGAGGTGATATCCCACTACTGAGGTTTTGCACTTTCCTTATGTATGTTGGATATTAGCCACTTCTAAGGTACGTGTTTGTAAATATTTTATACTATTCTATAGATTGCCTGTTAATTCTGTTGATTGTTTCCTTTATTATGTAGGAATGTTTCAGGTCAATTTCACTTCACTTAACTTTTGATTTTGTTGCCTTCTCTCCTGCTGTCATTGTCAAGAAATTATTGCCAAGGCCAATCTTGAGAAGTTTGTTCCTTATCTTTACTCAAAGGCTTTGAAACATTTAGGTCCTATCTTTAATACATTTTCCCCAACATTATTGAGATATAATTGACATATAACCTTGGTAATTATAAGGTACACAGCATGATGATTAGACTTACATCTATGTTGTGAAATAATGTGATAATAATGTTAGTTAATACTTCTATCACCTCACATAGTTACCATTTTTGTGTGTGTGCTGTAAGAACATTTAAGATCTCCTTTCCTAGTAACCTTGAAATATGCAATAAAGTGTTGGTAACTAAGTCACTATTTTGTAACTTAGATCCCAAGAATCTACATATTTTATACCAGGACATTTGTACTCTTTGACTCTCATCTCCTTATTTTTCCCAAACCCACACCTATTAAATACATATCAACTCTCTGTTTTGATGACCTCTGCTGTTTAGATTTAATAAATAAGTGGGACCACACAGTTTGTCTTTATGTCTCTGATTGTTTCACTAAGCATAATGCCCACAAGTTGATTTCATGTGGTCACAAATTGCAGGATTTTCTTTATATGGCTGTATAATATCCATTGTGGTAATATATACAGTTCTTAATCCGTTTATTCATTGATAAACAGTTAGTGTCTATGCCTTGCATATTTTGGTAAATATTAATACAGTGAACATGGGAGTTCAAATATCTCAGTAAAGTAACTGATTTCATTTCCTTCAAATATGTATATTCAGAAATGGAATTGCTAGGTTATATGGTGGTATTATTTTTAGTACTTTGAGGAACATCCTAATTATTTTATGTAGTGGTTGTACTAAGGTATATTCCCACCAACAGTCTGTAAGTTTTCCCAGTTTTCTACATGCTTGACTACACTTTTCTGTCTTTTCTTTTTCATAATAACCACTAGGAAATGTGTGAGTTGACATCTCTTTGGGGTTTTATTTTGCATTTCTCTTACTATTACAGATGTTGAGCAAATGTTCATGTGTCTCTTGGTCATTTGTAGGTCTCCTATGAAGGTAGTATATCTGCTAAGGTGTTCAGCCCACGTTTTAATTAGATTATTCAGCTTTTTTTTTAATTGAATCCTTTTATGTTTGGACATTAGTCCCGTAGCAGGCATGTTGTTGGCAAATCTTTTCTCCCATTCCATAGGAGAATTCTTATGCCTCCTGTTCAATGTCTCTTCACTCTGTTCAAGTTTCTTTTTGTGCAGAGGCTTTTAAATTTGATGTTGTCACACATGTTGAATTTTCCTTTTGTTCCTTCTACTTTTGGTATCATACCCAAAAGAATCATTGCTGAGACAAATGCCTTGGAGATTATTTTCTGTTTAATTCTAGGCATGTTGTGATTTCTGTTCATGTTGTGTTAATTTTTGAATCGTCTAAGATGGGTGTTCAATTTTATTCTTTTCTGTGTGGATATCCCGTTTTTCCAACACCACTCAGTGTAAAGTCTATTTTTACTCCATTGTTTATTCTTGTCGTCCTTGTCAAAGGTTAGTTGACTGGACATGGCTGAGTTTATTTCTGGGCTGTCAGTCCTATTCTATTGGTCTATTGTCTTTTTTATGCTAATTTCACACTATTTAGATTACCATAACTTTGTATAATAGTTTGAAACCAGAAAGTGAGTTGCAACCAGCTTTGTTTATCTTGCTGAAAATTGTTTTGGCTATTTTCAGGTTCCTTTGTTGTTTTGTACAATTTTTAGGATTGTTATTCTATTTCTAGGATATTTGCCATTGAAAATTTATTGGGTTACAAATGAAACTATAGATGGCTTTAGGTAGCGTGAACATTTGTACAGTATTCATTGTTTCAATTCAGAAATATGGGATAAGTTTCTATTCACTTGTGTCTTCTTCAGTTTTTGTAAATGTCATATTTTTAGGTGTACAGATGTTTTTGTCTCCTTGCTTAAATGTAGTCCTAACATTTTATTGTTTTTGGTACTGCCGTAAATGGAAGTGTTTTATTTATTTTTGTGTCTGCTATTTTCTTGTTAGTGTATACACATGCAACTAATTTGGTATTTTTGTTTCACAGCCAACAACATTACTGAATTTGTTTATTAGTTCTAACAATTTCATGCGGTTTTTGGTGGAGACTTTAGGATTTCCTTCATACAGCATATTTTATCTTCCAACAGAGGCATTTTTACTTCTTCCTTTCCACTTTTGATCCCTTTCTTTTCTTTTTCTTGCTTAATGCTTCTGGCTAGGTATTCTAATATTATGTTGAATAGGAGTGGTGATAGTGGGCATTTTTTATTTCTTCCTGTCTGAGAGGAAAAGTTTTCAGCTCTTCACCATGAATATGATGTTAGCTGTGGGCTTGTTAATATATGACCTTTATTACATTTAAAATGTTTCTTTGCTACACAGTTAGTTGAGAGCTTTAATCAAGAAAGTCTAAAAAATACTTTCAAACATTTCTTCTGCATGCTGTTCCTGTGGTTAATTAAAAGTATTGATTTTAATATGTTAACTACCCTTACATCCTTAGGAGTTATCCCACCTTATCATGTTGATCCTTTTAGTGTGCTCTTGAATTTGGTTTGCTAGAATTTTCTTGAGAATTTTTCGATCAATATGTACAAGTATATTGGCCTGTAAGTTCTGCGTTTTTTGTTTGTTTTGTTTTGTGATTCCCTTGTTATATCTTTATCTGGCTTTGTTAATCAGATAAATGCTGGTTTTATAAAATGAGTTTGGAAATGTTTCCTCTTTTTTAGTTATTTGGTAGGGTTGGGAACGCCTGGCAATAAATCTTCATTAAATGTTCAGTAGAATTCACCCATGAAATGATCTGATCCTCGACTTCTCTTTGTTTGGAGAGTTTTGAATACTGAATCAATTTTCTAATTCATCATTTGTATGATCAAGACATACTTTTTTTTTTGTCTTCTTCGTGATGGTCTTGCAACATGGTACATTAGAGTTAGTGGAGATTTATGCATTTGTGTGACCCTGTTTTTTAGCTTTCTTTATTATTATTTGTATGCTATGGTGTCAGTCACAATTTCTCCTCTTTCAATTAAAGTTTTATTTATTAAGTTCTTTTTTATCTTCATTAGTCTAGCTAAAGTTTGTCAATTTTATTATGCTTTACAAATACCAGCTCTTGGATTCAGTTTTTAAATAATTATATGATTATTGTTTTATTGATTTCCATTTGAAAATTTCATATTTCTTCCTTTTATTCTTGGAAATTAATTTGTTCCTTTTCCCTAGGCCTTCATGTATAAGGATATGTCGTTTATTTAAGATCATTCTTTTCTCTTAATAAAAGAAGTTATGAATGCTAAAACTTCACTCTTTAGATTGATTATGCTACATCCCCAAAGTTTTGGTATGTTGTCATTTTTGTTTATGTGAAGGTAGTTTCAGATTTCCCTTTTGACTTCTTCCTTGACCCATAGATTTTTCAAGTGTGTGCTGTTTAATTTTACATATTAGGAATTTTTCACTTTTTCTCTTGTTACTGATTTCTAGCTTCATAACGTTATGATAAAACAGGATGCTCAATGTGGTTTTGATGTTCTTAAATTTGTTAAGGCTTGCTTTATGTACCAAGGCAGTGACTATCAGGGGGAATGTTCCATCAGCACTTAAGAAGCATGTGGATTCTGGTTCTGATGAATGGAAGTTCTCTATAAGTTTATTAGGTACCTTCTGTGTCTTTATTAATTTTCTAAGGTAGAAAGTGGGATAATATAGTTCCTTAGTATTATTATTTTTACTGTTGTTTTCTCCTATCAGATCTCTTAATGGTTGATTTAAATATTTGTTTAATCATGCAACATTCAGTACATATATATTTACAATTATTATAACCTCTTGATAAATTGATCCATTATTATTTTATACTGACCTTATATACTGTGACTGAAAGTCTGTATTACATGAGATTGGGAGAGCCAGTCCTGCTCTTGTTTGGAAAGTGTTTGCACTATCAGTTTGTATTCCCACACCTTTAGCTTATGTGTGTCCTTAAAGTTAAAATGGCTCTTATAGACAGCATATTCCTTTTTTTTAACACCTATATCGGAGTATAATTGCTTTACAATATTGCATTAGGTTCTGCTGTATATCAAAGTGAATCAGCTATAGATATACATATATTACCTTATCCACTCCCTATTGCATTTTCCTCACACCATCCCTATCTCACCCAGCTAGGTGGTCACAAAGCACTGAACTTATCTCCCTGTGTTATGCAGCTGCTTTCCACTAGCTATCCATTTTACATTTGGTAGTGTATGTACGTCTATATGACTATCTCACTTCGTGCCAGCTTATCCTTGCCCCTGCAAGTGTTATCAAGTCGATTCTCTACATCTGCATCTTTATTCCTCTCCTGCCCCTACGTTCATCAGAACCTTTTTATTTTCTGATTTCGTACATAAGTCTTAGCAAACAGTTTTTTCTTTTTTCTTTCTGATTTACTTCACGAAATATGGCAGACTCTAAGTCCATCCAACTAACCACAAAGAGCTCAAATTCATTTCTATTTATGTCTGAGTAATATTCCATTTTATATATATATATGCCACACATTCTTTATCCATTCTTCTGTCCATGGACACTTAAGTTGCTTCCATGTCCTGGCTATTGTAAATAGACCTGTAATGAAATTTGTGTTCCATGACTCCTTTTGAATTATGGTTTTCTCAGGGTATAAGCACAGTAGTGGGATTGCTGGGTCATATGCTATTTCTAGTAGTAGTTTCTTATGACCTCCATACTTTTCTCCGTAGTGACTGTAACAATTTACATTCCAAACAACAGTGCCAGAAGTTTCCCTTTTCTTCACACCCTCTACAGAATTTATTGTTTGTACCGTTTTTGTTGATGGTCATTCTGACTAATGTGAGGTGGTACCTCATTGTAGATTTGATTTACATTTCTTTAATGATTCATGATATTGGGCAACCTTTCATGTGTTTTATGGCAATCTGTATATCATCCTTGGAGAACTGTATAGTTAGATCTTCTGCTCATTTTTGGATTGTTGTTTGTGTTTTTGGTTTGGAGCTGCATGACCTGTTGGTAAAATTCGGAGATTAATCATTTTTCAGTTGCTTCATTTGCAAATATGTTCTCCTATTCTCAGGGTTGTCTTTTGGTCTTGTTTATGGTTTCCTTTGCTGTGCAGAAGCTTTTAAATTTCACTAGGTCGCATTTGTTTATTTTTGTTTTTACTTCCATTTCTCTAGGAGGTGGGTCAAAAAGAATCTTGCTGTGATTTATGTCATAGAGTGTTCTGCCTAAGTTTTCCTCTAATTGTTTGGTTATGTCTGACTTTACATTTAGGACTTTAATCCATTTGTGTTTATTTTTGTGTATGGTGTTAGTGAGTGTTTTAATTTCATTCTTGGACATGTATCCGTCCAGTTTTCCAAGCACCACTTGTTGAAGAGGATGTCTTATCTCCATTGTATATGCTTGCCTGCTTTGTCAAAAATAAGATGACTATATGTGAGTGGGTTTATCTCTGGGCTTTCTATACTGTTACATTGATGTATATTTCTGTTTTTCTGTCAGTACCATACTGTGTTGAGGACTGTAACTTTGTAGTATAGTCTGAAGTGCAGGAGCCTGATTCATCCAGATCCGTTTTTCTTTCTCAAGTTTGTTTTCGTTATTCGGTGTCTTTTTTTTCCATACACATTGTGCAATATTTTCTTCTGATTCCCTGGAAAATGCGATTGCTAGTTTGATAGGCATTGCATTGAATCTGTAGATTGATTTGGGTAATATAGTCATTTTTACAATGTTGATTCTTCCAACCCAAGGACATGGCATATCTCTCCATCTGTATCACCTTTCATTTCTTTCATCAGCATCTTATAGTGTTCTGCATACAACTCTTTTCTCTCCCCGGGTATGTTTATTCCTATTCTTTTTGTTGCAATGGTAAATAAGAGTGTTTCATGAGTCAAGAGGAGTTCAAGTTGTCTAAAAGCCTACATGTCATTTGTAGAAAGGATCTAAACTTCAGGTATACCCTGAGGTATGTCTTTGCATCTATGGCCCATGGTGCCATTTAGGGGATGTCTATTCTGGAGGGGACCTATAGAGGTGGTGTTTAGGGACTGAGGGGAGGGATTTGGATGTCTCTTTGGGGGCATATCATTTTGCTCCAGGGCTTAGGAATATTTGGCAGATGGTCATTGGTGGCCATGTTTCGATAGCACATGGTATTTGCAATGTTCTCCAAAGGGAGGTGGATTTGGGTAAAATTGGAGATTTCTAATCAAGGCAGGATTTGAGGAATATTGTTTAAGTAAGGGTCCTAGTACAAGTGTTGGGATCTTGCCAGAATGACTTTTGTGACCCAAGTTCCATTATAGGGTCCTCCAAGCATTTGGAGATCTGTGTCAATAAGATTCGATTCATCGGAAATCACTTTTCTCGTAAAGATAGTCTTCAAATCAGGCTAAGAAAGGATACTGGAGATAGTCAACTGGGATCTGGAGAGAAACAGGGTACCATTAGGACTTCATTTTCTATAGTTTTACTACCATTCATGAACATATGGCGCCCTTCTTGTCAGGAATGGAGAAAGAACAGTTGTGCTGCTGGGACACAGATATTATCATGCAAAATTACATGCATTGGTTATTCATGAGGGAAAGTATAGTCCCAATTTAGAGAGGCTCTACTTAGGACAGATGTACATCTATCATGAAGAGTATGGCCTTTGCTCATTCATGTACATAAACTATGTATAATTTTCCCTAACGGGTTACAGAGTTGTGAGCCTTGTGTCTAGCGAAGAAGTACATACTTCTGTATATGAGGAAGGGAAAGCCTTCTGGTCCAGTATGTCAGTTACCTGCAAAGTTTCTAAATGAAAAATCCAGCATTGTTCTCTCCCAGCTGTGTGATCACAGGCAATTTCTTTTCAGCATCCATTGGTGGTATGAAGGTGATGATAAGAAGAACAGCAAATACTTACATGATCTTTACAGTGTGGTGAATGTAAGTCTTTATCAGGTGTCATAATACACCAGGTAATTTAATAGTATTCCAGCTACTAATGTTAATTAGGTAGGATGTACTGTGTGTCACACTCTTTTTTATGCCCTTTATTCATATTTAGTCCTTTAAACTCTACCAATGGGGAAAGTTACAATCATTATCCTCATTTTATAGATGGCCCAGAGAAGTGAGGTCCCTGTCTTCAGGTCACACAGCTGATAATCATGGAAAGAATTACTGTAAGGGTCCAACACTTCTCTTGTGCCAACTGCGGGCTGGAACACGAAAGGATCATTGTTTCTTCCTCAGAAAGGACAGCTAATGAGTTATGTCAGAAGATGATAGTGTAAGGCCCTCCAAAAATTCTTTACATTACAAACCTACAAAGTTGTCAGACTCAACTTTTTCAGAACTCTGGAAATTGACAAAATTTCACGGGAACTAGGGAAGTATTTACGTGTTTAAAAATGACTGAATCTTGGTAAGATCAGCAAGCTCTAGAGACTTTAAATGGTCACAATCCCATCCTCCTTTTTTCCAGCATAATAATAGTACATATTGAAAGAGTATGCATTCCTTTTGCATCCGAGTAGCCACCAGAAGGAGAAGAACAAAGTGAGAATTCTTTCAGAACCTCATCTCCAAAGATTTATCATTATCTGATGTGACTGAGATATTCCTTGGAATTCTGCGTTTGCAAGACTGTCTATATTTGACATAATTTGGAGGTCACCCAGTGCAGATGTACTTTAACCTGGGGAGTTGTCAAAATAATTATGGGGGCAGAAAGAAAGTTTTAAGAATTAATGCCAAGAAACATCCCAAATTTGATGCAAAACATCATTATACAGATTCGCTCAGCTAAACAAACTCAAGGCAGGTTAAACTCAAAGAGATCCATAGCAACACATATCATAAACTACTGAAAGCCAAAAACCAAGAGAGAATTGTGAAAGCACTGTGTAGCAACCCATGACATGTAAGAGATTCTCAATTAAGCCAAAAAAAAAAAAAGACTACTTATCAGACAACATGCAGGGCAGAAAACACTTCGATACATTCATAGTGCTAAAAGAAAAAAAAACAAAAACTGTCAACCAAGAATTTTATATGCAGCAAGACCATCTTTTGAAACTGAGGACAGGATTAGGACAATTCCAGATAAGCACAAAACGGAGAGGATTTATTGCTAACTATCTGCCCTACAAGATGAGATAATTCTTGGAGAGAGTCCAAACTAAAATGAAAGACACTTTGATGATAACTCAAATCCAGAGAAAGAAAGAAAATCAGTAAAAGTAATTATATAGGTAAATATAGAGGATAATTTAAACGATTTTTTTGTTTGTATGATTGTAGTCTGAATAATAGTCCCCCAATATGCCCACATTTTAATCCCCAGGACATGTATGTTATTTTATGCAGAAAACTTTGCATATATGATTATATTAGAGTCTTCAGATGGGAAATTTTCTTGGGTTACCTTGGGTGGATCTAATCAAAATGCTTCTTATAAGAGGAATGAAGGAGATGTCGGTGACAGAGGACAAGTTAATGTGATGACAGAAGTAGATAATGAACTGATGTATTTGAAGGTAGTAGAAGGGGTTACTAGACTAGGAATACTAGCAACCACTAAGCAAAAAAAAAAAAAAAAAAAAAAAAGGGCAAGGAAATACATTCTCCCAGCAGAGTCTCCAGATGGACCCAATCCTGCCAACATATTGACTTTAGCCCAGTAAAATGGATTTGGGACTTGTAACATGTAGTATTTTAAGAGAACAATTTGTAAAGTTTTAAGCAATTGAATTCCTGTAAATGTGTTAAAGCAACAATAGTAAACAAATGCAGTTACTTTTTTCTCTTACCTGATTTAAAGCATTACTCCACAGGAAAAAAAAATTAATTGGTGCTGATGTAAAAAGTGTATAAAGATGTAATTTATGATAAGAACAACACAAGAAAAAGGATAAACTAGATAAAAGAAAAAATTCATATTTTGAAATTAAGTTGGTATTAATGTGAACTTGGTTGGTAGAAACTGTCAGTTTACTTTATAACAACCTAATTCCAGAGTAACAACTAATAAAATGGCTCTAAAATGTATATAGTAAAAGAAATAACAAATAACCATAAAAGTGGTACACTAGAAGATGTCCAATTAAAAAGCAGATTGTCAGTATGGATTTTTTAAAAACATGACCACCTATATGTTGTTAAAGAGACAAATCTTAGTGTGAAACAAATAGATTTTAAGTAAAATGTTGCAAAGATAAGTCTCATGCCAAGAAAACTCGAAAGAGAGTTATAGTGACTATACTAACAACAGACAAAAAAGATTTTAAATAAAAAAATGAGACAAAGGACAGTATATATTACTGTATTATTATATTAGATTAATAATATATTATTGATAAAAGGGTAAATCTGTTGAAATACACAAGAATTATAAACAAATGCTCACCTAACAAAAAAGTTCCAGATACCTGAATCAAAAACTTACAAAATTTGAGAGAGAGATAAATAGGTTCAACAGCATATCCAAATGAATGACAAAACATATGATCACCAAGGGAAGAGAAGACCTAAACAAAACTATGATATAAACCGAGTGCACTTAACAGACATGTACACAACATTCCTCCCAAGAACAGAAGAATACAATTTCCTTTCACTTGAACTAGGAATGTTCTCCAGGATAGACTTCACGTTAGGCCATAAAACAAGTGTCAATAATTTAAATCACACCAAATTGTTCTCTGACCACAAAGGAAAGAATAATGGGCATCAGTAATAGGAGTAACTTGTGAAAACTTGTAAATATGTGGAAATTAAACAATGCATTCCTAAGTAATAAAAGAGTCAAACAGTGTCCAAGAGATATTAGAAAATACTCTGAAGTGAATGAAAATGTAAACACAACATACCAAAACATGGGATTCGGCAAAAACAGAGCACAGAGGAATATATATATATATAATACATTATAGACATTTGTATAGTTTTCTCCATGTCTCTTCTGCAGTTTATTAAATATTTATTAAATATAGGTTTATAGTTTTATGAAATTGGGAAAATTTCTGCCCACATGTTTTTTGAAAATATTACTTTCGGAGCTCACTGCCATATCATTATCTCTTTCCAGAACTCCAATTACATGAGTATTAAGGCAATTGACTTGTTTGACTTTCCCCCCACACACACACCTTTTGTATTTTGCATAGTTTCTTCTACTTTGTTAAACTTCCTAATTTTTTCTTCTGTGTTAATTTGTTAATCACATCTGTTATGTAAAATCACAGGTCAAGAACATTAAAACATCTATTATAAATGTATTTCACATGTCAAAGAAATTCCCAAGAAAGGGGTGGGCCAAAAGAGTTTTTGAAGAAATAATGGACAAAAAATTTACAAATTTAATGAAAACTAAAGCCACAGATGTTGCTGGTAAGTTTCTGGTAAGTGTTGATGGATGGAAGGTAATTGTGAATGTTAGCGTTTTGGAGTTGTGTTTTGTGTTCCTTTAATATTTTTGAGTCTGTTCTAGAGAAATTATGTAGTTGCCATCTGATCCTTTCAGGCCTTACTTCTTTTTCTCTAGAGTGGCATTTAGGCATAGAATACCTGTGTTGTCTGAAGAAATCAGCATTGTGTTTTCGTTTTTGATTTTGTTTTATGATGTACGATACATTATTTTTATTTCTTAATTGAAGTATAGTTGATTTAAAATTAGTTACTTTTTGCTTTACAGCAAAGTAACTCAGTTATCTATATATACATTCTTTTTCATATACTATTCCATGATGGTTTATCTCAGGATACTGAATAGATTTCTGTGTGCTCTACAGTAGGACCCTGTTGTTTACCCATTCTATATATAATAGCTTATATCTGTTAACTCCAAACTCCCACTGTATGGGGGAGGGTGTTAGGTGAGGAAGAAGGTGGGAGGTTTTCATATTCCTGTTTTGATAGTGCTGTTGATCTTGGGAGGGAATGAATTGACAGATAACCCTTCATTCTTTTCATCCCCCAGGTCCCTACACCTTTAGTATCTGTGATACCTCCAATTTCTCTGACTACATCTGTGGAGGCATTGTCAGTCAAGTCAAAGTAACTAAGAGGATAAGCTTTGTGACTATGAGCAGGAGGGTGTGTTGTAGGGTTCCAGGCATCTCCACGATTTTACTTTTTTGGTTCTGATATCTTGTTCTTCACAGAAAACCTTGCCTACTTCACAGGCAGAGCCGGACTTTGTGATAACAAATTTTGTCAAGTATTCTCGCCCTCCTCAGCTACAAATTGGCTTCCAGGTCCTGCACCAGTTCCGTGCCCAGCATGGTCAGCCCTCTCGGCCCCACAATGAGGTAGATGGGTGGGCAAGCCAACCAGGTCCTTGAACCAAAGCTGCTCTATGCCTTTTCATCTACTTAGTTTTTCTACCTCTCCCTCTCCCCACAGTGGTGTGATTGTTCTTTTACTCCTTCCAGGAGGATGCAACAGAACTGGTGACCCTAGCACAGGCTTGAATTCTCAAGCTCTGCCAGCAGTGCAGCAAAACAGTCTGGATGAAGACCTCATCCAGAAGCCGGCTTATATGGCCCCTGGGGATCTGGCACCCATCAACTCCTTCACTGGTTTTGTGGCTGCCCAGGAGTTTATGAAGGTCAGCGTGAGTGGAGACGGACAGTGCTGGGCCTGGGCCAGGTTCCTTTCCAGCCCTGCTGCTTGCTTTCCAGCTCTGATTAACCAGCGATCACATTCTCTTTCTAACCGACTCCTCAGGGCTGCTCTGGAAAGTTTATGCCTGTTATACAGTAGCTGTTCTTTGATGCCATTGAGTGTCTCCCTGTGGAAAAAGAGGCCTTTACAGAGGACACGTGCCTACCAGTATGTGATTTGGGCCCATGGAGAAGACATTATTGTGGATCTTTTTAACGTGGCTTTTCCCTAACCCTCTCTTCCCTTCACATGACTCAGTGCCAGAACCATTATGATGGGCAGGTGGCTGTATTTGGCTCTGACCTGCAAGAGAAGCTGGGTAAGCAGAGATACTTCTTGGTGAGAGAACCTTGTGGTCAAAAGCTACCTTTAGGTCCCCTAGGCTCTGGCCACCTCTTCTGGAGTCTCCTCGTGGTGTACAAGGGATGGTGTTGGCTTGTACCCTCATCTCATCCCTCTTCCATTTTCTTCGCACCAGGTCCTTTATATCCTGGTCTTGTGCCTCTTTCCTTAGAGGACCATGGATTTTTATGGCACTGTGACTTAAATATGCAGTCATAGATCCTCTTACCCTCTCTTGCCCTCTGCAGGGGTAGTGAGGAGTGAGGAGTGGTTTTGTTACCCAGTGACCCTAACCATCTTGTGTCTCTCTTCTTGGCCACCTCCCAGGTGGGTGCAGGGGCCGTTGGCTGTGAGCTACTCAAGACCTTTGCCATGACTGGGCTAGGCTGTGGGGAGGGTGTGGCAATCACCATTACAGACATGGACACCATAGTAAAATCCAATCTGAATCGACAGTTTCTCTTCCAACCTTGGGATATCAAGGTGAGTGGAATGGATATGGTATGTGGTTCAGCTTTGTTTTTCACTTTTCTCCTGTCTTTTTCTGGTTATCTGTCTTATTGCCTTTGGACTTTTTTTTTTTTTTTTTTTTGGTATGCGGGCCTCACACTGTTGTGGCCTCTGCCATTGTGGAGCGCAGGCTCTGGACCTTCAGGACCAGCGGCCATCGATCATGGGCACAGACGCTCCACGGAATGTGGGATCTTCCTGGATGAGGGAACGAACCCATGTCCCCGAAACGGCAGGTGGACTCTCAAGCACTGTGTCACCAGGGAAGCCCACCTTAGGACTTTTTTGTTTGTCTCTTTCCTTCAGTTCTTACCTTATTTCTTTTCTCTACCACTCACTCTTTCTTCCAGGAGATATTTATTGAAAACTTATTACATCTTTCTTTTGTGAGTTTAAACCTGTCCTCAGCCATCTTTTTTTTTTTCTTTGGTTTTTGGTTACGGCTAATGTTGAACTCTGGAAGCTAGATTATAGAGGGATCTATCTGGGGCGTCTCTGTAAAGTTCAGTGTTATTTTGCCTGCCCAGTGTTTATCTTTCCTTTCATTTTATCATGCAAATACTAGGTACTACTTAAGTAGTTAGAATATATAAGATAGCAAATGAAAGGTTTCTGCTTTTGTCTAGTGAGAAGACATAGTAAATGAGAGATTCTCTAATGCAGTGGAGGTTGGCAGCACTCTTTCCTCAAGTCCAAAAGATCACAACTCTTTTAAGAATACTAAGACATTATGTCCTTTTTATCCTCATTTTATCAGGTGAAAGGGTAATTTTCCACTCTGTTCTAGGAGGCTGTCGATAACCCAAAAACACAGTATTTTCCAAATGACCAGACCAATTCATTATGATACAGAACTGTGCATTAACTAAAGAGCCATTCAAAATACAGAGAAAGACAGTGGGTATTGATGTGGATCAGTATTTTACCTTTCAACTAAACTTTAAAGAAATATCGCTTGTCAAGTTTTGATATATATATAATTTTAAATATCAACAGTCATCTGAAAATGTTATTGATTTTTTTTTTCTGTGAGGCTGGATATCCCTGACATCTTTCAAGCAAAACATGTAATACATTAAAGTCAGTAAATAACGAAAATTCAGCTATCTTCTAAGACATTATATAAGTAAAATTTGTAAAACTGTAAATACAGATTGACTCCTGTCATTAACGCTTTGTATTGGAGTTTCTTTCATAGTGTTTGTAGTATATAATGGAATTATTCCATATATATTAATTAATTAATTAATTTATTTTTGGCTGTGTTGGGGCTTCCTTTCTATGTGAGGTCTTTCTCTAGTTGTGGTAAGCGGGGACCATGCTTCATCGCAGTGCACGGGCCTCTCACTAGTGCAGCCTGTCTTTTTGTGGAGCACAGGTTCCAGACGCGCAGGCTCAGTAGTTGTGGCTCTGGCCTAGTTGCTCCGTTGCATGTGGGATCTTCCAAGACCAGGGCTCAAAAACATTTCCTCTGCATTAGCAGGGAGATTCTAAACCACTGTGCCACCAGGGAAGCCCCTCCAATTTTAAATGGAGTAATAATATTTTAAAATGTTCTCAGATTAAATATCAAACGTAGGAAATCCTGATAGCTGTGCATCAGATAAAAAAGAAACCACAAACTTTGTTTTAACTTCATTTTGGACAACTGCTAGAGCAAATAATAAATACAATAGCACTGTATGTGGTTAGAACATAACAAGGTGAAACATACTGTGTAGGGGCAAGAATGAAAATCAAGATATAGAACTGGAAGTGCCATGAGAGGGTGGTTTGCAGTGTGGTAAAGGAAATCCACATTGGAAAGGTGGTATAACCGCAGAGAATTAAAGATGGTATACGAGAACAGGAAGAAATCTCAGGGAAGAGTATGCCAGGTGAAGTTAACAGTGTGAGCAAAACCCTGAGTTTGGAATATGACTGCTATGTTTAAGGAGTAGAGACAGAGATAGATCATGGTAAGAGAGAAGGTTGTCAAAGGAATAGGGACCAGCTCATTTCACCCTTAGTGAAAGTGGGAATCAATAGAGGGCTTTGCGGAGAGGAATGTGATCTGACTTGGACTTTCAGAGGATCCTTTTTGTTTTTGTAAGTTCAGAGGACCTTGGTTTTCTTTGCGTGAATGCATTCCAACTCGGGGTGCTAGTAACGAAAAACAGTGGATGTTCGGTAGACAAAAGAACAGATACTCAACCCATTGTCTCCTATTGTATCACTGTTTTCCTTTTTTATTCACGCCATTCCTCATTTGTCCCAGCCCAAGCTGTGTGGCATTTGTCATAGACCACAGAGCCTCCTGACCTCAGAGCCTAGGTCTTGTGCATCATTACTTAAATCAGTTTTCAGAACAGCTCTGTAAAGTTTTGTTGGGTGATTATGTGAATGACAGTTCTGTTTCTCCATCACTACCCAGAAATTGAAGTCTGATACAGATGCTGCAGCTGTGAACCAGATAAACGCACACATCCGTGTGATGAGCCATCAGAACTGTGTGGGCCCTCACACAGAGCATGTGTATGATTGATAAATTCCTCCAAAACCTGGATGGTGTGGACAATGCCTCGGACAATGTGGATGCCCGTGAGTTTTGGGGATGGGTGAGGACGAGGCGAGAGTAATGTGTGTGTTTTAGGGAGTGTGTGTCACCGTGTCCTATCCTGATGTTATTTTCCCCACCCTCACCTGCTGCAACTTTCTCACAGGCACGTATATGGACTGCTGCTGTGTGTTGTACCGAAAGCCTCTTCTGGAGTCAGGCACACTGGGTACCAAGGGTAATGTGTAAGGGTTTATCCCCTTCCTGACAGAGTCATACAGCTCCAGCCAGGACCCTCCTGACAAGTCCATCCCCAGGTGCACACTGAAGAACTTCCCGAATGTCATCGAGCACACTTTGCAGGTGATCAGCCTTGCAGGGAGAAAGAGGTGGAACAGATATGTACTGGGACAGTGTCTCAGTTGCCAAACTCTTGTTATTCCGATGATGAAGCCTCAGTGTATGTAATATCTGCCCTTTCTTTAACTCTCCTTCACTCACTTTAAACCTAGGAGCCTAACGCTTTTCATAATGATTTCTTTAACTTGAAATTTTTATTTTGCAAGCATACAGGGAAGTATTATTTATACCATGTGAAATACTTTATGTGAGAAGTGTATATCTAAACGGTGAGGATATGTTTCTTTGTGTACAGGATACTATTTTGTCGTTGAACAAAATTAACTTAATATCATCTCTGCTAGTTATTTAGATATCTCTAATATTAAGTCCATATTTAGGAATAATTTTCTAATTGTTTCCCAAATTTGTTTAATAGTTTGTCAGCATAGTTGGGTTTATATAGTACACATACATACAAAAGAGCATAACTCTCATGTACATTGACAAAGTAAAAGCACCCCATTAACTGGTCCTCAGAACTTGGCCCTAATTACAGTCCCCTTTCAAACCACAAATAACCATCCTTTTATCAAAATGATTCTTAACCCAGTCTTTGAGGCTATGTTTAGGAAGTATGGGAACAGGAAGAAAATGAGCAGTAACAGTTCAGTCTGTCACTTTTCCTTCCAGAAGGGATGAGTTTATACTTGTGGAGTCAGTTCAGTATGTGTCTTTCTCCCTTTCCATGCATCCCATGTTGGTGTGTGTGTGTGTGTGTGTGTGTGTGTGTGTGTAGATACAGAGAGACGGAGAAAGAGATGTGTTTGTGTGTGTGTGTGTTCATTTCTATACATATAAATCCTCTCCTAGGTTATGGTTCTATTATTGTGTTTCTCTCTACCCAGTACGCAGAAAGGCCAATAAAAAGGATTTTAAAACTAATATACTATGTGCCCTTGGACTTAACCACTTCATGCTTCAGATTCCTTATCTGTAAAATTGGAATGACAGTAGTAACTCGCACAGGAATTCTGAAAAACATGTATACTTAATATGCCCTTGTGACTTTCAAACTAAGCTTTAAATGTGTACATGTTTGCTTATTTCTTATTAACTCCATGAGGTGTAGTTTTACTGTTACAGTGTTTGTCTTTAAAATTAGGAAACACAAGTACAGATATGCCTGATTGTCACAAGACTGTGGCACAGCTGGCCTTTGAACCTGGATTTCGAGCATCAAGGTGCTCCAGATCACTTCACCAGTGACTATTTATCGACCTCCGAATTCACAGGGGTCAAACCTCTATCTTACTTTCTTCCCAGTCCCCAGAACCTGCATAGAGATCGTTCATGTTTTATTCTTGGTGTGAAATTTTTCTTGAATTGATGCATGACATACCTAGGGTAATGTGTACATCTTAATAAATTCTGCATGAATGTACACTTGTGTGTAAACCTCTTCCCAGATTAAGATCATAGGTTTTTACATTGTAGTGGTGAGGGCTTGACAAGTTTGACGAGACAGATTGGGAGGGTTTTCTTCCTCTGTTCTGCCATAACAGCCATGCTCTTCCTATTTGCTGTATTTCCTGATGGTGGTCCTAAGGCCTTCAGAAACTTATTTGTTTCCCATAACCCACGTAGTGTTGATTTGCTCTGTCTGCCGTGGATGAGTTTGAAGGTCTCTTCAAGCAGCCAGCAGAAAACGTCAACCAGTACCTAATGTGAGTAATTCTGTCCAAATCCTCGCTCACCGTGTCTGCTGCCTGTCAGTCAAAGCATTCTGTAACCAGTGTAACACTTAGGACCTGGTCTACTTTTCAAATAATCTAATGATTCCTTGGGCCTTATACATTTGGGAGTCAGCACTGACTTTTCATGCTGTTAAGCTCCCTCTGGGATCACTGTGTAACTCTGAGTTTGTGTCCTCTCTAATTCTTGATAGGGATTCAAAGTTTGTGGAGCAAACACTGCACCTGGCAGGCATCCAAACCCTAGAGGTGCTGCAGGCTGTGCAGCTCAGCCTGGTGCTTCAGCGGCCACATACATGGGCTGACTGTGTGACGTGGGCTTACTAGCACTGGCACAACCAGTGCTCCAACAACATCAGACAGCTGCTGCACAGCTTTCCTCCGAACCAGGTATTACACTCTTCTGGGCTCCATTTGTCAGAATAGGCTTACTGGAAGCAGTTTGTTACACGCTTTTGACATGGTTCATTGCAGTTCATCCATTTGTGGCAAGACCACCAAGTCCCAGAGATCTCATTAAATGATTAAGTGAGTGATTTTTGAAGTCAAAGACCTGTTCCTCCCAACCTCTCTCCTCTACCTGCCCAGCCCTGTTCTCTCAAGCAACATACTTGGTACCTATTTCCCTTAGATATGACATGAGTCATTCCAGATTCCCTGTCAGGGCTATAGAGATTGTAGAAGAGAAATTTTGGTGTTAAGAGCACAGGACCTAGGTGGCTTCAAGTCTCAACTGCATTTGATATTGGGACTAATCATGTATTTTCTCTCTGTGCCTTAGTAGCCTCATGTAGGAAGTTGGAATAATGGTGACCTAATTTCATGAGAGTTCTATGAGGGTTGATTTATATTTACTAAGTTAATAAGTTAAATATGTTACTACACGACTGGCAATCCATAAAAGTTTCATAAATAGCTCTGTGTCTGGCACAAAGGGAGTGCCCAGCGATATACTAATTTGGGACTTCCGGGCTTGAAAATGAGGAGTCACAATTATGAGAAAGACCTCTCCTCTCAGGTCCCACTCTCCCACATCTTTCTGTTTTCCTAGCTTACAAGCTCAGGAGCCCCTTTCTGGTCTGTGCACAGCCGCTCATCTTTGATGTCAGCAATGAAGTCTCCTCCCTCAGGTCTCCTACAGTCGGGTCAAATGTGGGTACGTGGATGGGAAGGAGGCTGCAGCTCCTTAGGTGAGTACTGATATGCTTACCCCTCCATACCTTGCCTTCTCTTAGCCCCTGCATCTGGACTAGGTGATAGCTGCTGCCAACCTGTTTGCCCAGGCCTATGGGCTGAGGGGCTCTCAGGACCGAGCTTCTGTGATCATACTCATTCAGTCTGTGCAGGCCCTTGAGTTCACCCCGAAGTCTGGTGTCAAGATCCATGTTTCTGACCAGGAGCTGCAGACCACTTCGTGTGTTGGTGAGGATGTTTATCTAGTTGGCCTAGAGCTAGCATCCTACTTATCACCTACCTATGCAAGCCTCCCCTGTACTTGTGTTTTGCCACTGGCTCTGCTCTGAGATCTCAGGCCTGAGATTAATCCACACTGTCCTTTGGTCCTTGCTTCTTCCAATTTAAAATAAGGTTGGTTGGTTGAGGCAAGTTCTCTGATGCCCTACTACTTTGTTCTTCCCACTGTTTCTCCCTCAGGTGCACCAGTTGTCCAGCTCTTTTCTGTGTGTATGTTTGCTTTGTTTTGTTCTTTCTCTGTTTCTTTTTGTGTCCATATGCAGGGACAAATGGATATGATCTTTACCAGTAGGCTCTCTGCCTTGATTTCTTCCTTGATTCATTTCATTATAGATCTCCTCATCCACCTCCCCCCTTCTTTGGTATGCCTGTTTACCCTATTGTTATTTATTTATTTACTGATTTATTTATTTATTTAGGCTGTGTTGGGTCTTCGTTTCTGTGTGAGGGCTTTCAGTTCTTGTGGCTCACGGGCCTACTTGCTCTGTGGCATGTGGGATCTTCCCAGACCAGGGCTCGAACCCCTGTCCCCTGCCCTGGCAGGCATATTTTCAACCACTGGGCCACCAGGGAAGGCCTAACCTATTTTTAACCTCCATATATCTTTCCTCATCTCCCTATCTAGATAGCCCTCCTCATCTCCCCATCTCTAACTACCCCCCAACTCAAATTTCCCCCCCTCTACCGTATTCTGTCTCATGCTCTGTAAGTCTTCCTCTACATTTCATCTTCTTTGTATATATCCTTCAATTTCTTCCTCTGTATATCTCTCCCCTCCTGATGTAACCCCCGCATTTCCCTTCCTAAATAACTACTCTCTTTATTTATCTCCCTACGTGTCTCCCTTTCAGGTGTTTTGAACTTTCCCATTCTCTGAACGTTCTCATAATCTTCACATTTATCCTCCTTGGTCTCCCTCTTCAGATTTTTTTCACGTCTCTCCCATTTCATATTACTCTCTTCTTTGCTGTCTGTACACTTTCCCCCTATGTTCCTTTCTGTATCTCTTATCCCTCTGTCTCTTGTTTTCCCTCGTATCTTCCTTCATGTCTCCCCATCTCTCTCTATGTCTTTCTCTTGAAGTATGTTCTCATTGACTCCCTTTTTTTTTAATTGTGGTAAGAAACACAAAGGATTTACCATCTTTAAATATAGTAGACTTCCAGTTTGGAAGGCTTACTATTTAATGGAATGGATTTTAAGGCTTAATATTTCATTGGATGGATAGATCACATTTTTCTGTCCACTCATTCAGCAGTGAACAACTTCTGTGCTTTCACCTCTTATCTGTCATGATTAATGCTGCTGTCTATATCCTTTCTTAGTGGCTTTACCTGTTGCCCTCAGTGTCTCTACATATCTCCATGTCCCACACACCTGTCTACCATTTTCTTTTCTGACATGTTTTCTGCCCTATCTTTCCCCCTTCTTTTCTCTTTCCCATGATGTCTCTCCTTTTCAAATCCTTTATCTGCCTGAACATCTCTGCCCCACCCTGGATTCCTGCTGGCACCTCAGACCGTGAACAGGGATTTAACATGTATCTAAGGACTAACGTGTACTTCCTCCCTTTCCGCAGTGGATAATCACCTGCAGGAGCTCAAGCCATGCTGACCAACCAGAGAGCCTCCCTGGGTTCAAGATCTACCCCATCAACTTTCAGAAGGTGCTGTGATGGGGACCTCAACCGTGTATGAGAAATGGCTGAGCCACCCTAAGCTTTATTGGGGATTACAGGCCTGACTGTAATTATGTTGTTGTTTTTTTTTCGGTACGTGGCTTTCTCTCTCTTGTGGGCTCTCCCATTACTGAGCACAGGCGCCGGATGTGAAGGCTCAGCAAACATGGCTCCTGTGCCCAGCCGCTCCCTGGCATGTGGGATCTTCCCCGACTGGTGCACGGACCCGTTTCTCCTGCATCGGATGACCCAAGTATCTTTTGTGGTCTGGGCTAGTATTTGGCTGGTCTGGCAGGTAACTGAGGTGAATATACCTCAGTTCCCAGTATCCAGGAAAACTTTTTCTCCTTAACTCTGTCTCTCCTGTTCTTCCTCTGTCTCCACTCACAACAGGATGATGACAGCAACTTTCATATGCATTTCATTGTGGCTGTATCGAGTCTCCGGGCAGAGAGCTATAACATTCCCCCTGCTGACCGGCATAAGATTACAATAGTCTATACCTAACATTGCATCCTTTTCCAAGTTTAACTCTGCCACATTTGAAGTCTTCTGTAGACCTTGAACGTCTCTAACAACTACGTCTTCTCATCACCTTCTGTATTACAGATCAAGCTGATTGCAGGGAAGATCATTCCAGCCATAGCAGCTATAGTTGGCCTTGCAGGTCTGGAGCTGTACAAGGTAGTTCAGGGACACCAACAGCTTGAGTCCTATAAGAACAGCTTCATCAACTTGGCCCTTCCTTTTTTTTCCGTTTCTCTGAGCCCCTTGCCCCACACCATCACCAGGTAAGGGCTTGCTTTTATAGAAACCTTTGGTGTTGCCCATCAGTGATTGATGCTATGTGTGTGTGTGCATGCGTAGAAGTTGTGTGTATCTTATTTCGGTAGAACAGGCTCTAGTTTTCATCATACCTGGTGAGAGGCTTTTTTAATTTTGTGTATCCTTTGTTCATTGTTTGAACCTGTGCAAAGTAGGAATGGAACTGGCATGTTTGTGAAATGAAGAGGAGCGTATGATTAGGGCTTGCTCCCATTTTACTCTTTGTGCTTTACTCTGTGCTTTGTCCCATAATACTACAACCAGCAGTGGTCACTGTGGGATTGCTTTGAGGTACAGTGGCTGCAGCCTAATGGTGAAGAGATGCCCCTCAAGCAGTTCCTTGACTATTTTAAGGTAAGACCCTTTCACTCACTGCACCTGTGGTGGTGGTTGACCAGGTTACTGGTACTGTCCATCCCAGTGACCCTGTTGCCCATCCTCGTTTCCACCCTCTTCAGACAGAGTACAAGTTAGAGATCATCATGCTGTTCCAGGGTGTATCTATGTTCTACTCCTTTATCAAGAAAGCAAGTAAGATCAAAGATCAACTCAGGCTTGAGTTGGGTCAGTGTGCAAACAGAAACAGGTCCTGCCTGGGTTGGGAAACATCAGCTAGCTATGCAACTCATCTTCACTGTTCTCTTAACTTTGTCTCTGTAAGTCTTTCCTCTCTGTTTACTTCACAGACTCTCTTTCTCCTCACCCCAGGATGTCAGCAATAGTGAAACGAGTATCAAAGCAAAAGCTGGGACACCACATTCAAGCACTGTTTCTTGAGCTGTGCTGCAACTAGAGCGGCAATGATTTGGATGTCCCCTATGTACGATACACCATTCGCTATTCCCTCTACACCCATCTACCTCATTCTCAGTCAAATCAATCTATTTCCATTTCTCTTATAGTTGTCGCAAATGCTGAGCCTTAAGTTCTTCTGAGGACTTTTTGTTGTTGCTGCTGCTTTCTACTGTTTGGAGATGGAATTCTTAATAAAGAGTTATTAATCCAAGTGTGTCATATCCTTCTTGTGTCAAAGGCCCATACCCTGTTGTCTGTGGGAAAGACCAGCCTTTCTTTAGCTCTGCAGGTTCAGGTGATAGTATGAAAGGCTCAGCCCCTCCCACCAGCATGGAATTTGCCTCACATCCAAGCTTATGAGAAAAGATTAAATCCACCTGTTCTGGTAAACCATTGGTTTGCTATTTTTTCCTTTGTCCTCTCTGTTTAAAAAAGAAATAGAGGGGGAGTTCAGGAAGATGGCAGAAGAGTAAGTCACGGAGATCACCTTCCTCCCCACAGATACATCAGAAATACATCTACACGTGGAGCAACTCCTACAGAATACCTACTGAACGCTGGCAGAAGGCCTCAGGCCTCTCAAAAGGCCAGAAACTCCCCACGTACCTGTGTAGGGCAAAAGAAAAAAAAGAAAAAAACAGAGACAAAAGAATAGGGATGGGACCTGCACCAGTGGGAGGGAGCTGTGAAGGAGGAAAGGCTTCCATACACTCGGAGCCCCTTTGTGGGCGGAGACTGCTGGTGGTTGAGGGGTGTAGCTTTGCAACCACATAGGAGAGCACAGCAACGGGTGTGGAGGGCAAAGCAGAGAGGTTCCCACACAGAGTATCGGTGATGACTGGCACTCACCAGCCCAAGAGGCTGGTCTGCTCAATGGCCGGGGCATGCAGGAGCTGGGAGCTGAGACTCGGGCTTGGGTCAGAGCGCAAGGAGAGGACTGGAGTTGGCGGTGTGAACACAGCTTTAATGGGTTAGTGCAGCACGGCTAGCCGGGAGGGAGTCCGGGAAGAAGTCTGGAGCTTCCAGAGAGGCAAGAGACATTTTCTTCCCTCTTTGATTCCTGGTGCGCGAGGAGAGCGCTACTTAAAGGAGCTCCAGAGAAGGGTGCGAGTTGTGGCTATCAGCGTGACCCCAGAGATGGGCATGAGATGCTAAGGCTGCTGCTGCCACCACCTAGAATCCTGTGTAGAAGCACAGGTCCCTCCTCATGCCTCCGTGAACAGGAAGCAGAGCAGCCCGCCAGTGTCAGGGTCCCGAGATCCAGGGACAACTTCCCCAGGAGAATTAATTGTGCACCTCAGGCTGCTGCAAAGTCACGCCAGATTTGGACACCACAGGCCAGACCTGCATCCATATGCCTCCATCCCCACGGCCTGAGAGAGGCAGAGCCACTGAATCAGTGGCTCCTTTAACCCTGTCCTGTCTGAGCGAAGAACAGACACCCTCAGGCAAGCTACATGCAGAGGCAGGGCCAAATTCATAGCGGAAACACAGGAGCTGTGCGAGCAAAGAAGAGAAAGGGGGGCTTCTCTGGTGGCACAATCATTGAGAATCCGCCTGCTAATGCAGGTAACACGGGTTAGAGCCCTGGTCTGGGAAGATCACACATGCCACGTGGAGCAACTAGGCCCGTGAGCCACAACTACTGACCCTGCACGTCTGGAGCCTATGCTCCACAACAAGAGAGGCCACGACAGTGAGAGGCCTGCATACTGTAATGAAGAGTGGCCACTGCTTGCCAAAACTAGATAAAGCCCTCACACAGAAATGAAAACCCAGTACAGTTAAAAATAAATAAATAAATGAAAGTACACTTAATTAAAAAATATATTTTTAAAAGATATTTCACACCAGGGTCAAAAACAAAAACAAACAACAAAACACAGACAACAAAAACAAAAAAAGATAAAGGGAGATCTCTCCCAGCAGCCTCAGGAGCAGCGGACTAATTCTCCACAATCAACTTCATGTACCCTGCATCAGTGGAATACCTGAATAGACAATGGTTCATCCCATATTGACGGGTGGACTTTGTGAGCAAGATATATTATTTATTCCTCTTTTCCTCTTTTTGTGAGTGTGTATGTGTATGCTTCTGTGTGAGATTTTGTTTGTATAGCTTTGCTTTCACAATTTGTCCTATGGTTCTGTCTGTCAATTTTTTTTTTACTTATAAAATATTTCTTTCCTTAATAATTATTTTTTATTTTTATTTTAATAACTTTTTAAATTTTATCTATCTTTTTTTTCTTGCTTTCTTTCCTTCCTTCCTTCTTTCTTTCCTTCTTTCTACTTTTTCTCCCTTTTATTCTGAGCCATGTGGATGAAAGGCTCTTGGTGCTCCAGCCAGGAGTCTGTGCTGTGCCTCTGAGGTGGGGAAGCCAAATTCAGGACACTGGCCCACAAGAGACCTCCCAGCTGCACATAATATCAAATGGTGAAAATCTCCCAGAGATCTCCGTCTCAATGTCAAGACCCAGCTTCACTCAACAACCAACAAGCTATGGTGCTGGACATCATATGCCAAACAACTAGCAAGACAGGAACACAACACCACCCATTAGCAGAGAGGCTGCCTGAAATCATAATAAGGCCACAGACACCCTAGAACACAACACTAGACCTGGAAATTTTCACCAGAAAGACAAGATCCAACTGCATCCACCAGAACACAGGCACCAGAGTCCCCTCCACCAGGAAGCCTACACAACCCATTGAATGAACTTTAGCCACTGGAGACAGACACCAAAAACAATGGGAACTACGGACCTGCAGCCTGCAAAAAGGAGACCCCAAACACAGAAAGATGAGCAAAATGAGAAGACAGAAAAACACACAGCAGATGACGGAGCAAGGTAAAAACCCACCAGACCTAATAAATGAAGAGCAAATAGGCAGTCTACCTGAAAAAGAATTCAGAATAATGATAGTGAAGATGATCCAAAATCTGTGAAATAGAATAGAGAAAATGCAAGAAACATTTCACAAGACCTAGAACAAGTAAAGAAGAAACAAGTAATGATGAACAGCACAATAAATGAAACTAAAAATACTGTAGAATGGATCAGTAGCAGAATAACTGAGGCAGAAAAAATGGATAAGTGACCTGGAAGTAAAATAATGGAAATAAAACTGCAGAGCAGAATAAGGAGAAAAGAATGAAAAGAACTGCAGACAGTCTCACAGACCTCTTGGACAATATTAAATGCACCACATTCGAATAATATGTGTCCCAGAAGAAGAAGAGAAAACGAAAGGGACTGAGAAAATATTTGAAGAGATTATAGTTCAAAATATCCGTAATATGGGAAAGGAAAAATTTAATCAAATCCAGGAAGCACAGAGTCCCATGCAGGATAAATCCAAGGAGAAACACGCCAAGACACATATTAATCAAACTATCAAAAATTAAATACAAAGAAAACATATTAAAAGCAGCAGGGGAAAACAAACAAACAAACAAACAACACAAAAGAGATTCCCCATAAGGTTAACAGTGGATCTTTCAGCAGAAACCCTGCAAGCCAGAAGGGAGTGGCAGGACATATTTAAAGTGATGAAGGAGAAAAATCTACAACCCAGATTACACTACCCAACAAGGATCTCATTCACATTTGATGGGGAAATTAAAAACTTTAACGACAAGCAAAAGCTGAGAGACTTCAGCACCACCAAACTAACTTTACAGCAAATGCTAAAGGAACTTATCTAGGCAAGAAACACAAGAGAAGAAAAAGATCTACAAAAACAAATACAAAATAATTAAGAAGTGGGAAGGGGAACATACATATTGATAATTACTTTAAAGGTAAATGGGTTAAATGCTCCGACCAAAAGACACAGACAAGCTGAATGGATACAAATCCAAGACCCATATATATGCTGTGTACAAGAGACCCACTTCAGACCGAGGGACACATACAGAATGAAAGTGAGGGGATGGAAAATGATATTCCATGCAAATGGAATTCAAAAGAAAGCTGGGGTAGCAATTCTCTTATCAGAAGAAAATAGAATTTAAAATAAAGACTATTACAAGAGACAAAGAAGGACACTACATAATGATCAAGGGATCGATCCAAGAGGAAGATATGACAATTGTAAATATTTATGCACCCAACATAGGGGCACCTCAGTACATAAAACAAATACTAACAGCCATAAAAGGGGAAATCGACAATAACATATTCATAGTAGGGGACTTTAACACCCCACTTTCACCAATGGACAGATCATCCAAAATGAAAATAAATAAGGAAACACAAGCTTTATGTGATACATTAAAAAAGGTGGACCTAATTGATATTTATAGGGCATTCCATCCAAAAACAACAGAATACACATTTTTCTCAAATGCACATGGAACGTTCTCCAAGATAGATCATATCTTGGGTCACAAATCAAGCCTTGGTAAATTTAAGAAAATTGAAACTCTATCAAGTATCTTTTCCGACCACAATGCTATGAGACTAGATAGCAATTTCAGGAAAAGATCTGTAAAAAAATACAAACGCATGGAGGCTAAACAATACACTACTTAATAACGAAGTGATCACTGAAGAAATCAAAGAGGAAATCAAAAAATACCTAGCAACACATGACAATGGAGACATGACGACCAAAAACCTATGGGATGTAGCAAAAGCAGTTCTAAGAGGGAAGTTTATAGCAATACAATCCTACCTTAAGGAACAGGAAACATCTCAAATAAACAACCTAACCTTGCACCTAAAGCAATAAGAGAAAGAAGAACAAAAAACCCCCAAGGTTCGCAGAAGGAAAGAAATCAAAAACATCAGATGAGTAATAAATGAAAAAGAAATGAAGGAAACAACAGCAAATATCAAGAAAACCAAAAGCTGGTTCTTTGGGAAGATAAACAAAATTGATAAACCATTAGCCAGATTCATCAAGAAAAAAAGGGAGAAGACTCAAGTCAATAGAATTAGAAATGAAAAAGGAGAAGTAACAACTGACACTGCAGAAATACAAAAGATCATGAGAGATTGCTACAAGCAACTCTATGCCAATAAATTGGACAATCTGGAAGAAATGGAAAACTTCTTAGAAATGCACAACCTGCCAAGACTGAATCAGGAAGAAATAGAAAATATGAACAGACCAGTCACAAGCACTGAAATCGAAACTGTGATTAAACATCTTCCAACAAACAAAGCCCAAGACGAGACGGCTTCACAGGCGAACTCTATCAAACAACTAGTGAAGAGCTAACACCTATTCTTTTCAAAGTCTTCCAAAATATAGCAGAGGGAGGAACACTCCCAAACACATTTTAGGAGGCCAACATCACCGTGATACCAAAACCAGACAAGGATGTCACAAAGAAAGAAAACTACAGGCCAATGTCACTGATGAACATAGATGCAAAAATCCTCCACCAAATACTAGCAAAGAGAATGCAACAGCACATTAAAAGGATTCATTTAACCATTGATAAACAATGACATAGTTAATGACTATGCCTTGCATATTTTAGGTAAATATTAATACAGTGAACAAGGGAGTGCAAATATCTCAGTAAAGTAACTAATTTCATTTCCTTCAAATATGTATATTCAGAAATGGAATTGCTAGGTTATATGGTGGTACTGTTTTTACTATTTTGAGGAACATCCGAATTATTTTCCATAGTGGTTGTACTAAGTTACATTCCCACCAACAGTCTGTAAGTGTTCTCTTTTTTTCTACATGCTTGACTACACTTTTATGTCTTGTCTTTTTCATAATGACCACTATAAAATGTGTGAGTCGATATCTTTTTGTGGTTTTATGTTGCATTTCTCTTACTAGTGCAGAACTTGAGCAAATTTTCATGTGTCTGTTGGTCATTCATAGGTCTCCTATGAGAGGAATATATCTGCTAAAGTGTTCAGCCCACTTTTTAATTAGATTATTCAGCTTTTGTTTTAATTGTGTCCTTTTATGTTTGGACATTAGTCCCTTAGCTGTCATGTAGTTGGCAAATCTTTTCTCCCATTCCATAGAATTCCTATGCTTCCTGTTCCATTGCCTCTTTACTCTGTTCAAATATATGCACACACACACACATATATACACGTATACAGAAAAAAAAAAACTATAACCCCCACCTAACCATAACATTGTGGACAGTTCCCAGCTACCGGGATCTATTTACATCTGGCGCTGAAACTCTGCCCCAGAGAGGTGGGTGTAACTCCAACATCGCTAGGACCACAGGATGTGTCTCTAGACCCCTAACTACCTTAGATTGCTAGGTAAGGAGTACTCCAATCAAGGCACTTATGTTACTAAGAATGGAACCCACAAAGTCTGGCTCCTGTGACCAAGGGGTTTACTGGTGGGATAAGGGGATTATGATGCAAAGGGCGGGGCTCCAATCAGTCCCCATCTGGCATGCAGTCCTCCTGGCTTGCTTCCTGGGGAAGGGAGCATCTGACCGTGCTGCTGTCTGGAGCTCTGATGTCACAGCCTCAAGCCCAGAAACATCCACGTCTGGGTGCTCTGGAGTGCCTTCCTGTCCTGTGTCCCTATGTGACAAAGGTCTGAGCACTGCCTGGGAAAACTCTTCTACGTGGGTACCAGAGGAATGTGACAGGAAAAGCAGTAACAACCCCAAAGTCCATCAGAGTAGAACGGGCTAACTGGGGTGTGTTCCTAAAAGGGAATACTACCCTCCACCCAAAAAGAGTGGATAACGGCTAGTCATCTCAGAAATATAAGGATGAGGGGGAGAAAAGTCAGCTCCAGAATACCC
Source organism: Mesoplodon bidens (assembly GCF_964165515.1). Classification (NCBI taxonomy): domain Eukaryota; kingdom Metazoa; phylum Chordata; class Mammalia; order Artiodactyla; family Ziphiidae; genus Mesoplodon; species Mesoplodon bidens. Next base: position 33,056 of record NW_027672190.1, on the reverse strand, counting down.
ATTGTATATAACACATAAACTTCAAAATTAAGTAAGTATAATTTGGGGGTGTGCAGTGAAACTTTATACAAACTACAGAATTCAGAATTCGGGTTACAACTAGGTGGAAGGGGGTGGTGGGGCGGAGTGTCTGGAAGAAACATGGAGTGACCTTTCCAGGTGTCAGCAGTGCCGTTACTTACGATGGGGTGTGGGGTACACGAGTGTCTATTTTATTATGTCTTTCCTTTTACATCACTTATATACACTCTGATGTGTATGATTTATTTCACAAAAGTTTTAAGAGCCAGGTCTGTGCCAATCAGTGGTCTGAGAATCACTGTGGACATACACCATTCCCAGGTCACATATTTGTTTTTTAACTTGCTTGGGATGCCAACCTTAATTCACGCAGGAAGATAAAAACTTCCCTTAGTGGCTGCTTTCTAACTTTGTAAAGACTGAAAATTAAATCTGAGATGATGTAGTAAATTAAAACGATAGTGATGTTTTTAGATCAAATTGTATGTGTTAAAGTGTATTTGATGGCTCGTTTTTAACATTGAAGAGAATTTGGCATATTCATCTCAGATTAGTTTTGTTATTTCAATTAGAAACCTACTAAATAACTCAGTTTAGGATTAAATGGAAAATTTAAGAACATTGTATTAAATGATATTTATTTGTTTTATTATTATTATTTTTTGATGTGAGGAAAAGAAACCTCAGGTTTTCTGGTTTCTTTTTTTATATTGTGAATTTTATTTTACTTTTTTATACAGCAGGTTCTTATTAGTTATCCATTTTATACATATTAGTGTACGTATGTAAATGGTATTTTTAAAAGAACTAGAGATTCACCGTGTTTATGAGTTTATTAGATTCACTAGATCAGGTTAAATACTAGAAGAGGTGGCAATTAAAGGGCTTAAAAAGAAAATTAGGGAACAGTTCTCAGAGCTTTCTGAGATGCTCTTCCTGGGTTAGAATCCGCAAATTCGGCTCAAATAAAATTTTCCAATTTTTTCTTTAAAAAAGTTTAATTTAAAAAAATAAAAGATTTAATTTATAAATGCACTTAAAAAAAACAGTGATGCCCTTATGCCTTTTTATGGCAGTAGACTATAAAAAAAAAGATCAGAATTAACTATTTCAGATACGTGCAATGACCAGGGTGGGTATTTGGTAAAGGAAGCAGCAGCAATGTTTTGTAGTTTTCTGGAGGACCAGGAAAAGAGGCCCGTGTGAGCGGGGACTGTGGGAAAATCCTCATAGAAAACCCATCCCTCTGACCAGAGGAACCCAAATAAGATGTCCCTGTGACCTGAATGGTGGCAGTGTGGTTTTTGTTTTGTGTTTTTTTAAATAATTTTTATGGGAGTATAGTTGATTTTAAATGTTGTGTTAGTTTTTGCTGTACAGCAAAACAAATCAGTTATACATCCACATTTATCCATTCTTTTTTAGATTCTTTTCCCATAGAGGCCGTTACAGACTAACAAGAAGCGTTCCCTGTGCTATACAGTAGGTCCTTACTAGTTACCTATTTTATACATAGTAGTGTGTACATGTCAATCCCAATCTCCCAATTTATCCCTCCTCCTCCCCTTCCCACTGGTAACCATGTTTGTTTTCTACATCTATGACTCTATTTCTGTTTTGTAAATAAGTTCATTGGTACCATTTTTTTAGATTCCACATATAAGTGACATCATATGATATTTGTCTCTGACTTACTTCACTCAGTATGACCATCTCTAGGTCCACGCATGTTGCTGCAAATGGCATTATTTTGTTCTTTTTTATGGCCGAGTAATATCCCATTGTATATATGTACCACATCTTCTTTATCCATTCCTCTGGGGATGGACATTTAGGTTGCTTGGCTATCGTAAATAGTGCTGCAATAAACATCAGGGTGCACGTATCTTTTCAAATTATGGTTTTCTCTGGATATATTCCCAGACCTCCTTCCCCAGCCCCACTCTGCAGCCCTTGGGAATCTCCTTCTGAACAAAAGCAGAGATGGCCAGATGGTTTTTGGTGGTGGGCCTCGCCCCACTCAGGGCCCGTGGGGGGACCATTACTGAGGAAGGCACACGTGACCCCGATGGGCCCCAAGGCTGCTCCCCCTCCCTCCTGAACCCTTAGGAGCCAGGCCGCAAGGCTGGCCACTCGACGGAAACACCTGAGAGTGAGTTTAAGCTTAAGTTTAAAAAAGGAAAAGGCGACAAGTACTTGCCCCCAGACCCATGAAATCAGGAATTCTACAGTAGGGCCCGGGAGTGGGAATTTTTCTGAAGTTCCCCCAGGTGACTCCAAAGTGCACCTCCCAGGCTGAAAACTACTAACAATTTGATTTGCAGCAAGACTCCTTAGACCAAAGGCAACAGTGTCCACCAGCACGGCTGGGCCCAAGCTCTAACGAAGAGAGCACAAAGGCAGCTCCTGTGGTTCCGAGCACCTTCCAATTGCAGACACCATTTATGCCATTTGACTTGGCAAATGCCTTCTGTACAGCAGGACAGGGTGACGATAACTCAGGCCCTTTCAGAGTTATGGAGGGACCCCCTGTGTACAGAACCAGCCTTCACGGTGCTGCAGAACATTGGGAATTCTATTTAAGCTGAAGCTAAATTTTAGTTTCCTCCCTGAATTATTTATTCCTCAAAAAATAAATGGTGAACCCCAGGAGATGGTGGTGACAGTGCGTGTTGCTCAGGAGGGACTTTAAAAATCACTGCTCCAGCTGCTGCAGTAACAAATTCCACAAATAAAATGGCCATCGCAGAGCGCTCACCTCCCATCAGGTCACTTGGCAAGCTGATCTCGCCCCAGAACACGTATGTCACTTTACGCTCGTGGGTGGTTGGTGCCTCCATCTGGAATGAGTGGGAGGCACAGCGAAGCTGATGGTGCCCATGTCCTGGCGGAGCACAGCACATCTGACTGCACCCCCTGAAGCCACTGCTTTTATAACACGAGTTGTACTTTTGTAACCAGCAGTGGTGACCCCCAACTTGGCCATCTATTCCCTGCGCCCCCATTGGCGCCCCGGGAGCTCCTTTCGTGGGTCACTGTTCATCCATCCCTCCTCTCTCACCCGCTCCCCAATCTTAGCCTGGAGGTGAGCGTGCGTTTCTGGACCAAACGTCAACGTGTAACTGACACCACAACTAGCCACAGTGCACCCTGCAACCTTACGGGTAAGATTCCAAGAACAGCTGAGAAGCAAGGAGAGCTGGGGTTGTGGACTGGATGAGAAACCTGAATAAAACAAATCCCCACCAGATAATTGTGGCATAAAATAAATCTAATGGCAGACTAAATGGAGTATCTGGGAAGTACCTTGAACCTTCATTCAAAAACACATAACTCCTAAACCACGTCAGTTTTCTTGTTTCCACTTTTAATTCTGCCATTTTCCCTTAATGTTCAGGTTTTAACAAAGACAACAGGGCTATTGCTTGCCAAATCCCAGCTAGGAATTCAGAGCATAGAACAAATCAAAACTACAGCCAAAAAATTATCAATCTGTACAACTAACTTTAGAAAATAGTTTAGTACAATTTTGTTGTAAAACTCATTTGCAGGAGGTTAATCACATGTACTTATCAAATTTCCTCCTGATAATACATGAAAACAAAAACTCAATAAACTATGCATAGTAAATCCAAAGCAAATTATATACAAAGAAGCAAAACAAATTTTTAAGTACAATATATGCATGTTCAAAGAACTAAGACTGAAAGAAGGCCACTTTCTTTAACGCCAGGGCAAGGACGAAACTAACAGCTGCATTTTTCACCTGCAGTAAGGTTAACCACCAATCAACAACACTGCACTGACAGCCACATCAGGAAAGGCCACACTGTACATATGAAATGCTTCATGCAAATACATACATCAACAGGAACCACCAATCGATTCCAATGCAATGTCAGGTATGACTGTTTCCTGCTGGGAGAGGCTGTCAGGACACAGGCTTGCTCATTACCAGAGATGATGCACTAATTCTCACGTTGCCAGACCAGGTGGAAGGTGGACCAAAAGTGAACACAACGTGTGAGAACAGGCACCAAACTTAACTGGAAATAACATCGTTTGGGTGGGGCAGCAAAGTACGTACGGTGGGGAGCACTTACTTCACGTGTTGTGTGAGCGGAGTGGGAGAAGTTCCTGACCCCAGCTCTTTCCAGCATGCCTCTTCTCTAAGCTTACAGGTTTTAGATTCTCTACATTGTCACTACAAGTGTCTGCTAAATGAAGCATTTTACCAAGATAGCAGGAAAGTAAACTTAAAGAAACAATGAGCTTTCTTGCCAAAGGCCAGGCAGGAAGCTTACGAAGCCCCTACCCAGAGTGGGGCTCAGCCCGCCTCTGTCAACAGGGAGCAGGGGCTAACTGTGGGGACAGAGCACGTGCTCCCCGAGTGACAGGAGTGTTCAATCCCATCAGCAGAGGTCTGGAAACCAGAGGGAGGGACAAGGGTAACAAAGAAGTAGCATGCTTAAACCTTTGGCAACCAAATGTTTTTTTTTTGAAAGCTCTTAATAACCTGCTTCAGTAGAATTCCTGATGAACACAAAGCCCTTTTTGCTTAAAAAGCAGATGACTGAAAAAGTTTCAAATGGTGCACATTCGTCTTCAGGAATGCATGCTTTCTCCCCCAAATTAACTAGGGCTGCAAAGCATTCACTACAAACCGCTAGTTCAAACAATGGTCAACTGTTACTAACACAGATTCTCAGTCTGTGATACCTCAACATCAGTGTGTGTGCGCTTGGAAAACTGGACTTTGACATTAGGCAGCCCTGCCCTCCATCAAGTCTCTCAAATCACCACCCACCATGGCCACCTCCTTTCACAGAAGCACAACCCCTCTAACCAGATCTTCCACCACAGCGGTGTATTTGCGTCACTTACGATGGTTTCCAAAGATGACAGGCAATCTGTCAACTCTCTCCCTGTTCTCAACTCCCAAGCATTTGCACTCCTCTCCCATCCTTCGCTTTTTAGAGGATGTTTCTCTCCTGCCTAAAATATTGTATCTGGTCTGCCCTAACTGGTTCTCAAGCTGCCTGGTGACCAGTATCCCTTGGGAAGATGTTAAACATCCAGATTTTCATGAATTGGTTTCTCTTGGTGATCCCCAGGCTTCCACAAGCCACCCCAGCACTGCTCCAATACTTGGCAACCACTGGATTTGTAACCCACCAGTTGCAGGAAATTCACAATATGCTGGGGGGATCTGAATGACATTTCAAGAATTATTCTTTCATTTCACATTCTTCTATCTCACGAAGAATGAGAATTTTAGCTAGAGAACTACGTGCTGACTACAATGGGCAGACAAACTCATCACAGAAATGTAACATCCTGTGCCAAGGTGCCTCGTCTAAAAAGGTGCAGGAGTGGAACTTCACCTAACAGAGCTCTGCTTCCCAGGGTCTTGCCCAGGACACTCCAGTTGGTTTAACAGGACTCTGACCCAACGCATTGACTCACTTCTCTCAGGCCACCTGGGCTGTTAAAAACGTCTGTTTGCTACAACAATCTCTGAAAGGAACTGCCCTGCTCCCATCTTTTTTTTTTTTTTAAATATAAGGTTGGTTCCGTTGAAAATGATTAACATTTTAAGCAGGGGAAAGAAAAGCTGTCTACCAGATTAAATTTTAAGAGGATTCTGTTATTTGCTATACAAATATACATTACAACTTTTACAGCATCCTCTTAAAATCCTCCAGTCTGACCTTTCCTACAGAAGAACAAGAGATCAACATTTTAAGTCTTCGACTTTGAGGACATTATTACTGATACACAAATGCCTTCTGAAAGCTTTTGCAACTGACAAAATGTACTGAAGATGACCAAGAGGCCCATGTGTTAGGATACATTTTCTGTTTTCCAACAGCACACAAACTCCTTTAAGACAAAAAAATATAATCTTATCTGGACAGTCCTACTAGCTGGTCATCTGAAATGTGCAGTAATGCTTGTGGCTGACAGTCTCATTTGGCTCCACTACAAAAGCTTCCTCTTCTTCAAGCTACTGTCCTCCTCCTCCAGTCCCCTCTCGTCCCAGCCTGAGTTCCTCTTTGTGTGGTGGCTCAGAGAGCCACACCTCTCCTGATCCCCCTTGGTGAAGGCCCTGGTCTCCCTCCTGTGGCTGAGTGCCTCCCCTTCCTGGGCACATCTTCTCTCACTCGTGGAAGTATTGGTACTAGCAGCTGGAGGATCACACTGCATATGAGGTCTGTGGTTGTTCACAGCAGCTCCCTTGGCGGGGGCCTGCTGCCTGATACTGGTCAGATCCTGGTGACTTCCGGGGGAGCCTGGCTCTCCAGAGGGAGGCGTTGCTCCAGGATACCGGGGGCTCAAGGGCTGCAGCTCACAGAGGCACTTCCCTTTGGCTTCACAGCCCAAGCCCATCCTCCTAAGCAGTCGTGGGTCCCGAAGCCAGTCCTGAAGGGGTGGCCTTTCAGGGTCCTTTGCAGTAACAGTGACAGTGGCTTCTTTGGACTCAGAGGGTGAGGGGTACAGGGAAGAAGCAAGAGAGATCTTGGCAAATTCACTGTCTACCTTGTTGCTGGGCACTCTGCCCTGGGGTCTGGACACCTCTGGGGTGATAGCAGGAGGGTGAGTCAGACTTCTCTGCAGTACGGGCCTGCGTTTCAGAATCTTCATTGCATCGTGTCTATAGTTTTTGTTGCAAGTCTTAATAATGGCACCACGCTTCTGCGCATCCTGAATCAGGTGGTTCCAATGCTGGTTTTCCTTGAAACAAAGAGAAGGAAGAAAATTACATCCCAAAGAAACACTCATATGCTTGGGAAGCAGAGGTTCCAGCTTTCACTTCTGAACAAATAGTAAGTATACTTTCGTGAACAGATTCTCAAGAATCCATTACTTTTCAGACAAGGCTGAAAGGAAAAATAAGGTCGAATACAAAACTATAAAGCCATGCTGCTAGAACAGAACACTGGGAACCACCTCTAAGAAAGTACTTCCATCATTTTACCACTGATACTCAGGCCACATGGTGAATTAGCTGTCATGCAAATCTGTACCAACTGCCGGTAGCCTCATGTAGCTCTTTAATCTTCAATTAAATAAAATTAAAAATTCATTTCCTCAGTTGCACCAGCCACATTTCAAGTGCTCAGCAGACACATGTGACTAGGGTTAGTATCCTGGACAACACAGACACAGAAGGGCTCCGTCATCCCACCAAGTTCCCTTTGACACTGCTGACCCTAGAGTCTTGCCTGTCTCCGGCCAAGGCTAACATTCTGGAAGAGGAAGGCTTGGTTTCAGAAAGCTCTAACTCTTGAGTGCATGCTGACTGTTCTAGAAAGAGGACCACAGCTTGCATCAAATTCCCAAAGGCTTCCCAAACTCCCAAGGGCTAAACCATCTTAATCTGCTGAGATAACTATTCCAAAGATGTTGTCTCACTTGTGTCTCTTTTCTAGAAGAGTTTAAATTATGAAAAGCACATCTAAACGGAAAAACAAAACAAAAACCCAACTCACGCATCTCTCCTCTCTTCCTTTTAGAGTTTCCTCAGCAATAAATTGCTTCTTTACAACCATCAGAACTTGGGCCTCTTTAGACAGAAGAAAGAGAGAGTATGAGGGAGGAAAAAAAGACAGAGACTGAAGGAAAGAGAAGGAAAGGATAGCTCCCCTCATGGGGGCTCCTGCACTATTCATGAAGGTGGGTAAGGGTATAGCAGTGAAGCTGCATACATAGTACTGACCTGCTGTGTGACCTTGGTCAAATCACTTGACCTCTCTGAGCCTGTTTCCTCACTGTAAGGTATGAATAGTATTTTATTTAAATGACTCTAAAATGTGCGTTGAAATAAAATAAAATAAATAAAATGCACTTTATTTTCACATTTTACCATTTCTGACTTTAGGGTGCCTCTAGGCCAGACAGCAGTTTCCATGTATGTAATCCTGGAGGAATTCATGGCTGGGCGACTACAACCGCTTGACTTTTAGTCAACAAACCACTTCTAAAAAGAATGAGTCCTGGCTCTTGCCTGAAAAATCTTTCCACAGACATCCTCTGATAAGACAAGAAAGTACCAGCACTACAACTTGGAGAATGGAGATCAGAAGTTGGAAAAAACCCCGGGACCACAGTGGGGCCCTCTCATGACATGCCTCTGACTGCACAGGGAATGGTTCGAGCATCAGCAAGGGTACATGGGATGGTGAATGGGGACGACCAGAGTGTTAGTCTGAGAGTGAGATGCTTTCAGGGGTATCTTAGTCTACCTATTTTGCTGTTTTTCCTAGGTATGAACAAGAGTGATATGACACTGGGTTGGCCAAAAAGTTCATTCAGATGCTACAGAAAAGAAACAAATGAACCTTCTGGCCAACCCAATAAAAATCTGTCTGAAGTCTAAAAGAGTTCTTTCAGTCACTATAAGACAAAAATTCTAAGTGAAAATAAAGTGTCACAGTTCAATAGTGGAGCATAAAATAATGACGCACATTATATAACTATTGGCTTCTTGGATTTGATAAACTATGGTGGCAATGCAGACCTCACAGGGCCTTTTAAAGTAAGTCACGTAAATCAAGTGCACGGTACGGTGACCGCATGCATCAGGAAGGTGCATGTAAGCAGTACCAGGCTCAGATCTCCCTGACTCAGGAGAGCTCTTGAGAGTCCTACCCTGTGGCTGGAAAGCAGATGTAAAGCAGATGGCCTTGCTGCTATTTCTGCCAATTCTACTGCACCTAAACTTGCTGTTTAATCCAATCCCTAGATCACAAAAACAGTTCTGAGAAGGGGCTATTAGTCTTGATTTCTCAGAGGAAACCGAGTGCCTTAATCACTGATTCTATCTCCATAAGGGAAACTGGGCTGAAAAACCAAAAAAAAAAAAAAAAAAAAAAGAGGCTAGGGAAGGGGGAAGCCCAAGGACAAATACGCAAGTTGGATTGCGAAGTCCAAATGATAAACTGGAAGTTTTTCTACTCTGTTCTGTCGGTCTCTTTTTGCCACACTGGCTTCCCAGAGTGAAGATAATAACGTCTATACTGCAGCTAGACGTCAGTGGTCTTCAAATCTGCGTGACGGTGACTCTGGGGCTCACAGAGACTTACTCGGGGGGATGTGAGCACGTTTTCTGGGAATCAATTTCCAAACCTCAGCTTCCAAACCCCAGTTCCCTATGTCCTCCTGGGGCTTTTCTGCCCTTCCACTCCATCCTTCACAACCACAAGTCTCACCTGTCCCAAATCTGACCACAGGGCACACAGCTAGGGGAGGTAAACACGCCTGGGTGTCAAATAGAGGGGGTGGTAAACAGAGGGGTGCCCATGAAGGCTCCTGCAATCAGGGCATCTAAGAGACACAACTCTATAAACATTTTACTTTTCGGGTTTGAACATTATCAAAATTCAACTGTGTGAAAAGAGTAATTGTTAATATGTTACTCAACTGACAAGATATCATTTGTTAATACTCAGATCCTTATGGTCACAGGAAAAATATATTTTTTTAAAAAACTCTTCGAGGTAACTATACATTCATAGGAAGTTACCAAAACAGTCCAGAGGTTCCACACACCCTTCACACAGTTTCCCCAAATCGTTATGAAAACCAATTCTTTAAATTTTCAAATTTACATGTAAAGTTTTTGTGGCAGAAAAGCCTAATAGTCATATTAACAGAAAGCCTTTTAATTATGAAAATATATAAACTACCCCCACTGAATTTTATCCTAAACAGTATAAATGGCAATTCAATTTTAAAGAGCAGAAAGAATAGCACTGCTCTCTATTCCACTGGATATATTTCAGAGTGGCATAATGGATTTATTTTTAATAGCTTTCTTTTAAAATGTCAAATATTTACAATACATTAGAAACAAAGTCTTTATCAACACTTAACGATGAAACATTTTCAATATAAACTTAAAAGCGGAGGATACACAGCTTTTAAACATTCTTTCAAGGGGGTACACAAACAACAAAGGTTGAAGACCACAAATCTAGGTAAGAGCTGAATGAGAAAGACTGTATTTGGGCGCCCTCTGGTGGAACTAACCAAAACAGGGGAAAATCCTACTGAGTTGGCACCTCTCCTGAGATAAAACAATGACTCTGTTATATACAGAAATTAGAGAAACTGAGTTATTACACCTAATGAGGCAGGCAAATACATGCTTTATCTAGCTGTGGTTCACCAAATTAAGCTGTACTATTACTATTTGTCGACTACACATGTAAACTTGCCCCTCCTTCTACAGGAGTATCTGTACGCATGGATGAGCTCTGATGCCACTCACCCCTCAAGGGAAACAGCAAGCAGTGCTGCTCTAAGTGCCAAGACAGAAATGAAGATCCAAGCACTTTCCTGCAAATTCCCCCTCTCTCTGGCATTAAGCTAGGCTAATAGCCACATTTACTGAGTGTTTACTAAGTGCTAACCCATCTTCTAGCACTTTACATATATGGGTTTACATGTCTTCTTAACAATTCTACGATGTAGATACAATTTTTTTAAAGCTCATCTTGAGAGTACACTACAGATACCTGGGTCTTGGGCTAAGAAAGGGTGAGCGGTTTAGGCATTATAAAAGCTCCCAGGAAGAAGCTGCTGGAGGACAAAACAACCAGTGGGAAGAGGCTCATTATTGTTTGTAGCCTCAAAATCATTTCCACTTTGATGAAAAATAAAAACAAAACCTCAACCCGGTATCAGTCATCATGAGCAAACTCTGGAGTTCCCCGGTCCTCTAGAATGTACCTACCATCAGGGTCCTCAAATGTCCCAGGATGAAGAGGCTGTACTTGGCTCGTGTGATGGTGACATTCAATCTCTGCAAACTTGCCAGAAACCTAAGCAATAGAAGGAAAAAAAAAGAGTTACTTCTTTCTTCAGAAAGACTCAGCATGTCAGTGTAGGTGAGACACAGGCATTTCAGACAGCTTTTCTTGGGCTCCTGCTTTAAGCTCGTGGTGCAGGACCCGACACAGAAGCAATTCCCATTAAGGACAGCAAACAAACAAGAGGCCCAGTGCTTTCCTTCAAAGTGATGCATCTGTCTGTCGATTTCCTATTTTGACTTGGATGAGATATTGGAAATTTTAATGGTATGATTTTTAAGCCTTCAAAGATCCTAAAAATATGATAGTAGATCAATTATGACACATACCATGGAGAGGAGCATGCCCCTGCAAAATATACTGGATTCAATAATCTGTTTCACTCTTATCAAGTGAAACAACAGATTCACACTGTGACATGGGTTAATACACAAGGTACCAAGAGAAGCAGACCTAACAGTGGATCAACTTCACAACTTAAAAAAGAAACCTTCATGATATTACTCAATTTTTTATAAAAGAAAATAGAGCAAATGATGGTATTCTCTAACAGTGATTAAAAAGATCTAACTCTGGATCATAAACAAGCAAAGAATCAATGATGACAGTTACCCACCCAATTGAGCCTTGCATGGCATTTGCTCTGACACATGTAACAATAACACAGTCTTTCTCACGACCCTGGAAGGCATCCACGGTATCTACTTCTGCTGGCCTATTTACGAAGAGAGAAACATATTTGCTGAAAAAAGATAATTATTAAATATACATATTTATACAGTAGTATTTCTTACTTTTGTAGTGCTATCTTTTAAAACTGGAGTAGAATTCACATAACACAGAATTCACCATTTTAAAGCACACCATTTGGTGGTGTTGAGTCCATTCACTACAGTGTGCAGTCATCACCGCTATCTAATTTCATAGCATGTCCATCACCCAGGAGAGAAGCCCTGTGCCTATCAGCCATCAGTCTCTATCTCCCCCTCCCCAGGCCCTGGCAACCACTAATCTACTGTCTGTCTCTATGGACTTTTCTACATGGGAAATTTCATATAAATGGAATCATAAAATATGGGACCTTTTGTGTTGGGCTTCCTTCACCTAGCATAATGTTTTCAAGGTTCATCCGTGTCGTAGACTGGTAACAGTACTTCATTCCTTCCACGACTGACTATTCGCTTGTACAGATACACAATTTACTTCTTACCTAGGTACCATTTTGGGACATTTGGGTTGTTTCCACTTTTTGACTATCATGAATAATGCTGCTACGAACATTCATGTACAAGCTTTTGTGTGAACCCTTTCTCAATTCTTTCAGGTATGTACCTAGGAGTGGAATTGCTGGGTCACGTGGTAATTCTATGTTCAACTTTAGGAGGAACTGCCAAACTGTTTTCTGCAGTTTCTCATCAGCAATGTGTAAGTATTCTAATTTCTCCACATCCCTTCCAAAACTTGTTATTGTTTTTTTTTTTTTTTTTTTTTTTGTAATGATAGTCATCTTGGTAGGTGTGAAATGATATCTCCTCACTGTGGTTTTGATCTGCATTTCCCTCATGACAAATGATGTGGAGCAGCTTTTCATGTGCCTGTTGGATTTCTGTTTATCTTCTTTTGAGAAATGCTCTTCACATCCGTTGCCCGCTTAAAAAGTTAGATTATCATTTTATTAAGTTGTATGAGTTCTTTATATATGCTGGATATGACTTGTCAGATAAATATTTTGCAAGTATTTTCTCCCACTCTGTGTGTTGTCTTTTCACTCTTTTGATAGTGTGTCCTTTGAAACATAAGTTTTTAATTTTTATGAAGGCCAATTTACTTCTCCTATGGTTACTGGTGCCTGGGTATCATATCTAAGAATCTGTTGCCTAATCTGAGGTCATATAAATTTACCTTTGTTTCCTTGTAAGTTTTATAGTTTTGTCTCTTAGACTCAGAGCACTCATTCATTTTGAGTTAATTACTCTATACAGTGTGAGATGGGGGTCTAAATTCATTCTTTTGCGGGTGGATATCCAGTTATTCCAGCACCATTTGTTGAAAAACTATTATTTCCCCAATGAGTAGGCTTGGCACCCTTGTTGAGTATCAACTGGCCATGAATGTATGGACTGATTTCTGGAATCTCACTTCTATTCTATTGGTCTATATATGTCTACCCTTATGACAGTACCAGTGTTGATAGCTTTGTAGTAAATTTTGAAAGAGGGAAGTGTGAGCCCTCCAACACTGTTCTCTGTCAAGCTATTTAGGGTCTCTTGCACTTCCATGTGAATTTTAGAATAAGCTTGTCCATTTCTGTAAAAGAAGGTAGCTGGAATTTTGACAGAGGTAACAATGAATCTGTAGATCAACCTGGGGAATGGTGCCCTCTTAACAATATTAAGTCTTCCGATCCATGGACATGAAATGTCTTTACATTTATCTAGTACTTTAAATTCTTTCAACAACGTTTTGTCCTTCTGTGTATGAGCTCACACTTCTTTGGTTACATTTACTCCGAAGTATTTTGTTCTTTATGATGCTAGTGTAAATGGAATTTTAAGAAATTTTCCTTTTCAGACTTCTCTAGAGTGTAAAGAAATACAACTGATTTTTGTATACTGATCTTGTACCTTACAACTCTGCTGAACTTGTTTATAAGGACCAGTCGTTTGCATAGATTTTTTTAGGTTTTTCTAGATGTAAGAGTATGCTCTTTGTTTTTTTTTGTTGTTGTTGTTAGCTTTTTGCGTGTGTTTTTTTGTTTGTTTGTTTGTTTTTGGATTTTTTGTGGCCACACAGCATGCAGGATCTTAGTTCCCTGACCAGGGATCAAACCCATGCCCCCTGCAGTGGAAGCATGGTGTCTTAACCACTGGACCACCAGGCAAGTCCCAGATTATGCCATTTGTTAAGAGACACTTTTACTTCTTCTTTTCCAATATGGATGCCATTTATTTCCTTTTCTTGCTTAATTGCTCTGCATAGAACTTCTAATACAGTGCTGCACAGAAGTAGTGCAAGTAGAGAGAGTAGAGAGTGGCATCCTTCCTCATCATAGGGGGAAAGCTTTCAATCTTAGCATCAAGTATGATGTGTTAGCTGTGGGTTTTTCATAGATGCTCTTTATTAGGTTGAGGAAGTTCCCTTCTCTTCCTAGTTTGTTGAGTATCTTTATCATGAAAGGTTACTGCATTCAGTCACATGTCTTTTCCACATTTATTCAGATGATCACCATCATGTGGGGTTTCCCCCTTTAATACGGTATATCACACTGACTGATTTTCATATGTTGAACCAACCTTGCATTCCTGAGATAAATTCCACTTGGCTGTGGTAAATAATCCTTTTAATATGCTGTTGAGTTCAGCTGCCATTATTTTGTTGAGAACTTCTGCATCCATATTCATAAAGGATATTGGTCCATAGTTTTCTTTTCTGGTGATGTCTCCATGGCTTTGGTATCAGGGTAATAATGGCCCCATAAAATGAGTTAGAAAGTGTTCCCTTCTATTTTTTGGAAGCATTTGCATAGGACTGGTGCTAATTCTTAATGTTGGACAGAATTCACCTGTGAAGCCTGATCCTCTGTTTTTCTCTGTTGGAAAGTGATTACTAACTCACTCTTTTTACATTTAATAGGTCTATCCAAAGTTTCTGGCTTTTCCTAGAGTCAATTTTGGTACTTTGTGTGTTTCTAGGTGCAGAAACTTTTGAGTTAATGGATTTCTAATATTTAATTTTTTATTTTACTGTTGAGGTATAAAGGAGACAAAAACATGATCTTCACCCTATACATGAAGGCACTAAAAGGGTTAAATAATTTATTGTAAGTGAAAATGTGAATACATGATTCTCAGTAGAGTTAGAATTCAGATAACAAGTCATCCAACTAAAGGTAAAGGCCTGAAGAATTTCTCAGTCACTTCCATTGTCAAGTGTAACGGTGATGACATTTGAACTGGCAGGAGGCACTCCATCTGCAGGGGCTACACGTGTAACCACACTCCCTCCCAGCACAAGTCTATGGAGCCAGGGTCCTAGTCTCCTTGTTCTATACTACCAGGGTCTAAGACCACTCCCTAGAGTTAAGTTTCCTTTGCTTCTTTCCTTCTATCCCCTCTTTCTTCTTTTTAATTCAACAGAAAAACTCAAAATATCTGTAAAAATAGAGATGCCTCACCCTTTTGTATCAAACTCTTTGTCCAAATCCTTCTGAATCATCGTCTTCTGAGCCTTGTAATGGGTTATTATGCCAATGTTTCGGAAAGTAACATCCCTTCTTCTGTCTTTCATAAGTTTAATTATTTCCATTACCAGTTTTATTTCTTGAACATTTACATATGAGCTAAATAAGATGAAAACAAAAAAATACAACACATCAAAACTAATAGCAGTCCAATTGCTAAGTTAAGTTCCACTTGGTTTTCCACTACAGTAAAGGGTACATAGGTAGGTTTCATCTTTATTCAGTCAGCAGTGATTCAAAGAGGCTGTTATAATGACCATTAATATTGTACATATGAATAAATATAAAAATAACTGCCCAGTGAAACACAAAGTTGTAGGAGAGAAAAGTGGTTCGAGTTACGTGATGTTAAGGCACCAGTTTCTTCACTTATTAAAACAGGGATAGCCACAGTGAGAACGAAAGTATTCATAATAATAATGAAGATATGACTAATGAATAGCTAACATTAAGGATTGACTATCTTCCCAACACTGAGAAAAGTGCTTCAGATGTACTACCTTCCTGCATTCCCCACCACAGGTCATGCAGATCATGCACCACATGACCGAGAGAATGGCAGCCACACGGACTAAATGTGACCCGGCTCCCAGAGATGAACAAACACGGGGCCCTACAGCAGGATCACGTCCTCTGTCCTTGCTGGCCTCATCCTGCACTCCCAACTCATCTCCTGAACTACAATGCGTTCCCTCATCACCATACCAAATGCAACATGTGTGCACACTGGGGGATGCCCTGCACGCGCAACTTTATTCCCGAGGCTACCTTATCTGTCTCACTTTAAAGCCTTAAATATTCACTATTCTAATTTCAAGACTTACTATACGGACAAGCCAGTCAGCTAGCTTTCTTTTCCATACCTGAAAGCTTTATTTGGTCACCTCTCAGGCCAACTCTCTTCCCGTGAACATCCATCTCCATAATACTTATGCGGTAAACTCTCAATCCCCTGCTCCATTCCAACAGACCCCACTACAACTTCCACAGTCCCTCTGGAATAGCAACCCCCCAGCCAACTGCTCCGTATTTCTAACTTCTTCACTGAGGGGCCCCTCCTTCCACCACTATTAACTAATATCTTATTCTCATGGAGGACACCACTTGCTTTGCAGCTCTCTCTTGACACAGAGGTGGAATTTCTATTTCTTCATACGTCATGATGCAGGGGTGGCATTTCTATCTGTGCTAACAAATGCAGCCTCCGGGCTCCTCCTCCTTTATTCTCTCACAAGAAGCCCCGGCTCCTCTGAGGTGCTTGCTAATTAGCAACCACTGCTCCTTTTGTGCTGTCATTCACAAACCACCTGATTCACAATCCAACATGCTGGAAGTATTGCCCACCCTCTGCCTCACACCTTGATTCAACTGTATCTGTACTTATCCGTCACAATACTTAACCCAACTGGAACCATTAATCACCACGGTGATGGCCTGGTTAATGTCTGTCTCGCCTGTTGGACCACAGCAGCCTTGCACTGGGGCCACGTCTGTTTTACTCACAGCTGGGATCTCAGCATGGATCTACTGAAGTGCTGACCGCATTTTAGGTAACATAACCCCCATTACCCAGTTAAGAAAAAAAAAATCAAGACTGAAATATATAAAGACATCAGTAATTTATGATTGAAAAGGTGAAGTTATCAACCCAGCTAAAAGAAAATGATTGTGCACTGGCACTAGGCAGAGAGATTTATATGGAAAGTATTTTGAATTTAAATATGAACAGAAACAATACAAAAATTCTGGGACCATCAGTGGGGACTGAAGAAAAAGGAGAACTTACTCATTATCCCGCTTTTCTGAACCATCTTCAACATCAAACACGAGGTAGGGTTGAAATGGCCAGTCAGATGAACACCGAATGGTCTCTGTCATTCTACAAAAGAGCAGCCACCATTTAGAATGCAAGTCAAATTACAAGAGAAAATGTTTTAGAATTATTATTACTATTTGTTCTTTCTGTGGAAGAGAGCAAGGGAAAGTTAAGAGGACAAGAAGGACCTTCTTTTTAAATAAAATTAAATACTTGTAAATAACATATTTTAGTGAGAGGTAGCAGGTGAATTTCATTTCTATTCTAGTACTAGGGAGAATGACCCATGTAAATTAAAATATAACAATCATGATTGGAAAGTTACTCATAATACAGTAAGTGAAAAAAGCATGCTACAGTATACTATGTAGAGCATGGTGTGCTTTTTTCCTCCAAAAAAAAGGAGAAAAAGTAAAAAAAAAAGATGTGCATAGTACAAGGACTGGAAGTAGATATAACAAAATGTTACCAGTGATTACTTCTGGGTAGTATCAATAGGGGTTGGGTTTATCCCTTTCTTTTCATTTATCTGCATTTGCTACAATCAATAGGACTTTTGTAATTAAAATTATTAAACCTTTGTGTTTTTAATAACAAGACCTAAAAGCACAACAAAAGAGCTATTCTTCCTAAGCAGCCAAACCTACAAATAAAACAGGTGAACATGCAATGAACAGAGCTCACCTATTTGTTTTCAAGTTCCTGTTATAAATGTAATTAGAAGGGAAGAGACATATGTCTGGGTGCATCCTGTACTGAATGGTGAGCTGTAAGACAGGCAGCCTGCCAATCACGTTGTGCTCCACGTTCTCTTCCAGAAGGTTGTAGAAGCGGGCCATCATCGACTGGTCATAGCCATACTCCTGGGCCTTCTGAAAGGAGGAAAACAAAACAATAATCTGCAAGAATTCATGTGTACTTTTCCCACTATTAAAAAAAAAAATCACTGACCTCTCAAATATACAAGGTATTACCAACAACCAAAGATTCAGAGAGAGAAGATATTTCCGACTCCAGCCCTAGAAAAGCCATGTAGCTTGACTACAAAAGTTAAGGTATTTTCCCCTTATTTAGAAAACCCACATACTGCTTATGAACGAGATGTGATCTTGTGAATGACCACAACTCTCGCTATTTTATAGGTGCTAACAGGGGTCCCCTGAAAGAATCAATGATAAAAGCAGCAAAGAACTGTAACCCAGATTTTAACAATTATTTCTGGGCTATGCTATCACAACTAGAAATAATGAATGCCATTGTAAATAAGCCTCTGAAAGACCACTTTCTTCATCCATCCATCATATACCAAGCAGCTAAAATTTCGGGTGCTGACAGTCTACAGTGAAGATCAAATGTCACAGAGCTTACATTCTAGTGGAGGACACAGGCAACTAAGTTGATTTCATAAATCCAAGAAAGGGTTACAAACCTGTGATCTGAAACACAGTGACTTAATTGACAAACGAAGAAAACTGTCTTAATGTTATCACGGTCGTGCCTCGGGATATACTTTTCAATGGTAGCATCATATCAAGATTCAAAAAGTATTACGTCTTAAATAATCTAGAAGCAAAAAATGTGCTCTGGAAAACCCACTAGGATGATGCAATCTTTATGAGTGACGTTGACAATATGAGCGTTGAAGATGTATGTGCAAAGTTTTAATAAACCTGTTTCACAAACTATCAGAGTGGAGAAAACAGGCGTTACTTCTTATTTATACTAGTTATATATGTGATTATTTACATATGTGATATTAAATAGGTTTGTATAATTAAAGAGAATATTTTTAGTAGACATTTGGCAATTTCATTTATACCCCCCAAAGTTTATCTATTCAAGTTAGCTAAAAAACCTCATTTATTTCACTCTGTGAAAAAAGAAAGAGGTTTATATGAGGTAACACATCTACTTCCAGAAAAAAAAACTGAGTCCTTCCTACAAAATGATGGAGATTTTTATGTTTTGACATGAACATATATCCCTGATCTATTTACTGACTGGAAAAAAAGGTAATTTGGTACAGACTGATTCTTCCACCTTTAAACAAGGTCAAAACCTACATACAGGGCTTCCCTGGTGGCACAGTGGTTGAGAGTCTGCCTGCCAATGCAGGACCCAAGGGTTCGAGCCCTGGTCTGGGAAGATCCCACATGCCACGGAGCAGCTGGCCCCATGAGCCACAATTACTGAGCCTGCGCGTCTGGAGCCTGTGCTCCGCAACAAGAGAGGCCGCGATAGTGAAAGGCCCGCGCACCGTGATGTCGAGTGGCCCACACTTGCCACAACTAGAGAAAGCCCTCACACAGAAACGAAGATCCAACACAGCCATAAATTAAAAAAAAAAACCTACATACATATACACAAATTTATACATTCCCTATAGCCATCTGACATTCTGAATCTAGTAACTTATTTACTGTCTGTTACCCACTAGAATGTCAGCTTCATGAGGGCGAGGATTTTTTTTCTGTTTGTGGTATGCGGGCCTCTCACTGTTGTGGCCTCTCCCGCTGCGGAGCACAGGCTCCGGACACGCAGCCTCAGCAGTCATGGCTCAGCCGCTCCGTGGCTTGTGGGATCTTCCCGGACTGGGACACGAACCCGTGTCCCCTGCATCGGCAGGCGGACTCTCAACCACTGTGCCACCAGGGAAGCCAGAGGCCAGGGATTTTTGTCAATTTTCGTCACTGTCATGACGCCAGAACTTAAAAACAGTGCTTGAATTAGGCTGGCACTCAATGAACACAGACTGAAAAAAAGTCAACACACACATGCCCACAAACTGTTCAAATACTCACTAAACTGTTCATAGTACTTATCCCTAGGGTTAGAAAGGCATGCTGAGAAAATTAACTTTGTAATTATTTTCTGAATCTTCTCAATAAGCCTCTATTATTTTTGCAACAATAAGAAAAGCCCAAATGGATTTTTCTCATTTCTGCTGTTTTTAATCAATCACCAAAGGAGACAGTGAAGTTGAGGCCTATCGACAACCCTTTTCACTAACCACGTGCTAAGGCCCTTCAGGAAGTTAAATCAGTAGGTTTCTGAAATACTGCAACTATTCAAGGAATGCAGGGCAGAGCTGGCTCCTCCTAGGTCTCCACAAGCAGAACCCCCCACAGCAGCTCTGTCCTATGGACAAGGTTTTCACTCAGGGACATGGGCGCTCCTAGGCTACTCCCTTGAACAGTCACGCACGAGTGTTCAGACGTCAAAGAACTGCACTATCATTTTGATGATTCCAAAGTCAAAAACAATACTAACCAAAAAAACCTGCTTTCTTTCCATAACGTAACAGAAATGCTGTGAAAATGGTCTGTTCTCTGGGACAGTTTATGCAGCCACTACTCTATATTTGTACAAATAATCTATGTATCAGTAAAATGCTCAAATTTCATTAAACTTCAAAACCGTCATCTAGACCTATGAAGATTACCCAAAACATCTGAATCCTGATTCTGCTGTGCATTTCTAGGAGCCATCTTTAGTGAGATTTAAGAAACGAAGTGAAGGGAACCACAACTTTGGTGCTCATCTTCCCACAAGCACAGCCCACAACCTCTTTCCTTTCACCACCTTCCCTTTCAGAGGATGTGAGGGACACCGGCATTTTCCTGTGCTATAGGATACAGAATCCTAAAATTGAAAACGTTACTGTAAGAATAATTTCTCTTTATACTGTTTTCCTCAAATTTGCACATATTGAAAGATAAATCAGGAGGTTGGATTCTATTCCCTGCTTTTAAAGTTTTTCTTTTATTATTGTTTTGGTGTTTATGTTACTAAAATAAATCAGATACAGCCCTTAGAACAGCTGCACACTGCCTTTCCCAAAGGAGCAGCCCACTGCACATGGGACATCCTCCTCCTAAACTTCTGGTCTGTGACACTCACACTGCTCCTGTCACACACACATTAGCACATTATGAACAAAGGAGCATTTCCGGAGACTTTCACTATGAAGGCTCTCAACAGTGGTTCTCTTTTCTCAGCCATTCCCTATTTATCCTTGCAAATAAGAGATGATGATCCAAGAAAGACCGCCCCACCGCCCAAAACAAAAAAAAAAAAACAAACAAGCCCCTTCCACTTTAAAGCAACACGAATGTGAAAAAACATACCATAGAAATGACTGTGGGAGGGAGCTGCTTAGGATCTCCTACAAGGATGAGCTTGTTGCAACGATGTATGAGTGGAGTAAGAGTTTCAACCTCACAAGACTGTCCGGCCTTGGTAAGAGAGTACAGAATGGAGACATAATCAGAATTATCTCTATTATTTATTTATCCATATACAGTCTATCCAATTCACAAGTGTCCTAACCATTCAGAAACATACACTTTCTCCTTCTGCACCAAAGATCAAAAATAAGAACTTCCTTTGGTTAGAAAACAAAACAACAAAAACGTTCTAAACGCCGAAGCGGGGGAAAAAAACCCACACACGTTTTGAAGTCAGCCACCACTCAGGTGCCACTACCACCTGGGAAGCAGCCCATAAGCAAGAAGGGCCATGTCATGTCCCCAGTTTGTCTTCTTTGTCCCTGCTGGGCACATGCCTGGGGGGACTGTGTGTCTGTGTGCCCCACCCCCTCTCTCTTCCTTGCTCCTCAGTAGGCCGCTTCAGTTGCAAGACTCAAGCTTCTTTTCAATTCAATGACATTTCCTTCAATTATTTCATCACTTCCATCTTTTCTATTCCTTCGTTTTGGTGAATACTGGATCTTGGATCTCCTGGATGGGTTCTCTGTACCTCATTTTCCATCTCTTTTGTCTTCTGGCTCTACATTCTGGCAAACAGTAGGTACCCAATAAATGTTTGCTCAATGAATGAAGTAGAAATAAAGATGTTAGCTGAAAATACGGTGGCTCAGAGCTGTCCAGAGTTATATTAAAAATGCTTCAAAAGGTCACCAGAGGGCTTCCCTGGTGGCACAGTGGTTGAGAGTCCGCCTGCCGATGCAGGGGACACGGGCTCGTGCCCCGGTCCGGGAAGATCCCACATGCCGCGGAGCAGCTGGGCCCATGAGCCATGGCCGCTGAGCCTGTGCGTCCAGAGACTGTGCACCACAACGGGAGAGGACACAACAGTGAGAGGGCCACGTACCGCAAAAAAAAAAAAAAAAAAGGTAACCAGAGATATCCCAAGCAGGAGCTAGAATAATCCTTGGGAGGGATTTTATGAAGAACAATCAGGAATCTCTAAGACTGCAGTCCCGATACTGAAAAAGAAATTTTCATCGTGGTGGGTCATTAGCAGCGTATTTCAACATAAGAGAATACATATGTAATGGCAGGTCAAAATCAGATGCAAAGACCACTTTGTCAACATCTCGGCAGCCACTCTTCATCTAAGACTTACTCCTTACTCCTAGCAAAGCTGTATGGCCGACTGCTTACTGACCTCATCAACAATGACACAACTAAAGGGGACACCCCCTTGCCCACGGAAAGCAGCCTCGAGCAGCAAACCACCACTCGTGCTCAGTGTGCAGCAGATGATGTGGGACTCTAAGATGATGATGTTCTGTGTCTTTTGTGGGCATCCTTGAACCTAAGAGAATAAAAGTTCATCAACATTCAGTTGTATATAAATTCTTAACTACACTTATTATGTGGCAGAATAATGTCTAGTAAATGTTAGGTAGGAACCTCAAGCCTAGAAAAGAGAAGAAACATTCAAGATAATCAGAAGCCACCAGAAAGAACACTTTGCAGTGGAGTCTAATCTCAGAACATGAGTTAATAATAAGCACATTAAGAAAAATTTATTCAGGTTTAATTTGGTCGAAGTGGATTACAATTCTTACAGCCTGACGTATGAGGGAAGGTATCAGAATAAGCAAAGATTAAGTAATTCTACTGAGTTGTGAAGCAATTATCTGAGTAAAACCAGGATCAGAACTAAGCCTGAACATACACTTTGCTGTTAGTTTTTAAGTATGTAATATTGTTCTTTTATAAGGGATAGTACCAACAAAAACGCCTGTGAAACTGACAAGCATTCTAGTTCCACAGTGGAATCCAACAACCTTGGTCCAGACTATAATGGAATAAACTGTGATGGAGACTAACAGTATGAATGACACCTCACAATGCATATCATTCAGTGTTCAAATTAATAAACTAGTACTCTCATCATAGATTCAGGTAGCCTATCTCCCCTCCTGAAAAAGCTGTCGTGAATCATCCCTGAACATGTGATAGATTCAACCATGGAGGCCAAGGCATGTATGTGAAGAGAGGGTGGCAACTGTGGCCTTCTGGTGCTCACATGTTAACTGTCACATACCTCTCCTCTCAGCTATCTAATGAGTAAAACTGCCAAGGACAATTAATTTAATGGCCCACAGAACAATGTGATCAGCGGCAAAAACCATAATACAGGTAAACATGGACTTCATCCTTAAATGTGGGAAGATTAATTTTGGGCTCAGCTTAAAGTTTTAATAAAAAGCTTTCCACATAACTTTTGATTTAAATAAACAAACTGCTAGTGGAAATACACATTAAGTTCAATTATATTTATTTAGCCACACAGAGAAGGTCAATAATACATTCAAGAGGAAAACCACAGCTCAAAAATACAAATACCATTACCGGTTGAGTATTACCCTCTCTTTCCCTGACCGCCAATTCATTTCATTAAGGGCTGCATGCTGGTGATGGGGTACACACCTGGCTCATTCTAGCTTTGACCAATATAAATGTTAGTTGATATTTTTATATCCAAAGAAAACTGGGAAAAGTTATACATGTTATAGAAGGATTTTTTGTGATCAGAAACAAGGAAAAGGAGTGTATGCTTTCAGCCAAAAACTGAGAAAAAAGGTGCTTATATTTCTTGGGCCACATCCCAGCCACTGTCACTCTACCTGAATTCAGATGTGTATTTTTTTTTCCTGTATCTTCAAATAGTTACTTATTTATTTATTTATTTGGCTACGCTGGGTCTTAGTTGTGGCATGTGGGATCTTCCCGGCAGCGTGTGGGATCTTTTAGTTGCAGCATGAGGGATCTTTTAGTTGTAGCATGCGGGCTCTTAGTTGCAGCACATGGGATCTAGTTCCCTGACCAGGAATCACACCCACACCCCCTGCAATGGAAGCAGAGTCCTAACCACTGGACAGCCAGGGAATTCCCCCAAATTTTTAAATGTAATTGAGAAAAGACCACAGGTTGTCTGAACTATTTCATAATTTTAAAAAAGGAAAAGTAATACCAGTAAAGTGCTACCGGTGAACTACTTACCTCTTTAATTTTAGAAGAAAGCTCCTGCCTTTCTTGTGAAACTTTGGCCATTTTTTCATCTAATTCTTGCCTCTGGAAAAAATCAGAATGCCATCATTAAAATTAAATTAAGCATTTTAAAATGCTTTCCAATGGACTGCCTCACATTTCAAAAGGGTGAGCCAGTACTTTACCAATGAAAAACTGATTCACCCAGTGTGTTTTCTCTATACCAGTCTTTCTGTATTGCTGTGTGTCAGAGTTTAGCTAAGCTACTCCATGGTACTGATGCCCTGGCATCCATTTTGTTTGGCCAAGCAGCCTGCAGAGACCCCAAACTAACACTAGGCCCCTTCACACACATGCACGCCCTAGATGGCAGCCCGTGGAGTCACCGGCCCACCAGCCAACATAAGCTCTTGTGATCAGCAGTCTCCTCTGCCATCCAGTGCCTTCCCCTTATATGCCCTTTAGATAAGAGACCCTCTAAGCTACTTACCAAAACCCTGCTCTTTCAGTTAAAATTGGCCAATCCAGCCCTAGCCTGGGAACCCCAAAGTACTCCACGCATGGACTCTGATAATGACATGTGCGCCAGGGCCTGCCTCTCTCTGTCTGCACTCTCCCTTGACCTGCCTGTCATGCCCCACGAGACATGCCTTATACCTTCCTCAAGACCTGTGAAAATAAACTTCTCTATTTCGCTTTCTCTTGTGGTCTGTTTTTAAACATCAGCTCATTGTCCAGCAACCCGACAACCAGCACCCCATGCTTCAATCAGTAGGTGCTAATTTGATAAATTCTTTTATTTTTTGTGGCAACCCTGTGCAGCATGAGGGATGCTCATGAGGAACTAGGGTTCCCTGATCAGGGATCGAACCTGAGCTCCCTTCAGTGTAAGTGCAGATTCTTAACCACTGGACCACCAGGGAAGTCCAATAAATTCTTAATAGTGTGTATGATTCAGTTCTGTTCAGAGTACTGCAGGTATGCTTTCTGCTTAAGCAGGCCAACCCTTGGGGCATCACTTACGTGTTATCTACTCTGCCTTCATGCTATTAACAGTGGCGTTCAGTGGCTAAAACAGACTGCACGTGGCCTGCAAAGTCTGAAATACTTACTATCTTGTTCTTTTAAAAAAAGGTTAACCCCGAATGTAAGGCATACCATCTCTGTGTACATTTTTGTACACAAATTATGCTATTCCACAATGAAAGAATGGCATCAAATACTCACCAACTAGTTTATCTATGAGCTTTTAAAAAACACTGATCAAGACATGTTTAGATACCTGTAGTTCCCTTCCACCTCGGCATAAAGCACGCTGGCGAGAAAGTTCATCTAGTTGATGATCTAGAAATTCCTTTCTTCTGTGAATCTCATGAATATGAAAAGGTAAGTCTTTTTCTTTAAAAAAAAAGATAAAAAGCTGTTGATTCTAACAAATACACACATATGCATACAAATGAGAAGGAAAACTAGCTTTCAAAACTAGACTACTTCTAGGGTCTCCAAATTACCTTTAATGCCCATGCCATTTTCTACCTACAAAAAGAAACAGAAATCAATTTATATATACCTTTATTCAGTACTTACTCATTCTGTGGTTAACTTGGCTCTCCAAACTGAATTTTAGGACCTCAGTATTAATACACTTTTCTGGACCTAGACGTACTAAATTTATATCTCCACAGTTTCCTGTTGATAGAAGTCACACTTAGAGGTTAATAAGAATGCTGTCAATTTCTGTACATAATAATTATTTCTAAGCAAATATATTAACAATCAGAGAAAGGAGCTAACATGAACTATTAATCAACCAAATACCTGGAACTGCGCTAGAGGTTCCACACACATTCTTTTAGATTTGCTTCATAAGAATCCTATAAGGCAAGGATTTATTTCCACCTAATAAAAGCTACTGAGGTTGCACAAGCAGTACACTGCAGAGTTGAGATTCTATTACACTAATGCTTCTCAAACTATGTTCTATACATCACTCCATGGTAAAATGTATTTGGGAAATGGCGAGTGAAAATAAAACAAATTTCTTGACCATAGGATATTTCGAAGATGAAGACTTTTCTCTATTAATGCAGGTCTGAATTCCCCAAACAGAATCTTACAGGACCATCAAATGCTTTTCTGCAGAATAGTGAGAACCACGGTTTTGAAACACTGTTCCACATCACAATGCCACTCCAGGATCTAAGGGACACAAGATGCTGGAAATTCTGGAATATGGTAATTCCAAAAACTGTCAGCATCATTTAACTGGTTTATTAACCACATTTTAATTTTAGGTTAGCACATTTCAGATATTATTTAATCTAAAAGTCTCCCACTGCTTCACTGAACTACTAAACTATAGCAATCATGCAGCGTTTATTAGCACTTATCCCAATCTGACACATCACATACTTGTTTGCTATCTCCTTCCACTGAATCCAAGTCCCATAAGAACCAGGTTTTGTTTTGGTCACAGCCTAGAAGCGCAGCTGGCACGTAAGTACAATAAACATACACTGAATGAATAAATGAACTCATTATACAGCTGTTCACACATATTTTTGTTCCTAGTTCAGCTCATTCTTCTAAAATTTGAAGCCATCTTCTCTGACCAACATTTACTTGAAGGTGTCAAAATTGCTAACTTGTGTTTCTACCAGAAAGGTGGATGAGATTTATAGCCACTATAAGCATCTAAAAATGCTCCAGAAATTAAAACAGACATCCTTTAAATTGCAGGGTGAGCTCAGAAGGATGTAAGAGAAATTCCTAGGGGCCAAAAACAAAGAGAAAGGTGAAAAACAGAGGTGAAAGCCCCTGAGCTGCTGTGGCTTCCCTGGAGGGAACAGGGTGAGGGCTGGTCACTCTCTAGATGCTTAGGTGTTTGTTTTTTCATTTACATACAATCAAATGCAGAGATTTAAAAATCCTTAGTTCTACAGAGTTTGACAAATATCTACATCAGCAAAACTACCATTCCAATCAACATATAGAAATTGTATAATGGGGGCTTGGATTTTAACGTCCACTAGAAAGCAAGAGGGCATGGAAGAGGTGGAGGGATGAAAACGACATGAATCTATCTTGGCCTGGGCTTAGCTGGGAAAAAAAACTCTCTTCTAGGACTTTCCAACTATAGGCCCATGCCACATGTGGACTTAGAGCCTAAACACATAATACAGAGAATGACAAAGGTGACCCAACCAAAATACAGTTGAGATTTTAAAAATGAGAATACAGTGAACAATGTTATACCAATATATTTGAAAACCTAAGGTGACGTGGAGATTCTTCTTGAATAATATGAATTAGCAAAACTCACTCAAATGTAGAAAACTTGAATAAACCAACAATTAAAGACATTCAGCACACAGAAACTTACCCATCTGTCAAAAAACAGACAAAAAACAAACAAACAAGAAGCCCCCCAAAAGACAACACTAAAAACAAATTAACCTTCAAGTAACAGGTAATTCCCTGTCATATATGAAACATCCCAAATAAATGTCTGTATAAATTCTTTTTTTTTTTTTTTTTTTTTTTGTGGTTCACGGGCCTCTTACTGCTCTGGCCTCTCCCATTGTGGAGCACAGGCTCCAGACGCACAGGCTCAGCCGCCATGGCTTATGGGCCCAGCCTCTCTGTGGCACGTGGGATCCTCCCGGACCAGGGCACGAACACATGTCCTCTGCATCGGCAGGCAGACTCTCAACCACTACGGCACCAGGGAAGCCCTGTATAACTTCATTTTTAAAGTCTGTATAACTTCAATACTAAAACCAAAGATATGACAAAGAAAAATTATAGGCTGCCGTCAGTTAAAAAAATCAATAGCAATCCAGCAATGTGGTAAAAAAATCATACTACACAACCAAGCAGACCTTATTCTAGGAATCAAAGATATTTTCAAATTAGTAAAGCATTGTAGGGAATTCCCTGGCAGTCCAGTGGTTAGGACTCGGCACTTTCACTGCCATGGGCCTGGTTTCAAACCCTGGTCGGGGAACTCAGATCCCTTAAGCCTCGGGGTATGGAAAGAAAGAAGAAAAGAAAGAAAAGAAAAGGGGCTTCCCTGGTTGCGCAGTGGTTGAGAGTCTGCCTGCCGATGCAGGGGACAGAGGTTCGTGCCCCAGTCCGGGAAGATCCCATATGCCGTGGAGCGGCTAGGCCCGGGAGCCATGGCCACTGAGCCTGCGCGTCCAGACCCTGTGCTCCACAACGGGAGAGGCCACAACAGTGAGAGGCCAGCGTACCACACACAAAAAAAAAAAAAGGAAAGGAAAAGAAAGAAAAGAAAGAATGAAAGAAAGAAAGAAAGAAAAGAAAAGCAGAATTCCCTGGTTAGGACTCTGTGCTTGCACTGCCATATGGTGAGGGGGAGGGGTATATGAATGAAAAAAATCTGCATGCAGTAAAATTCAACACCCATTCATTAAAAAACTCTAATTAGGTGGGGACTTTTTTAACCTGATAAAAGCGTATATACCAAACCCCAGGAACAAACATCACACTTAATGGTGAGATGTCCAAGGTATTTCTGTAAAGGACACCCAGGACCACTGGACATAGTGAAAAGAAGCAAAAATGAAAGTACTGAATAAGAAGAAAAAAGCCGTCTTTACTGACAAGAGATGTCATTTTCTCTCTAACAAAAATATTAAAAATCCAACCTAGACACTACACTTGTGCCACCTTCGTCCCAGCCTTCTCGTGTTGTCAGCCCACACCTGAAAAAGGGCTTATTACCCTCCCTCAGGGAAAGGAAAGTGAAAACCACGCGGGAACTGTTCTCGGTTGTATAATTTGATACAACTACTTTGGAGCAGAACCGGGCACTATCTAGAATCAGCACAAATCCTTCAACCCAGCATTCTCATTTCTAGGTATATATACACTAGACCAGTGTTTTTATAAACTCTTTTGACCGTGATCTATAGTATGAGGTACACTTCACATTGAAAGCCAGCACACTGATACCTCACCAATAAAACAGGTTTCACAATACAATACTTTACCCCTCACTACCTACACTCTAATCTTTTCTGTTCTCTTCTGTTCTATCTTATCTTGTGTAAGTATGCTGGTTCTGATCTCCCTAAACTGATTTCACAATCCACTAACTGGTCACAAGCCACAGTGTGAAAGCACTGCCCTAGCAGCCTGTATGAATACTCAGGAGACGTGAGTAAGAACACAGTACTCCAGTGTACTCCCTTCAGCTGCTGTACAGTACAACACAATACAACTCAGTCACTGCAGTAAACGTTTTCATCCTGCACTGGAGAAACAGGCACAAGTACAGGAATTAAGTTTGAAATAACAAAAAAAAAAAAAAGGGAAAGAACTTACATTTCTATCAATGGATAACGAATGAACTGTGCACTCATAGATGAGACACCCTATAGCAGTTAACATGAATGACCGTATCCATATACAGCGATACATAAAGTCATAGTTCTCACAAACATAATGGTGAGTAGAAAAGTTGCCGTTCACAATGCATTTTCAGTTTTAAAAGCAAATGACCTCTAGATGTAGCTAATACATGTGCAATAAAAGGGGAAATATGTGTGATTCCTGCGAAGACAGACGACACATCCTGGCTGCTCCTGCAGCTGGTGTGGCCACGGGACTAAGTTCTGGCCAAAAGGAAATAAGCAGAGGTGCTACTGGCAGCGTCTCAGAACTTTCCTTAAAGCACAGCTAGTATATCTTTCCCTTTTTCCTTGCACTTGCTAGATGGGACTACTGGTGCTGGAGCAGCTGTTTCTGACCATGAGGTGCACTAGGGAGTGGGGGGGTCCCACGTAGTGCAGCAACAAGGTAGAAAGACCCTAGGTCTCTGAAGACTCGGAAGTAGAGTCATCACGCCAGTATCATCCCTCAGCTGCCCATCTCTGGGCTTCTGAGTAAGAAGGAAATAAACTTCTATCATAGTTAAGCCACTGTAGTTGGAGTGTCTATTATTTGAAGCCTAATTGAATCTTAACTGATTTAGGTCACTGCCAGGTAACATCAAGGAATATAAAATTTGCTTAGGGAAGATGAGATACATGTGCTTAGAAGAGCAGCCCGACCCAGAGCCATAACCACGCCACTCAGGATGGCTGGTGTGAGAGGAGGTGTTAAGGTTAAGTGCACAGAAATGACTTTACACATTCGCTCAAGCATTCCGAATCCTCGGTGGCAATGCTCTTCAATCTGTCAACTGTACTGAAAAGACTTGTCCCTGTGGTATACTTTACATCTCAACTCCTCAGCTTCTCCGCCTATAAAATGTAGATAGGTTATTTATTGCATGGCTCAGAGGATTACTCTGAGTACTGACACATAGTGAGCACTCGGTAACCATAAGTGATGACTGCTCTAGCTTTTGTGTCACTAAACATCTACTAAGTCCCAACTGAGTGCCAGGCACTGTTCCAGGCACGGGGGTTACTACAATGAACACATTTTTAAAAGCCCTTGCCTTGGTGGAGCTCGTTATATTCTAGCTAGACTGAACCATCCACGGTTCTCTGGCTTCTGGTCCTTTTTATGTACAGTAAGTTCCACCAGAGTCCTCTCCCCACTTCACTTCCTCATTGCTCTTCCAAGTTTCATCTTAGATATCATTTCCTCTAAAAGTCTTCCCTAACCCCTACACAACTGAATCAAGGGCTGCTCTAAGGTGTTTCAAACGGCACAGGGCCTGGCACAGAATAAATGCTCCAAAATATTCAGTAAACAAAGCAGTAAGTACACATGGGCCACAGCCTCAAGTAGAAAAAATGACCAGAACTGGCTTGCTCTTTGTCATTCAAAGTTACCACACTAAACACTGAAAACAAAAACAAATGAAAAGCCCACATAAGTATCATACCTAAAGGATTCTTCTTGTCTTTACACTTCTCGTTGAATTCAAGCATAATTTTTTTCGTAAGTTCATCAACAGCTGTATTGGAAGGTGCACACACAAGGACACGGTTTTGTTTGATTTTGGCATTGGAGTTCTCATCTGAATGCCCCCTCCTCTGGTTCGACAATTTGCAACAAATAAACAAACAAACAAAAAAAACAAACAATACTGATAAGCTCTATTGTGCAGTGTTATAGTTCTTCTCTACTGTCACATATATTTGAAAGTTCCCCTAATAAATAGTTAAAAGTAAATAAAAGCACCTACATCTTACACTGATGTTAAAAAATTACTCTGGCCGGGAATTCCCTGGCCAACGAGTGGTTAGGACGCAGTGCTCTTACTGCCAAGGGCCCAGGTTTGATCCCTGGTCGGGGAACTAAGATCCCACATGCCGCATGGTGTGCCCGAAAAAAAAAATAAATTACTCTGGCATAAAATCTAACTTCTCTGAGCCTTACCTTACTATCCACTTATTTTATTCAATGTTCAATCCAAAATGTAACCCAGGAATACATTCAAGATTGTCTCCTGGGATTAGCCGTGACCTATAATAAAGCCCGAAGACCACTATTCTAGCCCATAGAATTAGTTTCACACAAGATAACATTTTCTGTTCCTTTTATTTCTTATAACCTTCTCTACCTCTGCTACCGCTTTATCTGATATAGTTCCACACAGTATCCAAAAGATACACAGAAGTGAAGGGAAAAACACACTTTAGTACTTATTTACACGTTAAAGTAAAACAACATACTCAATTAAGGGCACAGATGCCCTCGTGCACACTCTACCTCTGTCAGTAGGCGGTACAGGAGGCCTACAATGGTTTTTGATTTTCCTGTCCCGGGTGGTCCATGAATCAGACAGATCTTGGCAACTGCTGGGGAGTGTTTCACCATGGCATATGCAGTTTCTATCGCTTTCTTTTGGTCTTCATTGAAATCTTTTAGGTAGGCAATCTATACAAAAGACACTAGTGAGAACGAGCGGTTCTTCCTGGGATGGCACAGGAGAGCGAGAGAGTGGAAGACATCTGTTTGAACTGCTGCTGACCTTTGTCAGACAGAAGCTTTGGTGATGATCAGGCAAAACCCCAAAATGACCCTTAATCTAAGAACCACTTTCACTACTGGAAAGAGCTACTGATGAGTCTACAGGCCTCAGTCCAACTACAACCACAACAACTATATTTTTATTTGTGATTCTTATAAAGATGATCACAATAAACTGTTTTGTACTTTTCTTCTTTTTATTCCGTGGTTCTTCCCATTTTAGTCAATCCTCTCTTTAGACAGTAAAAACATTCCAAGACTTCCTTTCCTAACACAAGTGATACAGTCAAAACAACAGGGATTTGGGGTCAGATCTGAGTCTACACCTCAGTTTCACTCAAAAGCTAGGTCTCTAAACTCCTAACCTCTCTGGGCTTCAGGCTTTGACAATCATTAAATCTGGGATTCCTTAGAGGGTGGGAACTGACTGAGAAAATGCATATGAAAGTCCTAACACAAGACAGGGGTTCAAA
Source organism: Mesoplodon bidens (assembly GCF_964165515.1). Taxonomy (NCBI): domain Eukaryota; kingdom Metazoa; phylum Chordata; class Mammalia; order Artiodactyla; family Ziphiidae; genus Mesoplodon; species Mesoplodon bidens. The sequence continues at coordinate 495 of NW_027672190.1, read as the reverse complement.
TAACATTCCTTTCCTTCCGCCTGTCTCTGTGTTAATTTCCTGGAACTTACACCCAACTCTTACAACAATGAGAAATATGTGTTCACACAAAAATCACAACTTCGTCGTCACACTGACAACAGTACCAGTCAATGCTCCACTGATCATTCAAATGCAAAAGTCATTCCATTAAACCTCCTCTTACTCCTGTATTTAATTACCTAACAAACAGTTAAGTAGGATGTTCACCTCACATTTTAATGCTGCTCTGCAAGCATGTTTTCAATTCCTTTTTGGACTCTACCTTTTTTCCTGAGGTAAGCTGACTAACTTAACACAAAGAACTACTTTGCAATATTAAAGAAAACTAAGCACTAAAAACGTCACTGGGCACACATGGTGACTATGTCTTTGTTGTAGACAACAGGGAATGTGTGACAGATAAAAATAACATGCTTTAACATCTTGACATGAAATGTTCTGACTTTCCCTGTTATCAAATGACTGTCACTCACA